>NC_084855.1:23304116-23971474 GCF_951802175.1 Populus nigra | reverse complement strand
ATAAAAAATAGAAAAAACTCGAGCACATAAATATCAAAACTTTCAAAGAAAAGTAAATTAAGAGATCATGCCCCTGAGACATCAAATGTTTACAAACATCAAGATTGTTTCATCAATATATCTATAATTACTTTATCTTTCATATTATTAGTCCTTTTTTTTCAAGACCCGAATTGTCATTTAAATATTAGCTCATTAGTTTATGATAACAGAAATAAAGTCATTTTTTTTAAATACTATTTTTACTTATTAAAACAAAAAAATTAATTTTTTTCTACAATTAAATAAAACATTCATAATTTTTTTTTTAAAAAATCAAGGGGTAAATAATAAAAAATGGATTTTTTAATGATTTTTGTTAATATGATTTAGTGTTTTTAATAATAAAAAATCGAGGGGTAAACTTATCTATTAAAAAAAAATTACAAATTTTTTTTTTATCGATGAAATCTCACTTTTCTCGTACGCTGCGTGATTAGCGGAATTTACAGCTCACCTATGTTGAATTAGCGACCCAAGATTAGTGTAGGAAAAAGGACAAAATTGTTTATTCAATGTCTTAACTTTAGTGTTTTTTGCAATCTAGTGTCTTTATTTTTATTTGTTTTAGAATGAAGTCTTAGTAATTTGAAAGGAATTAAAAACAATTTCCGACAACAATTGATATTAATATTATAATATTTATAAACTCTTTTATTAAAATGAGTTGTTTTTTTCAATAAAATCTACTAATATCCAATTAATAAATAAATAAGCTTTTAGTGTGAGAATATTACGAGTACCATAATACTATTCATGAATACTTTTGTTTCAAAATATTTTAATTTAAATTATGTATTACGCACAAAACGTTAATAGAATTTTCTAAAAAGTACAATCTAATTTGCATGAATTCTTTTATCCAGATAAGTTAACAATTACCAAGAAAATAATCAAAGATCTCTTATAAAAAAAAAAGAACGAATTTAATAATTTATGAAGTTGAAGATTGTAATATTATTTTGCCTTTTATTTTCTTGGTTAATTTAAAACATCTTTTAAAGTTTTGATAGTAAAAATAAAACATCAATAAATTACTATATATTGATTCGGAATAATTTATAAAACTTAATTTGTATTATTCAGGATTTTACATAATGTTTAAACAGACAAATAATCTTAGGTAGGTATAAGATTACTTATTAATAGAGATAAATTAAGATGATACTTCATCAACAAAAAAAAACAAAAAACAAAAAGTTTGTGATTTTAATCATGGATTTGATTAGCAGTGGACAAGTCCAGTTTACAATGGGCTCTTCTCTTAGTTTTGGATTCGAATTAGGACCCAAGGCTCGCTTGTATATGACATGGTAGGGTTAGTAAATGAATTCAAAAGGACTCCAAGTTAGCTGAAACCCTAAATCCATTGATGAAGATGAAGATGCAGAAGCTTCAGCTTCCCAACTAGCTAGGGAGAGGACGAAGGGAGTGAGGAGAACTGGGATTGACATGATAGATTTATTCTTTATGGTGTTTCAAGTTTTCTAAGCCATGATCATATACACAAAAGTCTACATAAGAAAGACAAAATACACATGTAACATGTGTGGAAAATTTGTAATGAAGGAAATGTGAACTTCCTTTCTTAATTTAGAATCTCAAAGTAATGTCTTCGTGTTTTTTTTTTGTTTTTTAAATAAAAATATTTTATGAAAAAAATTATAAAGTGACTAATTATAATTATAAAGATTTTTATTACAATAAAATATTGTTTTTAATTAATATGAGTAGATATTTGGGTGTAATATAAAATATATAATAATATAAAAGTATTTAAGTGATCAAGAAAAGATTTATCACTATCAAAAAATTAATAAATACTAATATAAATATCGATAAAAAAAATATCACCAATAAATTATAATGATATTTACCAGCAAAACATGATTTCATTGTTTTAGTCGGTATAAATCAACAAAAAGATTTTCACTACTTATGTATACGGAGAAAAATACAAATAGAATTCAAGTAATAATCAATGTTGATCATCCTCAATTTAGAATTTTCCTCTTTCTAAAAATGTTTTCTTTCCCATCAAATTTTTCCATCTTACTCATTTCTCTTATATATTTTTCAAAAAAAAAAGAGAGGAAAAGAATGCAAAATTGATGAAAGGACTAAGTATTAAATAGATATTACAGTATAGGAATCAAATATATATAGGTTTTTTAACCATCTAGGTGGTGGCCCAGTAGTAAAAGTTTGGGATCAAGAGGTTTGTTCCCTCTGTGGTCTCGGGTTCGAGCCCTGTGGTTGCTCATATGATGACCACTGGAGGCTTACATGGTTGTTAACTTCAGGGTCCGTGGGATTAGTGGAGGTGCGCACAAGCTGATCCGGACACCCACGTTAAACTAAAAAAACTATATATATATATATACATGAACAAGCTGGCGGCATAAAACTTTCTGCGTCAAGTATAGTGATAGTTGGAATGGGACAATTAGCCATATTGTATTTAATTAATAATCTGTGAATTACCTGTGATGGCTGCAATTGACTTCAATTCTGATCACACATTCACAAACACACGTCGTTTCTTTGCGTACAGTATTTGTTAGAATGTTTTATTAATTTCTTGAATATTTTATCTATCAGGGCAACTTGCAGGCCACAGGTACATAAATTGGATGATGCAGTAGAAAGGGATGTTGTATCCTCTATAGTCTATACTGTTGGAAGAAAAATGGTATGATATGATTTTGCATCACAAAGTATATTATGTTTGATTTTTAAATATTCAGTAAACACAAATTTTCGATAAAAATTGTAAATATTTATTAAATAATAAGTATATTAAATTGATCAGCATGAATCTATATTAAAAGATAATTTATATTTATAAAAAGATTTACGTTGCAATTATGTAAATGATATTTAAACTTAATATTATCAAGTTATTTTATATAAAAAATGTTAAGTT
This sequence comes from Populus nigra, assembly GCF_951802175.1. Taxonomy (NCBI): domain Eukaryota; kingdom Viridiplantae; phylum Streptophyta; class Magnoliopsida; order Malpighiales; family Salicaceae; genus Populus; species Populus nigra. The sequence goes on along the minus strand of NC_084855.1, from coordinate 23,968,509 downwards.
TTAATTCCAACTAGGCGTTGTACTTGCATTTTAAATATAAATAAATTAATTCATTGAATTGATAATAAATTAAATTATTTAACTCACTTAATATTATAATTTAGATTTGAACTAACATATTAGAAATCAAATGGATCACACACATTAAAAATCATTAATAAAAAAAATAAATTGGTAGGATTAATCAAGTATGAATTGATTATAAATAAATTTTAGAAATTAAAAATTAAAATATAATTAATACAGTGAATTAGAATCTACACCTAGAAAATTCAAGTAAATATTTAGTTGAATAAATTTTCAATAACTATTCTGAAATAAATATTTGATATTCTTTCAAAAACAAAGTGATATTTTATAATTAATAGCATCTAAACAAACCCAAAAGATTTGAATTCTAGACATTTCATAAGGTTTTGGTTTCTATAATCGTTGATATGGATTATGGATTAAGATTTCATTAATATATATAAAACTATATTTAAATATGAAAGTGAAACTTTGAATTTATCACAAAAAAGAATATAATATAAACGTTTTAATCCTCTTCAAAGGCGATGTGTGTCTTAGACTCTTAGGCCATCGTTTGTCATTTTAGGAGTGAATTCTACATGCAAATAGATGAAATTGAAAAAAAAAATCGATATGTTTTCTTAACCATCAAATTAATCTTTTAAAATTGATTAATGTTTATGAATTAAGACATTTTGCATCTTGCGAATTCAATACATAGCAAGTTCCCTCAGAGTTCCCTGTAATTGCACGATGCGATGCAAGAAAACTACAGGCAACTTGTTAATCTTTTAAAGTATGAATGAAGTGTTCAAGAGGGTCTAATCCCCTCTCCTCCCCATGCTGATAACACACTGAGAATCCAAGACTTTGGAAACAATTTTAGGGCAATTTAAGGTTAAGAACACCACTGTTCTATCTTCACCTTAGCCTCAAACATCAAACCACCCCGTTGCCCCCCACTCATCACAGCCACCACGGCGCCGCTCTCATCTTCAATATCAAATACCATGGAAAGAATTGTCAAAGATGGGATGAGAGAGAGAGAGTGAGAAACCTCAGTGGGCTTAATTTTAATATATATTAACTGCACTAAAAAACTCTGTCACGAGGAGGATCAAGAAGCACGAAGAATTGGTACTCAAGTTCTTTTTGAAGTCTGTAGCTCTAAGTTTTTGGTGGTGCTGCTGCCTACTTCCCATGGCCCATTGTTGGTTATAATGGCAATCTATGACTGAATAGATTGCCATGATGATGCCCTGGATGCACATCTTCTTCTTTGTGCTCTGTAAAAGTTAAGGAATTTAGATTTCTTTAATTTGTTCTACTGGAAGAATTCTACTCTGGTGATGGCAACTCAACAATGACGAGTTAAAAAGTCTAATCAATTACATGCCTATTTGTAAGGGAAAAAAATCTATTAATTATTGTTTTTTTTCTAAATAATATTATTGCTATAAATAAAATCATATTTTTCTTTATAATAATGAATTTTGTTTAGGTACTGATGGATTCTCCATCTCGACCATTAATAAATTAATTGATGAGCTTTTCATGTTGAGTTGTAGAATAAATAGAACAACCAATATTAAAGTAATATTAGACTGTAATGTGTAAATCAATTAAGAGAAAAAAAGAAGAAGAATACCCTTTCGATATATATATTTTTTATTCAATAATAAGCTATATTTTTTAGACGGCTTGCAATAATTGAGATTAAATTTTTATTTAAACAATCTTAAAAAAAGGCCCACTTTCCATGTTTCCAATGAATAATGACTCCATATGTCAATTTCATGAATTTCAACTTGACACATAACCTGATTCAAAAATTTAGATTAAAGATTAGGTAAATAAATTTAGATTCACTCAACTTGACACATGACCTGATTCAAGAATTTAGGTTAAGAGTTACATGGATAAATTTAGATTTACTCAAGTGAATTCATTATTTTATTTGTTTTTAAATTATAATAATGTTGTTGTGAAATTGTTTTTAGAAAAATTAACTAAGATCACTTAAATTTTAATTTAGTCAATCAAATCATTATTGAGTCAATTAAATTTGACCGGATCAATTTTAACTTGTTTTATTATAAAACTCTATCAAATTAATTCTCGGATGATCAAGTAACCGAATTCACCAACAATGGATTATGTTTAATAACACTAATGATTTTTAGGGAGTGTTTGTTTGATGGAAAGTGGTTTTTTGAAAATCATTTTCTAAACTTTCATGTGTTTGTTTGTCATTAGAAAAGTTGGTGAACAAAAAATACTTTCCAGTCAAAGAAAAATTTAGCTTCGTTTCCAAGAAAATGTTTTCATTTTATTGTTTGCTAATTATATCAAATTTGATCCTCAAACTTTTGATTGCTATATATATTTTGTTTTGAATAATTTATTTTTTCAATTTCATCCCTTAGAATTTAATTTTTATATTAACTTTGGTCCTTATTTTTATAATTTTTATTTGATTTTTCCTTATAATTTTTTAATTGAAATTTTTATCTATCAAATTTGGTCCTCATTCTTTTGATTGTTACTTATTTTATTTGAAATAATTTATGGAATGGTAATTATTATTATTTTAATTTCTTTATCTTTCAATTTTTTTATTTGTTAGATTTGATCTTTATTATTTTGATTATTATTTATTTTATTTGAGATAATTTATGAAATTATATTTTTTTTCAATTTCATTCTCATTCACTTTTTAATTTATAAGATTTGTTCATCGTTATTTTAATAAACTTGAAAAAAATAAAATATTAATAAGTTATTTTTCAGCTAATTTTCTATAACATAACCAAATACTGAAAAATATTTTTCAACTTATTTTTCATTACAATATCAAATATAAAAAAAAATTTACTTTTTTAAAATTTATTTTTTTTAAAAAAATATTTTTCATCAAACAAACATATTCTTTGTGGAATCTGCAAAACTAACGGGAACCAATGGGGGTGGCAAAGGGATAATCGTGACAAATCTCTACCTCTTTTGGCAATCCAGCTGGTTCACATTTTCTGCATAGCTATGGAATGGCTAATCATGGGGAAGACACGTTGAGATTCTTTCTGGGGATGGCCGGCGACGTCTTAATTGATGCAGCAGATTCACAGACTAACAACACTTCATCAATCCGGTGACTGCTTGCCATACATTGGAGTTCTATTGGCCAGAGCTTCCTTTTTCATTGTCTTTTAGTGATAAGAGAGTTTTAGATGCTTAAGCAAGAGACTTTATTCTATTGCTCCTGCATGCTCTTGATCCAAAAGAGCACCAGATTTAGATTTTCACGCCTTTTATTTCTTAATAAAACAAATTTTACAAGTTTCTTATATATTCAAGAAGAAAATAAAGCTAATTCTTATGGGGAAAAAAGTCTCTTCACTTACCAAAAAAAGACTTTAACCATTAGATTTATGGGATAAATTAAAATAATCTAGTCCTTCAATACAAAGTGTTTTATAGTGAAAGAATTTTGGTTAAATTAGCCATTATTGTTATAAAACCTAGTCTAGCTCTTGGACTAGGTTTGTTATGGAATCGAACAAAGATTCAATCCGATTAACTATAAATGATTCAAGAGAATAGCTTGCAACGTCTCGATTAACTTGATAAAATCTAAGTAATATTCATATAAGGTAAACTCGATCCAAAGATTTTATTTTAAATACCCAAACAATTTGCGAGCCTTGCAATAACTCATGTTTCCTAGCATCATAAAGTCCATTTCCCCCTTTCCTTTGCGTTCCGCAAGTTACATTCCTTTCCTTCCACGTCCAAGAAGCCATAGAAGGAAAGAATGGGTTGCGAGAAGGGCTGAATGCTAAAACTGCAGATAGGAAAAATGTTACAGAATCGCCACCGTATCTGTCAGAAGGATTTGATTCATCTTCCAAAACAGTAAACATAATCTGTAAGAATCCATAAGCGCCAAAAAAAGCACTCGTCCATACGAGTCACCGAGCAAACAGAGTAAGAAATCCCCCCATCCCTGCCCCCTATTAGTCGTTCTAGTCCCATTGAACCTTATAGCACCTAGCTAAGACACTTAGCCATAACATTCCATATATAGTATAAACAGACAGACCAAAATGTTAAAACAGTAGGTGGTAGGTACGTCCCAACTTTCAAGGGATGTTTGCCATCATTATTGTTGTTGTTATGTTTCCTTGGAAGAGCCCTTGCTGCCAACTGGGTACTTGATGGCATTGAGTCCCACTTTCCTCAGTGCAGCTTTGCCTAGGTCAATACCACAGATATCAGAGAGCCTGACAAGGTATAGCAAGACATCTGAGAGCTCTTCACCAAGATGTACTTTATCCTCTTCTTTCCAATCAGGAAGTCCCTTTGGGACCTCTCCTCTCCACTGAAATATCTCCGATAATTCTCCAACTTCACCCACCTAAGAATCATCACCGTGTAAGGATCACACAGAAATAAGCCTTTAAAACACTATGATCATAGACAAAAGTTACTCTCTCGTTTGTCATTTTTACTTTATAGAGGAAAAGGCAAGGGGAAAAGGTGTGTTCCAAATATTTCTTTTGACATGGATCGATGACAACAAAAAGGGCAATCTTTTTGCATAGTTGGTCACGTTTGACTAGAGATAAACATGAAATAGTACGGCACCTGTCTCACACACCTAACTTGAGATTTAAGCAAGTAATTATGGAAAAAATATATTAAAATTAAATCCCATCTTTGAGTTAATTCCTAATGAATCAAATAAAACAAATAATTAAAACCCAACCCGTTAAAAAGATGAATTCATCTGGTCAAAAACAAAAAGGTATAGACAGAAAAATGAAAGAAAACTACAGAGAAACACATACAAATTCATTCCATTTGCATGATCATGCCTCTTTTTTGGGTCATGCAAAACCAAAAGGTTCATATAAGTCATAAGTACTACATAGGCAGACCCAAGAAAAAAACAAGAAACCATAAAAAAAATAGTTGTAACACAACAAGAAAAATAAAGACAGAAACAAGAACATACCAGAGCCAACAGCAGGTTCCTGGGGCTATGAAACTGGTCCCAGTTCCTTTCCTTAGCAAACTCAGCCATTTTTTCCTTGAGGAGATCAAGAGTGACACTTTCTCCTTCGGTTGCCTTTGTCATACTTATTTCCCCAAAAGAAGAGAAGAAAAGGACTTACACGAGAGAGCAAGAAGCAAGAAAAAAGCTATATGAAAAGTTGGGTCTTGGGTGTAACTTTCTTGGAAAGGGTCTGAGTGTTTATATAGACAGAAAAGGGGATAGGTAGGGGAGAGAAAGTGACAGGCCAGAAGACAAGAGGTTGCTTTGGGGGGGGGGGGCGGGCGGGGGGGTGAAAGAGAGAAGCCTTCAATCTATATATTGTGTGAATACTAAATAGAGTGATTTCTTTCTTCGCTTGCCTTTTCAGGCTTCGTAGGGGAAAAGCCAAACGGGTCATTGCCAGTTGACTCGGCTTTTACATATTGTTCGGAGCTAATTCTCTGTCTATAGTATTAATTTAAAATCTAATAAATAAATAAGTTAAATTCAGATATTAAAATAAAATAAAATTTAATTCATTTTATTTTTTATATTACTACTTTAAATATATATATATATATATATATATATTTAAAAAAGTAGATGGGTATTTGAGATAAGGTAGTTTTAATGGTAATTTCTCTTTTTAAATATAGTAAATTGACTTCTAATTTATTTTTAACTATTTTTAAAAATTAAATTAAATTCTTAACTATCAGAATATTTCTAGATTTAAAAGTTTATTAACATTTTTAATCCCAAAAGTTTAACTACATTGATGGAATATGTCCGTACACTTTCGTAGCTTTCATAAAGGTTCACGTATTATAGATTTGTTTGATCGAGGACTTCAATTTTCAAAATTCTTTAATCCAATCATTGTACCATTAGTCTGTAAATACTACTAGTCTCTCTGTTATTAATTATTTGGCTGTTACATTTAGAATATGCTTTTTATTGTTAAAAAAATCATAAGAAATAGAAATAGATAAAAAAAAGGGGAAAGATTTAGACAGATGGTATGAATATTAAAAAAAGATTGAAAAAATAAGGGCCACCAATTTTTTTTCTTTGATTTGTAATTACATGTCATTAAAATTTATGAAATAAAAACATAACTAAATATATATAAAAAAGCTCCATTAAATTCAAAAACACTTTGTTTTAAAAAAAAACTCAAAGTTCAAATCAATTACAAAATAGCGCCAAAGATCTAATATCCTCGTTCAATAACATAATATATAAATATAAGCATAAAATTTATTTACCAAACAACCTTAAACAATGAAAAAATAAATAAAAATATTTATCTAATAAGAGGATATAGTTATATATATGAGCTATAATATATATATATATATATATATATATATATATATATAACTTTTCCTATATAAATTGTTATGTAATTGAATCTAATTTTTAAAACTTGTTTATCAGTAAACTTGTTTATTAGTAAATTAGTAATCCTATAAAAAATATAATTAGTAAGCATTTAACTTGTAGGCTTGTAATTTTCATTATTATTTAGTAGACTTATAGTTTTTTTATATAAAGAAACAGAAAATACCAAAAATATATATCAATCTATATTCTTTTGTCTACGGTATTATTATTTTTTTTGTTTTGTTTTCTTGTTACTTGAGAAGATAACAATGATATTATCTTACCAGATGATAGCTGTGATAGCTTTGCATTGCCACTTGATGGAATCAATTTATTGCCTTTCTTTGGGACCAATGAGAGGAAATCCCATCTGGAAAACAACCAATTTGGATATATGTATGTGAGCTAAAACTTACTTGTCATCCTCTTAAATGTCCTTTGATATTGTGTTTTTAATTGTATTTGAGTGCATTTTAAAAATATATTTGCTTTTAAAATTATTGTATTAATATTTTCTTTAGTATTTTCGGATAATTTTGATGCATTGATGTTAAAAATAAATAATAAATATAAAAAAAAAACTCATTATATTACAATACCAAACATACACACATTTAATTTTTTCTTTTTGTTTTTTTCTTAGTCGAGTAGGTTAGGGGATTCATCAAGACTTCGGTTACTTACATCACTGGATCAACATTCCTTCTAAATATTCTTCCTTTTATCTTAGCGGGAATTAATTAAATTGATTCTCAAAATCACTGATTTAAATCCGGCTTAGCCAACCCACCCCTACCTGAAACGGGTTTTAAAAATAAATTATTTAGGAGTTGATGTATGATCCTAGTTAAAACTAGTTAATTTGTTTTATTTTAAAAAATTTAAAATAATATTATTTTGATTTTTCTAAAAATAAACCCCAGTAACAAACTCCAGTAGATAAACTCTGTAGCTTTATTGACACACAGTCCATCATTGAAGGGAGTTAATTGCTAGTTAACAAACTCCATTATTTTAATATATTTTTAAATAAAATCGACTCTCTGATCCGAAAGCATGGGTGTATGGTTGTTAAAAAAGTTGTCAGATCATAAAATCTTAGGATTTTACAATCCGAGACAGAATCAACAATTTAAATAGTATTATTTTAATAATTGTTTTTTAAAATCAACACATTAATAATTGATTTTTAATAAAATCTTTACATTTAAAAAATATTTTTAAAAATATTTTAATTTTTTTATTGGTTTATTTTAAATTAATATTTTTAAATCATTTTAATGTATTGATATCAAAAATAATTTCTTAAAAATAAAAAAATATTATTTTAATATATTTTTAAATAAAAACTATTTTAAAAAATAACTACAAATATTATCCCCCTATTATTTTCTTTAAATCCGAACACGATTCAGAAGCATGAATCACATGATTTGATATGTCCTTGGTACTGGGAAAGCCCTTAAATTAATTTCACTATGATGAAACAATATTTTTCTTATATTCATTGTGAACAAACCTTGTTTTGCATTAGCACAATATCAGTTAATGGGCACAAAGATGATTAATGCGTGATTTTTAAGAATATTATTTAATTAACAATATATTAAAATAATTTTTCTTATATTTTTTTACATACCAAAACAATTTAAAAATACCTAAAAAATATTAATTAGTTACTAATATATTTTTTTAAGATAAAACAATTTAAAAAGTATATCTATCCACGAAAACAAACACTCCATACATTACATATCTGTTATTTATGATAAAACTAATTAGTTACAATAGTTATTAGAGAGATGATTAATTAATTACTAGTATATTATTACCAGTAAAAATAATGATGTGGATATTATTTTTATTAATCATTATAGAATTTGTAAAAAAAAAAAAAGGCTCCTCCATCTGGATTGTCGTCCTTCCATTAATTGTTTTTTTTTCTTTCAAATCAGGTGTTTTCATAACATGTATTGTGTTTTCTGAATTGTTACCAATAATCAAAATTCACGAAATAAACTGGAAAAAAATATTTTTAATTGAATGACATTTTTATAACCCTCTTTTTTTCCTTACAAAACTCTTAAATTTAAGATTAATAAAGGTATTTAATTGATCATATTTGGTGAATACAAGTAATTAAACAAACAATGTATAAAATACATTTATTTCTAAATTGTCTTAAAATATATATGTTTATGCAGACTACAATCCAGCTACAAACAAATGATATGAAACTTTCAAATGCTTAATATAATTGTTTGACTAGAGCTTGAATTTCTGAAGATTTTATTCTGCCAACTAAACATATTTTCCCATTTTTCTTAGCTCTAGCAAAGATCATGTGTGTCGACACCTCTTTCAAGTGATGCAATCGTGCTGTAAGCATTGCTTAAGTATCTTTATTATTTTGCATTTAAAATATTTCGTGTCCATGTAGCCGTATTAGAGGAAGGATTTTGTTCACATGGTCTGATTAAGTAGATATTAACAACCTTAATCTCAAAGTAAAGGATACATGATCTTGTCTGAAATTATTTAAGCATGTCATGTCCCACAAAAACACGTTCTTGATTAATTAATGCAATCACTATTTACCCTTATATATCTTTCAAATTTGTTTTATTAGATTCTTTTTATTTTTATTCAGATTAACTTACGCGCATCTCAACTAATTTTATAAACTTTATATTTTATATAATAATTGTGGTTCTTGATACAATCAATTGATCATTTACATGATTTATAATATCATTTGGTTTGATATTATGATAATTTTTATTTTTTTATTTAGTTACAAGAACAAAACTGACTAAAAATAAACTTTTTACTAAAAAAATAATGTAATTAGAGGTAAAAAAAACTAGATCTCACACACCCATCCTCTTCCTCTAATTGTTTATTACCGCATTTCACGGGCATTAGGATCCAAGTGGGGAACTCTATGAAATTAAGAATTTAAGATAGCTAGAGCAAAATAATAGTAAATAGTTAACTTGTTTTTTTTTTTATGATAAAAGGTATTTTAGAATTAACTTCTAGAAAACTATTTTTAAATAGTATTTAGTTACTATTTTAAAACAAAAAATATATAATAATATCAGATAGAAAAGATAAAACTTCCATATCCTTTCGTTTTCATATCATTAAACATATTTATTTTTATATATATATTTTTTATTTTAACAACCAAACATATCTCTATTTTTTTTCTACTTGTAATTTATATCCCATTACACTAATCAAAACAACATGGAGAAAACGTCTTTTATTTAGTTTGATATACTAATTAATAATAAACTCAAAAAATGAATTAAAAAAAGAGAACCAAATTATTTTGCCGACATAGATAAGGATTCACATGCTAAAACGTTAATAAATCTCTTCCTTTACTAGCAAATCCTTGCAGCCTCAGGATCAACTTTCAAGTCGCTATCAATTCAAAACATTATCGGAGACCGAAAGTGAACTTGTATGATGAACATGTGAGCATCACCAGCAAGATTTTTCAAAGATTCAACATGTATTTTTGGGCATGTCTCCTTGATTTCGGCTATAGAACAAAATAGTGGCTTAAAGTTTAGTAAGGAAAGCAGGGCAATTTGACCCTAGAGTCTTAGACTGGTTAGTGTCGGCAAAGGAAGGGGCACTCGACAGGGAAATGACCCGTGATAGTTCGTGTTCCTTTTTCTGCTAATAATTTCGTGTTTCATACCATAATTGTGATGTTTGGAAGTGTGTAATTAGAAACTAAATATAAGGGTAGAGTTTAATAGATTTTAAATTGGAAATTTTAAAAAAAATAAATGTTTAGATAATGGTGAGATCAAGATATTTATTTAAATAAAATAAAGGGGAAATGAGTGGAAATTTGAAAAAATAAATCAATCCAAATAACAAAAATAAAAATCCTAAAAAATTCTCAATTATCATACCCTTCACTAGGTTGACACTTAACCTCCAAAACGAGTTTACTTGTTAACCTTTTAATCCCCCCACCACCTCATGCAAAATACCAAGCATAATTAAAGAAAGAAAATATTAATATTAATTCATAACGACTCTAGGCATTAGGTTTTTAAGATTATTTATTAAAAAAACTAGTGAATTTTCAAAATACTAAAATAAAAAATTTATTCTAATTGAAAATACAAAAAATAAAATGCATCGCCTATTTTAATTTCACATTTGATTGATAATTTCAACCCAAATAACATTGGTTAAAACCTAAAACCCGAAACAAAAAATAAAATAAAATAAAATCACCATTGTAATGAAACAATTTATTGGGCTATATTTCATTCTAGCATTATGTCTATCCTCGGGCTTCTTTGTTTCTAAGGTCACACAATTTAGTCCCTGAGCTACATTGGCTGATAGTTGAAACTGGCAAGTTCTGTCTAGCCCACTCCCCTTATTTATTATTTCATTTCATTTTCATCCACAAAGGAGAGGCCCAGTGGTTAAAAATCTGCTCAAATTATATGATTTGGGCCATGCCCTAGCAAATCTTAAAATGAGAATACCCAGTACAAATGTTGTTGACAAGGTCTGTACATCGTAATAAATAAATAAATAAATAAATAAAATCTGATTTATTATGACAGTGATAAGATTTGTTTTACCTATCTGAAGAAACTAATTTACACATGTCTTGTTGCCTTGCCTATCCCAAAAACCTCTTAGTAACAAGTTCAAGGAGTTGGCGGGGATGGATAAAGAGATATATTCTATTTTTTTTATTTTATGAGTTTAAGATAGCTTTTTGGGTTGTGGTTTGAAAATATAAATTCTAAAAAAAACTATAAATTATAGTTTTTCTACAGCCAAGGTTTCAAGAGAGAATCTTCCATTGAATAATGTAAAATTATAGTGTAAGTTGATTAATTAATCATTTTCAAAATTATCATTAAAATAAAATACAGTTTTAACCACACTATATTACATCGACAGACAAATCATAAATAATGCTAGTACTTGGTACAACTCATTGGATTTTTTTGAATGCACTTGATTATTAGAGCAAATGGAGAGATGAATGAATAAATCATAGTTATCAAACTAGCCTCAATAAATTGACCTGGAAAAACTCGTAATTTAAAACTTGACACGTATTTACTTTTAAGTTGATTTGGAAAAAATATTTAACTGTGAAACTTGGTAAAGCGTGCTGAATTTTTAGTAGCCAGATTACCTATGACAAAACCGATCCAAACTTAACCAAAGCAACATCGAGGAACTTTTATTGATCGAATTTGAATCCAAAAGTTAATCCAATAACCCATCTACCTAGAACTTTTTTCAAGTCGCCAGGCCCAGCACTAATGCAACGAAGAACTGCAATGAACACCTGCCACCTTTTTCTTCATAAAAAAACAACTAGAATGTAATAATTATGAAATGGGAAGTGGGCAGCTAGCCCAGCGAAGTGAATGATTGTCTACCAACAAGAAAATGCAAATCAAAATGGGATGGTAGAATATTCTGAAGCGAAAGGGAAAGTGCAGAGAAGCTGGGCCAAGAAATGCATGATGCATCCAAGTTTGAAATGTTGGCAACACTTGCAGTGCATGTTTCTGTGCTCTGCAGATGGGACCTCCATGCTCTTACGAGCATCCTTGGCTGTTTCTCTAACACTTTGCTAAATTTAATGGAATCAAACCAGTTGCCCATGTGATCCCTTGTTAGCTTGTGTCTTTGTTTAGGGACCACCTCAACATACTTGTGCCCACTTGCACATGATTCCATCCCTATGTTTTTTTTCTTTTCACATTTCAGGATATGTTTTTTTTTTAATACGAACATTTAAGGATGTATTTGATAAAAGTGTAATGGAGTTTACGAATTACAGCAATGGAAGTAATTAAGTTCTTTTTTCCCACTATTTTGAGATGTGTTTTACGGGAGCCCAATTGGTATTTTTTGGTCGAATTTTAACCTTAACAAAGCTTTTTAATTTCTTCCTTTTTTTTACTTAAAATTACCACTCAAATAGTTTTTTTTTTATCTCTCGACAATTATTATTAATATTTTATTTTTTTAATCTCATACTATTGGAGAATATTATATATGTCAGTATTAGTTGCCTAGATTAGTGGTGGTACTTAAGGATATATATAAGCATAAGTTTAGGAGCTGATGATTGCATATCCCATATTTTTAGTCTAATTACATGATATAGATAGCATCAATAACTGGAGGCAATCCTCTATATATACACATGTATTTTGTATGAGATTGATATATAGAACTTGAGTCTTTTTTAACTTTTAATTTCTTTATAGTATCAGAACAGTAAGACTATCTTCCTGCTTTTATTTTTTTGTAATTCTTGTTATGGCAGAAAACAGGAGTCATGATACGGCTGAATTTTCAAAAGAGATGGCTATCTCCTCATCCAATATTGTTGACGGAGACACCAACACTTCTCATAAATTGAGTCCAGTATTGTTGAATGAATTTTATTATCTTCCTTGATCAAGGGCAATTACAATTGCATTTGCTGGGAAATAAAAGTCGGGATTTTTCAATATCACAACTAAATCTCTTGATGTTAACTCACTAGAGTATGAGGCTTGGCTGTTAGAGGACTAACTAGTTATGTTTTGGATTCTTAATTCAATGGAACACAATCTTGCCAAGATTTTTAGTTATTCAGAGTCCTCTTTGAATTTTTGGGATGCTGGCCATGATATGTATGGCAACCAAAACAATTCTGCCTGGATTTCTTAGATTCACCAGGACATTACTAGTCTTCATTAGGATGGAAAGCCCTTTGTAAGTTTACAGGGAAGTTTAAAAGGTTTGTAAAGCGAATTGGAGATTTATAGACCTTATATTGTTGATGCGGCTGTCTTGTAGAAACAAATAGAAGAGGATTGTATTTTCCAACTACTAGTGGGTCTTAGTCCTGATTTAGAGGACTCAAGGAGCCATATTTTAATGCATATTGAACTTCCATCCTTTAAGAATGTATGTGCCACAATTCAACATGAGGAAGTTCATAGAAAGGTCATGCATCGTACTATTACTCCAAGTGCTCCTGATGTTCGTCCCTATCTTGCTCGTCCATCATTTGAAGAAAAACTCTACAAGGGTAAATGTTTGAATCTCAAATGGAAGTACTATCACAATATTAGACATTCTATTGCTCGTTGTTAGAGCCTACACCAAGAGATGAAGCCTAAATTTGCAAATGACCAGAAAGGAAAATGATTCACTAATCATAAGGCTCATTTAACTACACATTCTACTAAATCTTTTTCTTCTAATCTTCCTGCCTTGCTAAATGATTTTGCAAGATATTTATAAGATAAGCACAGTCAGGGAGCAGTACAAGATAGAGATGTTAACTAAAGACATGATCAGCCTTCAGCACTTCTTAGTTAGTTGGTTTGTTGGTTTATTAGCTGATGTAAATTCTGAAACTAGCTAAGGTATTTTGATTGCATTTATGACTGCATTAGAGATTGGTAATTTACATGATTTATGAGTTATTGATTTTGGTGTCACATATCATATGTCAAATAAATTAACCAAATTTTTTCTAATCTCAATCCTTTTTATTTTATCTCTATAGCTAATGAAAGAGGTGTTTCTATAAAGGGTAAGGGTAAAATGAAATTTGTTTCAAACATTATAGAGTCTAATGTTCTCTATATTCCTGCTTTTCTTTTTCGGTTGCTTTTCGTCTCCAACTAACATTCTCATTTAATTTTAAAGTTTTATTTACTCTTTACAAGTTTATCTTTAAGGATCTCATCACTAAGAAGATGATTGGTGAAGGTTTTTATTTGTATGGTCTCTACTATTTCTCTCCTGACTCTCAGGTTTCAAAAGGATTTCAAGTTGTCTTCACTCTTATCAATGAGCATCTTTTATGGCATCACCGTCCAACACATCCTTTAACGTCTATTTTTAGTAAAATAACTCTGGTTTTGCCTACATGAACTATCGATTATGATATTTGTCATTTCTCTAAGTCTTTTAGGCTTCATTTTAATTCATCATTGTCTACAACTACTCAAGCGTTTAAAATTATACATTCAGATGTTTGAAGGCCTTTTTTGACTTCTCTTGATGGTTTTAAGTATTTTGTAACCTTTATTGATGACTTCTCTAGGGTTACTTGGGTATACTTATTGAAATCAACATGCAAAGTTTTTGGGTATTTCAAAAATTTCTATATGTTGGTTGCTACTAAATTTTTAGCTCATATTAAAATTCTTTGATCTAAAAATGGCATAGAATATATGTCTCATGAGATGACAAACTATTTAATCTCTAATGTCATATTGTATCAAACTAGTTGTGTTAGTACATCCCAATAAAATGGGATAGCCGAACGTAAAAATCATGATTTACTAGAGAAGACTTGAGCCATAATTCTTTAAATGAATGTTACAAAATATTTTTGGTCTCATAGAGTTCTGAATGCCCTCTTGAAGTATTGCAGGACAAAAAGTCGGATGTGTTTCATCTAAAATTTTTTGCTTGCACTTGTTTTGTACATTTATTGGCTGCTCAGTGTAACAAGCTTGATCCTAGAACAGTTAATTGCATATTCTTGGGCCATTCATAAACTAAGAAAGGATACAAGTGTTATGATTCTACCTTCAAGAAATTATATATCACTAGAGATGTATAATTTGTTGAAACTGATCCATATTTTGAGTGTACTAGTCAAGAGAAGATACTATTTGAGTCTTTCCCCTGACCCAATATTGATTCTGGTCATGAACATTCCACTGATTGGCTCATACCAGCTCAAAACCCCATTGAAAGTGCTTCACCTTTTGTGAGTGCCTTGATGCCAACTCATGATCTCACTAAAAATATTTCACCTTCCGTGAGTGCCTCTAATGATAACTTGGATTTTGTTGGTGTTGTATATCCATAAGCTATTATTGGATTAAATGAACTGCAAT
Source organism: Populus nigra (assembly GCF_951802175.1). Classification (NCBI taxonomy): domain Eukaryota; kingdom Viridiplantae; phylum Streptophyta; class Magnoliopsida; order Malpighiales; family Salicaceae; genus Populus; species Populus nigra. The sequence continues at coordinate 23,953,149 of NC_084855.1, read as the reverse complement.
AATTCATTGCACAAGGAAAACCAGTATCTTCTCGACGTAATCCTTCACGAGCTCATCACCCTCCTTCAAAATTACAAGACTATATTGCTCATACAATTAGGTATCCAATTACTAAATCTCTGAATTATCAAAGAATATCACATTTGCACAAAGCTTTATAACTATCTCCAATGTTCATGAGCCCAAGAATTTTCAAAAAGCTTAATCTCAAGTTGTCTGGTAGAAAGCTATAAATGAAGAGTTGACAACTTTTGTGGAGAATAAAACTTGGAGTATAATTCCTCTTTCACATAGCAAACATGTAGTTAGTAATCGTTGGGTGTTTAAAATGAAATTCAACTTTGATGGTTCTATTGATTGACATAAAGCATAATTTATTGCTAAAGGCTTTACTCAGAAGTTCGGTGTTAATTACAAGGAGATGTTTACCCTAGATGCCAAGATGACTATTGTCAGAGTTCTTCAATCAGTTGTTATTAATAATGGGTGGTCTTTGTCTTAAATGGATGTTAAAAATGTGTTCCTGTATAGAGATCTTGAAGAAGTTTTTATGAAACTTTGTCATAAACATTCTTAAAGTAGAGATCCTAACCTTGTTTGTAGACTCCATAAATTCATTTATGGTTTGAAATAAAGTCCTCGTGCATGGCATGTGAAATTGATTACTACTTTTGAAGCTCTTGGTTTTTCTAAGAGTTTGGCTGATTTTTCACTATATATCCGAGTTGGTGCAATTGACAAACTGATGGTGCTTATCTATGTGGATGATCTCATTATCACGAGAAATAATATTGATTTTATTGCTCAATTAAAGAAGAATCTCCAACATCATATTCCAATTAAGGATCTTGGTCTTTTGAATTACTTTCTTGAAATTGAAATGACAATTTCCAACAAATGGTTGTTTTTAAATCAACATAAATACATTTTAGATTTGCTTTAAGATGTTGATATGTTACAAATTAAATCTGTTGCTACTCTACTAAATAGAAAATTTAAGCTTGATTTTTTGAGAGAAGCTTCTGGTTTCCCTAGTTATTATTAAAAGCTTGCTAGAAAGCTTATATATCTGACTATCACATGACCTGATATTACATTTGCAATTAGTCTTGTTAGTCAACACATGCATGCTCCAACCATTCAACATCTAAGTACAGTGACACGCATCTTGCGGTATTTAAAAAAAGACATTATTGGTTGTGGCATAGTTATAAATAATAATAGGCACATTAACATTATGAGGTATTTCGATTATGATCGGGTCAGAAATGCACTTGATCTTTCTACTACTGGTTAATGTATATTTGTTGGTGATAACCTAGTTTTGTGAAAAAAAGTAAAAAACAGCAAGTGGTAGCTCCTTTTAGTGTCGAAGCTGAATATCATGCTATGGCCATAGTAACATGTAAGCTTGTATGGCTTAAAAGTCTTCTTACTATTCTAGGTTGTTCATGCATTACTCTAATGACACTTTTTTTATGATAATCAGGCCTCTACATATTGCTTCTAATCTTGTTTTTCTTGAACAGACAAAGAACATTGAAGTGAATTGTCACTGTATTCATTAACAAGTTCAATTTAAGCGTATTACTACTTATTATATGCGTAAAAATGACCAATAGTTTCACCGGTTTATGAGCAAGGTTGGATCCGTTAATTTTTTGGAACCAGTTTGAGGAGGCTATTGAAAAATATTCTTTTGTATACATGTCAATATTACTTGTCGAGATTAGTGGTGGTAGTTAAGTATATAATCATAAGTCTAGGAGCTAATGATTGCTTATCCCATATTTTTAGTCTAATTACATGATAAAGATAGCATCCATAACTAGAGAATTGAATCATCTTGTATGAGATTGATATATATAATTTGAGTCTCTTTCGACCTTTAATTTCTTTACATACCAAACATGTACAAAACATGTACATGAAATTGATATGCACCCAACCTTTCATGATAAACGTACCTCCAAGAAAAATGTAGCTTTCTTTTTAATGTTCTTTGACCAATCATTTTTATACTTTTTTGGACCTATATATAAGTTGTAACTATAACTAATTTGTAATAATTTACAGTAGCTAGACAAAATATATATATATATATATATCAGGAAAGGATGTTTTATATGGATTCATGTTCCTTGGAAGCAGGCTATATATACAGGGAAAACAAACGAAAATAAAAAGTAAGGCCACCATAGCAGCTCATAGCCAAAATTATTAAGCATAGTTAGTACTGTTATTAGAAGCAATAGCTACCACATTTGAACATGTGTTAGATAACGTGGTATAATTATATTTTTGTAAAAATATAATTGAATTGAAAATGATAAAATTTGACATGTTTTTCACATGATTTTAATAGTAATATATCAAAATTATATATAAAAAAAACATCTAAAAAAATATTAACTTGTTTTTGGGTATAAACAGGGGCGGAACTGAGGGGGGGCAAGCAGGGGCCCGGGCCCCCCCTCAAAACATTTTAAGTTTTAAAGAGGAAGTGTCATATTAGTGGGTCTTATTACAGTAATTGATTATCATTTTACTTTTGATTTCCTAATTCACTCTTGAACTACGTGGGAAAAAAAAATAAACGCATTACTTTGGAAATTAAAAAATAGAGCCATCAATTTATTCTAAATATAAATTTTATAGGCTACAATTAATTAAACAGAAAAATACAAATACAAATTGTAAGTAAAAATTTTTAATAAAAAAATTGAAGCAGAGTTATTAATTAATTTATCTTTCATCAAATAAAATAAGGTAATTTAAATTTAAAATCTATTTTTTTTTTGTTTTAAGATGTTTGTTAATAATTTGATGAGGTTCTTTTATAATTTTATAATTTTTGCTTTTTTTTTTCTCAAATCTGCTAGTTCTACCAATTGTTTTTTGAATTCTTGTTATAGTGATTTTTTTTCTAATTAATTAGATATATTTTATTGGTTTGTTTTGATTATGCTTGGATCTTTTTTTTATGTTTTGTTTTTAGCAGGACCACCAAAATTATCAATTTTTTCTTACGATATATGTTTTGATTTTAGGCTGAACGATAAACAAACTAAGAAGAATTGATTCTTTATTATTTTATGCTTTATTTCAAAGCTTATCAAATATAAATAATGCTTCGCTTTAGCTAATATTTCATTGTATGTTTATATTTGATAGGTATAAAGACCAACAATATTAAAGTGATGAATACATTATGAAGATGAAATTAACTTTATTGTTTTTTACTCAATTTGATATTGCTCTAAATATTTTATCTTATACAAAGGTCATTATATGTTTGTAGTAAGTTATTTGAATAAAACTAAATTATACATGTTTTGTTTTACAACTTATATACAATAAATTAAAATAAATATTATATATTATTATATTAATTTTGGCCTCCCCTAATAAATAATCCTAGCTCCGCCCCTGGGTATAAATACACTTTGAAAAACATTTTTAAAGGCATTATCATACACAAAATAATTCTCTTCCATTCTCCTGAATTTTACAATAATTATACGCACACTAGGTGCACATATAGAGTTTGAATTATGCAGCAAAATGAAAAGAAATGAAAAGAAAAGAAAAGAAAAGGGAGTCAAGTTCTAGTCTTGAGTAAAAAAGAAACAAGAAGCGTTCTAAAATGGAAAATAGAGGTGATTGTTAAAGATACACAAATTAAAAGAGATAGAAATATGTTTAATTAAAAAAAAGATATATATATATATATATATAGTGTTGTAGTGAATTCTTTTATTTTTAAAATTAAAAATACAAAAAATATGTTATCTTTATTTTTACCGTCTTAATATTTAGTGTTCGAAATAATAATTAAAAGCCATCTTATATTAATAAATGACAGAAACTTACAAGTATATTTTTCTTAAGAAATTGCATAAAAATATATATGTTTTTATCAGAAAGACAAAAATTCAAGCACCTAAATGGACGCTACAAAGCTAATCTTGACAAGCATTGAACTAGCTAATCTTTTCAGGCCAAAAAAGAAGAAGAAAAGAAAGAAGAAGAAGCTCTTTAATTAGAGCTTAGACTTTAGACCACTAGTGGCATGATTCTTGATTAAAAAACCACACCATACAAGAACTCAACTGGGAAATTAAGTAATTATATAATCTGAAAGGACCTTGCTAGCCAGCCATCACCTATGACAAATACATTTGTAGTGGTATGCACTGTGTATTGGGTCGTTTCCCTCTACAGGAACTTGCTCAGCTCTACACTTGTATTTGCATCCTCTACATTCATTGTAAGTGCAAGTCGGAGCTGTGGAGCCAATCATCAATCTCTTTGAAGACATCTGCTCTTCATTGCCACCCTGTACGTGCGTACTTAGGAAAAATCAAAGAAAATTTACCGATAGATTAAGCAAATCTAGTTACTTTTTTTTTGTGTGTGTGTAAATGCTTGTTAACTAGTCCTTACCAGCGCCTGTGAATCTTCCTGTGATGGTGTACTGATACTTTGATGATAAGTCAGCAGCTCTTGATTTCTGGATCCTGCAATGCATAAATGAATTGTGGTATCAATAAGCTAGATAGATTAAGCTGGTAAATTTGGGGTACAAATAAAGAAGATAAGGTGGTCAGCGTATTTTCTTGACAACCAAACAGAAGAGAAAAGATTGCAGTACTGCAAGAAACAACAAGTGAGCTTTAAGCTAGACCAAGCAGTATTAAAACTTGAACGAAGGATACGAAGATAATATTAGGAACCCAAAAGGGTAAAAAGATTCATGTAACCTTGAATAACAAACGCTGCAAGAATAAAGGTAAAGAGAAGGGAGAGTAAGTAGCATAGTCTAGTGTTTGCCATTCTTCCCTTTGTATCAAGGGGAGTAAACTTATGAGTAGGTGGTGAATATATTTGAAGGATGGATGAGGGAGAAAGAGAGGGAGGCTGAGAGGGTGAGATTGAGAGAGTTTGTGGTCAATCGATGCCAAGAAGAGATAGACTGGCAAGAAACCTGCAAAGACTGAAGGGGTCCCCAGCACTTTTAAAGAAGACAGAGTACCTGCTAGAGGCTGGAGCTAGAGCAAGCATGGGATCAATCACTGGAATGTACCTTAAGATTTGAGTGTTTAAATTTATTTTTATTTTATATATATATATATAACATTATTTTGATTATTTATAAATAAAAAACACTACAAAAAACAGAATGAAAACGCTACCTTATCTGTAGTCATTGAACTTTTGACCATTTAATGTTTGGGTTATTTTGATGAATTTTGGAGGGCAACAGAGGCATTTCAGGTAAGAGAATCATTTTGATTTTGTCTGAAGTTAGACATTATTCGTACGCCTGTTGAGGCTGGAAGAAGCGTGGAGACATCTTACGATTCTTACCAACCGATAGAAGGATCCAGGGCTTCCAGCCCTAGGAAACAGCCACCCCAGCTCCACAGTGAATAATAGCAGGAAAGATATGTTGGAAACCTGTTGAACACTAAGTTACAGTATTTTGGTCAAGTAAACAAGCACTGAAAATCACACTGTGTTTGCTTAAAATATGCATGAACTGTGCCCCTGCCATTTAGAAAAGACGGCATGGTACTAGCACCGTTTTCAGCGTATCAGAATCAGAATGCGATGAAATTCAAACTTGGGAAATGATGTTTCGAGATCTTGTTTTATCCTCTGTTACTGCTAAATCTTGCTCAATTTTTTTTGTTTTAAAAAAGCATTTTTTTTTTGGATTGACTAGTAGCTCATGAACTAACCCGTCTCCCTTGCAATCCAAGCCTAGAGTTAGCCTCGCCTTAATTGTTATCTAAACAAGCAAAAATTATGTCTTAGTTCAAGAGGGTGTATACTATTTCTTTTCTGCATGCCATGGAGTTATGAGAAATCCAAGCTTTTCATAGATATATATAAAGAGAGATTGAGGGAGGGAGGAATTTTTTGAACGAACCACACTCTTTCATATATATATTAAGGTCTTGTTTATTTGTTGGAAAATAGTTTTATTTTAGAAAGTAAATTTCGAGAAAATAAATTATTTTTCGATGTTTTGTAATGTAATGCAAAATAAGTTGAAAAATATTTTTTAGTGTTTGATTATGTCACGGAAAATGAGCTGGAAAATAACTTATTAATGTTTTATTTTTTTCAAGTTTATTAAAATAACGAGTAACAAATCTTACAAATTAAAAAGTTGAATGAGAATGAAATTAAAAAAAATAATAATCAAAATAATAGACATTAAATCTAAAAAATAAAAATAAAATGAAAGATGAAAAAATTAAAATAATAATAATTACCAATTCATAAATTATTTCAAATAAAATAAGTAACAATCAAAAGAATGAGGACCAAATTTGATAGATAAAAAATTTCAATTAAAAAATAATAAGAGAAAGGCAAATAACAATTATAAAAATGAGGACCAAAGTTAATATAAAAATTAAATTCTAAGGGATGAAATTGAAAAAAAAATATTCAAAACAAAATATATATAGAAATCAAAAGTTTGAGGATCACATTTGATATAATCAGCAAATAATATAATATTTCTAAATTTTTCACAACTTCTAGAAAGTGTTTTCCTCTCAAATTAAAAGAAAAACACTTTTCTGTAAACAAAACAAAATTTTCCTTTGACTGGAAAGTATTTTTCATAGACCAACTTTTCTAATAGCAAACAAACATATAAAAATTTAGAAATTGATTTTCTATAAATCACTTTTCAATAAATAAAAATAACCTAAAAATCCATTGATGACAAAAAATTCGAGAAAAGCTTGAACCCAATTCCTACATAAATATAAGCACAATTGAAGTTTACATGGAGTTGTACGTTTGAGTATTGATAAGGCCTCATTTCAAGTTTTTTTTTCAAAAAATAATAATCGGATTAACAAGTTTAAAGTATAACTCGATCCATGTCAGCTTTGAACCGATGAATAATCGGATTAACTTGTTGGATAGGCTGTTTATATATATATATATATATATATATATATATATATATATATATATATATATATATATATATATGGGGTTGAATGGTTTTGTCTCCTGAGTCTCCTCCCTCTCTTGCAATCCTCTTAAAAAATAATGAAGCCCTCGAAGATTTCTTTATGAAATCTGAACCGCAATGACTTTTAAGTTATACTCTCAAAAGAAAAAGGAAAAAAAGAAAAAAAAATTTAAGAAGTACATAAAAATTAAATACGACCCCTTGATGAGAGATCTATTAGGTGGTCATGAGTCATGTTAAAATAGAGTAACTCATCTGGTTAGGTCTTGAATTTACTTATTAATGGTTATGAGTTCGAGTTTCCTCAGGGTTACTAGAGACTTACATAGTCATTAATTTTAAAGCTCGTGGGATTAATTAAGATATACGCAAGCTAATCCAAACACCCACGTTAATTTAAAAAATGGTTTATAAATTTTTTTTAATGTCTTTTGAAATGTTCTACACAATATAATTCTTATATTTTATATATAATACTAAAAACTAATAAAAATAATCAAAATTTTTTTTATTTAAGTGCTATTTAATTCGGCTGAATTTAATTAAAACTATTTTATCAAACACTTTAAATGTCTATATTACAATCCTTACATTATTGGTAACTTTATTATTAGACGAGTCTATGCAATATTACATAAATATAAGTAAATTAATTATCACGATAATAATAGTTAATTTACATCGATAAAACTAAAAAAACACAAACATCAAAGAAATTCTACTAATTAACAAAACTCTAAAACACATTGGATTTCTATTGTACATGAATACACTGTGTATCAAGAGACAATTCACCGTGGACTTACTGTACATGTATGCACTATGGACCAAGAGACAATTAACTATGAACTTGCACAGTTGCTATATATTAAAACGTATAGGAAAAACACTATAGATTTACTGTGGATGCAGACTCATTGCACTGTGAACGACGCTGTAGCCATAGACTGTTTGCACTGTGGATGACACTGTAGCACCTTGGGAGGCGTTGCCTTTGTTGTGTTTTTGATCAAGAATTGCATCTAGGGGCATTGTCTTTTCTGCCAAGAGCTACTGGGTCTGGCTTAGAGCCATACCTAAATCGCTTCCAAAAGATTCTAATAGCTTTGGGTCCAGATATGTTCATTTTTTTTTGTTTTTCTCTCTAGATTTTTTTCCTTTTCTCGTATTTAATTTTGGCGTAGATCTCGGGCCAATTAGTAGAATGTGTAGGGCACGTAGAAGAGAGTTCGGTCTATGGAACCACCAAGAGACGTGAAGAATGCATTTCAACAACTTAAGGGAAGAGGGTATATAGTTCGGATGGACTACCTCCTGCGACCTACACTCATTGAAGTGCATCGAGTTCCCCTACATATCTTGATAGTCTTATAAGCATCTTTTTTCTTTTCCAATAGCGTTGGGTCTAGATATTGCCAATTTTATTTATTGTCCTCTTTAGATTTTTTTTCCTTTTCTCTTGTTTAATTTTTCCCCCCAGCAAGACCCATCAGTGCTAGATCTTACCCCAAGCAGGACCCAATTGTTTTGGGTTTGAACCCCTTAGAGTTGGGTCCTACCCCTAGCATGACCTAAAATAGTTTTAGATTCGGCTGCATCCAGACTCATCATTGTCGGGTACTATTCCAGCATGATCCAATAGCGTTTGGTCCTACCCCCAGCGGGATCCAAAATAGCTTTGGGTCCGGTTGAGAGCAGGACCGATTTGAGTTGGGTGCTACTGGAAGCAGACCCATTTGTTTTGGGTCCTGCTGCGACCAGGACCCTTCAACGTTAGGTCATGCCCCCAGCAAGACCCATCAACGTTGGGTCCTGCTTAGGGTAGGGTCATTAGCGTTGGCGAGACCCATCAACATTGGGTCTTGTCCCCAATAGGAAATTCAAATTTTGTTGGGTATGGCTTTTTAGGTCTGTCATCACATCAAAATAATACAAAAACATCAAATATTAATTTGAAATCAGGAAAAAAATAAAATTCAATTTCAATTTTTCTTAAAAGTTTTTTGAAATGCAAAAAGAAACATGCTTTCATAAGAAAATTCAAGCCAACTTCAAATGAAGAAAAAATTATCATCAAAATATCTTAGATAGAAAAAAAATTCAAGGGATAGAAATTAGTTGTATATGTATTGAGTGCTACTCTATTATGTGCTATTAATGGTGCTACTATATGAAGTACTTTATTTGAAGATGATGATGGTGCAAATACATTCCGTACTTTTAACCCAACTCAAGCATTTTTAAATTTGAAAAAAAATATTGTTATTGACCCGTTGCAGAGTGTGGGTCAAAATGCTAGCTATTCTATTATTACGTAATGGTTATTTGTGAAAATATTTTTTTAAAAAAAAAATATTGACATAATATTTTTTTATTTTTTAAAATTAATTTTTTGTATCAACATCATACAAAAACATCAAAAAATATTAATTGAAATTAAAGAAAAAAATAAAAAATTTTAAAGATAGTGCTACTATAGAAAATACTTTATTTGAAGATGGTGATGGTGCAAATACATTTCGCACTTCTAACCCAACTTAGGAATTTTTATATTTTAAAAAACAATTGTTATTCACCCACTATAAAGTTCTAGCTAATATGTTAGTTGTTATATTATTACATAACGGTTATTTTAAAATATATATTTTAAGATAATATTTTTTATTTTTTTAAAATTATTTTTTATATCATCACATCAAAATAATACAAAAACATCAAAAAATATTAATTTCAATTAAAGAAAAAAATAAAAAAAAATTCAAGATGGTGCTACTGTAGAAAATACTTTATTTGAAGATAATGATGGTGCAAATACATTCCGTGCTTTTAACTCAACTCAAGCATTTTCTAATTTGAAAACAAAAAGTTTTTGACCCGCTACGAAGCATAGAGCACATGCCAATATGTTATCTGTTACATTATTATGTAAGGGTTATTTGAAAAAATAAAAAATAAATATTAAGATAAGTTTTTTAATTTTTAAAAATTAATTTTTTATATCATCGCATCAAAATAATACAAACATATAAAAAAATATTAATTTGAATTACAAAAAGAAAAAATATATATATTTTTTATACGGTAAAGAGGAAATAAATTGTTGTGACTTTTTTTATATTATACAAAAGTAGGGTAATGATAATTTTTTCTCTTTCCAGGTTGGGTTGAATTTCCTTATTAAAGCATGTTTGTTTTTGCGTTTAAAAAATTCTTTGAAAAAAATTTGACAATTTTAAATTTTTATCTTTACTTCAAATTAATATTTTTTTATATTTTTGTATTATTTTTTAAAGATTATTTAATAAAAATAATATATTGAGATTGGGTTTGTTTGGGCACCTATATCCAAGGCTTGCTAGCCAGACTCAATGATATTGAATTTTCTCTCCTCTTCAAAATTCATGGCTAAAAAATGAAAGCTCGACTCCATATCCACCTAAATGACAGAAAAAACTGCCGAAGAAACAACAACAATAATAAGAACCACAAAAGGAAGAACCTCAACAAGAAAAAGTAGAGAGGAAAAGGAAGAGGAAGAGGAGGAAAAAGATAACAAAGATGATCCAGATGAAGAAACCAATCAAAATGCTCAAATCTCAGCTATTGAGAATCTAAACGACGATGATGACGAAGATGAGGAACCAATTGAGAAACTTCTTGAACCATTTGGAAAAGACCAGTTAATTAATTTACTTCGTGAAGCAACGAATGGTTAACGAGATTTTGCAAATAAAATCCAGCAAGTGGCTGGCCAAGATTCGGTTCGCTAGAAGATTTTTGTTCATGGGCTTGGTTGGGATACAAATGTTGAGGCTTTGATGAATGCGTTTAAGCCAGTGCTAGACCTTCTAAGCCAATTGACGCTGCTGCGCAAACACAATAACCAGTTTTTGAGTATACGCAAAGGAAGAGTTATTTGATTAATATGGGAGCAAATTTGGATCTGCAAAAGCTAATGAGTTTCTTTTCGGGGTTTGGAGAGATTGAAGAAGGACCATTAAGGCATGATCAGCCATATCCAATGTTAAACTCAAGACTTTTAGGTCCGACTGCCCAGCCAGACCTAAGATCGCTGGGTCTAGATGGACAACCAGACCCAAGAGTAACATGGGATTCTGGGTCCTTCTGCAAGCATGGCAGGACCTAACACTCTTAGGTCCTACTGGATTGGGTCCTGCTGGGCAGCAAGACCCAACATCAGCAGGACCCAACATCTGGATCCAAGAGGATTGGGTCTAGCTGAATACAAATCACGAGAATATATATTCTTCCTCGAATTTTTCATTAAGAAAATTAATTAATAGATTGTGTTTCACGCATAAACCTGTAATAAAAATGAATATTTAATAAAAATAAAATAATTAATTCATAAAAAAAGAAAACAAAGTATGTTGATCATATCAAAATTACGAGGCAACAAAAAATTTAGTTTATCATGGGCAAAGACACTCTTGCTAACATAATAACCTCTGTACAATCTCTTTGAGTTTGGATGCGGGGCCACACCCAATTCTTAGGTCTAGCTCTTTCGGTCTAGCTACATAGCTGCACTCAATCATAGCCCGACCCAGTCTCAATATATATTTTTTAAAAAAATAATATAAAAATATAAAAAAATATTAATTTGAAGTAAATAAAAAAATTAATTTTTTTTTAAAAAAAATTTGAAACACAAAAACAAATAAGCGTTAATAAAGAAATTCAACCAACTTGATATGAATAAAAATTATCATCACCCAATTTCTGTACAATATAAAAAATCACGTCAATTTATTTTCTCTTTGCAGTATGAAAAAAAAATTCAATAAGAGACATGAAAAAAACTTAAAGAGGAAAATAAAATTGGAAATATCTTAAAAGAAAAAAAATTACAAGAAAATAAATTAGTTGTCGGTGTATTAGACATTACTTTGCTATTCACTATTCATAGTATTATCGTTGAAAATATTTTATTTGAAGATGGTGATAGTGCAAATACACCACGTGCTTTTAACTCAACTTAAACGTTTTTACATTTGAAAAAAAAATTATTATCACCCCGCTACGGAGTGCGGGCCAATATGCTAGTGTAGAGCTATAGAGAGTAATATAATTACTATAGTATTATTTACAAACATAAAAATTAGGTTAGTTTTCAAAATATGTCTTTTCTTCATTAAATGTAAGGCAACAATTTATAATAAACAATAATTACAGTTAAATTACCCTAAATCGAGTTATTTAAAAAGAAACTAAACTAACCATTACTATTTAAAAAAAAAAACCAATCATTTTACCTCTATTAAAACGGATATACAGTAAAACATCCATAAATATTGTGTTATGTGCCCAAAAGAATAGTTTATATAAGTTTTATTAGAAATAATATTTTGCTTTGATTACTTTAAATTTTACTCCATTGTTACCCTCAATTTAGCAATTTTTTTGTGTTTGAATACGAATTACAAATAATAAATTTTATTATTTTAATTTTTATTGGACGTTATAAAAGAACTTATATAAGTCTAATTGAATATTGAAAGACACAGCATCTCTTAAAAGTAATGACAATAAAAAAAAAAGATATTGCAAGTGCTTATTGAGTATTATTATTATTATTTATATAGTATAACTACTAAGTTACAAAATACTACAACTACAAGCACCTATTAATTTTATAACAGGCAAACTTGTAAACATTAGAGTATCTTCCGAGAAAACTTAATACTTAATAGTAAAAAGAAAAAGAAAAGAAAAAAACCTTCAATTCATACTAAATTAGGATTACAAGTATTTATAGAGTTATGTTTCCACTCAAAAACAAATTTGTAACATTAGGATTACAAGTATTTATGAAGTATTGTTTATCTAAACCCTAGTCTAAAACTGGTAAATCAATACTAAATTGGAATCTAATATAAATTGATATATTTACCTAAAGTTGACAAAATTGGTTTTTGCTTATGCCATTGATATATGTGTGTTTAATATTTATTTGTTGCAATATATTCTAATGTTATAAAAATAAATTGTTTTTAGAATTATCATTGACTCCAACAAAACAATAGATCTTATCTAGTATTTCTTTTAGTTATGTTATGATAATAAAATTTGGAATACATTGATTTCGTTTTGTAATGTAACTATGAGAATAACTTGTATATAAATGAAATCAATACTAGGAATATTTTTAATTTAATTATTACTCTTCCTTTACTAGGTGGTAATATGAGATTTAAACCTATTCTAGTTTTATTAAATTAATATTGTATGTATTTAGTTAAAAATGTTCATATATTTTTTATTTCACTTTTTATAAAATGATTTATACTATGATTGGAAATGAATTGTTAAATAGAGAATTAGGAAGGATAAATAATTACTATTCTTGACTAGTGAAGTTGGTTAAGGTCTAAAATATTTTAACAGTGTTGATATTGTGATATAAATATGTACATAGGAATTGATAACTTGAAAAAAGATTCATGTTAAAGGTAAACTCTGTTAAAATTTCAGTAAAGCTTTAAATGATATTAATATGTTAAAAAAATTATTATATTTTCCTAAGTTCACGACTCAAGAAAGTTTGTAATGACGAGAAAAGACGAGTTGTTATATATATAACTATTAAATCTTAAAAAAATACAAGAAATCAGACACAACCAGTCTTCATTTTCAACTATAATGAGAGGTTTGGCTTTTATTTTTTTTATATGATAATTTATATAGGTTTGTAATGATATAAAGGTTGAAAGCATATATTAATATGTTAAAAAAATTGCTATATTTATTATGAGGTTATTTTATATTAGATAGATATGTTTTTTTATATAAAAATTTGATAAAAAACAAGAAATATTATGAGTCTTGGGGATAAAAAAAATTAAAGTACAATATTTCTATTAAGTTTTTTATAAATATAAAAATAAAAAGTAAACAGATAATGCTACTCTATTTTTATAACTTGCCTTTTGAATTTCAATGACCAAAATAGAAATCTTATGCATATAAAATATTTTTGCACAATCCATTTGTCTAATTAGTTTCTTATTCCATAGTTTTATTCTTAGACATTTTACATAAGTTTCACTAAAAAAAAAATTGCTTTGATTGCTTTAAATTTACTTAATTGTTACTTAGTATATGTAAGAGAAAACAAAAAACACAAATGATATAATTAGAATTTTTTTTTAACTTGAACTGATATAAATTCTCAACCAACTAAATCATGAATAAATAAATTTATTAAGTGAATCCAAATTTTATAACCAAGATCAAATAAAAAAAAACCACCGAAAGTGTACTTTTTGAGAGATTAAAGAACAAATAATTGGGAAGAAATTTGGCAAAGTGAAGCCCATCAAAACAGCAAGGCCATGAAGATTTGAAAAACGGATGGCAGTTTGAAGTGGAAATCCCGCGAATAGAATACCCAACCCATCGTTGAAGAATACCAAACCTTGCCGCCTACACCACTCTCAAATCTCTTAAACAATCCCTTTCCTCCTCTCCCTACCTCTCCCTTAACTTCTCAAGAAAAGCATCCGTCTTTGATTATTTCTTCTTATCACCACCACCATGCCACCCCCTTCATCATCCACTCCCTTTTCAATTCAGCTTCAACATCATCTCGACTTCTCTATCTGTTTCTTGTATCAATCACTTTACTCTCTTTCTTTTCTCTCTGAATCTCGACATGGCATCTCAAGATTCCATAATAGCCTCTCAAGAACCCAAAATGATCTCTCAAGAACCCAAAACAACCTCTCAAGAACCCAAAACAACCTCTCAAGAACCCAAAATGATCTCTCAAGAACCCACAGTAACCTCTCAAGAACCCACAGCAACCTCTCAAGAACCAAAAATGATCTCCCAAGGGTCCAAATCGGCCTCTCAAGAACCCAATACGTCCTCCCAAGAACCTGTAACCACCTCCTCATCCAATCCATCATCCAAATACTCAAACCGGGTGGTTTTGAAAACCATTTTAGAGCCAAGTGACAGATGGAGGGAATTTGTGGATGAGAGAGTTGTGGTTGGTGGTTGGGTGAAGTCTTCCAAGGAGGTGAATAAAGAGCCAGCTGTGTCTGAGCCACAACAGCAGACTACTGAAGCGCCTAATGTGTCTCCAGGGCACAAAGATGGGAGATGTGTGGAGATTTTTCAGTCTAGAATACCTATATTTAGATCAATAGCAAAGATTTTTGGAGGGGGTGGTAGCAGTCATCCTGTTCGTGAGAAGCCGGAACCAGCAGTTCCTGAGCCGCCTCGACCTTCTGTTGCTTACTTGCTTGTTAGTGATGGTTCTTCTGTTGCAAGTCTTCAGGTATATATGCTAATTTCACCTTTTCCTCTAGTTTCAGAATCTGAAGCATTCGAATTTAGAGGGTTTCATTTCCCTTCACTAGATATGCCTTAAGCTACTGTCTCATTGCCCTATGAACCATGATGTGATCAGGGGTACTTTTCTATGTCACTTTTTGACTGTTGTTCAAAAATTCTCAGGTCGTGGTGGACTCCTCTATAGCTCCCCTCAGCCAGCTGCTGCCTATCGGAACTTGTATATTAGTTGAAGGTGTACTCAAGGAGCCATCAATGCAGGCAAAACATAGCATTGAGCTTAAAGTAGAGCAAATACTTCATATAGGGAAAGTGGAACAAGACAGGTATCCTTTATCAAAGAAACGATTGCCATTGGAGGCGTTGAGAGACTGTTCTCATTTCCGGCCTCGAACAACAACCGTAAGCTTTTCATCCATCACTACTTTTCTACTTTGCACGTCTTGAAGCCATGTCATGTTTGGTTATAACATTTTACTTACAGATGTAGTAGCATGTGTTCATTTGGAAATTAACCTTACTTCCTGGAATGTTATACTTGAAGTAGAACCTGGAAATGATATGTGAATTGACCATTACAATAGTGCTTGCAAGAGGCGGTGAAGCATATGGTGATGCTTATATTTGCTTAGAATGATGGCAATTGGATCATATACATTCAAGGCCCCAACCAAGAATGTGACATAGCCTAAAGTTGAGCCGTTTCAAATGATTAGTTGAAATGTTTTCATATTGTGCAGGTGGCATCTGTTACGAGAATCAGCAGTGCCCTAACTTTTGCGACTCAGACATTCTTCCACGACAAGGGGTTTCTCTATGTGCAGGTGCCCATTATCACAACAACAGATGGCGAAGGATTTAGCGAAAAGTTTCAGGTCACAACTGTTTTGGGAAAAGATGGCAAACAGAATAATACAGGAGGTGTTAGCCTTGAAGTTGTCAAGGCTGCTGTAATTCAGAAAAGTAATCTAGTTGAAGAACTAAAGAGAAGTGAAAGCAATAGAGAGGCACTGGCTTCTGCAATTCAAGATTTGCGTAAAACGAACCAATTAGCATCACAATTAGAAGCAAAAGAGAAACTGAAATCAGGGCCTTCAATGAAGGCTGATAAACCTTCCTTTTATGGAGATTTCTTCTCTCAACAAACTTACCTTACTGTTTCTGGTCTTTTCCATCTGGAGAGCTATGCTTGTGCATTGGGAAATGTTTTCTCATTCGGACCTAGATTTCGAGCGGATAGAAAGGAATCTGCAAATCGTATATCAGAAATGTGGATGGTTGAGGTTCAAATGGCTTTTTCACAATTAGAGGTATGGCAATCATGTTTCCTCCTGTTGTCAGGTTCATGACACACTAGTGCTTAGAAAATCATTTGAAGGCATCATTTCTATAGTCTATTATGATTGAACAGAAGCAGAACTGATTTTATAAACTTTTGCTGGCTTCCAGGATGCAATGAACTGTGCAGATGAATATTTCAAGTTCCTCTGCAAATGGATTTTGAAAAATTGTTCAGAAGACATGAAATTTGTTTCTAAACGTATCGACAAATCTAGCAGCTATCGTCTTGAATCAATGATATCATCTTCAATTGAAAAGATTTCCTACATGGAAGCTTTGAAGAAGGTAAATTGCATTTCCCATCTATTTTTTGCAAACATATTAACCTCAAAACAATTTTATCTCATAAATATCCCTTCTGACAAATGGCGAGCAGGTTGCAGTTAAATTCGAAATAAACCAAGAATGGGGCATTGCTCTAACTCCAGAGCATCTAAGGTATGCCTAATGTGATGTTTCATATGCATATATCCATGACCAAATATCGGGAAAGATGGGAAGTGAGGCATTCTTTCCTAATGCTGGTACTTATTATATGTTAATGGATGGCAGTTATTTGGCTGAAGATGTCTATCGTAAGCCTGTAATCATATACAATTATCCAAAAGAACTTAAGCCCTTTTATGTACGACTGAATGATGATGGGAAAACAGCTGCTGCATTTGATATGGTTGTACCCAAGGTAAGCTCAAAATTTCTTCAAAGAGAAGCATGCTTTATAATTGAAGCTTTCCTAATCCTACTTTGGACTGCTTATAAACTGGATGATGTATATTTTGCAGGCTGGAACAATCATCACAGGTAGCCAAAGTGAGGAACGGATTGATATGCTAAACAAAACGTAAGAAACTTGGCACTACTTTCATCTGATACTTGATTTAACTTTAAGGCTAGCTCATCTCGATGAACATTCAGTTTGACAAATGATCAAAACACAGTTGCTTGTTACTGACCAAAACAAGGGCAATGTTTCTATTCTATGTTGTTTATATTTTTTATGCAGGATTGAAGAATTACGCTTGCCAAGAGAGCAGTATGAATGGTACTTGGATCTTCGCAGGCATGGAACAGTCGAGCATTCTGGATTCAGTTTAGGGTTTGATCTTATGGTTCTGTTCACTACTGGCCTCCCTGATGTTAGAGACGTGATCCCTTTTCCAAGGAGCCGCGGCAAAGCAAACAACTAACCAGAATTCAAGAAATTGGTTTCAAGAATCAAGAATTAAATATCATACATTCATACTCTTTGTCTCATGGACAAGAAAATAAAATAAGGAAATATGTAATGGCATAAGCATAACAACAGCATACAAGAGAGGCAAGATGTACTAGTGACCTTATTCTTATGTGTGTAAAGGAAGTTAATTGTTGAAACAGGACAATTCCTATGTTGAGTGATTCTGATTTCTGATTTTCACGACACAAACTAGGGATTAGCTACAACCATTGAAGTATTAACCAGGGAATTTCTGGAATCAATGGGGAAGAAAAATGGATAGAGCTCATATCGAACGTAACAGCTGCTATAGAAAATTCGACATCCCTTTCTGTCATCACAAAAGTCAGGGAAATTTCCAATAGCAATAGCCAGACACTGTGCACAGTCTATCCGAGATAGGTCCCTAATGCACTGAACCAGAGCATAAAGTTTCACAAATCTAGATAGTTTCTTTTCACCCTTTCCCAGCCCTCTATTCCCAGGAAAAACAGCTTCAGCTCTTATCTGATCCGTCAGAGCTGCTAGCTCATCATGAAAGTCTTCAAATTCTGTTGCTTCTTCAACATTAAAGTAGACTATGCTAAAATCTGTATCAACTTTTCCAATGAAATTTATGTTGTCATACCGTAAAAAGCAATAATCGAACCAAATCCTGGCATCGGCCTGGTCTGGACAAACTTCACGGATTTGCTTTGCTGCATCTTGGATACAACTGAAGCAGTCTTTGCTGCTCACATCTCCTCTGCATTGTGCTAGACCATAGACTTTGTCTTGTCCTTTGCCATATGTGACAGTAGCAAAACCAGTCAAGGCAGTCCTGAAAACCAACACAGGCAATAACCTGTCAATATTTGCAAATATCTGGCTGTTGCCACTTATTTCGCTGTCTGCATTGCAGAACTCTCCCGCACGATCTGCACTGCAAGTGCATAGCAATAATAGGAGGAGAAGGATGGATAATAAATTCATGGTTTACTCGCAATTTGCTTGAATCACCATTTCTCGGTGCCTCCTATATTATCATGAATTGTGGGTGGTGGTAGTTGATGAAGGGATCCCACTGCAAGCCCTTATGAACAACTGGCTTGTTTTGTTAGTGGTGGAAAGTGGAGGTAACATGATATTTTTTTCTGCTAAACCTATTCATGTTAAATTCTCCGGTGGTTTCAATGCAACCATCCTATCAATGCTTAATTTGCATTCCAGATTTAGTGATGGTGCTGTTACAAGCTGAGTGCACTTAACAAGTAATGTTTCTTGGCACAAGTTAAGCAATGAAACAGTGTTTTAGCATTTGCTGACAATCAGATTAGGTGAATCCAGTGAAGTAAGACCTCAATAATGCCTTCAACCATCTTGTGATTGTGATTCCAAGTCATATTCCACCAATCAAATACCTAAAGTGTGCCTCGTACTAGCTGATGATGTAAAAGAATAATATAATACTCGGTTTAAATTTTTAGATTGAGACGAATGAGAAATAATTGTAATCTTCATTTATAAACAGCTATGAGAATTACATAGACGAGCATGTATCAAGGTAAAATACTAAGCAAATCAAGATTTGAGATTGATGATAATACACATAAACACACAAATCAAGTATCTAATCATGCTACAAATAAACGATCGCATCTCCAACATGCTAAAAGTTCAATCAGAACGTAGCTTAAAGATGGAGTTCTGGCTGCTTTCATTCATCATATTCCTTCATTGAAGCCGATTTCTGCACAATCTATCAGAGCCAAGTCCCTTGTGCATTGTGCCGTGGCATGAAGAGTCTACAATTTAATCTTTTCTTTTCCAAGCCCTTTATTCTTTGCAGCACACAGCTTGCCATGCAACCGTATCGTGGTTATTAGACATGATTTAACATTCAAGTTACGGGTTAGTCAAATTAACTCGTAATTAAACATGTCGATCTAAGTTTATAAAAAATTATTGTTGTCATGAACAAAAAAGTTAAAAGAAAAATAAAATCATGTTGTTTTGACAAAAATTAAAAAAAAAATATTCTTGCATCTCACTTAAGTTTAGACAAATTAAATAAATCACTAAGGTTACTATAATTTGAACATATCACCTTTCTAAACAGATTAAAAGCAAACTCAGCCTAAAACAGACTTGGAATCAACAAATTGACTAGTCAGACCAGTCTCGGTTTGATAATTATGCATCGAATTGAGCTCTTTGTTTTCTATTAAAATCTTGAGGGTTCGAAACGTTATCTAAAATCAATTAATAAATATCCTTAGATGTGTCTCTTTTCCAAAGAAATCCTCCTTGCTATACCTCAAAAAGCAGTCGTGGTACCAGTAATTCGTTGCATCAGCTTGGTTTGGACAAAGAAGGTGCTTTGCTGCAATATTTCTAAGGCAAGTCGAGCAGTCTCCTCTGCTCACGTATGTCACGCCTACGTGGTTCCAGGCCATAGTCTTTTCGCTGGCGTTTACCAAAGAGCTACCAGGAGGAGGCAGTTTTGGAAAGTGCTTATTTTCATCCAAAAAAAATAGTTTGATTAATTTTGATTCAAAATCGTGGATAATTTTGGATCATTTAGCCTTCTTTTCTTCTTTTCTGAAGGATTAATTTTACACCATTTTTCCTTCAGTGCATGACAACAGGACGGGCAATGCTACCGATTTCGTAAAAGATAATTTTCAGCGGAGACCTGCAAAAGGCAGGTCTCATCAATCTCATGCTGCAGGTCAACCAAGTTACACAAAGAAGTTGGTATTCATGGATAAATCTGCTAAAATAGAAGAAGTGCTGTAGCTAAAAAAATCCATGAGATAAATCAATAAGCCATGGCGTTGTAGGGAAAATTAAATGTAGCGTGGCAATGAATAAAATTTGTAATTAAACGTGGTAATAAAATCAAAATATCTAGTAGTTATTAGTTAATAATGTTAATAATCCTCGAATCAATCAGCTGGTTGTTCTACACATACTTTAATGTATTATTTGTTGACGTAACAGACCGGATCGGGTTTAGTATGTGTTTGATACTAATGTAGTTTCTGTAGTTACGGTTTGAAAAAACAGGTTTTTAAAAATTTATAAATTATAGATTGCTTTAAACCCCAGAAGTTCCCATTGCTGTATATGACCCTGCAGCAGTTCCCATTGCTGCAGAAGTTTGGAAAATTGTTGACCGCAAAAGCTAAGCAATGAGCAGAGAGCACAATCTACTGGGGCCAAGTCCCTTGTGCATTGTACCAGAGCACAAGTGTCGCGAAAGTTGACAACTCGCTCTTTCCTATTCCAAGCCCTTCATTCTCTGCCAGAACTGCTTCTGATCTGATCTTATTCATCAAAGCTCCAAGATTTCTGTTAAAATCTTCAGGATCCGTTACACTCTCAACAGTAAAGTAATAGATACCAAAACCTTAGTCAACTTTTCCAATGAAATTCCCTATTGTTATACCTTAAAAAGCAGCAGTCATACCAAATCCTTGCGTCCGTATGGTTTGGACAAAGTTGGTGGACTTGCTTTGCTGCATCTTGGAGGCATCCTGAGCAGTCTTTGCTGCTCGAAGGCATATTAGCTCAATTCGTTTCGACCACCACCCCTGCATTGTGCCAGGCCATAGATTGTAGCCGCCTAACCATTTGAGCTGGCTATGGAAACAGGTTTAGCCGGCAAGTCATCAATTCTTGCTGGTGTAGAGCTCTTGTTACCCGTATAGTGAAGAGGGTTGTTTCACCGTCTTCATTAAACAAGTTCCTCAAAGGATCTGTGGCAATGGAGGGGTAGAGAAGTAGCACAGCAAGAAGAGCACGATATAAAACGTTTTTCATTGTTTGCCTCAAATTGGAATGCCCTTGAAACTCCATCGTTTCTTTGAGGTTCTTCTTCTGAGCTTGACTTATGAGGGTCTGATTAGTGGGTGTGGTGGGGATATTGAAGCAGACATTCTTTACTAAATGGCTCGCCCCAAGAGTATACCACAATGAGTGGAGGAAAAAGATGGCTGGTTCAATGATACAGCACATTTTCACCTTCAAAGTCTAAGCACTGGCCTAGCTCGCATAATTGGGGCCCGAGTGGCCTCTCGTTTATTTATTCTAGCATTAAAATATATCTGCCCTTGGCCTGCTGTCACACACTACATATATAAATTTCTCGTAGGATTTGTTGGCAATACAACTATCTGCTGTTAAGGATCATTACAGGAACCCAGGCAAGCAAATTTATGTAATGGCTGCGATCTTCTAGCGAATTGCACTAATTAATGCGATGAGCTTGAACCAATGGGTGCCTTCACGTGGTTTCTTGTTTTTACATTCTAAAAATATTTTAAAAAGAAATCGAAAATTTTTATTTTTTTATTTTAAATTATTTTTTATATTTTTAAATTGTTTTGATATATTAACTTTAAAAATAATTTTTTAAAAAAATATTATTTTATTATATTTTTAAATAAAAAATATTTTAAAAAACAATTAGATGATTTCTATTGTCTGCAAAAAGCCCAGAAAAGTGATCTTTTAATAATTGTCTAAATAGGGTTAGAGATATGTTTTTATTAAAAGATGGGGCAGATTAGGATTTGATGATTTACTAATCATCCCATTTCTTTGCCTCTCCTACCTTCGTTACGTTAAAAACCTGATTACATTAACCGGATCAATACTTTAAAAAAAAAATTAAAATCCTACCTAAATTAGGTTTGGAATTGCAGATTTTCCGAATCAATATGCCCGGTCGAGCCAGTTCTTATAATTATAGATCAAACACGCTTATTATTTTGATAATTAATGGTTATTTAAGCTGTTTTTTCTCTGCCGGTCAAATGAATTTTTTTAGCAAAAAAAATATGCAGGTTTTTTCAGTATGGTTTTTTGACAAAAAAATCCTAATAATAAATCAAAAGATTTATACATGTATTTAATTAAATAAATTAAAAATTATAGTAAATCTATAATTATGTCATTTTGTACATCATTTCCTTTTAATAAAACTTTATTTCATGCTTGGTTCATTTAAAAAAAAAATAACATATCGATACTCTATTAACAAAGAAAAAAAATTACAAAAAAATATACAAGAACAAAAAAAATAATCACAAATAGATTAAGTGTAAAAATATAAAGAAAAAAAACAAAGCAAGTTTTTTATTAACAAAAAAAATGCATATGAAAAATTACAAACCTAGTACTCATAATAATAATAAAAATATATATAATTTTATCATCGTTACAGTAAAATATTTACAAAATTACTATTTTTACTGTGTTTTTTTTATATATAGTATATTGTATAATAATGAATGGAATATCAGATTCAAGATATTCCTCGTTATTTTGACATTTTTCATTATTAAAAAGAAATATATAAGACTATATGAGTACTTTTTCACTTGGAAAAAATTGAAAAGATATTTTTATGAGCCTTTAATTCTCCGACCACAAACTGGAAAGCAATACTAAAAGCCCCAACTTCTCTAGTCAAAGCCACCGCCAAAATCCATCACAAAACAGCTCCGCCAATTACGCAGCCAGTCTGCAGCAGTCTCAGTGCAAATGCCAGTTGCCCCTTTCACACATCCCAAAACGTAAGAAAATCCCGTCACTAACTATAATAATCCACACGTAAACCAAAGCAACTCCTTCTTGCTGCAACAATGGGTCGAGAACAAGAAGAAGGGGAAGGGGGTGAAGAGTACTTGTTCAAGATAGTGGTCATAGGAGACTCTGCTGTTGGGAAATCCAACTTGTTGTCAAGATTTGCTAGAAATGAGTTTGATAGCAATTCAAAGGCTACAATTGGGGTAGAGTTCCAGACCCAAGTGGTGGATATTGATGGCAAAGAAATCAAGGCACAGATCTGGGACACTGCTGGTCAAGAGAGGTTTAGAGCTGTCACCTCTGCTTACTATAGAGGTGCTGTTGGTGCTCTCATTGTTTATGATATCACCAGGAGGACGAGCTTTGATAGTGTTAAGAGGTGGCTTGATGAACTTGGCAGTAAGTTTCTTGTTCTTGTTCGTTCTTTCTTCTTTCTGTTTGGTTGTTGAGAGAATCGAAATGTTAATTGGTTGTGGCTTTGATGGGCTCAATGGTTTAGGTATGTAAACTATAATATTGTTTTATTTGAATGTTAGGAATAGCTTAAAAAATTCATCTTCTCATAAACAAATGGTAAAACAACATGAAATGTTGCAGATCAAACATGGAGCCTTATTAACTAGTAGACGAGTGGTGAGCAGAAATCGACTTTACTCTGCCTTCCCATATGCTAATGTTGCAGTAGACCAGTAGCATCTTAAAAACAGAAAATGCAGGGTTTTGAAGTATCTTAGTGATTGTTTTCTTAAGTTTAATACTTCATTCATACATTCGAGTCTAAACCGATAGCACAAGTATGTGTGGCTTGTGAAAGCAAAGCGTAGAAAAAGCTGAGTTGTAGCAACATTTGTACTACATTATGATGATCAAAGAGGATTGATGTAGCATTTAGATTTATTAGCATCTTAAATCCAGTTTCCTCTCTTCAGGACCCCCAGCGGTGTAGCAATCTAGGCATTGGTAGTTTAAAATGAACATTCTTGGTACCTTGATACATACTGTGGAGTGCTTTACTCATCTGTTGTGCTGCGATCCTTAATACCTATATACCTTAATTTTGCTGGACCTGGCACCGAAGGCAATACCGAAAGAGTACTTGTTGAGATCAAGGTTTAATTGAATTGAGTTATGCACTGTTTACCATAATTATCACCTCCCATCCTCCTTAGAGTCAATAGACAGTTCTTTATCCTTTGGATCTGGGAATTTGAGAAGAGTGAAATTCCAGTTGTCTGATAACAGTTTGATTCGATAAATGTAGACTCTAATGATACCAATTGGTAAAAGATTTTGTTCAAATCCTTTACTGAAAAACAGCGACAGTTTGGAAACTAAAGAGCATTTGATATTTGAAATATGTGAAATTCTAGCTTCTGTTATCCCCTCAAGAAAAGAAAAACTCTTAGCCTAACAGGTGTTTTTTCATCCCTTCAAATTATTCTTTCAGAATTGTCAAAAACTTGACATTTTTTTGCATAATTTGCAGCTCATTGCGACACTGCGATCGCTAGAATGCTTGTAGGGAACAAGTGTGATCTTGACAGTATCAGAGAAGTGAGTAGAGACGAGGGCAAGAGCCTTGCGGAGGAAGAAAGTCTATTCTTCATGGAGACATCTGCCCTTGATTCTACTAATGTTGAAGCTGCTTTCGAGGTTGTTATCCGTGAAATCTACAATAATATGAGCAGGAAAATCTTAAACTCTGATTCATACAAGGCTGAGCTGACAGCCAATCGAGTGAGCCTGGTGAATGGGGACAACTCGTCAAAAAAGTATGGCTTCTCTTGCTGCAATACATAGTCTCTTTTCTTTCTGGAGTGTAATTCGAGTCCGAGTCCGGTGTTTGAATTCTTTTTGTCAGATCGGCTCTGCATTTTACTTACTATTATCCTTGGCAACAAGTATAAAAATCATTTAAGCTTTTTTTCGAACTAGTAGTTGTCACTGCGTGTGTTGTATGATGTGACTTGTTTTTTGAGAATTCAAAACGCTGATGATGCTTGTACTGCATAATGACCAAGGAAAAACAGATACAGAGACCGAATATATATTTTCATTAGTATTTGTTTTTTAAAGTATTTTTTTTATAATATATATATTAAAATAATATTTTTTAAAATTTTTAAAAAATTATTTTTTATTAGCCTATCAAAATAATTTTAAAATGTCAAAAAAATAATTAATTTAAAGTAAATAAAAAAATAAAAATTAATTTTTTTTTGAAAAACAAACTTACCTTTAATATTAAAAGACGTTCTAATTTCCCTTTCCATCGTTCCTAATACCTTACTCTACAAATGATATAATGTTTTGAAATGAGAAGAGTTCAGTGAATTATGCTTGTCCCATCTGGCCACACAAACCAGGGTTGTCATTAATTTTTAATGAATTGTTAATTTTTATGCATAAAGTTGACGTACTAGTGTACTACACTATTAAAGAATTAATTAAATTATTTATATATCATTATTCAAAATCACAAAGGGAATCACATGCACTACGTATCAAAATAGCTAGTTTCCACTAAATAGTTCGATTGGCGTTTTTGTTATCTGCACCCCATGACTTGGAATCCAGGCAAGTACCAATACAAAAGGCAGTGTACACAGCTTCATATACGTATATTATAATAATAATAATTTCTTTCCCATAACAAAAACTAAAATTGTGTTGGAGGGCAAGATCCCGAAAAAAAATTAAAGGTAAGAAGAAGGGCTCTAAGGATGGATTTACATGACTAGAATAAACAAATGGCCGAATACTGGTATCTTCGGAACTAAGATAAATACCATTTACACTAAGCTATAATGGAAAGGTACATGTTTTCACCACATATAATGGGAAAGTATAAAAGAAATTAGGGCTTCCTCAAAGCAGATGCTGCACCCATGACAACAGCCAGTACAATGCCAAGACCGGCCCCAAGGGAGGCGCCGACAGCCGCAGCGGTTAAAGAAGATGCCTTGGCTTTAGAGTTTCGGCTGGCATCTATTGCCAGTGCATGTTCTCGTGCCAGCTCTGCCAAAAGCCTATCTCTAGCAAATTCCTTGAATCAAAACCAACAAGGCATTCAGAATTTGTCCAAAGCATGTCAAGGAGATCGATATAAATATCACAAAAGAGTAAGAAGTGCAGCATGCACATGGTTTCCTGCTTGATGTGGAAAGAAATCCAGTCAACATTATTAAATTAAGTTGACTTCAGCATTCGAAGTGTGAGCAAGTAAAAAGGCCATCTGATCAATGAGATCCAATCACCACATGGAAATTGGATGTCGCAGTTGTACCGGAACATGTGGCAGACAGTGGAATGAAACTGTAGTTCCTATGTTTTGTTCTTTTCAAGCCAAACCGATTGCTTGATTATCAATACCTTCTTTAAGTAATTTATTCCCAATGGATTTTCAATATGAGAAAACAACAGAGCTTTTTTAATTGGATTACTTTTTTAATTGGATTAAGAGTCTATACCTGTAAAGAGGCCTCTTCATGGCTCTGCAGCACACGGTGGACAAGTTGACAAAGTGAGTTCACACCCTCAACAGCTAAAATGGTGTCTCGTTTCTGAAATGGCCACCGGACAAGATTAATTGGATTAAAACTAAGCTTTTGAGCACCTGTTTTCCCATAAGAATCTCCATTACTTGCAGTCAATGACAATGAGGCACTTGCTGCACTGGACATGACATAGGGACAGGAATTGACAACTTCTGCAGTATTTGGAGATGCTTGGTACGCCTGCAAAACAGCATCAATTGCTGCCTTTTGTTGGTGTGCACTCACAGAGAATTTGTTTGTTACAGCAATAACCCAAGGAATTCCAAGAACTTTAGCCTCATCTAATAGAAGTGAAAGGACTGGCTGTTGCTGTGAGGCATTCAGTTTACTGCAACGAGGAATCTTATGGGAGAGGTTGTGCACAAGAATTATCAAATCTGTCTTCCTACCAAGGTCACGAATTCCCATCCACAGTTCATCCCTGAAATGAGAGACTTCCATATGCAGCTCCTGCAATAAACAAACAAAACAAAAGGTCAAAGGTGTAGGAAATGTCAATGAGAAAAGGGCTCGCCAAAGCAGGCAGAATTTGGACACACTCCAATGCCTCAGCATTTTTGCTCAAAACTACGAAAACTCAAACATCAACGTTGTTTGTCCTAAACAATGGTTTGTGGAAAGAATAGAAAAATAAAAAACATAATTCAGAAAAACTAAAAGAAGGCAAGTTCTCTCCACAAACTCACTGTCAGAGCTTGGAACAAAAACCATAAAGGTTGGATTAAAGGAAAATGGAAAAAAAAAATAGGCTCTTACTGATGCAGGAGTTTTATTAAGGTTAGTTTAATCTTTCAATAATCTTGTTAAGCCTTGTATCTGCTCATCTATTGCTGTTCTCCCAACTAATCTATGCCACTTACCCTTCTGGAAAGAAGAAAGACATTCTACTAAATGCTGTACAACTAAATTTGACAAGAAAAAAAAGGGAGAGCTAGAAAGATTTATATCTACATGCATGCCAACATTGCAAATAGAGTTCCAACAGAGATGCAGTGTGAAACATACCTGCAAATTTACTCCAGCTGAATCTGAGTAGCATACACCACCAGCAACACCTTCTTGAATATCAGCCTCTAAATTAATATTCTCAAAATTGGTAATGGTGGTTAGTCTGCCTTGACCCATAATAGCCTTAAAAAGAGAAGTTTTACCCGCACCCTACACAACAGAACTCAATACATTGAGTAGAAAACTAGCCAAAAAAATTTGTATAATCAGAGTTACTATGTTGAATATTCTCACCTCAAGACCAAGTAAGCGCACTCTACGTGTTCTGACATGGACCTCCTTTGAGACAGTTGCAAAATCACTTGTACAAAAAATACAAAAATCACTCAAACCATCTGGTCGGAGGAACTTCTCATCATTTCCTGAACTGTTTTCTTTAATGAGATTCGCAGCATCTGAATCAATAGAAGGAAAAACAGGCATAAAAGAATCTGTTACTATTGGATGCTTTGGTGGTCGTCTCAGTGGTGCCCCAACTAAGACCCTTATCTTTTGTAATTCTGGCTGTGATCCATTATTTGAATAGTAGCTGGGTGCTGAAGGAAATGACTCCACTGTAGTTGAGCACCTGGACGCAAAAAGCATATGATTAACATAAATTAAGTAAACTACATAGCTTTCATTCATCACTTCTTGAGATATTATTTTTTTTAATTGACCAATAAAGTTAAGATGTTGATGGCTCTAAGTAAATTCTAAATGCAGCACAAACAAATATCTGGGCAGGTTGTGAAGAATTTAAACCGACAACATTGACGTTCACATATAGCAAAATATATCCATGGAGGCACACAATACTTGAAAAGCATTGAAAATTCATTAAAGGAGTAAAAAATGGAGAGTACTGAAGCAGCATCATTGCCCAGGTGGAAAAGAAGCAAGCCAGGTTCCAAACAAACTGAAATTACAAGGCATGATGATTAGACTTGGCAACTGGGTCTGGTTGTCTCAGGTTTGGAGGAATTAAGTGCTCAAGTCTGTGCGTCTTGATCCTAACCCTAACCCATCAGGTTTCGGCAAGTTCAGGTCATCCCACAGGTTTGAGAGCATTTGTTTCTTGCAGATGAAAAGATTTGACTATTATTACAAACTAAAATCTACATGCATGTATATGAAATTATGAATTGTGCACATCTCATACAATTATGATAGTTACCAAAACATATATATTCGTATTAGCAATGAATTAAAAGTCAAAATTTAATGGAGTAACTTTTTGTCCAATTATTTCTGCATCACTTCTTGGTTTTCAAGAAAATAACAATGACCGAAAATCGAAGTATTTGTTCTGTTTTAAAGATATAATACTTTCTCATATGGAGCAAACACATTAGACGTGCATTTTTTTTCTATGAAAATTATCTCATAAGTAAAGAAAAGATGAGAGTGTGGCAACATATTCAATTTTTTTCTTGATAAGCTACACAAATTTGTCAAACCACAAATGCCATCTTTATATATGTGTGTGCTTGTGTGTGTAAGTTAGACAACAATTGTGTTATGAAAACCACCAACAATTCAAAGAAGAAAATCTAGATATACAAGGAAAGACAACCAAGGAGAGTACAAATCTTAATGGAGAGTAGAAAAGGAAAAAAAAAAGATTGCTTTTGTTTTTTATTTAACCAAATGGAAGAAAAAGTTTAAAAGTTTTGAAGTAGCATTGTTTATCTATTACTTTAGCAGACTTCGTGTTTGGCAAACTTAAAGTTTACTATAATGCTTGCCCCAAGGATTACCCACAGGTCGTGTAGCCCAACCCAGAAATTTCAAGTTATTTCAGGTTGGGTCTACCCAATATAAGCAAAAGCTGACTTTATGTGCTGAGGGCATGCACAAAGAGAAAATAAGATCATCACCAATAAATGAGGTACATGCATACCAGATAGGATTCCAGATGAAAGGAATCATGATATGATAAGATGCCAAATGAATAGAACAACATCATTTATCGAATGAAAAAAACGTATGCAAGAATTATGTGATTAGGTTGTGTAGATGTACTGAAAACTTGAAGTTCTAAACACTGTTTAGCCCCATATTGGATGCTCAAGATAACCTCTTGAAAATTCTATATTGCATGAAAAAGAAAATAGGGGGCAGTCAAGGACAATACCAGTTACCATTTACTTGAGCATGAACCAGATTACAAAGGTGCAACCTAAAACCCGTGATATCAACTTTTAAGGGCTCTCCATTCTTATCATCAGGAATACCACTCCATCCAAGAGGAACAATTGAAGTAGCTGTGCGAATAACTGGTAAATCCACAATATGTGCAAGCTCTACAGCACCAGCAACTGCAAGCCCAAGCCACTGTTGCAAATTCGGAAATTGAGGCAGTTGCTCAATTCCAAGGAAAGATGATGTGCCATCCCCCATGCACATATCATAGATTCTGCACACGATAAATGGGAGAAAATATGCATCTCATGCCAATTTTAACAAAAAGAAACTTGCATGTAAGATAAGAATTTCCAAATTCCAAAACATAATGCAGATGTATGAGCAATCTAGCTGCTTTACAATCCAACCATCTAGAAACCATGTTTTCCTGTTCCAAGAATGATGCAGCCTAGTAATTTAGGCAATGGCAGATTTGTAATTTTTGAAAAAAATTCTGCGAAGACAAATGTTTGCTAGCAATTTAAGAAATGTTGAGCACCTTTTACTTGGGAAAATTAATTTCTTATTCAGGTTTCTCTTAATTGGTCAAATAGAAATAGTTATGATTCTTATTTACAAATCCATGCCAAGTAGGAATACGAATAACTCAAACCTATAAATATGCTTATAACGTTTTAATTTGAGCATCAGTGAATTATTATTAATAAAGTGTGGCCTTTTGCTTTGAGAGTGATGCTTTCATTAAGGAGTGAATCCTTAAACCCTAGGTGAGAAGCTTAGGTAAGGAAATTCCTTGAATCTAGTAGTGTGAGGCTAGTAGGTTTAATTCTGTTTTTCTTTAATCTTTCTACTTACAGAACTGCTCTCAACTACCAAGTCCCTAAACAAAATAAAACATAACCCCAAAACACAGCTGGTTACAAACTTCCCCTACAATTGGATTACTGATTTCTAGAGGGAAGGTGAGGACATGACCACTACATTTCTACCATGCCACCAAACTATTGATATAGAAGGAGACAAAAGGAAGAGTGCCTATGAAAAAGATGAGCATTAAATACATATACAAGCAATCATTTAGATATATGAGCAACAACCTGAAACCTCCTTTTTTTGGAAAAGAATAACAAAGCCCTACCCCTATGTTGACACCACTACCATTTGTTACTGAGTGAAAATTCCAGTGTTGGAATTAAATTGAATTCAAAATTCCAGGCAGCATAACTTGCCAACAGATTGGGGCTTGAATATTTGCTTGTTCACAACATCAATTATTAACCACAAAAAGTGATATGGAGCATGTTTCCTTTCATCTTCAAAAGAGTTGGATTCTAATCAATGGGAAGTCCCATTTCAGAAACAAGAGACAATATTACTGGATTAACAAAACTCTCAAACTCCAGTTTATTTCTAATATCCCAAACATGACACGTAACTAGAGAGGAGGTAGGAAATCACTGAACTTCTCCTCCTGATTGGCAATGAACCTGGTTCGATTGATAACCTTGCATTACATTTCTGTTGGTAAAATTTTTTGTATTTTTCAACTTCACAACTAATTTTTCTCCCAAATGACACCTGCTCACAAGTTATGATAATGCTGGACAACTTTTAGCCTTGAATCTGATGCTATGTGAAGAGTTCTTTGCGTTCCATTTTAGTTGTCCAAAGAAAGAAGAGAGAGGTAAAGGGGGGGAAATGAGAAAGAGAAGAGCATTCAAAGAAGAGTTAAACATCTGCAGAATTTCCTATAGCAGAAAGTTGCAACTAAATTAGAACTGCAGCTGCATCATGTGAAATTAAAGCTGAAACTAATAAAGCATACAAGTACAACTATAAATCTAGGCATAATGATGGTTGCATATGTGAGGGAATGGAACATGCGCAAGCCAGCTGATATGATTGATATTATCAATCCAGGTGAAAAATCACACCAGCTGAAATTGCAGTTCAATTTTTTCAAATACACCAAGTAATCTTCAGCAGACAACAATATGGTACCTTTGAAATCGAAACCTATATGACTTCATTGAATGTGATTGAAGTCGTTCCCTTAGCTCAGCAATCACAGATCTGACCTGAAAATGTCTTTGCCAGAAGAAAGCAAACAAAATGAGAGATCCCAGAGTTTTACCTCCTGGCTTCAGCAGATACTGGTGCACAAAACACTACTAAAAATTGTGCAATTTATCATGATGTTCAAA
This sequence comes from Populus nigra, assembly GCF_951802175.1. NCBI lineage: Eukaryota > Viridiplantae > Streptophyta > Magnoliopsida > Malpighiales > Salicaceae > Populus > Populus nigra. Next base: position 23,920,800 of record NC_084855.1, on the reverse strand, counting down.
AATCCTATCACAAAAAAAAAAAGCTGGAGTGAAAACAAATGGGGTAAGCAAAGGGACTCATACCGATGTCAATTTAGAGTACTCTGTACCCGACAATAATTCCACTGATGAGTTCCCCAAGAGAAAGAGCTGGCATGAATGAAATATCTTTGTTAATAATTCATTACTGAGCAAGATGAGCCATGGAAACTATGACTTCTCTGAGATAAGAGACCACTCATAGGTGCAATGGTAAAATATGTGGCTGACAACCACAACCACAACCACAACCACAAGGGTGGTAGATTCAATTTTCAAGAGCAGGTAATTCATGCATAAAAATTAATGTGGTGTTTGGAATATCTGATGGTATAGGACAACCATGACACTTCAAATGCACTTGTTATTGGAGCATGCATGGAAAAGGACAAAAGACAAGTTTTGTACCCTCCTGTAGCCAGAATTCCATGTCACCTCCCCAATGAGATAATTTTGTCCTGTCAGGTGTATACTCATCAAATAGACCCTATAAGAAAAACTGTTTCCAAAATTCCCCTCCCATGACCCTACGATGGAAGACCTTAAGTATGTACAGCCTTTTTATTCAATCAAATAATAAAATGAAACACCACAGTCATATACTTAAACTGAGGCCACCTTGCAGGACAAATAACAGATGCCTTGACCTAAATATCCACTGCCAGTTGATTTTTTTCCCTTTCTGTGGTGAACTTTTTAGTTGTATTTGGTTAAATCCAACTCAAACTTAGGCTTGGGTATCATGACAAGGAACCGCACAACTAGGGTGAAGGAAATAAGAGCAGAGACCGCATTTAACTGCACTAGAAACTTAGGTGCTCTTTACATAAAAATGAAAAACCAGGGAAGTAAACAGCTAGAATGTTGGCACTGCCTCACATTCCACAAGGGTGGTTGAGGATTGATGCACATCTTGATGGGATACAGATTAGAAATCCAACAAGGTGTTCATATTCAAATGTACCACCAATTGCTTGCCTCCATCAACTGGTTTAGCAAAATTGGGTTAAGAGGTTGAGTGCGTAAACCAATTTACTTGATGTTGGATTATAGGAAATTTCCAGGGCGACATATCCAAAAGGACTAATATTCCCAAGCAAGCTCATATACCAAGATAAAACCACAATTCTAGCATAATTGCAAACTGTTTAAAAGTATCATTACTTCTCCCTCCTCACCAAAGAAATCCCTAGTGACCTATCTATCTTAATAGTCATGCTAGCTGAGATCATGAACCAACAAAAGGAAACAACAGTGATAATCAATGCCTGTTATGTAAGGGAAACACTGAAGCAAAGGAGCCTAAGCAACTGAAAACCATATTTTGAGAAATAAAATTTATAGAACAAATGAGGGAAGCAAAGTAGCAAAGTTTTTGTTCAAGAATGTACGTTAACGGAAAAACACAGAAGACTAGTCCAAGGAGGAATACCCCTCATCACACTATTACATACTATCTTTTGAAAGTATCAAAGAAAATTAAAGGGCACTCATCCAAACATGCTAATGGAACCCATTAATGAAAGGAACAGAAACCAAAACCAATCAATCACCGATAATGTTTTTACAGTTCATTCATATTTCATCTCTCAAGCATGTTAACATGTCCAAAAAAAATACCAACCAGAAAGCAATATAAAATAAAGTATCAGTTCATGTAATTACCTGACCAAATGGGACATATGACGGCAAATAAGGTACTCTATTCCAGTTCCTTTTATTCTCACTTTTAGCATTAGTTTTTTCAGCCACTTTTCCCGTCATTGCCTCGTTTGGTAGCCCATTATTATTGTCAGATAATGGCTTAAGAGATATGCCATCAGAACCCTCTTGGATTTCAAGAGATTGCGGTTCAGCTACATTCTCGATTGAAGGTCTTGCAGAATTAGCTGCTGATGTTGTTTCTATAGGATCAACTTGTTTTCCATTGTATTTATTATATTGCCTTCGAAAACCTTCTAAAGGCACAAGTTTTGCAAGTCTCCAAAAAGAAGTCTGCACAGGGCCTAAGCCCATAACCAACTGCTCTCCCTCATTCTCTTTTGGCTTCTGTGCCCTTGGTTTTTCTGTTCTTTCCTCATGTTTTGACGTAATTCCACCGGAACTTTCAACCTCGGCATTGTTTGACAAAGGTTGAGCGTTATAATGATGAAAATAAGCAGGAGATAGGATGCGGGGCACCAAATCCTCTGGTATGCAGTAACTCTTAAAATGGTGTTGCCAGCCTTTTTTATGGACATAACTGAATGAGATTTGAGAGAGGAGAGAGGATATCATAAATTAACATTTTTTGCAGAAGAGAGCGAACAAAAAGGTGTATCTAGATTTTCAATTATTTCATCATGTGAGAGAGATGGCAATCAAAGAGGTGAAATGGAGCGTACTCTCGTAAAGCAGCATTCCCAACTGGGGGTTGAGAAAATGTGATGCATTTAACCTGGATTCTTTCATTTTCTTTCGATGGTGAGGATGCAGCAATGACCCTCAGAATGGCAAGGGTAGCTAAAGCTGCCACCTGAAAAAGACAGAACAGGAGAATATGAGAAATACAAAACCAAAGCAATTAATCCAATAAAGCTTACAGAGCAAGCCAGTCAAACTTACAGCTCCACCGAGTGAATGTCCACATAATACAAGTTTTCGATTCTTCTTCTGAGCAAGCTTGTACAATTCTAAAGCAGGAATCCCCTTAGCACGAGCCATGAAACCCTAAGATAAAATTTAAGAGGAAAAAATCAAAACAGTAGATAAGTATAAATCTGCACCAGAACACGGACAGCTAGAGTCAATGATATAATTGAGAAACGCAGTATACTAGATCATAACAGTCAAAAGACATTGGGGTATACAATTGAACCATATTGAAAGGTTTTGAAAATTATAGATTGCAAACTTACTCGATGGGCAGCAGGCTTAATTTGATCTTTTAGTTGTTTTGGTTTTGATTGGGAAGCATTCAAACAATTTTCACCACTATCCTTCTGGCTTTCACATTGGCCAGATTCAACAACATCCATCCGGACAGTATCCTCTCCAGTATCCTCATGAAATATAGCACCTTGCAGTATATTTGCATCGGTCATGACATCCCTAGTCATAACAATTTCAATAAACAAAATCACCTTCTCAGAACCAAAAGATCTTTCAACATCCAACCCACAAAATATCCACAATACTTACTTGTACTGCTTTGTTCCAATAAATGAAGCAAATAGTGTGTCGCCTGCTTCTGCCAATAAGTACCTTCACAAACCCCCCCCCCAAAAAAAAAAAAGCAAATAAGCCATAACATAAGCCCAAAATCAACAAGCACTCCTTGAACAAATGTTCACCCACATAGGCATAGTCAAAACCTCATTCAAATTCTACATAAACAGAAACGCTCCGATTCATCCAAATCCCATTATATTTACACCGCTCTAAGGATAGCTTGAGGTTGCATTGAACACTAAAATAATAAAAACTCCAAGTGCAACATACATAAGAAAACAAATAATTCTACCTTGTTTATCTTATCAATTAAAAAGGAAAAAAAAAAAAAGCGAACCTGTGAGGTACGTGATCTGCAGACTGCTGCACGCGTTCCAGAGCAACGATTTGCCCTCCAAAGTCAGCCTTAAATTTATTCACGACTCGAACCATCTCATCAGCAGGTCTCTATCGAGAGAATAAATAATTTAAAAAAAAACATTTGATTTTCTAAGAAACCAAACAGTAAAGTGTGGTTTAATTAATTTTCTTTCTACCTTGTAGACGCATTCAGAGAGTACCATGCAACATAGAATGTCCTGCAAATCGGCAACGGACTCAGCCTTGACGGCATTACAGAGATCGTGAAGCTGTTTCTTCCTGAGTTCGTACTCTTGTTGAATTATCTTTCTGTGTTCTCTTTCGTCTCCGTTGATCCACGGAGGCCACCGCATTCTCCACTGCAGTGGCCCCCATGATACCTTGAGGATCCTGGCTCTCTGGTCTCTGATCCATGCCTCTACTCTGTTCTGTATCGAATCCATTGAAGAAAGATTTTGAGGATTGGATTGGAAGGTGACGAGGAAACCCTAGCGACAGAGTGATTGAAAAATAGATTCGAAGGAGAAGGCGCCAGGGAAAGAGAAACGTGTGTGGTGACGGGTGACTGTGACTGTGACCGTGTCCGTGGAAGGAACTGCAGCTGGGGCAATCTGCGTGTAATGTATAAGCCCTCTGGCTGCAGCCAAATATAATAATAATAATAAACAAAGAAAAAGTATTTTGCCTTTAAACAAGGTATTTTTCGCATTTTCTTATTTAAAAAAATAAAAGCATTTTAAAATATTTTTAATCAAGTTATGATTTTTAAACTATATTTTGGCAGTGCATGGAGTAGCTTTAGGTTTATTTTGCTTTAAAAGATATCCACAAGTTTGATTGTTTATATGGTCACCCGTATGGTTGAGTTCATAAACAAATAAATTTAAAAAAATATTTAAAAAAAAATACTGCAAATTTGATCAACCGAAAACATTGTTAAGGTAATCTTATAAAATAATTTATTTGAAGAATAATGTTTTTTAATTTAAGAAAACTGAATGAGTTATTTAAAAAAAAATTATGTAATTTTTTAACTTTATTTGGAAAGTGATTAAATAAAAGTTAAGGATTTTTCGTGGACTTGATTTAACTATCACGGGTTTAACAATATCAACGATGATTAATGGGTGTATGGTTGAAATTTGGGAAATATAGAAAATAATAATAGTAAAAATATTTTTTTCCTAAAAAAAAGAGATTTTGCTTTCGAGTACTTGTGCTATTTATTTTGCATTACTTTTGTTCTCTTTCTTTTTTATTTGGTAATTAAAGCTTTGTTTATTTTTATATTTAAAAAAATTAAAATTTTTTAATTTTTTAATTTTTTTTGCTTCAAATTAATATTTTTTTAATATTTTTAAATTATTTTGATACGTTGATATCAAAAATTATTTTTAAAAAATAAAAAAAATATATTATTTTAATACATTTATAAGTAAAAAATATTTTGAAAAACAACCGCAGCCATATTTTCAAACAACTCATAAAAATATTTGTCTTTTTATATATAAAAGTAAAATCTAAATAAATTGCTCAATGAAAATCCAATCATATCCCTAATTAATTATCAACAAAAATTATATTTTCAATTAAGGAAAAAAATAAAATAATAATATAATTTTAAAAAAAATAAGTCAATCATGTTTTTCGTTGTATACATATTTACGTATCTTGTAAAATATTTAATTATATAACAAGATTTTTTAAAATTGTATCAGCCTATAATTTGATTTTGATTAAGGAAACTTTAAATATATATCAACAAAAATCAATAAATAAAATATAAGATAAAATTTCTTACAAGTGGTACATTGTAAGTTTGGATTAAATTGGATTCCCATGAACACTAGAATAAGCTTTTAATTTTCCATCATGTATAGTCTACATCCGAAAATGATTGGAAGCTCTTTGCCCATAATATATAACTGCGTGGCTCTTTTAATACTATGGATCCTCCTACTCTTCACGCTCTTATAATTAATTTTGCTTGTAAAAGTATTTGAGCTCTTTTGAGCACCCAATTACATATATTTTTTTTTTTTGAATGAAGGGTTGAATTAAAAGAGAAGATTGGAGTGAAAAAACTTAGGTAATATAGATAATTCTTTATAATTTATTTGGAAATTATATTTTAGCCCCTTTTTTTATCTATTAGTTGAGCGGTCCTTTTAATTCTAGAAAAAATAATTTTTGCATTAAATTTTATTTTCAGAATTTTCCAGTTTTTTTTTTTGTTATGTGTGTGTGAGGACAGAGGGAGACTCGCTAGATTTCGGTCTAAAAATAAAAAGTTGTCATTGCGATGATTTCAACCACTAAAATGGTTGATTTTTATATCAAATAGTTACATGTGATGAAGAGAGTTCAAATTAAGCTCGAAAAAGATTATTTTTTCAAGATGATTTTGGGTTTTGACACAATTTGTTTTGTTTTTGGAGGTTATGGATTTGCTTAACGAGGTTTCTAAGGTATTTGAGTAAGAAATGAGATGAAAATTGGTTTATAAAAGGAAAAAATCAGCCACCTTGTTTTTTTTTAGCTATTGTGGTGGCCGAATTTTGGAGATTTCAGACAACATGTCATTTATTTTTTTGTCAAAAAATGAGACAGGCAATACATTATACACCCCCATTAAACTCAGAAAAAAATATGGTTCGTGCACAGACATCTTCTTTGTGAGTCAGGCATTAGGCTTGGCTTTCCAGGCTCGCAATGTCTAGCCTTATTATTTTTATTTTTTTGTTTTACATTGATGCTTTTTACATGTATTTTTTAATTTTTTTGTTTATTTATGTCTGGGTTAATATCTATTATTTGTGATTTTTTTGGCTTATTTAACCTTTTAAAAATAATGATTATTCGTGGACTTTATTTAACTATCACGGGTTTAACAATATCAATGATGATTAATGGGCGTGTGGTTGAAATTTGGGAAATATAGAAAATAATAGTAGTAAAAATAGATTTTTCCTTTAAAAAATAGAGTTTGCTTTCGAAGTACCTGTGCTATTTATTTTCCATTACTTTTGTTCTCTCTTTTTTGTCTGGTAACTAAGTACACCTTAAAAGGAAAATGTTTGTCTTTTTGTATATAAAAGTAAAATATAAATAAATTCCTCAGTGAAAATTCAACCACATCCCTAATTAATTATCAACACAAAATTATATTTCCAATTAAAAAATATATAATTTTAAGAAAAATAAGTCAATCATATTTTTCATTGTATACATATTTACGCATCTTATAAAATATTTAATTATATAACAAGATTTTTTAAGTTGTATTAGCCTATAATTTGATTTTGATTAAGGAAACTTTAAAGATACTTTAAATATATATCAACAAAAATCAATAAATAAAATATAAAAAATATAAGATAAAATTTCTTACAAGTGGTACATTGTAAGTTTGGATTGAATTGGATTCCTATGAACACAAGAATAAGCTTTTAATTTTCCATCATGTACAGTATAAGCTTTTAATTTTCCATAATGTATGGTCTACATCCGAAAATTATTGGAAGCTCATTGCCTATGATATGTAACTGCGTGGCTCTTTTTCTATGGATCCTCCTATTAAATCAATTCAATTCACATAAAAAAAATACGAACATAAAAAAAATAAAATTATAAACCTCTTTAATTTATTTGTATTATTGTCTTACTTTAACTTAAATACAAATAGCTTATATATAGGTTAAGCTGAAAATATTATTCTACCTTTAATAAATAAAACAAGATAAATATATTATTTAACATCTCCCCTCAAACTCAAGATGCAACAGCTATAAGTATCAAGAGTTTACCAACTAGAAAACGAAAACAAGAAATGAAATGTGACTTGGTAAATAAATCTGCAATCTGTAAGGAAGAAGAAACAAAATGCAAAATAATTGTGTCATGCTTGACATAATGATGGGTTAGATGACAATCAATCTCAATGTGCTTAGTTCGTTCATGAAAAACTGAGTTGTAAGCAATCTTAATAGAACTCTGGTTGTCACAATAATTAGAAGTAGGATGAGAAAGTGAAACTCTCATATCTGTAAGTAACCAACATAACTAAATAATCTATTTGGTAGTAATAATTAACAAACAAACAAAACCAGAATGCAAAAGCAGCGAAAGATAAAGTACCAAATATCATAAATACTCAACAAATATCTTCTCGAAATTATACGATTACTCCAAAACACAACACAAATTGCAGAAGATGAAATACCAAAATAATTGCAGAGACAGAACAGAAATACCAAATTGCAGAAGCTGATGGAAAGTCGAAATACTAGATTTTACAGAAGCGGGAGATAAAATATCACTCTAAAAATTTTTTGGATCCGTGAAAGTTGTGTTTGGAATCAAGTCTCGTTTCATAAAACCAGCTTTGATGCCATGTTAAAACAATTCAATTAACACAAAAATAAATACAAACATGAAAGAGAAAGAGGCTAGAATTCTCCTTAATTTACTTGTATTATTGTTCTTACTTTAACCTAAATACAAAGAGCTTATATATAAGTTAAGCTGAAAGTACTATTCTACTCTTAATAAATAAAACAAGATAAATATATTATTTACACCCCCTACTCTTCACGCTCTTATAATTAATTTTGCATTGTAATAGTGTTTTTTTTATTTCGAGTACTCAAATTTTTTTATTTGTCTAATTGAGCTCTTTTGAGCACCCAATTACATGTTTTTTCAAATGATGGATTGAATTAAAAGACAGGATTGGAGTGAAAAAACCTTAGGTAATGTTGATGGTTCTTTATAATTTATTTGGAAACTATATTTTAGCCCCCCGTCTTTTTTATCTATTAGTTGAGCGGTCCTTTTAATTATAAAATAATAATTTTAGCACCAAATTTCATTTTCATCATTTTTTAGTTTTTTTTTTTGTGAGGACAAAGGGAGGCTCACTAGATTCCGATGAAAAAATAAAAAGTTGTCATGGCGATGATTTCAACCACTAAAATGGTTGATTTTTATATTAGATAGTAGTTACATGTGATGAGGGGAGTTTAAATTAGATGCTTTCGGACCTTAAAAGTGCATGAAAAAAGAGATTTAAGCTCGAAAAGATATTTTTTTATGATGATTTTAGGTTTTGACACAATTTGTTTTGTTTTTTGAGGTTATGGATATGCTTAACAAGGTTTCTAAGGTTTTTGAGTAAGAAATGAGTAGAAATTTGGTTTCTCAAAGAAAAAAATTAGCAACCCTATTTTTCCTAACTATTGTGGTGGTCGGATTCTGGGGATTTTAGACAGCGTGTTATCTATTTTTTTTTTAAAATGAAACGAACATTGTCCACCCCATTAATTTCAGAAAAAAATACGGTTCGCGCGTGGACACTTTCTTTATGGGTTCGGCACTAGGCTTAGCTTTCCAAGCCCGCAATGCCTAGCCTCATTCTTTTCATTTTTTTTGGTAAATTAATGCTTTTACATGTATTTTTTAATTTTTTTTTTCATTTATGTCTTGGTTAATACCCGTTATTTGTGATTTTTTGGCTTATTTAGCCTTTTTAAAATAATAATTGTTTTTTATTATACCGAGTGTGTTTAATTATTTTATGATGTTAGAGTGATTCCTCTATAGTTTTTTATATTTTATATAGATTAAATTTATTTTTAAAATTAAAAACATTTATTTTTTTGTAATATTTTTAATATGCACAACCTTGCATAATTTTTGTTTTGTTTTATTTTATTCAATATTTTTTTTATGTGTGTGTTGATTTATGTTACAGATTGATTTTCATGGATAAATTCATTAACCAAGTAAATGGTTTGTATTGCAATATTAAATATCTTAGCCTATATTCATCTCTTAATTTCTCTAGTTTTTTTTGTTACTGTTAACTAATTTTTATTTATTTATCTGTATAAATGATTATCAATTTATTTAATTAGATACTTGTATGAGATTTTTTATTTATGCTTTGATTTTTTTAGAAAATAGCTTGTATAGCTAGGGTTTTTTTTAAAAAATACAAATTTATGATCCGCAGGAGCGCGAGAGTAAAATAGCTAGTTAGTATATATATTATATGTTCACAAAAAGAAAGTTACGTGGGATAAGCAACCTTTTCAATTTAAATACTTCAACTTAACATGAGAAAATAATATTTTTTCAATTTGGGATGAATTTTTTTTCAAAATAATCTTTTAAACTTTGTTATTTACAACATGTATGACTTATTCTCACGTGGACTGTTTTTAATTTTTTCGTGTAAAATATTAAAATTTCAAATATTTTTACATTAATTTTACCAAGTTGACTTGGATCAACCCTTGAAAACTAGAAGTCAACCCCTTAGCTCGGTCAACAAAATTTGACATCTATGTTTCATGGTCTTCTTTCTTATCAGTTACGCCTCTCTCTCCCTCCACAATTTATAAAATAAAGTGGTTAGACATTGAGTTTGCTCTTTAGAAGTCACAAATTTGAGGTCGTTAACTTCACGACCCGTGAGGTTAGTCGAAATGCATGCAAACTGGTCCAAACACCCACGTTAATAAAAATAAAATAAAATGCATGATAACAACATGGATATTACTCCAAATACAAGAACCATTGAGCTTGTGTTTTAGTCTCAATATAATTTATTTTAGGTTCTAGATTTTGTTTTTACTTATAAACCGGTCCTTACATGAAATTTTTTTTTATCCTTAATAAAAATACACTTTAATCTTTCTAATGGAAAACCTTTTCCAATTAAGTCTTAACATGGAGTGTGTGTATACACACATATATAATATGCTTGTAAGGTAATAACTCATTACAAATTTTAAAATTACATAACCAAATACAAAAATATAATAATATAATAAATCATTATATTACATGATTTATTATCTCTAACTTAACACGACACAAATATCATGCAATAACAATTGCTATTGCTATCATCTTTAAAGATTTGACTGCCCGAATTAATTTTTAATTTTGAAATAAAAAGATTATTTAAATAACACATGATAAATGATGTTACACATGTGGGGTATCTTGGCAATCATTCTTCTCGATCGGGATCTTCAGGTGTGAGTGAAAAGATTAAGGAATTCTTATTTTTTATTAAAAACAGGTCTGGAGTTGTCATCTAATATTTTAGTTATTAAAACCCTTATTAGATTATGGATAAGAGGATTAATTGTATATAAAAAGAACAATATAACCCCTAGTACACCCTAATTAAAGTAAGTTACATTACTTATTTATCTAACTATTAAGTTATTGTTTTGTTTTTCTAACATTTTATTTATCTACTAGTCAAAGAATGTCAACTTCCAGTAGAGCGAACCATGGTTTTATGAGTTGAGCCTAATTATTATAAAGCTAAAACAAATTTTTGCATTTGTTTATTTTAATATTGAAAACACATCTTACATATAAGTTCACAATCATTAGCATTAAAATAAACAAATTACTTGGTTTTTTAATTCAGGCCAAGTTTTTGTGGTTTTAATAAATTTATTATTAAAATCGCCTGCAAAATATAATAACTATTTCTTTTTGGTATTTTCAAGAAATATTAAATCATGTAATGCATTTTTTCTTTTCTTTTTCAAATTAAAAATGCAAACATGATTTTATTGGAGAAACCTGTCATAAGCAATTTAAAATAATGTTGTATTTTTTTAAAAAAGATTTTTGTTGTTCTTATTTTTATTATTTTTAAAAATACCAATTTATTTAATACTATAAAAGCGCCTCACATTTAGATTCATGATCTAAAAAATTAAATATGAAAGGGAAAATTGTAATATAAAATACTTAAAATTAACTGTGAAATGGTCCCTTAAAGGTTTGGAAAATAATTAAAATTGAAGTAGGACTTGTTTGGAAAAACACACAAAAAAAAAACCATGAAAAATATGTTAGAAAATGTTGGCGAAACACACCATTAGCTAAAAAAACCACAAAATTAAGAATTGCTTCAGGAAAAAAAAAAAAAAGAGCATTTTTTCTAGACAGATTTTGACTCAACCTTGAAGGGCCCGGCCCAGAAACATGGACTAGGCTTCTTAACCCTGGTCCATGGCCCAAAACATACAGCCCAGAAAGCAACGAAGATCAATCCAAGGCTATATACACATGATCCAAAAAAGAAAACAAAGCCCAGCTTTTCATGACACAAATCTAATGACCCAAAGCCCAAGCTAAAAAATAACGCAGCCCAAGCATAGCCTATGTAATCAACAAAAACAGAGCCTGTAGAAATAATTAACTCAGCTCCTGCAATCAAAAGAGACAAAAGGCTTAGTCCAGATACTCTCTCTAGCCTTGGTTGGAGCTGACTCCAGAGAGGTCAGGGAGAAGAATGATAGAGCCAACGAGCTGAAGCTTTACAGGGACGACGTGAGGAGATTCTAGTCTGCCTTGGGTTATGATTCCGGTGATGAACGCCTCAGGTCAGTAGGCTAAAGCGTGAAGGACTGAAAGATGATGACCAGGCGTTGCCGATTCTATGGGTTAAAAAATAGAGCTATTTACAACTAATTCATCCATTATTTAGCAATGAAATCAGTAACAAATAATATCAGATGCATTTTTGTCATTACTGATTTATGAGCAACGAAAAATCTATTGTTGACATTAAGCAATAGACAATTCACAATTCGTTGCTGATTATATGAACAAAATTTCCATTTCTAATAAATTAATATTTACAATTAGCACTAATTATATGATTTCTTTAAATAAGTTATATCAATTTTTACCCATCTTTTTAATTTTTTTAATTAATTATTTATGGATATTTTGAAAGCAGTAGAATATATATAAAACATACATTAATATTTAAAATTACTTTATTAACAATAATAATAAATGGAACAGAAATAAAATTCTTAATACAATTAAAAATGAACTAGCATATAATGATTCCACAAATATATAAATTGAACTAGGTATAAGGATGATAATGGTTACCCATAAATTAATTTGTGTTTTGCATATACTGAACTTGAATATAAAATAAATATTTAAATTTGATCTAAACTCAACCGTGTAAGGATTTTTAATACTTGACCTTGATCTGATTAGGTTTTAGGTATTCAACGATAATCAACACATCGAACTTAAATGCTATAATTTATAATTATTTTATATATAATTAGTTTGATATACGTGGAATTTTTAAAATTTTTAAATTATTTATTTATTTTAGGTCGGGACAGGGTGAACTAGTATTCCTATCCAATCCAAAACTCTATTTTTTACTGGTATTTATACCAAATACAAAACTTGATTTTTTGCATTCGGGATTTTTCCGAGGCCAATCAGATCTAAAAATTTTGATATCCATTCAAGTTTATTGGAGTCGATATCCATGAAATTGTCCTCCCAACTGCACTCAATTCTCTAATTTCGGCTTCTCTGACGTTCATGATTGCAGAAGAACTCAATAAAAACACGCCTTTGAAGTCCCAATTGCCCACAATCTGCAAGAGAAAAGAACGTCGACAGGAATTTCAGAAATGAAGTCGGTAAAAGATATACATGAATTGATGGGTGTAGATGCTTCGATCACATCATGGAAGAGACCAAAAGCAAAAATTCAGATGCACCGCGTGTTTGAGCAATCCAGCAAAGAGGACGGTGGGCTTTTTTAGGGTTTCTTGAAAGGTGGGGTTGTAATTGCTTTATAAATATTTTTTATTTTAAAATATATTAAAATAATATTTTTTATTTTTTTTAAATCAGTATATTAAATTTATCTAAAATATAAAAAAAACTTTAATTTTTAACAAAAATAAATAAAATTTTTAAAAACACGAGTTTACCCTGTACTGTTTTCTTATGGTGTAGTGCGGGCATGGAGGCAGGAGAATTTCTTTACGGTGGCGTTATCTAAAAACTCAGGTCGCACACAAAATACATCGACTGAACTTTTTATGGGTTCGATTTTAAAGAAGATTCTAACCATTACGAGCTTAACTATATTTTAAATTCTATTCTCTTTACATTTTATATGAATAAAAAATTTATCAATAATCTACTATATAAAAATTAATATTTGTATAGAAAATATTTATCTTTCATTAATATTATTTAAAAAAATTACATTTAACCTCTTTTTTTTTTATAAAAATATAAGATTTACATGCTATAAATACTTTATAAATCATTTAGATTTCAAATTCATAATCTTTTTATTTTTAATATTTTTAATATATATTTTTTTAGAATTTTTCTCTTCAAAAAAAATATTTAAAAATAAAAAAATTCTGAAAATTATAAAAAAACTTTTTACAAATACCAGATATTTTGGTTTACCGAGTATTAACCGGCTACTAGCCATCTTAACAAAAAAAAAATTATTAAAACTAAAAAGTTAATTAATTATTTAATACATAAACTTTAATTTTAAACTCATTGGATATTTTGGAATATTATCTCCCAGAGAATGGCATTATTCCATAGCGTGCAAAAGAAACATGTCGGCCTAAAAGGCTAAAACCAAAGTCATGATATCTTTTCGTTTGTCAACATTCACGACACATTTGCCTATGGTATTTTGTAATAATATAATATAATGGAATAATTCATTAAATTCATTTATTTAGTTGCAAAACTTTCTTGTAAAATAATTGAAGTTTGATAAAATTTCATTCTAGTCCTTTAAGTTTTAATATAATATAACATTAGTTTCTAGATTTTTTTTATTTACAAATTGATCCTTGAGGTTTTTTATCCTTATTAAAAATACACTTTAGTCTCTGTGATGGAAAACCTTTTCCAATCAGGTCCTTACATGGCCACTCTTAATCATATAAGGTTAATATATGTTTTTTTAATAAATAATGCCTGTAGTGTAATAATTCATTACAATTGTAATGTTCCATTACATTATGATTTTAAAAATTAAATAATCAAATACAATAAATCATTACATCATGAAATTTATCACTTTTATCACTGCTATCTTTAAACACTTGACCGCCCTAATTAATTTTTAGATTTGAAATAAAAAATGATTTAAATAACACATGATAAATTACATGAACAAATTCAGAAAAATAATTGATGAAGCATCACACTAGAAAAAATATAAAAAGTAGAAATATGTTTAACCTTATGGTCACGCACAGCCAGAGAAAGCCTATGAGCTTTGTTCCAAGAGAGTCAATGGGCTCGAATTAAATTGCTGCAATATTTCCTTTGGGCCGAACCATTCAATTTCTCAAGAATGGAAGGCTCGACTCTATTGATAAATAATTGGTCTATTAAAACATAGTTATTTTGAACTGTTTTTAATTAAAAAATTGTTTGATTAATACATGTTTTATTTTATAATTAAAAAATTTATTATTCTACGAATAAATAAATTTGTTTCTAAAAAAAAACATGGTATTATTTGTTTTAAACTGACAACAGAAATGTTTATTGTGGATGCTATTTTTTTCCTACTTAAAATGATAACTTTATCTGTTAATTATTTTAATAAATTACATATATACCAAATATGTTAGTATTCTTCAATTATTAAAAAAATTGAAGAATTCCTTCCGGCAAATAAATATACTGCCACATGTGATCACTGCATCCTTAAAATTGTCCGAGCAGAGGACATGTTCTCGGTTAACATCCAATCAGCCCTTATATATATATATATATATATATATATATATATATATATATATATATATATATAACATGTAAGATTAATGAGACGCATCGTTTAATATAAATAAAATTTATGTATAAAAACATCTTTAATATACTATATTTCTTATTAGTTATTTTACATATTTAAAACACAATAATATAATTTAACTAAATACTATTTAATCGCTTTAAATATTTATAACTACAATAGTATATTGAAAATAATTAATTATTGTGACATTGCCATGGTTGATTGCACGACACCCTGAATATCCAGACAAGACCTTGTTTAACAAGTTCATTTTGTCCTCCTCTTCTAAAATATCAAAGAGAAAGTGACCCAATGTTTCCTCCCATGTGTCTCCCCCAGATAGTGCCGCGAAAGCCTGAAGAAATTAGGGATTCTCAGTAATAGTAACAATTCAACCACTATAATATAATTTATGATGCATCCAAATAAAATGTATCTGAAAAAAACTTCCATGATGGATAACGGCTGAAATATAATAATATTTTATATTAATTTAATACGAATTATTTGAATTAAAATATAATTTAAAATTTTATAATAATAAAATTTTATTTTAATCTATTTTTTTTACAAAACAACAAGATTCACGGACTATAATACCACAGAAATTGTTCAAACCAAAGATAGACAATTTCTTTATTCTTAATATTTTCAGTATATATATTTTCAGAGTTTATATCTCTAAAATATCATTACATTTCATCTCTTTATAAAGTTAATACTTTACTATTGAAAAGTCTCTGTATCCATCAAATAAAACCTTTTGCATATACAATCTGCTATATCATAACTATAAGCTAATTTGACTTGTCAGACATTATTTGCTACTTATAACCATCTAGATTTTTCTTATCAAGGTACTATATACCTTGGTTAGAAATGATGAATCAAATTACTTAAACTAAGAATATTTTATTAAGTTTATTTTTTAATTTGAATAATTCAGTCTCGATTAATGTCTAAGATGATTGAGAACACCCTTTATCACCAAATTTTTTTTAAAAAACATATAAGATTAATAAGATGCATCATTCAATATAAACAAAATATATTTATAAATATCTTTAATATACTATAGTTCTTATTGGTTATTTTACATCCTTAAAAACACAACAGTATAATCTAACTAAATGCAATTTAATTGCTTTAAATATTTATAACTACAATAGTATATAAAAAATAAATAATTGTTGTGATGCTGCCATGATTGATTGCATGGCACCCTAAATATCGATAATACTTGTTTAACAGGCTAATTTTGTCCCCTTCTTGTAAAATATTCCAGAGAAATTGACCCAGTTTTTCCTCTCATGTGTCTCCCCCAGACAGTGCCGCTTAAGCCTCAAGAAATTCGGGACTCTCATGTCTTCTCATCTGCAAATACACTCTTCAAAGTTCAAAGGAAGGACATGTTGCTTATGTTTAAAGCAATCTACTGACAGTAACAATTCAACCAATAGAATATAATTTACATATAGAAACGTTAAACCCATTATTTATATAATTTATTCTCATCAATTCATTAAAAAAAAATTAAATATATGTGTTTTCAATTTCAAACAATAGAGTATAATTTTTTAAAATTTAAAACTTTCTCGACCAGTTGAGTACTCTCTTTTTATTAATCATTATTATCAACTTTACTTTATTTTTATTAATATTATCATCCACCCCGCTAACTGTACAAAATGCACTCTTATCAATTTAAATAAATTGCACTCAATTGATTAAAAAATGCAAACGGTCAATTAATTAATTTAAAAAAAAACATTTGTTAACACTGAAGATGCAAATAACGAGTATTGACATTATTTTCATTAAAAATTCTCAAAAAGGTTTGCCCATTACACGAGGAGCTCAAAAAGGTTGGAGTGGTTGTGGTTCTACTAAATTCGAGGAATAAAGTATTCTGGGTTCTGTATTTTACCTCACACACTATAATTTTACCCCACGAATATTAATTAATTAAGAAAAAACTATAGAATTTTTAAATTTATTTTCTCAAATAGTAATTGCAAAAGATATATATATATATATATATATATATACACACACACACTAAACACAATCTAAGATGGTGTTTGCCTTTGTGTTACAATCACACTTTGCAAATCTTTGAATTTTTCTGGTGTTAAATTAATTTAAAAATATATATTATTATGATGTATGTAAATAAAAAATTTTAAAATAAATAATATTTGAGACACTTCTAAATAGACACCACCAAAGGGGTTTTTGGCCTTGTTATTGAACCAGAATTTTTTAAAAATTTAATTTTTTTTACTTTAAATTAATTTTTTTTCTTCAAAATGCCTTCCAAGATAGTATTTGTAATTATTATAACTGTTGTTTTTTAAAGTATTTTTTATTTAAATATGTTAAAAAAGTATTTTTTAATTTATTTTTATATCATTATATTAAAACAATTTAAATTCGAAAGTTTTTAAAAATATTTTTGTGAACACAAAAACATTCTAACTCTAAGTTTTATCGACTCTGACCTTTCCTTGGCTCAACCAAAAAGCGAAGGACAGGAATTTTATTTATGGTTTGGGTTGAGTAAAAGTGGTCCAAAATGATAATGGCATGTCCATGTGGAGTCATGGTCAGTGTGAGCGATTAGTGATGCATTGCTGATGTCAGACCCCATTTATTTCTTAATGACCTTTTTCTCTTCATTCTCCTATATTTTAGTCATTCTCCTATCGTCGTGACATTGCTCACATGACACTGCACTGTCGTTACATTTGAAGATCAGTCTGGAAAAGGATGTTTCCTCTCCATTGATTAAAACAAAACCCCCAACTGATTTTTCCCAAGAGATTTAGCACTCGATTAAGTCCACAAAAATCACCAGGAATTTGCTGGATTGATTTTTTTATTTCTTTTTATTTTTATAACGGAATCAAATTCAAATTCATTTTATTTTCATCTATTTTTTAAGTTTAAATCTTAGAATTAATATCCAAAAAATTTCATCCCAACTACAAGGAGTGGCTAGCTTGTGTGTTACGGACCATAGACTAATTACATGTTTTAGAGAACATTAGTTTTTGTTTTTATATATTTTTAAATATATATTTACTATGAAAATATATAAATTTAATATTTTTTATGTAAAAAATATTTTTAAAAAGATAATTTACACTCCAGATCTTCGAGTCGAGGTCAAGGTTTATACTAATGACAACCTGGAGTTCACATGCATAGTTAAGCCAACCAGGAACAGAAATAAAGAAAAGAAAAGAAAAGTTGAAAATGTAATTAAGTTCACATGATTATCTTTTGATCTGCATGTTCATTGATTAGTAATTGTGAATTATTAAGAAAAAAGGTCGTCTGCTTAGTGTTGCATGTGGGTCATATATATATATATATATATATATATATAGGCATAGTCAACTGTCAAAAATCACGATGGAAACCCTTTCGTTTACGTTCTGGTCTATTTAAATTAATTTAATTCCAAATCTAATCTAAAATCTCCCTCACAAACCTTAGAGGATCCTACCTACTTTTCCACCTTTGCTCGCCAAAATATATTTTTAATCTTGAAATCTTGATGGCTTCGGTTTTTTTTTTAACTTCTTATAGCATTTTGAAAATCTTTTCTATTATGCTTTTATTTAACTTGAGGATATTTTAAAAATAAAAAAATATAATCATGCTAATTTAAATAATTGGATTTTAACCAATTCTCCCAAAACTCCATTTATTTCACAACAATTGGATTAAAATATTTCTATTCATAGTTGCTAGATCTCTTTGCATTTGCAGGAATAATTTTATTATTGGCATTTAACATCTACTTAGTAATTGTTTGTTTTGTGTAAAGCATTTTACAAAAATAAATTTCCTAGATTTTTTTGTGTTTGCATCAAAAAATATATTTCTGTGTTAATTTGTTTATCCTAAAATATTTTACAGTTAATCTACAAACTTAATTTATTTGTTAAAAAATATTTTCAACTCATGAAATTATATAAAATATTTTACAAATATTAATCATTTTATAATATCATTCAATTATTTTAATTATCTTTTTCACCATCATTATCATGTCATCACCTTCTCCCCCACCACAATTCTTCACGGGGAAACATTTCATGCAAGACGAACAGACATACAAACCCTTGTAATTCTTCATTTATTCACTATAAAACTCCAGGCTGAAACCCTTAAAACGGTACGTTGAGCATGCACTCATCATAAGGTTTGTTAAAGACACTATTAATTTGAATCTCAATTTTCTTCACCTTTAAGCGGATTAATAATATTAATCTGATATTGAGTAGACAAGCCAACTGCTGCCTGGCAAAGGGGCTGGCATCTTCTTCCAAGCAATGAGGGAGAAATTTCCACATCAGATATCTTCCATGGGAATCCATTAACAAAGCTTGTGCTTTTAGAGAAACCAACAAAAGCTAGAATGGTTAAAGTGAAGGGTGGGAGGGACTCGGAGCACCATGGAACTTGCCATGACTCGGTGGACCCTACACAAAGTGGCTTTTTTATTTATTTATTTTTTTTTTTTTTGATGGGTTACATCAAAAGTCGTGAAGATTGGGGGGAATTTCATTAGAATAATGTTTGGTGATTGATAGTTGTTAAGCAAAGCGTGTTTTTAAGTGATAGGGACGACTATGGGATTCCACCATGTGAAGGCTTTAGTTAAGAAATCAAATCAAGATGACCGCAAATTCAAGATATTTCCTCATTACCTTTGACTATTTTGCATCAAAAAAATATTTAGTGTTTGTGTTTTTTTAAAATATTTTTTATTTAAAAATATATTAAAATATATTTTTAGATTTTTTTATTTTTAAATTTAGCATATAAAATCATTTAAAAATATTAATTTAATACTCTTTCAAGCCAAATGCATTTTTAAATCGTTACAAACATAAATACAAATATTGTTTTAATTTGTAGAGTGTGCTTGGTAATCCAGTGTAAGATATTTTAAATTTAAAATATTAAAAAAACATTTAAAAAATCAATTTAGTATCTTTTAGATGAAAAATAATTATTTCTTTAACAAATAAATTCAACCACTGAAATAAATTAAACAAAAGCATGCATGATGGAGGTGTCTATCATTGAGACGTTTGCAAGATCGGTCCTTTCTTTATTTTACTTTTGTTTTGCATAACCCTCTCGTCCTCCTCCTCCTCCTCCTTTCCTCCATAGGATCTTCCTCTGCTAGAATTCTTTCTCTAATTAATTCACTATAAATGGACATCTTCTAGTAACCAGATCAAGGCGTATCGGATGGTCATTTTTCAACGTCAAAAGGTGTTTTGACTATTTTCGAATCACTATGCGTTGAGAAATCAATTTAAGGTAGTGTATTTTCTATTGAAATTCAATTAATATAATTATTAATTATGGAGAAAATCAAGAGAAAACAAAGAATTGGAGTAGGTATATTTTGAATTGAAATCCAATAGATTCAATCATCAATTATGGAAGAAATCAGGCATTACATCAAAGATGAAATCAATAATCTTGAATAATTGGAGATTATATTTTATTTCTATAATTGTTTGAATCCGTATGTGTTGAGAAAACAATATTTCAAATTGAAATTTAATGAATACAAACACCGATTACGGAGCTGGATTACGGAGAAAAAATAAGAACAGCAAAGGTTAGGATGAAATCAAGGATTTTCAATAATTAAAAATTATAATTTATTTTCATAATTATTGAATTATATTCTTATTTATACACTTTGTTAATTTTAACACCTTTTAATTGGTTATTTTCGAAATTATTTGATTGTATTTGTTTATATTCCAAAAAAGTTTATAAAAAATGTCGAGGAAGAGAGAGTATTCCGATTGATGTGGTCATGTTTGATATGACTCTTGCAACTCTGCTTGCCAACAGAGCTCACATTAGAGAAATGCGAGGCTTCGGTGTTGAGCATTGCATCAAAATTCGTAGCACCTTTTGACCTGATTGTCCAAAAGATGGTGTCTAAGTCCAGAAGCATTAGTGAGATCATCAGGAAGGGAGACTTAGATTTATGCAGGAAGGGAGACTTAGATTTATGCAGGAAGCTCATCAAACCAAAAGAAAATGAAAAACAGAGTACAAAGAATCAAAGAAGATCGCAAGGTCAAGAAATATCATAAACCATGAATTCGTTTTCCTTTCAATACACAATAAATATCATAAAATTACACCCCAGATCAAGATGAGGGAGAAAAATGGAACCAAGGCGACTTGTACTAATATGCTAGACAATGATGAGTGATGAAGCCAGACCATTATACAAAGATTAAGGAGCTAAGAAGAGATGTGTATCACACTAGAACCTCTCCGGCAAGTGAGGTTCGATGAAGGGTATTACAAAATCATGGTCTGCTATGGACAACAGCAACAGTCCGTTGATCATGGTCTGCTTTGTCCACCGTATCCTTCATAGGGCTTAGTGGATTTACTAGACTTCCTCCTCAAAACTACAATCCAAGTGATTAATTCCAGCAATGCAGCAATTCCACCCAAGACTGCAATGGCAATTATGTAAATTGATCTCCATTTATCTCCAGGCTGCAAGATATCTAGACCTTTAAACACATTCAAGATGCCAAGGATGAGGATGGCATATCCGACACCATGATGGTAGATATTCCAGTAAAATCGGTATTTGTGGTCCTTCTTCGGCCTCAAGAACAATGCAAATATCTGAAAATTCCAAGCATAGAGTTGCTATCAGAATAAATAAATCCAAAATTAATAGTAACAGTTCAGACAAAACCAGTTTCCATAAACATTGCCAGTAGTACCGTCGGCCAAGAAAATGGACAACTATAGAAAAAGGGTTGAATTTATTTCTAAGTTAGTTTCGTAATGAAATTTTGTTCTTTTAAGAAATAAGAAATATATCCCCTTAGTTTTCATTATAAGAAAACGCCAAGAGAAAATAAAACTGACGGAGACATGCTAAAAATTCCGAATTCATCACCCTTTTCTTTTCATATGTCTTATGGGTTATAATTCGAAATACCATAGGAGAACAGCTACTCCAGAAGTACCATTTTTGTCAAGTTCATTCAATTTCACGCATTAATAATTCAGTACATTGCCAGAAACCGTGACCATGATTTTGACAGGAGAGAAAAAAGACATCAACAAGCTCAACATGAAAACAAAGGCCAAATTCAATTCTTTTCTCTCCTTTCAAATGGATGAAAAGAGCAACTTGTAATGGGAGAAGAACACAACTGGGAAGGAAATTAATTACCTGCACTGTTGCAAGAGCGAAGAGTGCGATCCCAATATTGCGATGAAGAGAAAACTGGACTCCCTTGGATTCACTCCCAAGCTTTATACCAGTTGCCCACCCTGCAACCCCAATAGCATAGGCAGAGACCTGACAGAAAACATGAAGGTAAAACCATGCAGGATCTGCTGATGGAAAGGTTCTCAGATATCTTGCTATTACAATTCCAAGCGGAAACAGAATTCCCCAGCTCACAGCATTCAGTACTCCATGAATCTGGAGAGAGAGAAAAAACAATAACACGGTAAATATTTCATTTCCAATGCTACTAATTTTTCCAAAAGGAAAAAGAAAAAACCCAACTCAAAAATAAATCTTCAAAATCCAGAAAAGGGCACGGAAAAGATGTTATTTTTTCAACAAAAATGAAAAAAAAAAAACAAGCTTACATTTTTTCTTTTCGTCCTGGAATCCAGTCCACCAGAGCTAACACTTTTTCCTCCGTTCAAATCCAAAGTCCCTTTAGAGTTCAAATTAGGAGCACCCATATCATGGATTGTCAGCTCACCCTTAGCAACATCGACAGTTGACCCAACTTGCCACACCTGATTCAGCGTCCCCTTCGCCGCCAGCTCCGGCGGGACCTTAATCTTGGCAAATATTCTCATCACCCCACTTTCCTCTTCTGCGCGCGTGTCCCAGACGTCAAAGGCCAGCTTCGACTGCACAACCGAATAAGGCGTGGAAGTGCTGATTTTATAAGTCTTTGCGCTCATTACACCCTTGGAATCCTTGAACGCTACCAGTGCCTGGGCCCCGCCCATGGCTGCAACCTTGGGATTTATGGCCCATGAAATCCAGCCGTTGGATTTTGAAGGAGAAGCAAAGAAGGCGACGGACAGCGTTGAATTTGCGGCATCGTAGGTGAAATGAAGGTAGGAGGAGAGTGTAGGGAGGTCTAAACAGTGGGTGTACAGATTGTTGTTTGTGAACGTCTGTGAGGCGCATGTTTGTGAACGTACGGGTAAGGTTAGAGAAATTGAGACGCAAAAGGTTAGAAGCAAAGCAGAAATTTTAAACGGAGATGCCATTTTTAAGAGCAAAGGAAAAGTTGAGAGAAGGATTTGCTCTTGAAGGTTTGGCGCAGTAGATAACTATATATATATATATAGATAACTATATATATATATAGAAAAGAAGGAAAGAAATAGACCGCAGATGCCGAAGGTTGATGACGTAGGAGGATTTTTAATTATCTTTATGTATATTTAATCTGGGAAAATATTTTTTCATGTTTTTACTTTTTTTATTGAGTTTAGGAAATGGTTTGATGTTTTTATTTTTTTCATGTTCAGTGTAAATATTATTTAAGAATTTTATTTTTTATTACTCAATTTAGACTTAAAACTTGTATAAATAGAATTGCTTAACTTGTATTTCATAGAACAATGCCAAATAATAAAATCTTAAATTAAAGTTTTTGTGTGATAATTCTATTTAATAAATTTTTATATTGTCAGTGCCTATTTTTCTAGTGCATTTTCATCTATCAAGGGCCAACAATTCCTGATAATTAATATTGAATGTCGTTAAATAATCATGATAGGAAGGTATTATAAAATATGATGTGTTTATGTAGAAAAGGAAGGACAGATTCTTTTCGTAAAAGATGTGTTCACAAACTAGTAATACAAGACATGTAGAAACATATCGTAAAATTGACCCATCAATTGGTGGAGATGAGGAACCAGGAGAATTATATGAAGAGTCATCATAGATCCACGGCTAACTTTGAAAACTAATTTGAGAGATGAGAGCAAATAAGACCGTCTTTTAATTAAGATGAATATCATATAGATTTTAGTTATCTCGTCTAAGATGAAATAGATATGGATTGATATATTTTTTTATTAATTTATGATATTTATTTTGATAATGATTATAATGTTAATCATGATGTAAACAACAATAATAACAACAATAATGTTATAAATGATATCTTCATTAACAAGTTGGATGTTACGTGCAAAAACAAATATAGAATATGTTAAACAAAATAAAGTTTTTTGTTGAGGCTATATTGATCTTTTTGATTTCAAGCTTGTTATTATTACAAGGGTAGATTTATTGTTTGGATACAACATGTGTTGATGAAGTAAGTTTGAGATTTGTAATTTGTTACTTTAAAAACTAATAGAAAAGAAATAATTTGTTAAATTTTAATTCTTATAAAAATTTCAACATAAAATAATTAAAGTTGATATCTAAAATTATTATACATACAAGATGAAGAAAGAAAAAAGAATGGGAGAGTATGGATTTTACATCTATGAGACTAAGGGAAGAACAATTTTAACTTCAGGACGAGTCCTTTTTAATATAGAGAGACTCATGTAACGCGGAAGGATTTTTAGAAAAAAGTATTTGTTTTTATTCTTATTTTTATTTAGTTTAGGTAAGTATGTTTAAGAAATCAAATATTGTGTTTGACAATTTATTTTTTCTATTTAGTTAAAGATTTATCCAATTTAAAAATTTTATTTTTCTTATTCAATCTAGGTCTAAAACAATTACAAACGAAGCTGCTTAACTTATATTTCAGTAAACTATTTGAAAAAAAAAATCAATAATAAAATTGAAAGTTAAAGTTTTTATGCTATAACTCTATTCGACAGAATTGTGAAGTACTCGTGTTTTTCAGTTTGTGTCAAAGAAGTTGTATTAAGCCCAGTTAATAAGTGTTATTACATAAGTTGTAGCTTGAATGGATGACTCGGGCCAATTTAATCCTAAATTTGAAGAGAAAAGGTGAGCAATGACACTATTTGCTAGACTATCTTAATATTTAGGTTAATATTTAGGTCATGTTTGTTTTTACATTTTAAAAATATTTTTTATTTTTTTCTTTACTTTAAATTAATATTTTTTTAGTAGAGGCTATGTTATGAAAAATAATTGATGAGGGACCATACTAAAAGAAATATGAAAGTAGAGGGACTCTTAAAGCTTATTAATCCCTATTATATGAGCTCATATAAAGCCTGAGTTTTATATATAATTGGGTTAAGAGTTGACCAGTAAAATATAGTTCTACAAGCAAATTAATCTTTGACCTGATCAATGCAGGAATACAGCTAAATTTTATTTGTTTTAAGAAAATTTAAAAATATATTATTTTAAATTTTTTACATTTCCATTTTAAAATGACTGGGTCAATCCAACTTTTACAGTGTTCTGTTTGGCTGATACGTAGGCCGAGCAGGACACGCAGAGGATGTGAGGAGAAGAAAAGGAAATGTAATTATTGTTTTTCTTATTATTAGACAGCATGTGTGGTAATGATTGTTAAAAAAAGAAAAAAGAATTTGAAAAATGATTTCAATTTGGGAATTACAAAGGGTGGCAGAGATGACACGTGGAATTTGGCCTAAATATGTTAATTTATTTTTACCTGATTCCCAACTAATTTCATGCCGAGATGCTCGAGTTGTGCTAGCTTTTACCTAAACATGCTTTCTATTTTCAACTTATTTATACATAATATACGATTTTCCGGAGAAATTGATTCTTTGATGGTAAAATTAGCATTTTTCTTTTTATTTTTAGTGTTTTAACAGCAAGAGGTCAAGTAGACGTTGAATGCCTCTTACTGAAATCGGAATATCATTTATAATTATTATTTTTTAAAATCAATTTAGATTTCAGGTTGTTAGTAAATTGTTATTCAAGTTTTTTCGAGAAGCGTAACAAATACCATATACTATGCATATAGTATTATCCGAGGTGCTCCCGCTTAGTTGGGAAATTGTATTATTATTTTTTATTAATAAATAATGTTTAGGTGTCACAAGTATTTTCTTTTTAAATAATATATAACTCGGGTTATAAATCTGAGTATATCGAATAATATGATATTATTTCAATTAGACAAAAAGAAATATAGAAAACAACAACCCGATATATCATGTTAAACTCACGGTTCAGATAATGAAATTAGAATAACTTAATAAAAAATAAAGAAAATTATAAAGTTTTTTTTACTAAAAAAAACATGTTAATATTTTAAACTTGTAATCTGAGTCATTAGACCTGAAACACCCTGTTTGAAAAAACTATGAAGTCTAATTCTTAGTCGGACAAATATTGAAGGATAAAATTGAAAAAAAAATTTAATTATACAAAATAATTCAAAAAATAGCAATTAAAGTATAAGGATCAAAATTGAAATACAAATTAAATTTTATATGCAATTGAATGATGAAATTTTAAAGAAAAATCAATTGAGCAAGAGGACCTAAAAAATCAAAAGAATGAGGATCTCGCTTGACATGAAAATATAAAAATAAATCTTTGATTAAAGACTGAAATTGAAAATAATAATAAATTTTACAAAATAACGAAGAAAAAAAATTAGAAATCAAAACAATAAGGACCAAATTGAAAAATATAATACCATCAATTTGCATTGAAGAATGAAATTAAAAACCAATAATTTTTTTACAAAAGGACCAGGGAAAAATATGAGAAATAAAAAACATAAGGACCAAAATGACAAAAATAATATATAGTAGATTGTGATGGAAGGATGAAATTGAAAACAAATAAAACTTTATATAAAAGAGTCGAGAACAAATAAAATAAAATAAAAATAAAGATTGAAGTTGAAAAATCAACAACAAAAAGGGTCAATTTGTAATTTTCAATGTGAGGCAAAAAAAAAGAAGGAAAGAAAGGATAATTGATAAAAAATTTGGACCACCAAAATAGACACGAGCTGCTACATATAGAAGATGACACGACAATGCTTTAGAAGGCATTTTTAAATATCAGGAGACGTTGCACGTGCCATATACAAGGTGTGAGCGCCTCCAACACGTCTCTTGGTATCATTCATACACCCAATCTTTTTGTTTTTTGTTTTTATATATATATATATAGTTAAATACCAAAATTTCCCAAAGTTGACTTAACAACAACAACAATAATAAAAAATTTTGTGAAAAGATAAAAAAAACTCACTAACTCTAGTTTTTTTTTTTAAAAGGCACTTTGATAATTTCCCTATGCTTTTTAATTGTTTATTGTTTTTTTATATTTGGTCAAATGCTAAAATTTACCCCAACTGATATTTTAATAACAAAAAAACATTGTGAAAAATACAAAAATACACTTTGATGCAGATCTTTAATTTTTGAATTTCAAAAGTATTTTTATCATTTCACTATGTAATTAAGATTGAAAAAATCTTATTTGTAACCAATCAATTTGGTGATCTTAAATAAGCTTTAAGAAAAATACTTAAATGACATTGAAAGAGAGGGATAATGTTTTTGAATGAAAAGGTAAAACTATTGTTACATTGTTCAAGTAAACAATATACTTAAATCTTAAATACGAAGCTATAATGTTTTTCTAAGATCAATTGGTTTTCTTTAATCCAATTACAATTAACAGCATGATTGATATGATTTAATACAATGAAAAAAATGTACAATAATGATTAGTTACTTTATTTTATTATTTCATTTGGTGATGATATGCATTGTGATTTTTAAAAATATTTTTTAATTAAAAATATATCAAAATAATATTTTTATTTTTATTAACACATCAAGACCATAACAAAATACTTTTAAAAAAACAATTTAATAATTTTTGAGGTAAAAAACAATTAAAAAAGCAAAAATTGTCACAATGTTAAATA
Organism: Populus nigra; assembly: GCF_951802175.1. Classification (NCBI taxonomy): domain Eukaryota; kingdom Viridiplantae; phylum Streptophyta; class Magnoliopsida; order Malpighiales; family Salicaceae; genus Populus; species Populus nigra. Next base: position 23,892,630 of record NC_084855.1, on the reverse strand, counting down.
GGCCTAATGACTCTATTTAACATTACAGTCCAAAATTCTTGAATTTTTTTTAACTTTAAATCAATTTTTTCATGTTTATTGATTATTTTAATATGTTAATATTAAAAAAAAATTAATTTTTTTAATATAATTTAAACAAAAATCACATTGAAAAATAATATCTACCATACTCGTAAATAGATCTTAAATAGACACATTGGAGGGTTTGATAAACTTTTTATTTTAGACACTGCAATAGTTAAGAAATTTGTTTTAGCCCCTTGTATTTTTATTTTTATTGATGAAGTGGTCCTTATTTTAAGATTATTTCATCCTTAATTTTTTTTTGAAATTACATTTTAGTCTTACAATGTAAAATTGAGATGTCATGACAACTAACGACATGTTTGGTACGATTTAACATGATGTAATCAAATATGTGATATAATAAAAACGTAATATATAATAATGATTCACTGTATTATTTTGTTTCCTTGTCTAATTTTAAGTAACGTAACGGAAGCTTTTGATAAAATTTTATTTTAGACACCGCAACTGTTAAAAAATTTATTTCAATCCCTTATATTTTTATTTTTATTTCCAAACACCACGAAAAATAAAAGTAGCCATACTCAAATAAAAAAAACTAGCCTTGGGCCCACGCTTTGCCATGGGTCGGCTAAAAAACTAATAATTACATAACTAATAATAAAATATGGATGCTATTATTTTTTCTTATATATGATGAAATATCTGGAAAGAGGATTAAAAACTCAATTAATATATCAAACAAAATCAATCGATCACTATAAGTGTTAATAAATAAAAAAAAGTTGACATGGCTTCTTCAATCTAGCAAGTAAAGGGTGAATTGATCTACTCGTTTAAATGGTGATCTGGTTAGAAAATAAAATCCACACAACCATTGTTTTAACTTTGCTTAATCCCAGGTAAAACGTGAAACAATAAAATACCAAAGGACTGGATAAAAAAATGAGGAAGTGAAATGAAAAAATAACATTTTATGCTGACTTGAGTTAACATGTGAAATTTATAATTCGAGTAATGGACACAATCATAACAAGTTAGCCTAATTAGATTATTTGTCTCTCTTTTTTTCTCCTCTTATTCTCTTTTTAGCTAGGCCTTGATCGGGTCTTAGTTGAAAATGAATTAGATTAAATTTGAAAGTAAATTGAAGAGTTATAAGAGAATTAAAGATGAAATTTAAAAAAATATATCATATTGTATTGACTCCAGTTAAGTTGAATTAACAAATAAAATTTACAATATAGGTCATCAATATGATCTCAATTAAGCATGATTTTTTTAAAATAAATGATAAAAAGTATGAAATTATATTTTTATTTTATTTTAAATTAAATAAAAAAATTTAATGGCAACAAAGGGTTAAATTGCATTTTTATTAAAAAAATAAAGGGAAAATGCATTAAACAATAAAAAAGGCATGAATGTTGTGTCTTACTCGTCAAAACTTTGATTCGTGCCCAGAACCAAACCAGGTCTAATAATGTTTTTCTCTTAAATTTATTATTCGCCAAAACAAAGAATACAAAAAAATTGTGAAAAAAAGTTGAAAAAAGAGCCCATTAGACCACTAAAAAAATAACTCAGCTTACATGCCTAAACCTTGTATATTTTGTCTTTTTAAGATGACTTATCATCTACCCCTATTTTTTTAGAATAAAACTAATAATCAGAAGTGTTGTCTCTCTGTCTAAATTCCAGCTACCGTAGTGATGACTGAAAAATCAAGCAAGAGTCATTTTCCCCTGAAAACTCATTTTGTAACCCATTTTAACAAAAAAAAAAATACCTCAAAAAAACACTCTCAAAACATCTATAAATCAATTTATCAATCTAATAAACCCAAAAAATGATCCATGTATGACACTATAGTGGTCAGAATAGCAAAAACAACTTTTTTTTTTCTCTACAAAAGAATCCGGTGAGACTTTCTCTCGTGTTCATAAATCATGAACTTGAAAATAATAAAAATAAAAATTTGCACCAAAATTAAATTTAGAAACCATAAAGGGCTGAAGAGTTCAAATTTTTAAAATTGAAGGACTAAATTGTACTTTTCACATCAACTATAAACACACAATCTATTTTTGGTGTCTTTTCTATGTTGGTCCTCCTTTCAATTTTATCTCTACCCAACAAATATAAAGTAATTAGCAAACTTTGCAATTAACTTACTCAATTGATGAAAACAAAGATTAAGGCACTAAAATGAAAAACATAAAAAATATTGTTTCAATCCACAGAAAATTACAAGCGTGTGAATAGCATGGCACTATTCAACACAAGTACATTGTGAATGTATAAATAGTGTGAATATTTGTTATTTAAGAAAACATACATCAAATATATAATAATCTGGTGTCTAATCGTCTATATGTAAGCAGGTATGCATGAATACAAGCTTAAGAAATGGGGTTACAAGACTCCATTGAAATTAATTTGAAAAAAAAATAAATTAAATCCAACATTAGTTAGCTTTTTCCCCATTGAAATTATTGTGAAGCTCAGGTGGAATAGAAGAGAGCTTGTTGCATTGTGATTTTTGTCACGAAGATTAGGTAGATTTTGGAGAGGCTTGTTGGCTGTGGGTTCATCGTGTCTCCTATGCTATATGAAAGTTTGGTTGGGTGGATCCCCCCTTACTATGAGATTAACCACTTTTTTCCCATCATGATTCTGATATATAAATTATTTTATGTAAATTCAAACTATATGTTATACAATTACAAATAGTTTATGAGTGTGTAACTTGTGCTTTAATTTAAGTGTTTTTTATCCTGAAAAAATATCAATTCAGTATTTTTTTTAGTATTTTTAATAATTATAACTTGTTAATATTAAAAATAAAAATATATTTTAATGTAATTTTTTTTTTAAAAAAGCAGTTTACTTCACTTTAATATTGGATGTGCTCGCAGGACATGTCACCATAGTGGCAAACAAAAGGGAAGAATCAAATTCCACCGAGACAAAAAGTAATTATTCTCTTCTAAATATACTTTTTTTTTAACACTCATGAATTCCTAGCACCACATATAACTCATACCAAAAAAAAAAAAATTATATCATCAGAACTAGAAAACAATGAAACTAGCAAGAAGAACAAACACAGCAAAACAGAAGCCCACATTCATCTCCTTAATCCTGTAACTCCCACTATTGCCACCAGTAGTGGTGGTACTTGAAGAACTAGTAGTACCATTGCCTGTTGAATTGCCACCAGCTGGGGTGGTGGTGGTAGCAGACTTACCAGTTTTCTGAGCAGTAGTCAACTCCAAAGTTGCTTTAGCATCCTTGTTCTCTGCTGCAAATTCATGCTTGACAGGCTTCCCATTATTCACAGCAGCACCCACTTGCCAAATATGATTAAAAGACTCAACCTTTTCAGGCAACTTAACCGATGCATAGATGGTAAACTCACCACTTGTTGCATTGGTCTCAGCACTCAAATCCCAAACATCAAAAGACAGTCTCTCCTCCCTGATGTCACTGTATGATATGATGTTGTATGTTTTTACCTCTGGTGCGCCTTTGCTGGATTTCAAAGCTAAAATGACTTGGGCCCCAGCCATGCCGGTGCCGTTAAGGTTGATGCCCCAACCGGTCCAGCCATCGGGTTTGGCCGGAGAAGCGATGAACGCGACTGAGAGTGAGGAATTGGAGGAGTTGTAGGTGTAGTGGAGGTATGACTTGAGGGCAGGTAGGTCAGTGCAGTTAGTGTAATGCTTGTTGTTGGTGAATTTTTGTGAGGTGCTGCAGGCTAGTGAATGCGTGGGCAAGACTAGCAGAACACAGAGGGAAAAAAACAGAGAGAGGGCAGAAAAGGGAAGGGAGGCCATTGTCAAGACTTCAACAGAGGAGCTTGTGTGAGGATACTCCTCTAGATTTGTAAGAATATATATAGGCCATAGTGGGAGCGTGGTGTACGCAAAAAAGTGCAAGTGAGGTTTATGCTATTTACAGTGTGTTCACCAATTAGCTGGTGACACGTAAACATGGGGGGTGAGGTCTTGGACGTGGATTTATGTTAGTGGTTAGACGAACTGTGGTAGTTGACTTGGATTTGCGGAGGTGGGAGTCGGTGGGGGGGCTCGAAGAAAGGGGAGGAGGGAGGATTTTAAGGGAAGCATTAAAGGAACGTGGAAAGAGCATGTGGGTGATGCCTAGCTACTTGCAAAAATGTACCGTTAAAGGAGCAGTGAGAAGTGCTGGCGTTGAAATGGAGGGGAGGACATGTTCACACTTCCACTGTCCATCCATATTTCTTCATAATTCAATTCACAAAACTTTTTAAACAATTTTTTTTTAATATCACTGTCACGGTACTGTAGTTAGAACACCTCTGTGAAAGTGTCCATACCTCCTACCAATGTGAAGTACAAGATTTTAATGCAAACATGTTTTTCAATGGAATTCCAGTCAGAAAGAGGGCCCAAAAACACGTTTGACTGAATAAATTGGTTTTAGCAAACATACTCGAAAAACATATTAGGTTATTGCATCAACCTTCAAATCATCATTTTCATTAAAACAATATTGTCTTTTTTTCCAAAATAATTCTTATTATTAACTCAATAGGTTACGTAGAGCCAACCAGATCACTAAAAATCCAACCAGATTAGTTGAGATAATTTAATTAAAAACTTGACTCGAACTAGATTTTAAATCATATATTTCCCGTATCAACTCATTAAATAAATAAAATTTAACATCTATAGTTTTGAAAGTGGATTTTTCACGTAAAAGTAAATTGTCAGCAATATCGCACTTAAGAATTTTGAGGTTGGGTGGAGAAAATGTAGGTATCATCGCATTTGTGTGAACTGGCTGAAATCCCATCATCAAAAAGGGAAAAGAAATCAGCAGAGGATCCTTCAGTTCTTTGTTTCAGACTTGAAAAGGCCAGCCAGCAAAGCCCTCCCTCCCTCAAAAAATAAGTCGGAAAAAATGACTTCGTGCACTGAATAACTTGTTTGGTAATTGATCATTGAGCAATCCACAAGACACCAAATCCTTATTGACCAATGTGAACTTCACCGATTATCCAGAGATTTTGACTCCAGGCTGAGAATGCGTTGGTCAAAATAAGCTGCAAGACTTAATAGACTAATACCAATCTTTAAAGGGGAGAGAGAGAGAGAGAGGGGGGGAGGGAGGGAGGGTTCCGTATTTCCTAATTTATGTTTTATTAATTATTTTAAAACTTCATCTCAAAGAAAATTATCTATTTATAGAAATATTACTTTACAGTTTAGTTGTGAGTCAACCCATGGTGGTTGTGGTCCGGCATTTATTTTTTTAAAATAAAATTTTAAGTTTGAGCTTTTTGTGTGAAATATATTATTATTAAAAATTTTTTATTTTTTAGCCGTATAATTTTATTCTACTAAATTAGTCGAGATTCAATAAATTTTTATATATATACATTGAGGTTAAAAAAAATTGGGAGACAAATAGAAGGCTCGCAGCCAAAAATACAACAAAAAAAAATTATGTATTGATTTAAATTTATGTTTGTTTTTAAGTTTTAAAAGTGCTTTTAAAATAAATTAAAATTTTATTATTTATTTTAAAATAATATATTTTTGGTGTTTTTATTAATATTTTAATGCGCTGATATAAAAAATAATTTATAAAAAATAAAAAATATTATTTTTATATATTTTTAAATAAAAAATACTTTAAAAAACAATAATAACTACATTCTTAAATAGAATAATGCTCTAAAGGATATAATGGTAGTTTTAGTATGCAAATAATAAAAATAAAAAATAAAAAAGCCCCTCAACCAATATATACATTTGTTTTGCTATTTAAGGGCAAAAATAAATTGTACTGACCAATTTGTCGGGTCCCTTTGGAAAAGGTGATTCTGCCCCTGCCAGCCAGGCTTCGATTTGTGTGGAGAAGGGTAAAAAAAGACAATTCAGTCTTGTAATCCAGTGGATTGTGTCGCACGATACAGCTGTAAATGCAGGGCTAGAATTTTAAGCAGAGAAATATATACAATTGGGATTGACTCTAGTATGAATACAGGTGCAGCGAATTAATATGATCGTGCATGTGGACAGAACATAGAGCACGATCAGATTCATTGTTTATCTTTTATCTTAGCTTAATATATATATATATATATATATATATATATATATATATATATATATATATCCACTGTTTTCTTATTTATTTATTTGCTTACTGAAAGGTTTGCTCTCCCACACTTCAGTAGGAAGTCACAGATTTTTAAATGTCCTGCATATGCTAGAACAGCTTCTACAGGATACTTAATTATCAAGGAATACTGTAAAAGGTGCGGGAAAGCACTATACCACGCCTTTCATTTATTAATATATTATATTATATTATAGAACTGTTTTAAAAAAAAAAAAAAAAATTTTTGTTTTTTTATAATTTTTTTGTTTGATTTAGTTTGTTAATGTTAAATTTTTTTATTTAATTATCAGATTTTCACAATACAGATCTCGGGTTTGATGGGTTAATCTGATTTGACGAGTTAACCCGGATTTTTTTAATTAATTTTTTTGCATTTAGTTTAGTTTGTTAATGTTAAATTTCTTTCTATTTAATTATCAGACTTTCATGACACGTATCCTAGGCTTGACGGGTTAACTTGGTTTGATGGGTTAACACAGTTACTTCTGGGTAAACCCGTCAATTTTTTTTTCTATTTAGTTACCAAACTTTCATGATGCGAATTCCAGGTTTTACGGGATAACCTAGTTTAAAGGATTAACCCAATTAATTCAATTTTTTTTCTTCATTAGTTTTTTTTTTCATGTTGGTTTTTTTCTTTTTAATTAATCTATTTAATTATCATATTTTTATGACACGACCTTATAGCCAGACTCACATCCAATATTCTTGGGTCCGGTGTTGCAGCTAGGCTCACTTAAATTTAGGTCATGCAAGTTTAATTTTATTATTAATATTATAAATATTACTCTTAGGTTTTGTGTTGCAGCCACACCCAAGACTCTTGGGTATAGTTTTGCAGAAAAACTCAAAACTTTTAAATTTTAGTTTTTTTATGCAAAAAAAATAACCTGCGGAATCACACGGGTTATGAAACTAGTTAATTATAAAAGGCATAGTTGTAAAACCGTGTTGACTTGGCAGGTCAACCTAAAATTTCGATTAATCCGGGTTAGAAAAAAACAAAAAAAAAACTTAGTTGACAACGTTAAAAATCTAGGTTTACCAATGACCTCGGTTTGACTCGGTCAAAACCCGACCAATTAACCTGGTAATTTTTTTTATTAAAATAATATTGTTTTAATTTTTTTAAAAAAATTAAAATTTAGAATTAATACAAGTTGACTTGAATCAACCCATATTTTTTTTATTAACGTGGATATCCAGATTAGTTTGCGTGCATTTCAATTAATCTCATAAGTCATGAAATTAATAATTATATAAATCTCTAATAAATATAAAAAAAATTAAATTAATGATCATTGAAGTGCAAACTGATCAAAACCGGATCATAATCTTACCTCATGTTGATCCTCGGAACGAGATTTACAACTATAATAAAAGAATGCTACCGTGATTTATTAACCAAGGTGGGAAACGGGTATGAAAGGTTTGCTTCAGAGCATTTCACAAGTAATTGGGATTTCGAAATTTGTTTTGCATCTCTTGGTAATAAATAATAATGTGATTTTATTGTTGAATGTTGTGGGTTAAGATGGAAAAGGATGGTTTATCCTGACACTTGTATTTATGATGCACCGTTTAACGAGAATATAGTTTATTAATTCTCAAAATCCTTCAATAATATAAAATAAAATAAAAAATAAAAAATTAGAAAGTAATGATATCTAAACAAGAGTAATTTAGGCCTTTTTTGCATATATATTGAATCATTAAAGGGGGGAGGGGGGTCCAAAATGGGTTTTTAGAGTGGATTTTGATGAGTTTTTGGCTATTTTAATCTCACCGTCGAATAAAGATATGTGAATTAGGTTTCCGAATTAATATTTATCAATCTGATATATATAATTATCAACTATATGTTTTATGTCAATTTATTTTATTATATGTCTAAGAAAGCAACCAAAACCTTATTAGATTTAGATTAAAGATAACATTGATATAATCCATCATATTATTCTTAATTTTCGGACAACTCAATCCCACATTACTTTGCGAAAATTATTATAAACAGCATGCTCTAATAAGCTTTGTCCAAATGTTCAATAAACAATCATGTCTACTAACTTTCTATCAACATGTTAAAGTTGTCGGGATCCGGTGAAAAAGCATGTCAAAGTGTCTGTGTTCGTACTGCAGTAGTTTTTGCAGTTAAGGTAGGTTTTTCGTAACTAAAATCCTAAAATCCATATAAAATTACAGCGTGTTAATTAATCAAATATTTTTAAAATTATGATTAAGAAAAAAACACATTCCGGACGGTGGTCTCTAATTATGGCTGTCTTTTTAGCAACAAGCATAAGCTCATTTAACATTTGAAAATCACTCAGGATGATGAACACTTCTTTCTCAAACGGACCAGGGTGGGCCAAACCTCGCAAACTTCTTATCATGTTAATTTGGTATGATTAGCTGACAATAATCGGTAATTAGTAGATAGTAGAACTTTTTAGTAGATTGGTGAAACATGGTGGAAATCTCTAGATGGTCAGCTATATATTAATTATTACACAGCTGTAGTAGAAGACATCTTTCAAATGACCCATCCTGTCTTGTGCTCAAGGCAAGAAGGATCAGCTTGTGGGGCATAGAATTATGATCCTTTTCTACATTAGCATCATTTCTCCTCAAGGGACAAATCAATCACGCACAATTCACCGTTTCAGCCATGGAAAAAAAAACCCTGTGGACAAACGAGCTGAAAGCTTCATTGATGCTTGCTTTTTTAGCTTGCCTGGATCAGTAAATGGCAACTTGGGATAAAGATGTGTTATTTAGAAAATCATGATCTCGTGTTATATTCTCTTATGAATATGAGAGGATCTAGATACTTAATGACCAACTCCAGCTTCTGTACATCGTCTACAATATTTATCTAGCTTACAGAGGAGGTCCCCCGAATTTAGTTTTCTAATAAGTTGTTGCTGAAGATATTTTTGGTTCTCTGTTTTGCTTCTCGTAAATACATCACAGATTCAGGAAGGGATCAACATTAATTTAAGGTCTAGCTAGTGTAGCCACTGTGTATCAAAGAGATGCTTCGGTTCTCTCAGAACCACCTCCTAAGGGTTCAAATTCTGGTAAAGTTGTCATCCGAGATGATAGATTTGGAAGGGTAAATTAGCCGTGTAAAATGTTTAAGAAAAGTCTAGTTTAGAGAAGTTGAAGAGTGGGAATACACGAGATTCATCTCTGATACAGTGCAAACAATGAGGACATGCTAGGCTGTGAAATCTAAATGTGTTTTTCGTTGTAATCACGCTCTCGACTTGCTTTAACAAGTGGTTCGATTATGGATTCTAAGAATCTTTTCTGCAAACTCATTAACAGGTAATTCTAGTTACCTTCAATCTTTTATCCTACAGGGATGAAGAGCTAGGACAAAGTACACGATAGAAGACTCTTCTGGTTTCTCTTTCTAATGATTTACACCAGTCTTATTATTCATAGATAATGAGCTAGACATATCATCAATTTCTCGGAGCCTCCTGCTGGGTCTAATCAACCAGGCTACAACTCAGCCTGTTTGGTGGCGCAGCCAAGAGCGCGGTTGAAATTGCTATCAAACAAAGCCTTAGAGACCCACCCTAATACTTCTTGGCCCAGTAAATATAATTCAGCAAGTTCAGGAAGTTCAGAATACAAAGAATTGTGTAAAATAGATCCAAACGGTTGTGATTCAAATTACGTCCCCCAAGCCATTCATGATCCAATTTGCCAGTAATAGAGTTGATTATGGACACTAGTACGGAGCTAAGGAAGTAGCCCATAGAGGTAGAGCACCATGACAAAGCAGTGCAAATACTTCTCATGCTATCAGGTGCTTCCGAGTAGAAAAATTCAAGCATCCCCTCAAGAGTCAGCATATCTGAAACACCCAACAAAAGGTACTGCCACCCTAGCCAAAACACAGACAATGTGTGCCCGTTCTCTGCTGCTTCACGTCTCTTAAACTCAATAATAGCAGCCACGGCCATGGATGCTGATGCTAGTGCTAACCCAAGTCCAATCCTCTTGAGTGGGTCGAGAATGTAATGGTTTTCCGACATCTTGTTTTTGTAAGAGTTTGCTAGATGTTCGAATGTAGGTATGCTGGCAAGCACGACTATGAGGGGGAACACTGTCAATGACTGGGTAGGGATTTGGAAATTGTTTAGTTTTCTATTCATGATGCTCCCTTGTTCCACTGAAAATGTCTGTAGCTGGGCCAGGCAACAGTTCATCATGATTGTGCTAGCAAAGATGGGAAGCAGGCCAAGGAAGGTCCTTGTTTCCTTGACCTGAAATGCACTAATGGTGTCATCAAATAATGCCTTGTCTAGGAATCTGCATATCACATAGTCAGGAACAGAATTATATTCAAAGATTTGTAGATCAAGAATAGTTTTATATTACTCTAACATACTCCTTCAAGTGCACAAACCCAGCACTATCTTTTACTTAATGATATTATGTTACAGAATCATACACTATCTTTTACTTAATAATATTATGTTACAGAATTATCTCCATTCAAAAACTAAAACTGTTGGATAAAGATAGAAGAACAGTTTTAGTTACTCTCTAACAATTTGAAACACTAATCTCAGGAAGCATAACTTTAAACACAACCAAAGATTGAAAATCATACTGTGAAGTATAAAGTAAAATCTACCTGAACTTCTTATGGGATCTTTCTCCAACTTCATCATTTATCAGCTCTAGTCCTGATGAGACTTTTCGGTTCCGAGAAGCAGAAGCAAATACCTATGCAGTGCCACACATGCCAAAGGAAAAGGGTGCCTAAATGATTAGCACCTAGTAGACTGGCTGAGTTTTTAATATTCTTGATTAATTAATGTTTGTTACAAACTTCTCTACCTTTAAGATTCTTGTGATTGGACTCCCACCAGGTCTTTTGAACCTGTAAATTGGAAAACCTGCAATGAAAATGCAAAGCGCCACACCCAAGACAACAACTGATATCTTAAAACTCCAATTCCAGCCTCGGTTCTCTTCAATCCATACCATAATAGTCGAGGACAGCAAGCCTCCTATGCATAAAGAGAAGAAGAACCAATTGAAAAATGAGGAAATGGACCGCTGCTTGCTGTGGTCGGACTGATCAGCACCATGTGCAGGCAAGGTAGCCTTGATTCCACCAACTCCTGTCGCAATGGCATAGAGTCCACTAAAAAGAACAGCAGCTTGAGAACTAGAAGGCTTTTCTTGCAATGCTGGTTGCAATCGAGTGTCATGAGCTTGAACGGTCAAAAGGATCATCCCCTTCATATAGTCCATGAATTAGATAAACACAACCTAGTCGCTTGCATGTAACTAATCAAGATCACAAAAATGAGCGTAACAGGACTGCATACCAGTAACTCAATTATACAGAAGACAACGAAAGTCCTGAATCTGGTGAAGAAAGAGTCGCCGATGAACCCACCAAATATTGTGAGAAGAAAAGAGGTTCCAATAAAATTAGTCACCATGTTTGCAGATTCAGAGAAAGTGTAATGCATTGTCTTAGTGAAGTATGCCACAAAGTTGGTGGCGTTAGACAGGAATACCAAGTTCTCTAACACCTCCACAACTGAGAAAAGAAAATTACATAGATGATTAACAATCTTTCTTGTGTAGACAACTTCAGTTGTGTTAAATGTTTCTAAATTTCTTTGTTCTAATTGACAATAAACTAGATCTCATAGCTACTTTTATTTGATAACAATTATTTTCAGAACTCGACCTTCAGGCCCTTGCTATATCCCTTCCCTTATTTTGCTGGGAGACTATCATTGAGCGTAAACCCTTTAATGATAAAAATAGATGCCAAATATTTCTTGATTTTTTAATTAATTTTATTTTGTCAATGATTCCATCATTCTGTCTGTAATTAAATTCAAAATTTTTGATAGACATATGCCGCAGATATTATTATCGAAAAGTCCCGACGAAATATCCGTTTCTATTTGAAATTTTCTGGTAGTGACCGAATATTTTCCTCTTCTACACTGTTTAAAAAGATGAAAACCACAGTACCACCTTTATATATGAAATACCACTAACATGATCTACCAGTTGTAAAATCCTTCCTAGATGATGCAATAAAATCAGTTCTATTGAATGCATGATTGACATAACAGACAGATTTGACCTCAGAAAATGCTTTATGGTTCAGAAATCATAGTTAAAAAGACCTGGATCCTTACAAGGACACGCACACAAAAAAAAAGCATGCATTTTGACAGAAAAGAAAAATGGTACTAGTTTTAACAGTTACCACAAGCCAAACTAGCAGCTCTCATTCCACCATGCTTTTTAGGATCTGCCTTCTTCCCTTTCCAGTCGAAGTACTCCTCAATTCCACTATTCCCCTCCTTAGTTTCCTATTATATTTATACAAAGAAGCAAGAAAAGAGAAGAATATTGAGCAAATTTTACTAATATTTTTCTCTAAGATATTAGTCCATTCTGAAACCACAAAGCATGTACGAACATAGCTAGCCTCCTCTATATGTGACTAGCTACCACCATGATCACCCAACTGGGGGGGGCTTGGAGTGTCAATATAGCAAAAAGTATGGTAGCAGTCACTCACCATGAGGGACGGAATTTGAGCTCTCTCTCTCGATCGCCAAATCAAACTAAACTATAGCTCAAAGAAATTGAGAGATGAAGTTAATTATGAATAAGGGGTTGGTGTTACTTTCGCTTTCCAATATGTGGATTGGTGGCTTGGTGTTGATCGCATCTGGAAAACAATTTTTTTCTACTAGATAAGAAAAGAATAGATTCCTGTGTTAAGGTTTCTGCAGAACAAAATTCCTAAGTAGGGAAATTGCGGTTACCTCTATCACTTAACAAAGTTGACATATGGACAAGGATTCTGCATGCTGTCAAGAGCAAAATAGTAATCAATGCATGGGTAGGATTCACCGGGTTCTCTCATTTAACAGCTTGCATGGAGGTTAAGGATTTGAAATATGCCATTCTAATCCTCTTCTTCCCGTTCGTATTTACTATATCAAACCCATTACTGTTACAAAAGTTCAATGTATCTGCACTTAATAATGTATTTAGATTATTTTTTTATTTTTTGAATTTCAGGATTAGATAGTCACTAGATGATTGCTCCGGGCTACACTGCCACTCGTATCAAAAACATTCGGACATAGCTAATATTTTGTTAATAAAAAAATTTAAATTATATGGAAGTTAATCCGATGTGATGCGGTTAACTCATCAGATTCAAAAATAACCTAAATAATTAGTAAAAAATATAGTTTAATTTAAAAAATTAAGATAATATTTTTTAAAAAATATTGAGATAACAACATAATGAATAGACCCGGGTCAATTCAGGTTAACCTTTTAAATCTGTAACTAAAATCATGAGACCACAATGATTCCATATAAAGCAAATTAAAATAATTTATAAATTTAAATTCTCAATCAACTTAATGTTGAAGGATGAAATTAAAAAAAAAAATTAAAAAAATAATAATAATCCAAGTCAACCTGAGTTAACATGCTACATCCATAACCCGACTCAAGAGATCATGATAACATCTTAATTCTTAACCAACTCAAAGTTGAAAGTAGAAATTGAAAGTAAAATCAATTTCTAAAAAAAAATAAAAAACAACACGATTCAATATGGGTTAATTAACTCACAAAACCCATAACTCGAGTCATGAGATCAGGATAACCTCATAGAAAGTAAACATAAAAAATAACTCAAGTCAATTCGGGTGAACTTGTCAAGTCCGTTATACGAGTCATAAGACTAAGATAAACATATAGAAAGTAAATCAAACAAATTATGAAGCCTAATTTCTAATAAACTCATTATTAAATGATAAAATTTTAAAAAAATCAATCTAAAAAAGGATACATTAAAACGACTTTATTCTACACGGGTTAACTCGCAAAACTCATGACTCGGAACATAAGCCCCGAATAACCTCATAAAAAATAAATTGAAACAAATGACAAAGCTTAATTTCTTAATCAACCAAATATTGACGTTCAAGGATGGAACTGGAAAAAATTATCAATTAAAAAAAGATATAAAAAACACTTGATTCAACTAGGTTAACCTGTCAAACCCGTGACATGGGTCTTGAGACTAAGATAATCACACAGAAAATAAACTGTAACAAATCATGAAATCTAATCTCTAATAAGTTAAATGTTGAAGAATGAAATTAGTAAAATAAACATAGATTAAGAAGAAAAAAAAGTAAAAAGCACTATTACAATGAATAATATTTTGTAAGGTGAAGCATAGTAAAAGCAACACCACTAAGCTTTTTTTTATTAATTTAATCATCACAAGATATTTAAATTGGGGTGGAAATTAAAATTAATAGCTTACAGGAGGATGAGTCCCCCTCTCGGGTTTGAATCTTGTACTTCTACTTGCTTTGTTTTCCACTTTTAAAGATTTTGTTTCTACTGAGATGAGGATAATTTCTTAAATTCTTTTCTCGTCTTAATCATTTCCCAAGAATTTCTAATATTCTTTTCCCGTCTCATTCATTTTCCAAGAAAAAAAAAGGTTTATTTTCCTCAATCGGTAGTTAGCATTCGGATTCGTTGAACTTCGAAAAGTCAAGAAATCTTTTTCTATGATATGAAATATTTAGGCCATGTTTCTCGGAAACTAATTTCCGGGAAACCACTTTACAAACTTTCCTGTGTTTATTTGTCATTAGAAAAGGTAGTCAACGGAAAAAACTTTCTAGTTAACAGAAAACACTTTCCAGTTATAGAAAAATTTTACTTGGTTTTCAGGAAAGTATTTTTCCTTTTGGCTGTGTTTGTTTTTCGGAAAGTGGTTTCCGGGAAATTACTTTCCAAACTTTCATGTGTTTGTTTGCTATTAGAAAAGTTGGTCAACGAAAAACACTTTCCAGTCAAAGAAAAATTTGGCTTGGTTTTCAGGAAAGTGTTTTCCTGGAAAATTTGAGCGGAAAACACTTTCTGGAAGTTGTGAAAAAATTAGAAATGTTATTATTTGCTGATTATATCAAATTTGATCCTCAAACTTTTGATTGCTATATATATTTTGTTTTGAATATTTATTTTTTAATTTCATCTCTTAAAATTTAATTTTTATATTAACTTTGGTCTTTATTTTTATAATTGCTCATTTTTCATAACATAACCAAACACTGGAAAGTGTTTTCAAACTTATTTTTCATTACAATATCAAATATCGAAAAATACTTTCCTGGAATTCACTTTCTCCCGGAATTCATTTTCCAAAAGAAAACTACTTTTCAGCAAACAAACGGGGTCTTTGTTCTATTCGAGTGGACCGACGTCTCTTAATATCCATGGTCTTGTTGTAAAAACATCTTTATGTGATGAAAAATGAAGGAAAGAATAATATTATGATAGTTTATTTGAATTCTATATAGAATTTGTAATGAGTAACATTTGTTTATGGATATTAAAGATGTGATTGGTGCTTAATTTGCCTATGAACGTACGTAAGTTAGCAAGGAATTGAATATAGTTTTTAAAATTAATAAACTTAATGTGTGTTAATAATTTTTAATTCTAGAATTACAAAAATAATCATTGTATAAGATGAAAATTTGTATTTTCAAATCAAAACCAAGTCTTAACTTAGTTGTTATAACTACGCTTTGATATTTAATTAAGTTATCGTACACTTGATTAAATATTTACAATTGTATTGATAGATAAATGTGTGAAAGAAAGTTAAAAATATATCTATGCTAGCAGAAATTAGAGGTTTTGAGCAATTACACGGGGATTTGTCATAATTAGATGTAAATCTGTTATAAACAGACTATGTGGATGGTCTAACATATGTTTTTATGAACCAATAAAACAAGGTTAGTCTATATAGGATATCTAGTCATGTCAAATTCGCAAAATGGCTAAAAAATACTATAACTTTTTATCTAATTATTGAATTGATCTTAAATATTTTCAGAAGATATCCAAGCCTAGTTTTATTGAGAGTCCGCTTTGTTGGTCCATCTATTACATGAATTTCCTCAAGACTTGGAGATTATGATTGAGTCAATTTTGTTGGTTTCCATTATTATTACATATTTTATTATTTTTAACTATCTTTCCCTTTTAGGTTTGTATAAAGACTTGTAAACCTTCTAAAAAGGTAAATTTGATCAAATTAACATTTCAAAAATAAAAATAAGACTTAAGGGTTTTTTGTGTTTTAACCTATTTCTATTTTATGTTTGTTATTGTCCTTGTTATGCTTCTACCTGCATCAGTTAGTATTGAAGTTAAACAAACCTTAGTGGTTATTTTGTTTTGATGTATGTTGCAGAATAATCATGATTGGAAGAGAGGCCAATGGTTTTTTGTGGTTGTTTTACTTTGTTTTGTGCTGCAAAACAATCATGGTTGGAAGAGGTTGCAAAATAGAACATGCTTATGTAGGATGGGATAAAGAGGTTCCCCATTGAAAAAACGATATCTAAGAACTAATGTGTTGGTTTCATCCGTCTTAGTTCATGTTATTCAAAATTCTAATGGTGGAACCCACGATGAAGTAGTCCACATAGATGTTGTGTTAGTGATCCACGACAGGACATCCGACACAAAGGTGTTGTGTTAAGGACCTATGATGGGTTAACCCCATACAAAGGTGTTGGGAAATCATGATGGAGTGACCTCTGCATAAAATAATGTTCTCAATAGAAAACAATTTTTAATTTAAGATTAAACTCGAGGACGAGTTCCTTTCAACCCGAGGAGACTAATGCAAGACTTTTTTATAAAAATAGATATTTTTTTATTTTTATTTTATATTATTTATTTCAATGCTTTTTTTAATTATTTAAAGAGTATTTTTCTTCTAATTTATTTGTTCATATTCAATATTATTAAGATTTTTTAGTTTTTTCTATAAAAATTACTGTAATATTTTTTTGAAAAGTGAATAAATAGATAAATAAAATTAAAAAATTTATATGTTGTTGTTTTTAAAAATATTAACTTATAATAAACTTCATTGTCAAAATGCTATGAACATCAGTTCATATACATCGTGATTGTCTTCGTTGAACTATGGTGTTAGGGTTTTGACTTCTTCAATTTCAGTTTTTTAAATCTAAATATTATGAACATCAATTCATGTACATGATGATTGCGTTCATTGAATTTTAGTTTTTATATCAAATTAGGTTAACTCATCAAATCCATGACTTACATCATAAATTTTATTAAATTTAATAATTTTATTTTTTTCAAAATAAGTTTAAAATTAATAGATTTATTGTATGTTAAAGAATTTATTTTATTTTATTCTAGAGCTACAAGTTAGCGTTTTAGGCTTTTGTTAACCCTATTAAATTTAGTTTTGACCCTTCCATGCTTTAGCTTTTACCTTATAAACAAATGGTGAAAATGTAAAGAATATAATTGAGAGGGGCAGAGAGGAAAACATATGTTAAAAGGGCATATGCTTTTTATATATATAAAAAATTAAATTATCTTTTACTTGAAATAATTGTTATTTTTTTTACAGTTTTGATATATTGATGTTAAAAATAAAAAATCATAATTTTTAATATATTTTTAATTAAAAAATACTTTTAAAAACTATCTATTGGACTCGGTTTATTCCTCAATTACATCATTAAAATTGATCATAACCATGCTCTTGTCGATAGTATCAATTGAATCGATGCAGAATCGTGTGATTTCTTCCTAAATGGATAAAAAATGGTAAGTCAAGATGAATACCAGAGGAAAGTAATTTCCGAGCATTAGTATTACAAATATATATTTTTATTTTAATTGTCAATAGAAGAACAGCTCACTTAGGGGCAGGGCAGTTTTGAGGATTAGATTGCAAAATCTTAATCCTTAGGGGCTCATATGCTGGGCTGAAGTAATAAATGTGATTTACAAAACCTTTTCACTATCCTCCATGTCCTCCGGCAATAATCTTTTAGCACATAACTTATTTGTTTGTAAGCCGAGCTCTCAGAGAAAAAGATGTTTGGGTGTGTTCCGTGGTTTTTTTTTAAAATGTATTTTTGTTTAAAAATATATGAAAAGAAATTTTTTTTATTTTTTAAAATTTATTTTTAACATCAGTGTATTAAAATAATTAAAATACACAAAAAAATCATTCCAAACAAAAAAAATTCCAAAATTTGCAAAACAAGATTTCTACCATAAAAATAAACACCTTCAAAGAACTAGATAATTTTTTGTTCTATGATGTGATGGAATAAAAAAAATTGACATGTAAAAAATAATATCCAACTCAAGAAAAATTATTTGACAGTGTTATTAAACTTAACTCAACAGATCGAACATGAATTCTCTCAGCCATACTTTTTGTCTGGCTCAATCTTCAAATTAAACTGTATAAGAGTTGTCTTGACATAGCTCGATCAACTTAATAGGTTAAAAAAAACTCATACAATTGATATAAACATGACTTGATTTTAAAAACATTTTCAAGATAATATCTCTTCATGAGAAAATAGTGGGATGGTGACATGTTAGATCAACTTGGGTCAACCTGGGTTATGAATTTCATTAAGTTTAATAACTTTGTTTTTTCAAAACAATTTTTATTTAATTGTATGATAAAAATAGACACTTGCAGAGCCAAGCACCAACTCAATAGTGAGAGTGTTTTTATGAAACCACAATAACCCCGTAAAAAAGTAAATTAAAATAAATCATGGTTTTCTAGAATTATATTTTATTTAATAATATGATAAAAAATAGATGCTTAAAAAACAAGCACCGGCTCAATGTCGATATGCCTTTCCAAGATCGCGATAACTCTATGAAAAATAAATCATGAAACCCAATTCATAACAATTATGTTTTTTTTTTATAACCATTTTTTATTTGACAATATGATAGACCAATTTTTATTTATAAATATGATAAAGACAAAAATAGATGATCGTAAAAATCAGCACCAACCTAGTTTTGTGATTTTTTTTTAGACCATAATCCCATATAAATATAAGTGAAATAAATAATAAATTTTAATTTTTAATAAATTCAATATCAAAAGATTGGATTAAAAAAAATCATGTTAGTATTCCAACAAGCATTAACATGCAAGGAGGAGAACCTTGATTTCCTCTCCAAGATTAATTTAAGTTAATAATTATAGAATAATCCATTATTATTTTTCACGGATCCAATGAATTGTCTATTTAGAATTTAATATAAATCGGATTTTATTTCAAATTATTTTGGATATTGACTTGATCAAACTCGAATGACTTGACAATTAAATCATTACTAATGACTCATCAATTTAAAAATTGAATCAGAATGGGTTCTATTTTGAATTGTTTAGACATTAACTAGATCAAACTCCAATAATCTATCAAGTTAAATTATAACTTGATTAACCCTGTTAAACACAATTATCTAGCAATCCAATAATTTGTCTTCTAAATTAGATTAAACCCGGATTAGAATTTCCAACAATTATGTAAATAATATTCTTGGGGATTGTTTGAGAATGTAATAGAGATTATTTTTAAAAGTATTTTTTACTTGGAAATATATTAAAATAATATTTTTATTTATTTTTTTAAAATTATTTTTATTATTAACTTGTCAAAATAATTTAAAAATAAATTAAAAATTAAAAAAATTAAAAACGTGGAAAAAGGAAAAGGGAGCCCACGGCCCAGAAAAACATTCTGATTAATAAAGCAGTCCAATCAGAAAACCCAAATTTTGTGGGCCAGTTAAGATAAATCCACGGCACAGTTTATTACGGTAGTACTGAGAAACACCAAATCTAAACTCACTAAATATATATATCGCATAAAACCCTAGCTCATTTCTTTATCCTCCTCACTCCTTTAGGGTTTTCGAACAGGAGAGGCAGCGCAGCTATCCAAGCAGGTTCCAAACACTACTCTCTCTCGATCGACCCTTTTGCTTTTCATGCATAAAAAACTATTCTATGAATCTTGTAGATCTTAGATCTCTTATTCATTTCTTGCGTGCTTTATGTTTTTGCAGAAACAATGGCTATTCCTTTGCTGACGAAGAAGATCGTGAAGAAGCGGGTCAAGAAGTTCAAGAGGCCCCAAAGTGACCGCAAGATTTCTGTCAAGGTATACATATTAATAAGTAACGACATTGAATTTATGTTCTTTGTTTGGTTAATGAATCTGGATCGATGCTCAGAGTTGTCTTATGCAAGGCTAGGTTATTGTTCGAGTATTTTTCTTGTAGTGTTCTTTTCTCAGATGGATTTGGGGTTTGCCCAGTGTTTTGTGGTGCCTGTCAAGTCGTCTTTCGATTTATTGTATATCTTGCTCTGTTTGTCTTTGAATTTCAGAAAATGTATGTTGTATTTTATCTGTATTGTGCATGTATGATTTGGCTAGAATTTAAAGCTAATGATCCGTGTACAATAAGCCGATGCTCTGGATTGACTTGATGAAGGAAGCATGGTAAGGTACACGGAAATTGAAGTTTTGGGTCGGCATGTCTGCTCCCTCTGATGCCTCTCTTTGGAGGATTTGATTTGGAGGCCTGGTTTAGACCCACATTTTTTCTGATTCTACTTGTTTACCAATGGATAGGTCATATTCTAAAAATTGGGAGCTCAAGAGCTGTACTTTTTCCAGTATATTGTCTCCTGGACTGCAACAGCTTTATGTTCAGATCTATGACTAGGGCTGTTGTTTTTTTGTTAATTGTAACCCATTATCACCATCAAATTACAACTACGGAAGTCCTAAGGGGCTGGGGTTGATATTGGTGATTTAAATTTGAACTGCACAAAAAAATGAAATTTGATATCTGTACTGCTATTGAAATTTAGATATACATGTTGAGTGGTATTTGTGTGTTCTTGTTTTGTCTTTTCGATGTTGATTTTTTATGTTCTTTGTTTTTTCTTTTCAGTCTAGCTCTTCAAAAAGCTTTATATGGCTTCTTGATGTCTCTTACACGATATGTTAAATGCTTATTAATGTTTATGGCAGACAAACTGGAGGAGGCCCAAGGGTATTGATTCAAGGGTCAGGAGAAAGTTCAAAGGATGCACTTTGATGCCAAACATTGGTTATGGCTCCGACAAGAAAACTCGACACTATCTCCCCAATGGGTTTAAAAAGTTTGTTGTGCACAACGTGGGGGAGCTTGAAGTCCTGATGATGCATAACAGGTACATGACTCATACCTCGATACTTTTGCTTCTGTCTAGTCCACTTTCCTCCTTATACGGAGACCTGAATTGCTTATAACTTGTGATAATTCTAGAACTTACTGTGCTGAGATCGCCCACAACGTATCAACCCGGAAGAGGAAGGAGATTGTTGAGCGGGCAGCACAGTTGGATGTTGTTGTCACCAACAAACTTGCTAGGTTGCGCAGCCAGGAGGACGAGTAAAATTTGGTTCTATGTTATGTCTTGTTTTGCTTTTGCTAAGATACTCCCCTTGCACTAGGCAGTTTCAGCACCTCGAGTTGACTGTTTTTATGATTATATTGTCTTTTGATCGGAGGCCTTTAATTTTGAATCAAAACAGTTCAGTTTTCTATAAATTCTTGTCTACAACTCAACTATCCAAGACTTAATATCCTTTGATGTCTCGGCTTCCTATGCATGGTATGACCCATTCTAAATGTTACTTGTGGATCATGCATAGTTGATATGGTTGCCCCAGCAAAGCTTGGCTAAGAACCGGTTGGGTTAATTTTAAGGATTTTTTTTAATTTTATTCAAAATTTCATCCTTGTGGAGTTAACTCAACAAACCTGAAGCTTGAACCTCAGCTAGGTCAGATCCCGGGCTTGGTTTCGTACTATGATTTTATGGTATCTCATAACACTTGTAAATTATATGAAATCTTTTAATTACTAATGCTGGATAGATGGGAGGGTTGCAGGTTTGTGTGATATTGTTTAATTTTGAATATATTTGAAGCAAAATTGATAAAATGAATAGGTTTTTGACTTGATTAATAGCTGGGTTTTGCGTAAGGGGCTCGAATGAGGTTTCTCCAGCTGTTAACGGTAGGTTTTGACTCTGAGGAAATGAAAGGTTTAGTGTGTTGCTATATGAATTTATGATCAAATATATGTTTTTTAATTATATATCCATACTATTAAATTCATCAATGGTGAAATTTTTCTTTAAAAAAAAGGTTACATTGATTTCATATTAAAGCAACCTAATGAATGAATAGACGTACAAGTCACCTTAAATCAATATCTTGTAATAAATTAGTTTTTTTCATTATAAAAATATAATTAATTATTTTTTAATGTATAATACGTAAATAAGTGAGAAAAATAAATTGATGGAAATTGTTTTAAAAAAAAGAAACGTAAAAAAAAACAATATGTAACCTAGGCTTGGACCAAGCTAGCCCATGCAAGCCCGGGCCACTGTGCAAGCACAGGTAGAAGGAAAGGAATGGAACGAGGCGTCATCTGTATGGATGATTAATATCTTCTTCCTCAAAGTTTTATTTCAAATTTAAGTTTAATTGTTAATTAAACATTTCTAATAAAATTAATGACGCAACAAATCCCATTTTAAAATAAATCATAACTGGACTTGCGAAGAAAAATCTAAATTGAAAAAAAACTAAGCTAAATAAAAAAAAAACAAGTCAAATTAATTTGAAACGGTTTTTATTTTTAAAAAAATACTAAAATTGATTGATTTGAACCGATTTCAATTTAAAAAAAAATCAATTTCATTATTTTTTTTTATAAAATTCAAACTAAACCAAAAATAATAATCCCTAATTAAAATCCATTAGAGTTTTAAAGTTAGGATATAAATAGATGCACCCATACAAAAGATGATGTCACAGATACATATCTTTCGTTAGCAGGGTCGGTTGAGTTCTGTAAGAGGGGTTGGTATTTAATGGACTGTCCTTTTCCTCAAGTACGTTCCCATGTGCCTACTTTTATATAGCATCTCTCAATAGTGCATTAATAACAAGCATGATGCATGTTTTGTGGTGGTAGAAAAGTTGAAACCACGTGATTTTGAAATAAAAAATAAAAAAAAAATAAAATCGAATCTCTTATGAATTTTAAAAAGATCAGTTAAGTTATGAGTTAATCTATTGAATTAACTGGACTTGATAAAGTACACTCCTCGCATAGTTTGATATGAAAATCAGGATAGGTTAAATCCCGGGTTAAAAAATTCAAAGCGGGGCCCTTCAAAATCTGATCCACGTGCTTTTAGATTTTTATTTTTTTATTTTAAATAAGCTATAAAAATTACAAATATTTTTTAATTTCATTCCTTTTATATTTTAATCTTTTAAATTTGTTGATCTTTTTTTAATTACTATTTTCTTGTTATTTTGAATAAGTTATAAAATTATATATATTTTTTAATTTTTAAAATTTAATTTTTTTAACTGCTATTTATTTTGTTTGGTACTGTTTATTAAATTGTTTTTTTATACATAATTTCATCCTTTATGATTTTTTACAAATTTTATCGCATCTGTGACGGAGCGTGCACAAATTTAGTTATATATTAATAAAGGATGGAGACGAGAAACAATGCTTTTGGTAATGGTACTCACTACTTGGTATATATTCTCAGACCACCTCCTTCTCTGACTTGGCATATATTCCTGGACCAACCCCCTCTCCTTGACTTGGCATATTTTCAATATTATATATATATTGCAATAACCCAACAAACCATATTAGAATAAAAAATTTGAAAGAACAAATTGGAGGAAAACAGAGCAAGGAAGCCGCTGGGAAAATAACAGCAGCAAATGAAACTACACAGAAGGGATCCAAAATGGACCAAAAAATGTATCCAACAGATTTGCTGCTGCTGCTGCCGCTGCCGGTAAAAGCTTGAGTTTTTTTTATAGTTTTAAGTTCGAGTTATTTGGTTGTTAATATGATAATTATTGAAGATTTATATAGTCGTTATTTTAGGGTATGTGAGATTAGTTAAGATGCACGTAAATTGACTCTAACACCTATGTTAATAAAAAAAACTCAAAAATATAGAAAAATATAATTTAAAAAAAAAATTTAATTGACGTAAAAAAGAAAAAGCTCTTCCATTACTTTAAGACTAAGCTATTTTAATTTCTTAGAAAGCTCTTACGGTTGTTATGTGGGAACTCTTGGAATAAATTAAAGTGAAAGATGGTAATCAATTTGCGTGTGTTGTTGAAAAGTTATAATTTATATTATTTTTAATGAGTGTAAAAAAACCCAACGATAAGATAATTTAGAATATACATTGTTACATGTGCAAAATTTTAAATTTTAAATATAATTTTAAAAAATAGAGGATAAATATAACAATGCTAAATTATAGAAGATAAAGTAATTTTTCCATTAAAAAATTAAGGATGTTGAAAATAAACTGAAATTTAGATTTTTTTGTACAGCGCAACGAGCAAGCTGCCATATTTAAAGATCCTTAGCTATTAAGTTTCCCAAGTAAAAACACAACTACTACGTGTTGAAATATATATATATATATATATATATATATATATATATATATATATATATATATATATATATATATATATATATATATATATATATATATATATATATATGGCCTTGTAAGCCTTGTTCAATATTGGTCCCTCCATCAGGACAACGCAAGCTGGCATGTTTGTGGATGTGTTGAAATTGTTTTTTAAAATATTTTTTATTTAAAAATTTATTAAAATAATATATTTTTATTTTTTAAAAATTATTTTTAATATTAATATATTAAAATATATGAAAATATAAAAAAGTATTAATTTTAAATAAAAAATTAAAATTTAAAAAAAAAAAACAAACAGGATATTAAAATAGAATCTTCGTATTAAAATAAAATTAAAAAAACAAAGAAAAGAATGCATCAAAGAATATCCTTATAATTGTGCCGGCACATATATATTAATTTGATTCGGCAGGAGAGTTTGATTAAAAATATAAAAGAATATGTCTCGAGTAGAATAAATTTATTTTATGTTTATATTTTTTAATCAGACAAGTTTCTATATTTTTTGTATTTATTCATTGTATTCTAAGACATTAACCAAGCACAAATATATTAATATATTAAAAAAAGAAAATCACTTATATCTAAAATAAATCATCTGTAGTAAAATCAAATAGCAGTTAAAAATATCTCAATATTCATGTGTATGTATATATGTTGGGTTAAAAAAATGAATAAATATTACAATTAATTAGTCAAAATTAAAGTTAAAAAACAAGAAAATTCTCAGCCTCACACGGATGGTTGGTATTGAGTCCATTAACCCAAACCTTTTTATTCTCATTACCATGATGATGACTACCATCAAGATTCTTCTTTTTATCATCATCACCAGCACCAAAAATTTCTTGGACAAATATCTCCACATCAATTTCCTTAATTCCATTCTTACCCTCTCCCTCACTCCAATTATCCATGAAAGGAATATACGGTGGCCTCAAGATTTGCAGCAATAAATCCCAATCAATTCCTTTAAAAAAATCATGACCCTTGATTCCCTCAACCCTAATCCTCTCCTTAGGGTCCTTGATCAACAACTTCCCAATCAAGTCCCTCAAAGGCGTCGCTTCACCAACTAAATCAGGTTTTTTAGTTAAAATCCTGTAAAAAGACTCCTTCCTATTTTCCCCCTTAAACGGCGTCACTCCATACAACATCTCGTACAAAACGACACCCAAAGACCACCAATCAACACCAAAATCGTGACCGTCCCCTTGAATCACTTCCGGTGCCACGTACTCCTCCGTTCCAACGAACGAGTTAGACTTGGAGGTCGAGTCTGGCTCCGACAATCTGTGGCCCAGTTCCTCCCCTGAGTCGTCCGGTGAAACCCCCCTGTTGAAAAATCGGTGGAGAGGAGACCGTCGTTTTCTCCGATCTGCCACTACCGAAACTGGGCTTGCAGATTTTGGAGGAAGTTCTGTGGATAGATCGAAATCTACTAGCATTATGTGACCGTTTTCTTGAACCATTATATTATCCGGCTTTAAATCTCTGTACGCTATCCCTAAACGGTGTAGATACTCCAATGCCAAAACCAACTCTGCCGCGTAAAACCTATAGATTCAAACCCAAGATTAGATTATACATATCGATATCAATATTATACGAGTTTGGAAACGAATATATAACACAAGTACTACGCACCTGATAGTATCTATGGCGAACATTTTCTCGCTCTGTTGTTTTCGCAAGAAATGAAGATCACGACCAGGGCAATAATCTATGGCGTAGGCAAGAATCTTGTCAGTGGCCAAAACACCTCGCAGTTTTGGCAAAAGTGGGTGGTTAAAACGACTCACAACTTGCTGTTCAAAATAAATCCTCCTGTATTCTTCCCCTTCTATGTCCTTATCATTACTGCCACGCTTCTTTTTCTTCACAAATTCCCTCGATACCACCTTCAAAGCGTAAAATTCACCGAGTGGCTCCTCTTTAACGAGAAAGACCACGCCTTTGGCTCCCCGCCCCAGTGGGGATATCACTTTCATGCTTTCCATGTTTAAAATCGGCAATCTTTCTTCTTCTTCAGATTCTTCAAGGTATTCGTGGTGGGCGATGTTCATGGAGATTAGAACTGACCTGCCGGAGATATCGTCGGAGATTTGCTTTTGTTGGCTGCAGGATGATCCGGTAATTCTGGAGGAAAAAAGAGAGCTTATTTATAAAGGAAAATGAGTTGGTGTTCTCACTGGGACATTTCTTGGCAAACAAGGACTGGCATTCCAATAAGGCAAGATTTGGTGCGAGAAGCCCATGACTTTGAAGATAGTGATGAGGTAGGTGATGCAATGAAATTTGTACACGTGAGACAAAGGGTCGTTTTACATGACGTGGCTGTATCTGAACCGTGCTAAGTAAAGATGGGTGTGTCCGCGTGAGAGGGGGAATAAAGGAGCCCTGGATGACGTAAGAAATTATTACTTGTCATGGAGGACTTCTAGAAGGGGTGGAGAGAGGTGGTAGAATTTTGAAAGCTTCAAACGCGGCGTTGGTTCATTTGTGGCAGCCAAGGTATTTACCTACTTTTCTTTATTTTTACAAAATAAAATAATAAAATAGAGAAGGCTTGACAATTTATTTTTTTCTCGGGATTTTGTACATGAATCTAGATTAACGGTGTGTTTGTTGTGTTTCAGTCCGTTTTTTAAATTATTTTGGTTTGAAAAGTATTAAATTGATTTTTTTAATGTTTTTCAATTAATTTTATTTTTAATGTCAAAAATTAAAAAAATTAATTTAAAGATAATTTTTTAAAAATATTTTACACTGCATTATTAAACACACCGATCCATGCACTTAGACATGAATGAAGATTATAAATGAAGATTAATTCATGTACAAATTTTTTTTTTTTAGATTGTTGAATTTGAAATTAGTTGGCGAGGTTTAAAGGGCAGTTGTGCATCCTAATTAATATCTAAGTTTGAGTATTAATTAATATAACAATGGTAGTACAATGGTTGTTGCTTGTATTTGAAATTTTATGTTTAATAAGTAATTAATAATATTTTATGAATTATTTTTTAAAAAAGAGATAGATATACAAAGTAGAGAGAATATAAAATCAATAATTTACTGGAAGTTATAACAATTTTTTTGTTTATAATTTCTTTTTATCAATTGTATCTTTTTTAAACGAGTTTAAAAAATAATTAATAAGATGTTTTTAGCTACTTCCTGACCACCGTAAAAATCATTGTCTTCCCACCCCTGGTTTGTGTATATTTAAATAATTCTTTTATTGGAATATTTTATTGAATAATTATCAATATGTAATGGTTTAAAAAATATTTTTCTTATATATTTAAATAATTCTTTTATTGAACGAGTCTAGTGTTTTTCTTATAAATTCAACATATAATAATATGTCAACTCTGAAACATGAAAATATTTAAATTTTATATTAAAACACTGTATATCATTTTTTGCAACACTTGCTTGTGCCTTTACTGAACGACACCTAAAAAATATTTGTATATAAAAATGGTTGTTGCTCATTAATGATTATTTTTATGATAATTTATGCTTCCTTTTTTTTTATTATGGTACAATCATGTTTTAAAAAAATTAATTTTTTCAAGTTTTAAATTAATTTTTTCAAACTTTAAATTAATTTTGTTTTTTTGTTTTTTGAATCTAATATAAAAAATTATTTTTAAAAAATAAATATTATTTCAATAAATTCTCAAACAAAAAACATTAAAAAATATTCTCTATATTAATATCACATTTAGTTTGCCGCCCCTGAATTATTAATCTAGCTTCGTCACTGCTGATATACATGCAATCAATGACGTGGCCATAATTTGTTTTCCAGTGGGTCAATTAAAGAACTTACATGGTCAAGAAACATTTGATATTTTTTTACTCTAAAAGACAGGCTGTTTTAGAAAATAAATTAAACGAAGAACTAAATGTTAAATAGCTTATCAAGAAATAAAAACAAAATACACACACATATGTATTGAAAAAAATATCATAGATTAATTATATAATCATCGATGGGGAGATAGTAAAATTGAGGCATTGTTGTTCAATTATGAATATAATTGTATTTTAAGAGTGTTTAGGAGTGTTGTAGTTTTTGTATTTTTAGTGTGTTTGAAAAGGTTGTTTCACTTAAAAAAATATAAAATTAATATATATTTTTTAGTATTTTTTTTTATAATTTTGATATGTTGATGTAAAATAAATATAAAAAAAAATTAAAATTTATTTTGTAAAATACTCCACACCATAATATCAAATACACTAGCAACTCAGACCTAAACTATAATTGAACCAAGTACCGCTTATCTTGAATCGACCGACAAAACAAAACATTAGGTTAACTCATGAATTATTTTTAGTTAAGTAAACAAAATAAAAGAAGTCAATTTTTTATTGACTTGGCAGGAAATAAATCAAATTGACAAGGGTTTAATCAAGATAACCAAATTTCATTAATTTCATTAATATATAGTTTGATTACAATCATCACTTAAGTTGAGATTTAGGTTATCACTGAAAGCATTATTAGATTGTAAGATCCTAAAAAACATATAGAATTTAAATTTTTCCTTTTATTTTTATTTTTACATGGAAATGCCTAAATAGATTGGTCCTTAGACACGGTTGGGCTGAACCTAGACTAGCCTGGGCTCGACTTGACTTGAATAATTGTTCAGATCAAAACTTAAATTCGAGCTTAGCCTTTGATGCGTGTGTGTGTGAAAAAGTCAAAAGATAAAAAAGTAAGCAACATAGCAGAGCTTCTCTGTTCTCTCATTAGTGGTCATGGAGGTCCGTAGGGCATCAATACATCAACCTGTGAAAGGAATGGCGGAACAGCTGCATGCCCAGGGAGATTGATGGATAAATATAAATGATTTTTCTTAAAAAAAAAATTAACAGAAATCAAGACGTTAAAGTGTTCGTAAGCAGAAATGATCATTTTAGATTTTATTCAGTTTTTATATAGAAAAATAATTAAATTTAATTTTTTTTTAAAAAACTGAAACCAGTTCAAACCGACCTCTTTCAGTTCAGTTTTTAGGACAAAAACCGATTCAAACCAGTTGGCTTGGTTTTTTAGTTTGGCTCGGTTTTTTTTCAGTTTGGCTTGGTTTTTTTAAAATTTTTAATCGGTTTTTTTTCACAATTCGGTTTTTTCAGTTATTTTTTTTTTCCAGTTTTCTCGGTTTAATCAATTTTTTAATTGTTTTCTCACCCTAACTATACGTCAATACATGTTTCATACAAAATATTATACGATAGTATATACTAGTTATAAGCCCTCTCATTTTTTTGATTAGTAAAATCTTCATGTTTTAGTAAATTTCTACATATTAAATCACCAATAAAACTTAATTTCTCATATACATTATATAAACTTTTTTTTTATATAAAGAAGTAATTTAATAGAGGAAAAATTGCTCTCTAAATGAATAAATATTCATACAGTAGGGGGGGGGGTTATATTCTTAATATTCAATATTGCCAATTTACAATCCTGAAACTATCAATCCCTCTTAGTTGCATATACAAATATTATTAATTTCTATAGATACTTTGTTGTCTAGATATGAAACCACTTGGATATCAAAGCATGCAATAAATAGATACTTATTAGGTTTGATGGATGCGGGATCAAGCTAGGATTCTGTCTTTTTCCATGCATTGATTTTTTTATTTTAGTTAATTGATTGAGTTGACTTATTAAGTCTAAACTGTTTTGTTTTATTATAGGTTTTAGGTTAATTTATTGAGTTTAAATTTTAATTTTAATAAAGCTCAATTCATAAAAAGTAACAATATAAATTCAATCTATAAATATCTATAACAACCATAAAAAATAATTTAACGTGATATATCTAACCTGCTAGAGTGAAAAAAATAAAAATAAATTGAGTTTTTAATTTATAAAATATAAAAAAATTAAATTTGATATAATTACGAGTTCAAACCTAACCATAAACTCTTTTATAATAATACAATCATATAAATGCTCCGGTTTGGCAATGCAATTCAACCTAATGTTTTAAATATTTTTCAAATTGTTTAATTTCTAAAAATATATTCAAATAATAGTTATATAAATATTATTTTAATATATTTTGAATTAAAAAAACACACTAACAAAAATAGCATGCAACATATTACTAATTACACGATAACAAGGGGGCCGTATCAGGGCAATGAGCCTCACTTGTAGTATAAGAGAAAAGGAATGGCCTCTCAAGAGGAACATGTCACTCCACATCCACCGGTTATTATTCAAAAAAAAAAAAAAAAGAGAATTTTTTCTGGTGAAACCGAGACAGCTAGAAATGTTATAAACAGAAGAGAGAAAATTGAGATAGCTAGAAAGGTCAGGAGGTTAATTGATAGAAAGCACAAGAGATTTTTTTTTTTTTGGTGAAACCGAGACAGCTGCATGTGATCGTCATTTCAAAAAATTCAAACAGTGTAATATAGTGTATTCCTTCTAAGTAAAATCATTAAAAAAAATTAAAAAAATATTATATTGAATTAATCTGATTAATTTATTCAGGCTCTATTTTTTATGTGGTGTGATATAGTGTATTCTATATTTTGCTTTAATTATAAATTTTAAAATTGTTTAGTTAATTAATATACATTATAATTTTAGATAAATTTAATTTAAAATTCTCTATTAAAATCCTTATTATAAAATAAATTTTAATTTATATATATACTTTTAAAACGTATTTAAGAGTGAATTTCAACTTGTTTTTTATTAAAATTTAAATTTTTTTAGTATTTTTTGATATTTTAATACGTTCAAGTTAAAAATAAATTTTAAAAAATTAAAAAATATATTTTAATATTTTTTCAAAACAAAAAAATATTTTAAAAAACAATTATTAAAACAATAATAAATTAAAACAAAACTAAATCAACACTCACTGCTGAAGACAACGATGAACAACCAAAGTGATAAGGCAGGGAGGGTCGAGGGGAACAAAATAATAGCCCCAGAACCAGACAGTCGACGAGTCCCGTACAAAATCAAAGAACGTGGATAAGCAAAGCCAACGCCTTCTCTGTAACCTCCTACGATCGAAACAATCCCAACTGACCTGTCTTGTCCTGTCAAAATCCTTCTGCCTCTGCCCTTCCAATCCTTTCAAACCCCTTCAATTTTCACGACACAAGTATTTTATGGCGACACTGGCGATTCTCGTTAAAGCAACTAATTTCGCGTGAATGGAGTCACGAAGTAGGCTCTCCATTATCTGCTCCCATCTCCTCCCTGACTCTCCCTCTCCGACTTCACGTTTATCTTCTTCCATCACTTCTTCTGCCTCCATTAATGATGCTGCTGGTGACACGAGGAATCACCAGCTAGACTGCGTTTTCTGCAGGATTGTTCGCGGTGAATCCCCTGCGTTTAAGGTAAATCTTCGTGCTTCCTAGTGTTTAAGCTTCAGATGCCTGAAAACTTTGCTATTAGCTGTGGTTATTTGTGCAAATTAATGACTTTCTTATATTTTAGCTCTGAAATTTTGCTCCTTCCTTCTGCCCATCTGAATTTTACAGCTCTATGAAGATGAGACATGCCTGTGTATTTTGGATTCCAGTCCATTGAGTCCCGGGTGAGTTATCATGTTCATAAAGCACTGCCATGTCCTTAACTTTTCACAATAGTAGAAACCCTCTTGGAATGGATTGAATTCTCATTAGTGTGCAAGCTTTATTAAATTACTGGAATTTCTTAGGAAGAAAAAGGAAAAAAAAGGGGGTAATTTTCGTGTAAGTGAAAGTGAGAGAATTTGATCAAAAGTAGGCACCAAGGTTGTCCCGGAAAGAGTAGTCTGATAAAACTACCAGTGTGTGTTCTATGTATAGAAATTAACAAAGTTTAACTCTTCCTCCTTAACCAAACATTGTCTCATATGTTATCATTGTAATGATTTCATGTCCTCCAAATACTTCCAGGATTCCAAGATTTTGAATTTTTTTTCCTGTAATTTTGTCTGTGGTTGAATGATGAAATGATATGAAGCTGCTATTTTTTTTTCCAGGCACTCTCTTATCATCCCAAAATCTCATTTTTCTTGCCTGGAAGCCACTCCTCCTTCTGTAAGTAACTCTCACTTGATGCTAATCCCTCCTGAGTTATTCAAAATTGTTCGCCAACTAAGTACACATAGTATGTGCAAGGGATGTTATTACTGGATTAAACATAAGAGAAACTCCCAACAACGCTGAATCCATGCTTGATCAGCTGCCAATAAAGGTGTAAGTGAGATGTTTTATTGGTATGCGAGGCTACAATTGAGGTGTTAGAAATGTGTAATTTGCTAAAATCGGCTTGTATTCAACTGGAGCCATGCCAGGGCTGACTTGACTGCCCGAGTCCTTCAATAGTTATTGTGCTTTTACCGCCTTTAGCTATCAACACCAAGCTCTGACAAGGAGGCCTATCTTTTGTAGATATGTGGAGTTTGATCTCTGAGGGTTGAAACCTTTTTTCAGCTCCTTGTGTTATTTCTGTAACTACATGATTCCACCCAAGTCACACGAGCAAACTTTTCTTTATTTTTGTTGAGATTACACCTATATCACGTGTTTTTTTTCCCCATAGTTACCATGTTAGCATGAATTGCATAGTGTCATGAAACCTGGGTTGGACTCTGCATCAAAGATGCAGACATGTTTGGTGCTCAGAAGATGACAAGGTCAATGACTGCGCTGAAAGTTTCTTGTTTGAGCAGTGAGAGAGGGATGGAAGGAGCCAGGGAGGGGTGGTTACCTGGTCTTAGAAGGCTGACTGAAAATTTGATTATAGAAAAAGAGAGTAATGGAGAGTAGTTCTGACCTTGAAGCTGCAGTTTCATGCTGGTACTGCTTTACTTTTACTTTTTTAATGGACGGTGTTTCTGAAAAGATATACAACTGTCTTCCTATGAATTAAGAAGTGAGCATTGCTGGGTTGCAATGTAAACTAGCCAGCAAGTCCAGTTCTGAATCTCTATCAATCAATTCCTATGAATTAAGAAGTGAGCATTGCTGGGTTGCAATGTAAACTAGCCAGCAAGTCCAGTTCTGAATCTCTATCAATCAATTTTCTTGCAGTCGAGCTGGTGCTCCATGCCCTTTTATTTTGCTCGGTATATGTGGAAGTCATGTGATTTCTTATTGGGGACAAAGGAAGCCCTGTATCAATGTTCAAGTTGGATCCATCTGACCCTGATGGGGACACCGAACCTGAAATACTATTTATGCACGCGAATAATCATAGACGATGGAAGATAGCCCAAACAATTAAGAGATTGGGCTTTAACTTATGTTTTTGGGTTTAATTTATATGAACTTTTAGTTAAGGTTTATTAATTTGGTTTTATTTGTTGGGTTTGATTTAATTATTGTTGGGGATTT
This sequence comes from Populus nigra, assembly GCF_951802175.1. Classification (NCBI taxonomy): domain Eukaryota; kingdom Viridiplantae; phylum Streptophyta; class Magnoliopsida; order Malpighiales; family Salicaceae; genus Populus; species Populus nigra. Next base: position 23,858,540 of record NC_084855.1, on the reverse strand, counting down.
TATTTAGTGGGCTAGAAGCCCAAACACTTGTTCTAATTAGGGTTTTAGTATTTATATCCCACTTTTCTAAATGTGGAGGAAAACTTTTGATGATTAATGAAAATTTGCAGATTTTGCATATCTCAAATCCCCTTTATTCTCTTTCTTTGCTTTCTCTTCTCAGCTTCTTCTCTAAAAGCTTCTTTCTTTTCCCGGCTTTAATTCTTTTGTTTGTTGTCCCGCGTCAGACCCCGATCAAAAATTGATTTTTCCACCAGTCTGGCCTGGCATACAAACCCTTGCATGATACTTCATGTTTTTGTGAAATGTTAAAGTTAGCCATGTAATATCAGAGTTCAGAGTGGTCCTTTTTTTCTTCATGAAAGAAAAATCATGGATGTATTTTCTAATAAATTGGGTCTGCAGGTGGTAGCAGCAATGTGTTCAAAGGTGCCTTCAATTGGTAATGCAATCATGAAAGCAAATGGTTCTGGTATGTATCCAACATTTCTTTACTGTTGCTGTAATTAACAAATATCCTTTTCCCCCAGCATCTCTGTTTATCGATATTCTTTCCGTTCATAACATGCCTCAATTGTCAACGATGTTCGGGAGCATGTATAAAATTACAGTAGAGTTAGGCTGATGATTTCTCATTTAGAGCTGGGTTTACATCTGCATACCTAACTGCCAACCAACCTTGACCCAACAAAGAACTACTGTTTTCTGGGTAGCCTGAGAAGTGCCTCAGATGGAACTGGGATTTCAAAAAAAATTCTAGTGTCAAATTGAAAATTTTCAAAACTTTGGGGTGCCATCTCCCCCCCAAAGCAAATCCTAGTCCTTCCCCTGAGAAGTGGGAATGCTGATTGACATCTAGCCACGGACATAAATGAGTTGAAATTCAAGTGATAACATATCTTTTCATTTTTAAACCTAGTGTTCTCTCGAACTTGAGCTCCATCTGAACTTCTGTTCTTGGAATGTTGGTGTTTACAGATTCTTTCAACTTGTTGGTAAATAACGGTGCTGCTGCAGGCCAAGTCATTTTTCATGTAAGTAATTCTAAAGTTGTCTCTATGGAAAAATAAAAGCTTGATGTAACAACGATGGATTGCTGATGTGACCAGTGTTGTGCTGTGTTTCTTGCTGAACCAAAAACAACACTTTCGTTGCTATTTATTTGTATAGAGAATAGATACTCTCATCTTATAAGCTGTAAATATTAACAACAACTGAATTGTTCGATGTTTCCTGATTTCTCTTTATCAACATTGAATTTTCAGACGCACATCCACATAATCCCCCGTAAGGCGCGTGATTGCTTATGGACCACTGAGGTATGCATCGTTTGTTTTTTGCTTGATTGTATTGTGGAACAACACAGTAGCATCATGAGAGAAACATTGGACCAATGACTTTTCACAGAGTTTGCGAAGGCGTCCCCTGAATTTTGACCAGGAAGCTTCTCAACTTGTCAATCGTGTTCGAGAGCAGTTATCAAGCATCTCTCCCGAAGACGGAAAAGATTCAAGAATCTAGTCTCTCCTGATCAGCAACGGTTAAAGATCTTCTGATACATTGTCTGCAAACGCGAATCTGTACCGCAAGAGTATACAGTACCAATCCATTCGTCTGGTTAGGCACCTTGAATGAGATGCAATGGGTTGCTTTGTTCACTGGAAGTCTGGAACAATCTGATTCCATACCCAAGAACAATGAGGCTAATTACATGTTTGCGCTTGGAAAGTGACCAGAAAGGGTACAGTTTTTCAAGAATAGATTGAGGACAGGTTGGAATAACTGATGGCTGCTGTCATTCTCAACACAGCTTTGTGGAACTCAAGCAGTTATTTTGTCACTTTTTACTATATAGCATTGGCTTGTCATATGTGGCATGGAATCTCTTCCTGTCTTTGAAATTAGTTGCATGGCAGTTTGTGCTTCCGGCAAGGGAATGTTTTTAAAGTGTTTTTTTATTTGGAAATATATTAAAATAATATATATTTTTTAATTTTATTTTTAACATTAATATATTAAATGATAAAGAAAAATAAAAAATATTAATTTAAAGTTTTTTTCAATTTTTTAGAAAAGTACAGTTTAATTGTAATCCCACACGCCCTCTTTTAACTGTATTAAATTTGAAATCAAGTCTTCTCATTGAAAACCATCAACCAGGTATTTGGCCCTTTAGAACAAAAGAAAACTTTTGCCCTTTGGTCAGTCTGATTTTTAATGGTTTCTTTTGAAATATCAAACTTTCTATATGCATGAATTCCATATTATCTTTTATTTTTTTTCCGAGTTGAAGATAGCCTTAATCTAAAAATCTACTTAGACACCGTTTGGCATTGCGTTTGTAATTGTGTTTCATCAAAATTTGAAATTTTTTTTTTGCTAAAATTAAGTGCAGTTTGTACTTTTTGGATCATTTTGATGTGCTGATGTCAAAAATGATTTTTAAAAAATAAAAAAAATCATTGGCATGCATTTCGGCATGAAAAGCTATTCGAAAAGCACCCGCAATCACACTGTTAAACACGTTCTTAGGCCGAGTTTCAGACCGCTCTATCGATTGGATGGGTTAATTTAGATTAAAAATATTTTAAAAAAAAAAATTTAGTTTTTGAGTAGGAATTAGGTTACTGGATCGTTGGATTTACCAGTAGAAAAAATAATGTAATAAAAAAAATAAAAATCTTGATTTTGTTTTTTCTTTTAAATCATGATGATTGGAGTTTTAGAACAAGTTTTGCAGGAAGTTGTAAAATTTTGGGGCTAGCGATAAACCGTGTAAAATTATTTCCATGTGAGGGGACGGAGCTTTTTTGGGCGGGGTGGCATTTTACAACAACTTGTGCTAGAAGTTGTTGCTTTGGGTTTTCTTTCCTTTTTAATGAAGAAACGACGACCATCAACATCATGTTGACTCGCCAAGGAAAATCAAAAGGTTGTTAATTAACTAATTTATTTGCCTAAACTGACGAGCATATTTTTGTCTCTCATGTATTTTCTTATTATTAACTAAGTTTTAAATCTCTTAAATTCATTATATTCACTTCAAATACAATCGATATACACTTAAATTTGCTTGATAGGATAACCTACCGAAAATGTTGGAAATGTTATGTTTGAGAGTGTAATTATGGTTGTATTTTAAAGTATTTTTTATACTGAAATGTATCAAAATAATATTTTTTTTTATTTTTTAAAAATTATTTTTAAGATTAGTACATCAAAACAATCTAAAATATATAAAAAAAATTATTTTTTAATAAAATAATTAAACATTTTAAAAACACGGGTTAACCTGCCATTCTAGACGGGCTTTTAAAATACTTCTTATCTTATATTTTTAGTTGCGGCGTGCTGTTATTATTAATGAAATCTTTTTTTTTTATGTCCTGGCTCAGCTAGGAAGCAACTAATTGAGAATGGAACAATCTAGATGTAAAAAAAAAAACTTGATTGATTTAATTAAAAATTTAGATTGGATATTAACTTAATCAAAATTCATTCCTTATTTATTAATTTATTTTTTAAATAATATTATTTTAATAATTATTTTTAGAATCCTCGTGACCCATGATACCATTCTTTGTTTGGAGTCCACCTTTAGGAGCGTTTTTTACAAGCAAAAATGATAAATTGGAGGTAAAAATGTTTAAATAAGAAACTTTAGAGCTCAATTGATAACAAAACAATAATACATCAAACCCACCCGTAATCTTCCCCACAACTAAAACCCCCACCTGCGACCCCTCTCTCCACGATCACTTTCCCTTTGCTCCTCCTCCAACCTCCAGGCGAACCGTTTCGCTCGCGTCGTCGCCTCCTCCATTTCGCAAGATTTTTACAGCTCCCATACAATAAATTCAGAAAAAGGAAAAAAAAATAGATACTAGTTTTTATTAATACAGTAATTAAAGAGAAAAATTAGAGAATAAATCAAGAGATAGATAGAGGGAGGGAGGATGGGACCGGGAGCATCCGCATTGAGTGACGAAGAGAAACGAGCAGAGAAGTTGAGGCAAGAAGGGAATATATGCTTTAATAAAGATCGATTTCAAGCCGCTATCGATGCGTACACTGCGGTGCGGTATTTTCTATATATATTTATGTGATTGTCTTTTTTTTTGTTTGCTGATTTAATTTTCTTTTTTTTGTTGAAAAGGCGATTACGCTGTGCCCTAAAGTTCCTGTTTATTGGACTAATCGTGCTTTATGCCATCGAAAACGCAAGTATGTAAATCATTTTTTTTCCTTTTTAGGTCGAATTTCTGTAATATTATTGGTATAAATTATTAATTTGACTAAGTTTTGTGGTTAAGTGATTGGACTAGAGTAGAAGAGGATTCTCGCAAGGCCATTCAGCTTGATCATTACTCTGTCAAGGTAATGGTTTTTTATTTGATTTTATTAATGTCATAATCGCAATTGACTTATAAGATAGAATAAGAATGGTTTGATGGAAGTGAGTGGGTTATGCGTTCGACTGGTTTGATGGAAGTGAGTGGGTTATGTGTTCGACGCGTCACGAGTTTGTGGATGTTGTACTTGTTTTTGTTGATGATGGATAGAGAAGTATCTTATGAGTCGGAAAATGGGAAAGTGATCGAAAATGTGATGAATGGTGTTAAAATCTTGAAAGGAAATTTGGGATGTGATTTTTTTTTTGGAATCTTGATTTTTGTTTTAAGAAAGTAGATAATGGTTCTAGGTGAACGTTTGTTTGTCTTTTGAATTTAGAAGAAAGCGGTTGCTTTTTTTTTTTTTTACTTCTATGTAGTGTGGGTGGTTGTGCAAAATTCACCCTTGCTTGCTGCTTTACAGGCTCACTATATGTTGGGACTCGCATTACTTCAGAAGCAAGAGTACTCTGAAGGAGTCAAGGAGTTGGAGAAAGTAAGAGTTGGTTTTCTTATCTCGAGTTGTTTCTTGAATTGTTTTTCATATCAACAAAAGTTAGTGGTAGATGTTTTTTCTGCTTTTAGCATTTGAACTCGTAGGTTGAAGAAGTTTTTGAGTTACATGATAGGTTATTTTTCACTTTCTTGCTCAAGTCTTTTGTTGTGAATCCATTGAATAAGACCTGCATTAGTTGTTTGTAAGCTGCTAGTTTAATCTTCTTTCTGTTGGCTGTTTTCTGAAATTAAGCTTTTTGAATGGGCCTTGAGGCTTCTTATTTAGATCTGCTATTCAATCGTTTCCTTTGAACTTTCAGTACATATTTGAGAATGTCTCTATCTGATTGTGTCTTCAGCATGGCCTTTTTTTGACATTATAATTGTTGAATAATAGTCTATGAAGTGGCATAGCTCTTTGTGCCTTTTCTTAGTTCCTTGTGTTAGCCATTTAGGCTTCTTAATCCATCAAAACTTCGTTTCTGGTAGAATCCACTGATCAAATGTCCATAACATAAACTATTATGAGGTTGTAAATATAACAATTGTAGATAATCAAACTTCAGTGACAAAAGATTGAAATGTAGGGAATGCATGGTTCTAGTTTTTTGTGGTTTACCATGATAGATTGTCGATCATAACAGCCTATTTCTTCTAGTTATTCCTGTGAAATTTATCGAGTTGGAATTTTGAATAAAAGCTGTAGGGTCACAAACTGTCTATCAAGTAGTTGTGTTGGTCTTGGTAAGGGCCATTCAAAGTCTTGGGCTTGTAACCCCACAGTTGCAGGTTTGAGTGCTGGGAGCAACCGCTTCATGCAGAAAAGCTCTAAAAGTTGTAGATATCTCCAAATTCCCTCCTCCGGAACATCATGTGATTGGACTACTATAGCTAGTGCTGCAATCTTGTTAATAGCCTGTTTCTTCGCGGAGGATCAAGAGAAAAGAAAACCCCTCTAAATAAGCCAAGGGAAAGAAATGTGTTGGAGTCACAGTTTTTCATGTTGCTGTTCCTCTTAAACTTGTCATTTTCTCTGCTTTTGCATGATTGCATTTGGCCATTTGGTTTTACCTGCTAGCACAAGGCTGATAAATGAACATTTACACCTCATATTTTTTAGCTTTGAGCCTCTTGTTATTGCTCTTTATAGATTTTTTACTTGTTTTAGCTCCAGCCTATTGATTACACATAATAATCTGGTCATAACAACATCAACTAAATATGGGTATGTCCAACCAGAAGTTATGAGATTGCTACTGATAAAGAGAATAGGAAGGTAGGGGTTTGTAAAGTATGAAGTGCATGTCTTCTCCTATGCACACATCAGCTGTATATGTTACCATTTCATATATTCAAGATTAGTATTGCAACCGGGATGTTCTTGTACTACAATGCATGTCCATATATCAAGATGGTTTACATGTATATTTCTAACATCAAAGCCAAGATTATTTTGTGTAGGTCAACTGGATTGCATTTCTTTGTAGCACATAAGAAAGCCATCTACCTTTTAAGCATGGCTAGAACTGTGTGCGGCAGCAGCAGCTGCTGCAGCTGAACATTGCTATTATATCATGATTCCAATAGTGTCAAATTATTTTTTCTGACCTTGGTAATCTGGATTGACATGGCCTATCTGGTGTTGTGATGCTTTGATCGGCTGGGGATTTAGTCTTGTCTACACTTGTTAGCAGCTGGAGCTAAAATTGTGTATGAGTGGTTGATGGTGTTATCAATCGATGTTAAGGGCCTCATAATCATGGTTATAGTGGGCAAAATGTAGTCTAATGAAGACTTGTTGGATAAGTTCTAGCTTTTAATTTTACAATGAAAATCCACCCTGGCTTATACATGCTTGTCCATATATATATATATTGTCTTCGGGTATCTGGTGAGCTTTGCATTAGGAGTATCTTTCACTCTAAGTAGGTTAAACCTAAATGTTCAAAGTAGTGACAACATACCCTGGCAATGGACAATATGATTTTTGTAGCATGTATGTAAAAATTGAACAGCAGTTGTTACTATCCATACTATGATGTTAATGCTAGTAGCAGCACTGTAGTAGCTTGTGGGATTGACATGATAGATGTTGGAAAGGGACAAAAATAAGATGAATCATTCATGGTACAAATTTTATGAGTGACTTTGATCATATTAGTTTCTATAGCCTCTGTTGCAAATAGGATCTTGATACATGTTGAATTTTAGTTGCTGTTGGATACAAAGAAAAGGTGCAGGCTATTAATCTTAGCACTAAATCTTAAATTAGCATTATATTTTTATCAGGCATTGGATCTTGGTAGGGGTGCCAACCCGAATGGTTACATGGTGGAGGAGATCTGGGAGGAGCTAGCAAAGGCAAAATACTTGGAGTGGGAGGAAGAATCTACGCAGCGTTCATGGGAACTACAAAGCTTGAAGTATGTAATTCCTCTGAGTTTAGGCTGTATCATTATTGCAGATCTTTGCTCATATGTGCTAAGAGAACTATAAATTGTCCTATTTCCTACCTTCTCATGCTAATTTCCCTGGTTTGTCTCAGAGAAGCTTGTGAGGTGGCTCTTAAAGAAAAAGGTTTCCTGGATGACCCAATTGTTTCAATTGTTTCCCGTCTGCAACACTTGGAGCTTCTAGGACAGGTATTCCAGAAAGCTGCAGAAGATGACACGCCATCCGAGGTATCTTTGGATTTGTTTAATTTACACCTTTTTTTTTCCTTCTCTCTTAAAATTACTGACCGCTGATTTATAATGTTGTGGGATTAATTTGAAAATTCCAGGTGCCAGATTTTTTATGTTGTAAAATCACCCTTGATATTCTCCGTGATCCTGTCATTACTCCAAGTGGGGTTTCATATGAAAGAGCAGTGCTCCTTGACCATCTTGAGAAGGTGATTTGTGTTTTTGATATTGCTTGTTCAAATTGAGATGCTTTTCACTTGCGTTTTATTTATTTGCATTGATTGGTGACTTAATTATACACAGGTGGGAAATTTTGATCCAATCACACGAGAACCTCTTGAACCATCTCAGCTGGTTCCAAACTTGGCTATAAGGGAGGCGGTCCATGCATACTTGGACAAACATGGTTGGGCATACAAGACTGAATCGAATTGATTGTTCGGGGAAAACTAGTAGACGTTGATGCCTGCGCTCAATGCCTGGTGGATTAATAGGGTGGGGTTTACTATCTTAAACTATAGATGATATCTTTTGTGTGCATCATCAATCATGCTAGCTATGTAATTTTTGCAAGTTCCTCAAAGTGTGAAGCCATGTCTTAAATTACATGAGCTCCATTTAACCTTTTAAATTGTACAGTTTATGTCATGGTGACTGCTTGCACAAAATCAACTGAATCTACCTGACTGAGGACCTTGATGTTTCTTCCCAATAGAAATGGAGAACTGCTATAAAATGGTTGCAGATTGACTTTGCCTCCCTCGTTTCTGTTCTTATTTGGCACAAATGTCAGGGACCATTCAGACTCTTTCCCCACGGATTATCATGTTTCTTATCACTCATACTCGAATCACAAACACGAGTCCGAGTCCAGTTTGGTGACTGTTTTTCTTTCAACTAATATATTATGAATTTTGTGAAATAACATGGCTACATTTTGTTGTATTTGGAATCAGCAGGGACCATCCAAACAAAACTAGTAATTAAGTAGATCATTGTTGGTGCTATGTTGGGGTTGTATAATTTCTTAAAAAAACATTAAAAGAATATATAAATGTTGTTAATGTGGTTTTCAGAAAAAAAAAATTATATAAAGATTGATTTGATAAATTTAAAAATAACTTGAATAATTGATAAAAATATAATTTGATTTAAAAGAAAATCAAGATATTTTTTAAAATATTAAAACAACAACATATTAAATTAACTTTGATCAATTCAGGTTAACATGTTATATCTGTTATCCAAGTTGTGAGACCTTGATATCCCATTAGAAAATAAATAAAGAAATTTATTAAGTTTAATTTTTAATCAATCCAATGGTGAAGGATAAAATAAAAATAAAATTCAACTAAAAAAATAAATCGAGTTAACCTTGGTTAATCTATCAAACATGAGTCATGAGTCATGAGACTGAGATAAATCTATAGAAGCAAATAATATTTTTTTATGAAACTTAATTATCAATCTTCTAAACGTTAAAGGATAAAGTAAAGAAAAAATTAATTAAAAAAATAATAAAATATAACCCGAGTTAGCACGATTAACCTGCAAAACTTACAACTCAGATTTTAAGATTGAAAAACTCTATAAAAAGTAAATTAAAATAAATTTATAAATAAATATTAGGTTAGTGAATCGTTAGATTTACCTTTGGAAAAATAGCATAAAACTACATAATAATAATAATAAAAAAAATCTTGATTTTGTTTTTTCTTTTAAATCATGATGATTGGAGTTTTAGAACAAGTTTTGCAGGAAGTTGTAAAATTTTGGGGATAGCGATAAACCGTGTAAAATTATTTCCATGTGAGGGGACGGAGCTTTTTTGGGCGGGGTGGCATTTTACAACAACTTGTGCTAGAAGTTGTTGCTTTAGGTTTTCTTTCCTTTTTAATGAAGAAACGACGACCATCAACATCATGTTGACTCGCAAAGGAAAATCAAAAGGTTGTTAATTAATTAATTTATTTGCCTAAACTGACGAGCATATTTTTGTCTCTAATGTATTTTCTTATTATTAACTAAGTTTTAAAATAATCAATATCATCAAATAAGCTCAAATATGCTTGATTGGATAACCTAGCAGTAAAATGTTGTAAGACTTAAAGTATTTCTTACCTTATATCTTTAATCGTCACGTGTTATTATTAATGGAATCTTTTTTTTTTATGTCCTAACACTAGCTTGGTTAGAACCTAACCCGAGTCAACACGGTTAAACTCCAAAGCTCACGATTCAGGTTATAAAGTTGGAAAACTCCATATAAAATAAATTGAAATAAATTATAAAGTTTAATATTTAGTAAACCCAAAGTTGAAGGATGAAATTGAATTTTTTTTAAAATAATAATAAAAAAGAATCCTCACAAATGTGAGGACCAAAGTGAAAAAACAAAGCCCTTTTAGTATATGTTAATAGGTGATGAGGTGAGGAAAAAAAACCGAGCGTGGCTGGTAATAGTTCCAACTGAGAGAAGAGAAGGTAGAAAGAAGGGGGAGAAAAGAGAGAAAAGAAAGGAGAAAGAAGTAGGAAAGAAGTAGAGATGGACTAGAACTAGCCGAACCAAGGCTCGAGGCTAGATGGGGAGGAAAGGGAAAAGAAAAGAGGAAAAAAAGGCTAGCCCAACCAAACCCTCTCCCCCTTTAATCTAACCAAACCTCTCTTCATTGGCTCAATTAAACCCTCTCAAGCTTAACCTAACCTTATCTTCTTAGCCCTCTCCAACCTTGGCTCATTCGATCCCTATTCATTATCTATAATGAACACCCTCTCTTGCAAATAATAATCTCTTTCAAACTATTATCGGCCAATGTTTTCACCAGAAGTTATCCCTAAACTTGAACATGTCATCATTTTCATCAATAGCTATCTATAAACTTGACTCTGCACTAACTTTCTTAGCCTGTTACTCTTATAACCAATGACTTAATCTTAAGCACTAATCTACCCACCAATAGCAAGCATGACACCAATTAGTGACTTAACTTTCTAACAAAGCAAATATTTCTCATTATTTGTATTTTCTTTAAGCGTATATTCATTTTGGTATCTATAAATAATATAAGTCACTAATTAAGAAAGACATGTTTTCTCAATCATATACCATATATAACTCTCACTACTCCACACATCATCTCTTCACACACACTTTACTTTTTTTATATTTACTAACTTAATCATTGATTATAATCCTATTATAGGATTTTTTATTCTTATAAAAGACTTGTTTTACAAGTCAATCATGACCTTAGAGGGAGTTATAGAAAACCCAAGTTCAATTTGAATTTTTTCACGACTTTATTAACGAGGGATGTTTGTAGATCATGCATTTTAATGAAATAATAATTATGGTCTTTATGCACTTATCTAAAATATAATATAACCGAAAGAACTTTAATGTTTTGGCACATATAGATCTATTTATGGGGTTATTTCAAGCAAATTTTTTTTTCTAGTTGGTGTCCTCTGATGACGGGCTTGTGATTGTTAAATATATTTTTTACGTTGCATGGGAATGATAAAAAAAAACATTGTTAATGTTGCAATTATATAATAGGATTATAACTTTTTTTTATGTATTTTGTTTCTCATTTTGAGCTTTGTTTATATTGCTTTGATCCCAACTAACTGAATTGAAACTAGATAATAATTGTGGTTGAGTTAGTGTGTGTTTCTAATATGACATGGGTGTTTTTTAAAACTAGTTTCCAATAAGGACATCAAAAAAAAATATTAGTTTAATAATTTTTTTTAATAATTTGATTTTTCATATCAAAATATTTAGAAGTACTTAAAAACCATCAAAATTGATGTTTTTATTGTCAAAATGTATTTTAGAAATCACTTTAAAACATATGGTTAATTATATTCAGCCTTATTTTTTTGTTATTCTTTTGTTTTTTTAGAAATTATACTTTATTTATATCCCATTGAATCTTATATATAATATATGAAACTTGCAAAAACAATAAATCACACTCTCCCTCATCTGGAATTATTTCTCTCTCTCCGAACAACCATAAATTGAAATCAATCTAGGTTTTTTCAGTCAATTCCTCCCTTTTCATGATGATTATTGTTGAAGAAGAAACAATTTGTTTCTTGCACTGTTAGAACCTCGTTGTCTTCTTGTCTGGAGCTATAGAAAGAACTGTCTATATTATAATCTCATTACTAAACAGAGCTTTATACTAATAGAATACATCCATTGTTATAGGATTGACTTAGAAATTTGTCGATCCAAGGTCCGATTTGTATTTATCCAGTGAAAAAACTTGATTTTTTTAAATAAAATTATTTTAATTCTATTTAAAAATTAAAAAAACTTAGATTAATCAAGATTAACTTTATTAACTCACAACCCAAGTTTTAAATCAATTTTATCTAAGATTAAGAGCGTGTTTGGCAGTGTGGTTGCGGATGCTTTTCAAATAACTTTTGATGCCAAAATGCATGCCAACGATGTTTTTTTATTTTTTAAAAATTATTTTTGACATCAGCACATCAAAACGATCCAAAATGTACAAACCATATTAAATTTTAACAAAAAAAAAAACAAAAAATTTTCAAATTTTTTGAGAACGCGATCGCAGCCGCGTTCCCAAACGGTGCCTAAGTCTTCTAGCTACAACCCCCATCAACCATAAGCAGTCATGTTTTAAAAAATATTTAGGGCTTCATTTATATATGAGCAAAAGGTGAAAAAAAAAAAACAAAATAGAAAGAACGTCAATCATGCTAGACCCATCTGGTTAATTTCGTTTTCATCATTATTATTTTTTTGGCATGGAAATAACCCTTGAGCTAATCAAAGCCATAATTTGAGCGTGTCGGTAATGCCATTGATGGCAATTTAGCATCTCATCGAAAGCTCCCCCGCCATGGAAAGCGACTGATAGTACAATAATATAATAGCTAAATCTAACACAAAATCTGTTGTCCAAGAACACCCTTTTTTCTTTTTAATTTCATAATAAATAATGCTTTCAATAAAATTTCTATATCAATCATAACAATTTTTTTTATTTAAACACTTTTAAAAATACCCCTCTCACACCAACTATATATTAAAAATATATATATATATTTTGAATATAAATTTTATAATCTAAACTAAAAACAACTAATTTAAATAAAAGAATTACTTGATTTTGTTTAATAATACGATTCAGTTTATATATTTTTTTACAGTGTTTTTCATATAAAAAATATCAAACTATATATTTTAAACAGTTTTTTAATGGGTTAATATTAAAAATAAAAAAATATTTTAATATATTTTTTTTTTAAAAAAACGAAAATTAGATGTTGCTTTCGGAATACTTTGGTTTGACTAATTCATGTTTGCACCAATGGTAACCATTTAAAAGGGACAATCATTCAAAGTACACTGTTCCCAATTCCCTCTTTTGACCTTTCACTCTGCTGGTGAAAATCACTTTATTGATTAATTACACCTTCATGCAGCTAGTGATATTTTGGGTGCCATCTTTTCAGTGTTGAAAAGTCTTTGCGACAACTATTAAGCTCTTCTTTTTCCAAAATTAATTTTATAAAATTAATTTATAAAATCCATCGGATTGGATCGTGTGCTTGGAGGGTTCAACGAGACAATATCCTCGAATAAAGGTTTCTTGACATTCCATGAAAACAGAACCTCGAATTCATAAAACAGTTCCTGAATATGACCATATCCATGAATCCAGTAAGAAATAATCTAAATAATTTATTTTATGTATTTGAATCGCATGAATTAAAACATTTTAGCAACGAGTCTTCGTGATGGTGTCTTTTCCAGGGTGTTTAATATGATTTTTTGTTTTTATATTTTTTTAAAGATGTTTTTAGCTTAAAAATATATTAAATTTTAGTATTTTATTTTTATATTTTTAATATGCTAATGTTAAAAATAAAAATAATTCTAATTTTTTTTAATTTAAATATATTTTTAAATAAAAATTATTTAAAAAAACATTTTTCACTAAACTTTCAAAAACTCTTTTCAACAAGGACGTCATTATGTTATTACAACATGGTATTTTTGACATCGTTTCAATTATTTTTGCTAAAATTTAATATATTTTATATGTTTTGGATCATTTTGATGTGTTGATATTAAAAATATTTTTTAAAAAATAAAAAAAACATTATTGATATGCATTTCAGCACGAAAAATTATTTGAAAAGCAATCGCAACCACACTGCCAAACAAGTATCCCTCCTATATACAATACAATTGAACAATGGTGTTGGCTTTTCTTTTAGGAAATTTATTGTTATTATTTTATTATAAATGGTTAGATTATTTTACGCGTATTTTAATTAATTTTATAAATTTTAAAATTAATAATTATATAAAAATCCAGTTAGCCAATTTTTCCTCATTTTTATACCAATGAGAAGTTCTAATTTCTCACCACCCATTCTTGTTGATCTAATCCAATCTCTTTTATGTATGGATGAATGAACAGACGTTCCTCCTCGTATCACTTCCAAAATAGCCAGCACATAGACCAATCATTCAGCAATAAATAAATCACATCAAGCAATGATTCACACACTCTAATAATACGACACATTGGGTGTCCGATCGAGAAATCTGTAATTATATAGCAGGATTGAAATAAAATTTCGAGTTAAATATAAAAATTTATTAATTTTTTAGAATTTAACTAATCAGATTAGATTAAGTTGATCTTAACCCGATCAAACCCAATTTAAACTTGAAAAGATCAATAAAATGATAACTATGCTTTTTTTTATTAAATATAATTAACTTAATGACTCACATAATCACATGTTAATTCAGTAACACAATATTTTCTGTACAAGTTAATGATAACTATGCTTTTTTATATTAATTTAATCTTTACACGTAGTCGACAAATGTTATATTTATGTTCTTAGTTGAAAGAAGTGGGAAACAAAATAAATAATTGCATCCCAACCTTGCTCCTCGGATGGCTGTGGATTTGTCAAGCTATCCAGTTTCAGAGCCACATGGCAAACCCAGTAGTATGATTGAACTTGTTTGATGTGGAAAATTACTGGCTGCTGGCACGAACGATTTCGCTCCTTCACTGATTTCTTGAGCATCGGGTTTTTCTTCTATTTTGCCTCTTTTCTGGTCTTTCATCTCATAGCGATTGGCAACATGGGATGGGAAGCTAAGATCCCCGTCCATTACAATGGCACTGGCTCTCTCCAAGCCAATGCCATCTCCACTATTGAAAATGTCTAAAGCAAATTTCTTTGTTTAAGGGTATCTGCTGAGCAAAAAAACAGTAGAAAACCATTGAGAGAAGGAGCTGGAACCCCTCCACATAGAAGCCCCTTGACTAATAATATCTTAAGATTAAATTTTCAGGTGATTTTCTTATGATTTTGATATTATCATATTAAAAGCATCCAAACTGCTTGAAAACCATTCATTTATGATTTTTTTTGAACTTAAATATACTTTGAAGAACACTTTCGTACAAGCGAATAACCAAACAGGCCCCGAAACTGAACCTATGAAGACTCAAAACAGCCAGCACTGCCATCATCTCCTTTTGAATTTAATGACAGGATCTTTCAACTGCTCGTGTGAATTGCTCATTTATGGAACATGTTGTACCTGTGCCGGCAAATGTGTGTTGTTATTATATAGTTAAAAAAGGGTCACGCATAGAGTAGAGAATGGAGATGCACCACCGTGGGATCTGCCTGCTTAATCACTAGTTGTCGCCTTCTGGCAACTATTATTTATATTGCAGCAGAGAGGATAGGGTTTGGTTCCATTGACCTACTTCCAGAAAAGGGCAGGCACCACCTTGATGGACCACATTACCAGAAATCACAGCTCCATTCAATATGGCGCATTATTCCCGTTGCCCTCCAGCCCTTTTTATGGAGTCTGGACCGTCCTTTCACGCATGTATCATCCCTAACCTTACAAAGGTTTGTGTCCTTCTCTAGGCCAGACAATAGCGTGGAAGGGCCACCCTTTGCTATTTGATAAAGTAAAGATCCTGTAGTATTGGTGCAGAAACTGGGAAAGGAGTAATAACTGGTAGAGATTCAAGGGAATGCAAGATTGGTGGGTTATTGACATGCTTGCTCCCTGCGATTTGATTTTGTATCACAGTATTTACCTCTATGATTTTGATTTCATCATTGTTATTAGGTTATATTTGTTTTTGCTATTAATTTTAAGATATTTTTACTCTCACCATAACTTCCCAAGAATTGATGCTGGCAAACAAGATGATTCGTGGGTGATTGTTTTGTTTTTTAAATTATTTTTTCATATGGAAAATCATTAAATTAATGATTTTTTAGGTGTTCTTCATGATTTTCATGAGTTTATATTAAAAAAATATTATTTTATATACACTCTCCATCACAGTAATAAACACACATGAAAAGTCAAAATGGTACCAGTAACATCCAGAATACCTAGAGTCAAGGCACATATGAAGAAGCTATAGCACCAAACAAAATTGAAAAAAAATTATGGCAAGTTTAGTGTTTATTCACAATGACTAACCCAAAAGCCTGAAATAGAAATACCGATGAAGAGAATTTACAGGAAGATGATTGAGAATGACACGTGCGGGAGCTGCCTCGACAACCAAAGTGCTGAAAACAGATGTAGAATTTACACGTTTGAATTTGAGAGGGATTCATAGCTGGATTCATTATGCTGTATGAGTCAGATTGACAGCCCTGTTCAGTCTCTCGAGGATGCCATTAGCTTTCCTCTTGGCCCTTGAAGTGCCATGTCGAGCCAGTTTAGAAATTGTTCCGTAAGAACTCTCCTCGTCCCTCATTACTTTCCACTTGGTTCGGTCGTTCAAACAGATGGTATGGAGAATGGCGATGCAATTTTCCTTGTTGCGGTCACAGGTGCTCTCCCTGATAATGCGAAGCAGGCAAGGAACAGCTCCAGAGTCTCCCAGTTCCTCGACCACCTTTTGATGACTAGCAAGCACAGCGAGGATAGCCAATAATTCATCAACATGCATACCATTCATGATCTTCGTCAGAATCACCTTTAATGCACCATCCCTCACAGCTCTCGCCTTGTTTTCATGGATGATACACAGGTTAAAAATTGCAGAAGCAACATCTTTCATAGCTGAAGGATGTCCCTCCTCTAAAAGGTCAATAAGTGGTTTCAGGGCACCTGATTTGCCGATCAGTGTCTTGTTGGAATCTAGAGCAGAGAGTGTGAAAAGGGCAGCAGCTGCATTAGTCCTCGTCTCAATACTTCCAGACCTTAATGCTTCCATAAGAAGAGGAATTACCATGGGGGTTTCAGCAACAAGCTTCTTGTTATTGTCGTGGATCGAAAGGTTCAACAGGGTGGTGATGATATCTTCTTGGAGATCAGGGTACATCGAACTTCCAGACTTACCCTCAGAGAGTGGTCTGAGCAATTGAGGAATGGCCTCAAGTGACTCGCTGAATAACGCCCGGAATGAAGGCATCCTCTTTGTCAACAGCCTCAGCTCCCTTGCTGCATCTTTTTGTTCAGGAAGTGTTAGAGACATTTTTTCAAGCAAAGACAGAAAATGGTCGCGATCTGCTTCTGTTATTCCTTCCTCGTTAACATTTTGAGAAAGGTCTGGCAATTCTAACCCCTGACTCTTACACCACTGCGATATCATTTCCCTTATCAACAGATTAGGAGTGAGAATCGTGTGCGACAGTACTTGTTGCGTTAGAGGGCACGTCCGATTGCCTGCTTTCAGCCATTTCTGGATGAAGGGTCTATCATACGTCTGAACAGTACAAGCATAGAAAGAAGAACAAATTAACATCCAATAAGAAGCTGATATGAAGGACTAGCAGAAAATGAACTCATCTCATCCACAGTACTTTGATCCCACCAATCCCACCAACCCCACAACAGATTTCGAACTCCGGTAACAAATATTTTACCAAAAAATATATGCACTATAAACCACCTAAACACTGTATGTTTAAACTCACACGCATACAACAGAACAATATACCCGTGTTTGGTTTCTGAGAAAATAAGAGAGAGAGAGAGAGAGAAGAAAAAGAAACTCCTACCAATTACGTTACCCCCTTTCTTTCTGACCCCTATGTGCAGTCAAAGAGCTGCCTAAACTGATCAAGAATTGAAGATAGTGTACTCTTAGGGCCAAGTGACAAGAATCAAAATTTTCTACCCAAATTCACAAATGGGAATCCAGAAAAGTACTCATTATAATCAATCCATAATTAAAACAGAAAAACAAAGAAGCGATTCGAGATTTTGAAACCTGGTTCTTTATTTTAAAAGACTAAAATCCCATCACCATTTACTCAAATTAATGTAAAAAAAATACAGGTAATTACAACGTTTCCCAGCTCACCAAGAGCTGAAAAACCAACAGACGCACACAAAAATCTGTTTATTTTTTGCGTTTTCTTGGGAACCAAACAGAGTGAAACTCAAAATTCCCTTAGAAGAAACACTAACCTGGCCTGTAGCCAAAACCACAGGATCTCTCATCAATTCCTTGGATAAAGGGCACTTAAACTCTTCAGGGCACAACACTGTTTCACGCAGCTTCAACGACGATGATCTCCTCTTCACCTTCAGTCCCTTCAAAGCAAAAAGAGTCTCTCTTGCTTGATCAATCAATTCCGTCCGGTAATCCTCATCATCCACAATGTTCCTCACTAGCTTCTGCAGTTCTTTCTTTAATTCCATCGCCTTAGTCATCACCATCGGATCGGATTTAAAGACCCCTGTTTTCGCCATGGGACGGAGAATATCAAACGAGGGCCGACGTTAGTTCCCTTGAGTGGCCGAACAGACTGCTCTGTTTCATTCTTCCTTCATTTATTTCATCTCTTGCCTTCGAGGGTTTTTGTTTCCTTCTCAGAGTAATTCTACCGGTCTGAGAAGAAAGCTCTCTCTCTCTCTCTCTCTCTCTCTCTCTCTCTCTGTCACCAAAACACAGTCTTTTCTCTAATATGGCTTGCTCTAATTTCTATCTATAGAAAACTTTCACACGCTTTAAGTGAGAGAGCAGCCAACCGCTTCTTCTCTCCGCTCCACCGGTCCATCCTTTTCCTTTTTCTCGGAATATCCTCTGTGTGTGTGTAATGTGTATATCATTTATTTTTTCAAACTAAAATAAATAAATAAAAATGACTGAGTTGTGAGTGTTATTAAAATGTTAAATGGAAGAGGGTTGCGTGTTAATTAAATAATTTTTAGAAGTGGTTAAGTATAAATTATAATCACAAGAGCTTTAGTTTAGATCATGATCCACTAAGATTTTGAATTCAAAAGGTGGATAGAACAACAAAAATAAAAGATTGTATGAATTTTAAATAGATATCAAAGTAGTTTTGATGATTTAATAATATTATTATTTAAATCGAGAATTCCTAGTTGTGTTATTTTGAAGTTTGAGTGAATAAAAAAATATATCGATAAATAATTAAGTTATAATTTATTGGTAACCTCATTAAATTTCTTTTACAGGTTATTATAGAAATAAAATTGGATGTTTAAGTAATGGGGGCATTCCCTCTTTTCATTTTTAATAAATTATTTAATATTTTATAGGATCATAATTAATTATTTATTACTTTCCACGTTTGTTTGTTTATATAGAGTTTTATTAAAATTGTTTGTGTTGGGTGCATAGTATTTTTCAATTGTTTTTTTTAAAAAAATTGACAGATTCTAAGAGGATATACTAATATTATGGGATTTACATGGAATATTTTATTTGAGGAAATATAGATTGAAGAAATGTATTTATTTTTCCATGTCACAGATGGCAGCAATCAAGTGTCATGTGGTAATGTTTTCAATTTTTTTGATAATAATAAATTATAAAATACTCATATTGCAATTTTCTTTAAAAATAATCCAATAATACGAAAAGAAAAATAACAAGAACAATGAGCGAGAGGGAGGAGCATGGGACCCGCAAGGTCTCAGCATAATGCGTAATCACGGAAAATCCATGGGCAGAAAGCTGGCATGCCGCGTGGATTTAAAATTAATTTAGGTTGTAGTTGGACACAAGCAGACATGTACTTCTTTCGATAAATTACATCCTCCTCCCAATAATTTTGATCTTTCTAATTAGTGATGCCCACCAGAACAATTATAAACAAAAAAAAATAACAATATTAATATGGTTATTTAAATCTGAACCGGTCCATGACCCGACTTCAAATTTAGATAGTAAATTAATTAACTTGTGTCCATTCAAATTAATTAATGTTGTTTCAAGATTTTTTTTTAAAAAAAAATTGATGTTATTTTGAAGAAAAAAAATATATTTTTTGACACATTGATCAGATCACAGATTAACTTGTTGAGTTGATTAGATTTGACTATATCAACTTTTATATATTTTAATTTAAATTTTTTTTTAAACTGACAAGTTATTAAATTGACATGTTAGATTTAATCGAGTTTATAAACACCAGTTAAGAATGTTAGTATTTATTTGATAGTAGTGGGGTTTTTTTTAAATTGTATTTCATATAAAAAAATTAAATTAATATTTTTTTTTAAAAAGTTATGGTTTTATATGCTAAAATTAAAAATAAAATAAAAAATAGTTGATTAGGATTTAGTACTAGGCTGTTTGATTCAGGAAGAGGAAAGTTTTGCTTGTCATATATCATATGTAAGTTCCGGGCAAAGACTTGCATCAATTCATTTTGCTTACATGTGGCAGAGTGAGCATAGAGAAAATTTTCTGAATCAATTCATCCTCTTAATTTCAACTTCAATTCATTGTATTTGTACCCGGTCCAGTTTAAGGTTCAAGTTTCAGGTTTTGGCCTGGTTGCTCGGATTAATTTTTTTTAAAAAATTAAATTGACGTTATTTTAGTAAAAAAAAAAAAAACAACGAGCTGCAACCGGGTTTTTGATCGGGTCTTACCGAGTCACACCAAATTTTTATTTTCCTTATTTTTTTTCAACCCGGTCTGGTTTTAGCTTCGGATAGACCAGGTTCTAAATCGATCCACCGGGCTGGATTTTAAAACTATACTTTTATTAACTTCATTTTCCTTACATGTGGCATGAGTTTTTTTTTTTAAGGGAACGAGTGAGATACAGACATGACAAGAAAGACTATGAGCGTGTTTGGCAGTGTGGTTGCGGGTGCTTTTCAAATAACTTTTTATGCCAAAATGCATGCCAACGATGTTTTTTCATTTTTTTAAAAATCATTTTTGACATCAGCACATCAAAACGATCCAAAATGTACAAACCATATTAAATTTTAGCAAAAAAAAAAATTCAAATTTTTTGGGAACGCAGCCGCAGCCGCGTTCCCAAACAGTGCCTATGATTACATTAAAAACCAGTTTAAATTCTTTTTTTTTAATAAAAAAATAGATTTGGTGATATTTGGATTTATATTGTTGAGTCCCATCTCGTTAATATTAAGTTTGGAGTAAATTTTAGAACTAACTCAACTTTTTTTTCCTATGGATGAAAGCCTGAAGTTTTGGGTGAAGGTGGTATTGAATTTTAGGCCTTTTGGTGGTATTAGGACGATTAGATGCGTGGTAGTGCCTAATTTTACGCTTTAAATTACTTTTTAAGGAGCGAGGGTTCAAGATTAATTACCTGAACTTTTAATGTATTGTTCGAAATTACTTTTTTACTGTAATTAATAGTTAAACAGATATTTTAGAAGAGTTAATTTTAACATTAAATTCTTTATCTTTACAATCGTAAATCAAAGGCTTGACCTTTAATTTATTTTTATAGTATTTTAAGAGATTAAATTTCATTTAAAATTGAATTCTTAACACAAAAGAATTCCATTAAAGTTCGGTATTTATATGGATAAATTTCTTTAAATTTTGATATGGTGTTTTCATTTATTTAACAATAAAGAACATATTTATTATTAAAATTTGTTTTCTGATGGTTGTTAGATGATCGGTGGAGTTAAGGCAGTGGAGAGGAAACTTATCTATAGTATATAGTTCGAGGGTCAAGTCCTATCACTTCCATGAGCATCCTGAATTAATTTGATATATATATATATATATATATATATATATATATATATATATATATATATATATATATGGATATGATTAGAATCTCTTTGTGAGTGTTAAAAGCGTAATATTTTCTATCCGGATGTGAGATCTTCTTATATAAATATCCATTTTTTTGTATGCAAAAAAAAAAAAGATGGGAAAAGCTCGAATTTTTTCATGCTAGAAAACCTGCAAATAAAAGGGGAAGATCCTCTTTATAATGGTGAGTTCGAGCTTGTTTAGCCCCTTACTTTCCTACCTTTTTAATGGTTTTTTTTATTAAATTAGAGTAATTAAAAGTATCAAATAAGTGTTTGATAAATTTTTTAATACTTTATTGCTCAATATTTAAAAATGGAAGGTGATTTAATTATGATAATCACCAAAAAATAAAAAAATATTTTTTTAATAAGAAAAAAAATTATTTTATTTTTTAAAAAATATTCTATGTACATGTTTAAAAATTATTGTAATCTCTCTCTCTCTCTCTCTCTCTCTACTCTCTCTCTCTCTCTCTCTCTCTCTCTCTCTCTCTCTCTATATATATATATATATATATATATATATATATATATATATATATATATATATATATATATCCTGATTTAAAGGAATGAAAAAAACGTTCATGCACGTTAATGTAAGAGAAGCTAGTAATAAGATATTAAATATCATTTTATATTGGATATAATATTTTTAACGTTAGAGTTACAATTATGCTAATTTCTTCATGGTGCCTGGCATTGTTTTAAAATCTAGATCAGTTTAATAAGTTAATTTTAATTTTAATTAATATTATATTTAAATAAATTCAAATAAAAAAATAAAAAATTAATTGACTCAATTAAAATAAAAAATATAATAGATAGACGTGACAAGTGGTTACCTGAAAGGAAAAGAAAGATTTTTTTATCATCTTATTTTTTCTTTTTTGTTTTAAAGTGTGTTTATTTTTGTTCTTCAAAAAATATTTTAAATTTTTTATTTTAAATTAATTTTTTTATGATTTTAAATAATAATAATAAAAGTAAAATTATTTTAATATAATTTTAAATAAAAAAAAGTCTTAAAAAATAATTATCATTGTGAGGTGGACGTTACCTATACATGCCAACCCCGATCGCTGTCCATACGTGTAAGAGTGGGACCTATTCACCCACGTGTCCGTCTTCGGTGTTTCCTCGCATGTCTAAACTGTCAAAACATCTTCGGTCGTCGTTTTCGGTGTTGCCGAGAAGGACCATCAATCATTGATAAATGCACTTCCCTAGTTCCAAATTTTCATGTGACAAAACAGGAAGATTGTTCGTTAATGGTGTCACTTCAACAGAAAAATGTTTTCTTTGAAGGGGTAACGTGTCAATTGCCTTGTGAATTTGCATTTTAAAATATGAAAAATTAATATTAAGAATATTTTAATATGGTATTAAACCTGTTTTTATTGTGTATCAGTCTTGAAATTTTATAACCTAACTCTTTATTTAATTTAAATTTCAAATTAAATCTTATAAAAATTAAATTAATTAATTCTACAAATTAAAATATAAACTTCATAACAGGTAAAAAGCTCATGTATATTTAGATATTTAGGAGATTGCAGATACTGTGAAGTCTTCAATTTATTCAAGATGATGCCAAACTTTTCTGTAGTTTCTTCTTTTAACTTGTCGTTTCTATTTGACATTCACGTTTGAAAGTTTTGCCGTGCACATGTTTTTTCAAAATTGCTTTGATTATTGTGATACAAATATAATAATGCTAATTTCATTCTTTTTTTTTTCAAAAAGAATTCAACCATTAAAGCATGTTTGACTTGAATAAAAAATTCAAGGACGTATATATGAAAAATTTTATAAGAAAATTATTATCTAAAAAAACAAATTTAATGTATATAAAATTAAAAAAAAATTACAAATAAATTATACATCTCTTTAAAAACTAAACATGTCAAATATCATTAAAAAGTCATCACAAACTAATTAAAACATAAACCCAAAATTTATTTGAAAAACAAATATCAACTAATGCATTATTATTATTATTTTTTAATGATTTTTTTTTAAAAAAAGAATCATGACAGGTCTACCTCCTGGCCCAATCAAGCAATGACTTGCGTGCATGCCTTTATTTTTGTAAGTTTAATGGGGCGGATGCATCAGAAAAAAAAAGATTAGTCATCTACACCAGCAGATAATGCATCGTCTATTCATCTTTAGAATCTAGCCACTACGGTGATTGAAAAAACATGATCCTTTATTTTTTTACTCAAAAACTCATTTTTTGCTCCAAACATCTATGAAACACCTTAGAGACTTTATTAAACCAATTAATGGCCATGAAAAATGTAAAAACCTGCCCTAAAACCCCAAATGCACCCAGAAAAAATTCCCAAGCTCAAATATATTTTTTGATTCAGTCATAGTATCAACAAAAGTTAAGTTCATTATTGTCTAAATTAAATTATTATCGGATTACTTTTGACATTGGATCAATTTTACTAACGGTGTCCAATAACACATAAAAGAGATAGAGGGACTCTTTATGAATGAAAATCGAATCTTTAATTTGATAAATCAAAAACACATGTTCTTACCACTTCACTTGCAACCTTACTTCAATAATTGTTATTCCAATAAAAGCTCACTATGTTATCAAATCAACTAGTTAAATATTTTCGATTCAATCATAGCATCAACAAAAGTTAAGTTCATTATTGTCTAAATTAGATTATTATCGGACCACTTTTGACATTGGATCAATTTTATTAGCGGTGTCCAATAACACATAAAAGAGATAGAGGGACTCTTTATGAATGAAAATCAAATCTCTAATTTGATAAATAAAAAATACATCTTCTTACCACTTTACTTGCAACCTTACTCCGATAATTGTTATTCCAATAACACCTCACTATATTATCAGATTAACTAGTTAAATATTCTTGATTCAGTCACAGCATCAACAAAAGTTAAATTTATTATTGTCTAAATTAGATTATTATCGGACCACTTTTAACATCGGATCAATTTTATTAGCGGTGTACAATAACACATAAAATAGATAAAGGAATTTTTTATGAATGAAAATCAAATCTATAAATCAAATATACATCTTCTTATCACTTGACTTGCAACCTTATTTCGATAATTATTATTTCTTCGTTAAAATATAAGAAATGAAGGGGGTTAGCAAAACCAAGAATAATCTTCTTCTTATTATTATTATATTAAATTAAATTAAGAATTATAGCTAGAACAACTTGCTTTAATACTGAAGTAGGTCACGAGATAAACTAATTGGTCCACGTGAGATAGAAATTATGTTGTTCAAACTTGATCCAATATTCTTCCATTAATAATGGGAACACACCTAGTCTATGTTTATTCGACGAAAAATATTCTTCCACGATTTTTTCCCACATTAATCTTCGTGTTTGATTAAAATAGAAAAAATCTAACTCGTGGAAAATTGAATACAGTACATAGAAAGGTAAGCAAATTATGAATCAGGAAAAACAAAACCCCACGCAACTATAAAAGCACCATTACTGCAATATATATCCAAGCTTTCTTAATCTTTTTACATATACAATGGAGAATATATTATCATGATATTAGATGATTTTCATAAAAATTAGTGGAAAATGTATATGCAAAAAAATTAAAAAAGCACATATATATATATATATATATATAAGAATTACTAGATATATTGTTTTTCGGAAAGAAAGAAAACCTAAACCGAAAAAAAGATTACTGGAATATTTACTATATTTATTGCTATAAAATTGAGGAGAAGACGACTTAAAACAGCTTAACATGTGCAATATTGTCAATAGCTTATAAAATAATTAAGGTTTATTAATTTCCCCTTTAATTATTCAAGTTTGATAGGCGGTTAACTAGGCAATTAATGTTTCATGCTTTCGATTTCTACCTTCAAATTTTTTAAGGCTAATAGTTTCGTGAACTGCACTCAAACGAGTGGAAAAAATCTGAGGGCAGGGCCTCATGGATTAGTATAGAAGAGATCTGCATGCAAACACGAAATCCCTGCCGGCGGCATCACCATACGTTGCTTGCTGAAAAATTAAGCAAGAAATGGTCTGTGACGGGCTATAATTATTATTATTATAAACGAAATGTGACCCTGTAGTGGCTGACGAGATTCCTTGAGAAAGTATTGAAAAAGAAAACACTCTAGCTAGTTTCCAAGTCCATGGATGTATAATGCTGCTTCGATGCCACCAGAAAACATCGTGCAAACGGCACGATGAAGCTTTGAAATGGGGAGATTAGATGGAGATTTGGTGCCTAAAATCTTGACGAGGGATGCCATGCTTTTTGTAATATGTCCTATATATTGACTCGAATCT
The DNA here is from genome assembly GCF_951802175.1 of Populus nigra. Classification (NCBI taxonomy): domain Eukaryota; kingdom Viridiplantae; phylum Streptophyta; class Magnoliopsida; order Malpighiales; family Salicaceae; genus Populus; species Populus nigra. The sequence goes on along the minus strand of NC_084855.1, from coordinate 23,832,556 downwards.
TTACGTGTATAGTGAAAGTCAACGTAGATTTAGTAGAGTTTGATCAGATCAAGCCTAATCTTTCCTAGCTAGACCATGTATGTCTATGAAGAATAAACTCGGTCTAATAACTCATCCTGCATCCATCATAGAAAGGAGAGCCAAGAAGTCGATGGATAGATATTATTTGTATGTTGAATTTAAAGCCCAGAAAACCACAAAACCACTCAGTTTCTCATAGGATTAGTTAATAGAAGGACCCTTTTTTTTTCAACTACATTTTGAATTGTATTTTTTCTATATATTAGGTATATGAAAGTTCTCATATGACTCGTTATATTTCAATTAATATATATATATATATATATATATATATTAGAGATATTTCTTATTAATATTAATACATATATCAGGGATATTTTTTTCTCTTTGATATTATCAGGACAATATTACAGTTTAATCAATTTTCTCTATAAAAAGACTCATGAGCTATAAATAAACCGTGAATCCTTTAAATAAAAGTTTCAGAATCTCCATTTTACACTGCATATTTATTTTTAGGGTATCTGTTTGTAATATTATTGTATTTTCTCTAAATAAATCATTAATATAATCATCAAAGGGGATCTTTTACAGGTATCAAACACCTGACCACCAGCCATCTCAATAGGAGAATTGAACATATTATTAGAACTAAGAGATTAACCGATTATTTTTTATATCAGTATATCAAAATAATTTTTTTAAATAAATTGAAGTAAAGAAAAAAAATAAAAAATTTCAAAATAGTGGATAAGGAAGATTAGGTGCGCCTCAAACAGTGAACAATAAAAGAAGAAAGATTGGTGAAAGAAATATAGAATAGCTGTAGTTAAAGCATGATTGTCTCAAGTGGTGACAGAATATTTAACTTTGTTAATTTTATGGATAAATCTTTTGCATAAACGATTGATCCCATTTTGCCTTTCACTTTTAAGACTCAGCACAAATTAAAGAAGATGAAGATAGTTGGATGGAAGGTCTTAATCCCAACATGTTTGGCTTTTAGCTTTTGTATTCGAGAGGAGACATGGAAGAACCCTATGTTTCTAAACCCTCTTCGATAAAATACTTGAGCAAGTCAAATCTTTTTTCTTTTTTTATTCTTCTATGATAAACCAAAAACCCTAGGCTGGCCACCTTTAGAATACACTAGGCACGGACCACATCATCATAATTGTCAGAAGGCCTGGTCCAGTCCTTCGAGCCAACTCTTGAGATCGAGCCCGAACCATCCTATGACGAGTCTTAGGGTTTTGGGTTTATTAGAAAAAGAAAAATGATGGAGGTGGGGAAAATAGAGCAGACCTTTAATTTCTAGGTTTAAATCTAATGAGAGACTCAACAACCACAAGATATACTATCATAGAATGACCAGAAAAACACAGATAAATCCACATCCATGCTTATTAAGCACGGCGTGTCCTAGTCTAGTGGATTGATATGTTAAACCTGGAATTTAAATCTAAATTGGTTTTTAATACCGAATTGGCTAAACTTAAAGGTCCAGTTGACTTATTAAAATTGGATTTAAATTAAACCGGGTTTTAAATAGTTTTTTAAAAAGAAAAAATGACATAATATTGTTTAAATTTATTTAAATTAACCCAATGATTTATAAATTCATTCGACAACTCAATGATTGAATAGGGTTCGGACAATCATGTTATTATCAGCACTCGTAATCTCGAAGGCATGATATTTTTGGTGCTCTAGGAAATATCATAGTTCTTCGGACGACATCTATGCTAGTCCCAAGGCAATACAAGTGATGGTAAATGGGTGGATGTCGTGCGATAGTGGAATTCACAGAGATTTCTTTTTCTTCCTTGAAAGACATCAATAGAAACAAAATGGAGAAAGGAACTGGGAAACTGTTTGGAAGTGTGATAATTTTTATTTTAATTATATTTTATTTGAAAAAATATTAAATTAATAATTTCTTTAGTATGTTGTCATAGTTTTAATATATAAAAAATATAAAAACAAGAACGATATTTTTTTAAATTATTACACACCACACTACCAAACCCACTATTATAGGCGTCAAGGGTTTTTAATATATACAGGCATTTATGTCTCTATTTGCATGGGTCGAGCCAGCCCGCTGGGTAAAATGCCAACCTGCCAAGTCTGATCACTCAAGCTGGGCTACCGGGCTGAAAATTGCACCCCAGGCCCATATAAATCATCTGGGCTGAGACCGGCCCGTCAAGCAGTCTTCCCCGTAGTCAGGCTGCGCAGAGGCTGAGTCGCCTCAAATCATGAATCATCAGGTAGCGATTACTTTTCTATATCATTAGGTTGATCCATTCCATCTCTCTCAAACTAATTTAGAAATGAAAGGGGATTATTTTGCATATATTCTAAGTTATTCTGCCAATTTCTTAGGGTTAGAACTTCATAGGAGAAGGATTAGAAATTATAGGTTTTTATTTAGCTGAAAATTTCAGGATGTTGTGTTTACTTAGTTTTTTTTTAAATTTTTTATATAGAAAAAACTAAAAAAACACGTTTATCAACTAGAAATGAAATTTTTTTTATTTAAAAACATGTGTTTTTTAATTCTTCACTTTTTCATGGATTTAAAAACACCAAAATTCTCCACTATAAAAAAATAAGAGCTTTGTTTGCTTCAATTAATATCTTATAGTCATTCCTTTAAATATCTTCATTTTAAACCAAACAAGGACCTTTTTTCAATTTTGGAAAATTTATTTTGTAATAAACATGTTTCCTTAATTATCTATACAAAATATTGTCAGAGTAAATAAAAAAAATACATGAAAGATTGTTATATTCGTACAAGTATTTTTATGTTGTGCTATTTCCATGCAATATTATAGGTGCTTATGTAGAAAAAACTACTTTGTTTTAGAAAATAAGTATAACAATATAATATTTTGATAAATAAAATTAAAAGTTACCCTGATTTGAAAAGAAAAAAAAAAGGATTTTATCTACCAGTTAAATTCGCTTTCTATTTTCTTGTAGTTGCATGGGCCTAAGGCCCAAAACTAACCTGTTTGCAAACTAGGGCAGCCCTGTTAAAGTCACGGAGGCCTAATACCTTTAAATCACCGAAGGGAAAAAGAAGTACGTTTGATTGGTTGACCAATTATTATTTCGGATGATTATGCAAATCACTCGATTTTTTTCCAGATAATCGATCTGACCCAAATTTTTTTGGATTATCCTAATTTTACCTGAAATTTTTTACCCAAAATCTACTCATGACGCTATTTAATTTTATTTTCACGATTCTTTAAAAGATTTCAATTAAGTGTGTTTAATAGTGTGGTAGCTTTTATGCTTATGGTTTGAAAAAAATTATTTTATAAAAAGTACTTTTGGTTGAGGTTTGTTTAGTATTTATATATGTTTGGTTAAAATTGTGGTTGAAATTGAGGTTGAACAAAAAATAGTTTAATGTGTTTGGTTAAGAATCCTTTTCAATTTGAGATTATAAAATAACTAAAAAAGATATATATTAATATTGATTGTTTTTAATTTAAATATTATAAATTTAACTACTGCTATTACATCATGAAATAAATAATACTTTCTATAAATTCATCAGACAAGAACTATAGTTTTCATGGTTTTTTGACGTACAATAAAATCAGGTAAATATCATCAGGAACAAAATTAAGATTACGATCAAATTTTATAAATACTACACCATTATGCGATCTCTTTCTAATTGATGCAATGTTATTAAATAATATTAAATATTAATTTTTTAAATAAAACACAATTAAAATTTTTAAAAATTAATTTTTTTACTCGGTTAACTCGATCCAATATATTTACGTTATATTTACGTTGAGGCTGGAAAGTGAATATTACAAAGTGAATTAAAAACTCATTTCTGCAGAGTGAATTATTAACTCTGCACATAGAGACGAAACGCAGGCATTGACAGGAATTTTTCACTTTTATTAAACTTGAGGTACAACTGCAAGTATGATGGGTTCCACTGGAAGAAAACTCCGTTTTTTTAACTAAATCAAATATTAATATTTATAGTATATAATTAACCTCACCTACAGCGGCACTAATTAAATAAAATTAGTTCTATTATGTTAAAGAAACAAAAGTTAAGCCCATTAATTTTATAATTTTATAAATACATAAAGAAAAGAATTCTCATAACTTGGATAACTCAAATTATTTTTATTTTACCTGAATTTACTCAACATCCATTTTTTTATTAAATAATGTTGCCCTTAGTTGACCCTTTAACAAGCTGCCACTTGATTGGTTTGTGAGATAGATAATCCACAGCGCGAGTGACGTGAGCAAATTAATATAATAATTAATAATATATGTTTCGTGGTTTAGCCGCTGGTTTCATAGATTTCTGGTTTCCAACAACACACCGACCGTTTCATTTAAATATGATTTGTGTTTTTAATATAATAATGTATTTCCCATATAAAATATAAACAAAATAAAGTAAAGAGATAAGGGTAATTTAATAATTTCAAGAATTACGAAACAAAGAAAAGCACTCCGCCAGCAGCGCCACCTAGCTATAATATAAACCTAGTTAAACTATAGAATTTTGTCGTAAACTGCAGCCATTCCTTTATAATTTTTTTTTTTAATTTAATTACTTGTGTGTGTGAGCCAGCCAAGTACAAAGACAAGGAAGAGACAGGGAAACTTGAAGGGAAGTTGTTCATACGTAAACATTGTCTGCGTATGTGGACAAAGTTCATGCAAGAACAAAACAAAGAAATACACACACACGCATTTACTGTAAGAATAATAAAAATTAATTAAGAGAATAAAAGAAGAACAAAGAAAAACGGATTGTCAATGAACAAGCTGGCCAGCATTGCCTCGTGTGTTGGGGGGGTGTTTCTGCGTTGGCTTTACATGAATTTCTTTTTTCATATATATATACTACCCAAACAATTAATATGTAATCAATTTTTATTTATTTATTTATTTTTTAAAATACATATATACCTCTTATTAGTATTATTTTACAATGCCCCATGAGAGGTGATTCGATTTCAATAAAAATTGCATTCGTGAGTAAATAGTTTTTTTATAAAATAATATTTTATACAGCAATTTTGTCGAAATATTAATTATACTAGTTATATAATATTGTATGTATCAAGAAGTTTGGCGAATGAGTTGTATGTTTGTAATTTTTCTTTCTAAATTCCGTACATCTTGTTTGTATTAGTTAACAACGCCCCATGACAGGTGATTCGATTTCAATAATATTTTTATCTGTGATTAGATAAATATTTTATATAACAATTTTGTCATATATTAATAAAAACAAAAAAATAATTAAGAGTTGATTTCACTGTTTATATAAATAATAAAACAAGTTAATATATTTTTTTAATTATTTGATTATAAGTTTTGTGTTGTAGTTCAGTAGTTAAAGTATGAAAATAATTGGAGGCTTTGGGTTTGAGTTGAGCTAGTGTCATAATTGTTTCAATTAACAAAATTAAAATATTATTTTAAATATTTTAAAATAAAGTAGTGTATTAACTCGGTTGGTTGAAGTATACAAGGCACTCACAAGGTTGCATATTCAAGTTGCCTTGATCTTGATATTTGATTTAAAATAAACACAGATAATATGTTTTTTAAAAAAAACAAAATAGGTAGGCACACTAGTCTCCCTTAAACTCACACATTTGGCTTTTTAGGTCAAGCCCAGCTTAGCATAATTGAGTTTTTTTAGCAATTTTGTTTTTTTTTATTATTTTATTTTCAAATTCATCATTTAGATGAGGATTTTTATTTAATTTTATCTTTCAGTATTTAGTTGATGATAAATTTTTTTATTTATTTTTTATATTATAATAAAATAAAAAATTTAAATCGACTAAGTGAATTCATAACCTGAGTCACAGGTTTTATGAGCTGACTAAATATCAATCAAAGAGTCAGGTTAAGATTTTTTGATAATTTTTTTGACATCTTTTGTTTTTTTTTTTGCCAATTCCATCATTTAGTGTGAGTTTTTTTTTTTGAATTTATCTTTTCATATTAGATTAATAATAAATTAATCTTGATATTTTTTATCATATAATAAAATAAAAAATTAATTCAATTCAACAAAATTCACAACCAGATTACATGGTTAGCAAACAAACTAAATATCATTCAAAGAGTCATATAAGAATTTTTCAGATTTAAATTGTGATACCAAATTTAATGACTATACTAAAAAGTTTTTAACAATCTAAATATTTATTTTTATGCTTTAAAAAATTTGTGTGTGTTTTAAAAAACTTGTGTGAAAGTAATGTGAGGTTGTGGGTTTGATTTGAGCTAAGTTTTAAAAGTTTATTTTTGAAATCCCAAAGATGATAATTCAAATTGAATTGATGTATAAGGTGATTTGTTAGAGATATTAGGTCATTATAGGATTTTTTTATTTTCTACCTCGAACGAGATATCCTCTATTTCACAAAAAAAAACCCGATTAAATTATAATTTTTTCAACCAACAAAGTTAATATATTATTTTAAATGTTTTAGAATAAAATGGTGTCTTCATTCAGCTTGGTTGAAGTATACAATGCACCTACAAAGTCACATATTGAAGTTGCCCTAGGCTTGATATTTGATTTAAAACAAACACAGACAATATGTTTTTAAAAAAAGAAGATAAAAAGGGTGGAAAAAGATGGGCAAAGAGCAATAGCCTTCCTCTGGCACCAGCCTAACCCGGCATGGTTGAGTGTTTTTAGTAATTTTATTTTTTTAAAGCTTTTTTTTCCAAGTTTATTATTTGATAAGGGCTTTTATTTAATTTTATCTTTTAATAATAATTAATGATAAATTATTTTTTTGTATTTTTTATCATATAATAAAATAAACTCAAGTTACAAGTTTGATGAGTTTAGTAAATATCAATCAAAGAGTCGAGTTGAGATTTTTTGATAATTTTTTTAAATCTTTTGTTTTTTTTGTTGCCAATTTCATCATTAAGTGTAAGGTTTTTATTAAATTTTATCTTTTTAATATTGGATTGATAGTAAATTAATTTTGATATTTTTTATCATATAATAAAATAAAAAATTAATTCATTTAAGTAAAAGTAACAACCAAATTACAGGGTTAGTACACTAACTAAATATTATTTAAAGAGTCGGACAAGGACTTTTTAGATTTAAACTATTATAAGTTTAATGATAATCCTGAGAAGTATTTAACAATCTAAATTTTTATTTTTATGCTTAATAAATTTGTGTGTGTTTGAAAAAATTTGTATTATTTTTGTTTTATTTAAGACGGAATTAATGGTATGACATCTATCACTTCCCAGTCAAAAATTCTAGAACACAGGTTAGCATTCCCAGCCAGATGGTCGTACCAGATGGAAAGGGAACGCATTTATATGGTACAAAGTACAGTGCTGGGCTCTTAAATACTTTGAATTTCTTGATATATTGTTGGCACATTCATGCCATGATATTTCCCTTTTCATTAATTTATGGTCCCTTCTTCTTCTTCTCTGTTTTGAGGTTTTTGACACGTTTGTTGCATTGCTTCGGCATTAATTAATATTTGATACAAATCATGACCGGCATGGGGAGGAGACTTACACTCCATTTAGGATTGTGCTTCTTTTTTTTTTTTTTTGTATTTTTTAAAAATTTAAAAAACATTAAATTATTATTTTATTCAGTGTTCTTCGATGATTTTAATGTGATGATGTTAAAAATAAAAAAATCTGAAAATATTCTTAAAAACATTATAAATTATATTATTAATACACACTTAGACAATCATGAGAAAAGAAGGGACAAGAGAAAAGAAAAGAAAATCAAAAGATGGTGTGATGGGGTTGGATCACATCTATAAAACTCATCTTGATGAGTTAATCTAGTGATTCACTTATTAGGGTTGGGTTTTATTTCAAATTGGAATTTTTTTTGAAAAAAAAACCTTAAACAACATCTATATTTTCATTTTATTTTATAAAAAGCTAAAAGGATATTGTTTGGATAAAGAATTATTTAGGTCACCACCTCTTGAATTGACCATACAAATCATAACCTGTACCTTAAGTTAGATCATATATAATCCATGGAGGTCTATATGTGCTGGAGTTGCCCGGTCAGCAATGCTATAGAAGTAATGAAGTGCTGGATATCGATCGGTAGCAGATGGAATTGGGAAGCCTGCATTGTTGACTGGAATTTAATTCCATGCAAATCCTTGACTACGGGCTCCAAGATAAAGAAGGCAATGGCTACTGGCATAGCCTACTAATCTTTTGTCACAATCGTAAGCGGAAAATCTTCTATACCTAATAAATTATCAAAGTTACCCACCGTCGTCCTCCTCTTTCTTCTTCTTTTTCGTGATCCACTGTCTAGCTATTTTTTTATTTAGTTTAACATGAGTATTTGTGCTAGTTTATATGTATCTTGACTAATCTCACGGGTTCTGAAGTTAACGATCATGTAAACCTTTAGTAGCTATTATATGAGCAACCACATGGTTCGAATCTGAGACCATAAAAAGAGCAAACCTTTTGATACTATCTAGTTATTTTAGTTTTTTTTATATGTGATAGGATCATAGTGTTCTACTAACTTTAAACACTACAAATATAAAAGATTTCTATCAGCACTGCTGCATATATATATACGATTTTTTTTTGTTGAATGGTCAAAGTTACTTGCAGTAGTGATAGTACAGTGAGAAGAGGTTCTTGAGGGAGGATATTGGCGATTCATCTTGAATACCAATGCTAGCAAAGGACCAGCTAGATCCCTCAGCAACTTGAAATTAACGATGAGGACACGTTTGATCAGAAGTATAATGAAATTATACTCCCGTATCTGATGTTTAATTGGCTGTTCACCAAGAACACGGGCCTTGGTCCTTCCATAGTTTAGAAGAAGGGGAAAAAAAAATCAAAATCCCTGTTGTTTTTGGAAAATTTTCAATAAGTTTTAAATAAATGGAATGAACACCCCAGAATAAAAACTTCACGTTCCTAAACCTTCCAAGCACCAAAGTCTGCATTCGTCTATGCTCAAGACATGACCTAAATGATTGCCCTTGTGATCGGTCTGGAGCGGGAGAGAAGAAGAAGAAGCGATATGCGTTGTTAATGTTAATGGGCTTGGGACTTCCACTCCATTGATGAACTTGTGATTTACAGAATCCTTGATCACTAGTACCATGGCACATAACACGCAAGAAACACTAGCTAGCTCAAAACTCTAAAGGGTTATGATACTTACTCCCACTAGGATATTTAGGGTCTAAGTGAGAAGTACACTCATTGCTCCCCTTAGACCTGAAAAAGATGACTCAACTTCTAGGATTTCATGTTCAACCCCATTAGGCCACAACACACTAGTCTCTAAATTCGACTTGGTTGTACATATAACTCAATAAGACAAACTCTCGAGTACAAAATCAAACAAACACAACCTAACCCTAAAACTACTTCACCTATCCTCTTATGGTTTTTTAATTATAATTTTAAGGATATTTAAAAGTGTGATAATAGTTGTTTTTTAAAGTATTTTTTTGTTTTGAAATATATTAAAATAATATATTTTTTATTTTTTAAAAATTATTTTTGACATCAGTACACCAAAATAATTTAAAAATAAAAAAAAATTAAACAAATTTTTTATGAAACACAGTTTGTGGTTTACACTATGTTTTAAACAAATACGTTTTCATTGAATATTATTAGAGTAGGTTTATATCTAGTATATTAGCCATATGACATCATCATTTCTACTTAATAGTATTAAGAGCTATTATCCCAAATTATTGCCTCTAGAATAAGTATCATAATATTTTCCCTCTTTTACCTTTATCTATGCATAAATTGGCATGATTTATGACTAGATAAAAATCATAAACTATAAGGTAAGGGATTCTAGTCTTCAGTTGGGATTGTTCTCTTGTTGATTTTTTTTTTTTATCATTTTTTTTATTGCATCATCTTTAAAACTCCAAAAACATGCACAATACAATCTCCATGACTTTATTCATTCTATATCTGTGCTAATTTAAATATCGAGTAATTATAACAAATGACTTGTTTATATCTGTTTGTAGAGGTAAGCAAAAAAGTTAAAATTCAATTAAACCAAGAAAATCAGAAAAAAAAATAACTGAAAAAACTGAACCATGAAAAAAACCGATTAAACTAATTTAAATTTTGAAAAAACCGACCGGTTCGATTTTGATTTTATAAGTCTGAAACCAAAAAAACCAAACCGAATCCAAACCGAGCAAAAACCGAGCCAAACCGAGCCAATCCGGTTTGAACCGGTTTTGTCCTAAAAAACCGAACCAAACCGAAACCGGTTTCGGTTTGGTTTTTTTTTTAAATTTCAGTTTGGTTATTTTTTTTATAAAAATCGAATTGAACTGAAAATAATCACCCTTAGATATTTGTAAAGCCTAGTTAAATGTACGTAGTAGCATAAATCTTTCAATTTATTTGCTGGGGGTTTTTAGTGAATTTTGCAAATACACTATGATATCATAAAAGAGTAATTTCCTTAATAAGAAATCAATCTCAATATAATATTAATTAACATGATACAAATCAAAGTGTTAATTATTGCATATATTGTTTTCTATAATAACAAAGTTGCTATACCTTGAACCATGCATATTATGTAAGACAGAGTATGATTGATTAGTACTGTATTAATTATAAAATAAATTGTATTTTATTTGATTTATGTATTTATTAATTATATCTAAGTATTATAATTAATACCTAAACATCATAAGATCATCCACTTTCTCAAGAAATCATTGTCCACGAGATTCACTTTTGACGAACAAAAGTAACAATAATTAAGGTTCTAATTGCAACCGTACGTAATGAAGAAAATAATTAATCAAACCCACATATAATTAATGGGCCGTTGGCTTTCTCGACTTATTAATCCACTTCATGAAAACATTTTCTCTTTTTCACCCTTTTTAGGCACCTTATCAATTAATTGAATCATGCTTTTTGCCTAATTTCCAATCATAAAGGATTATAATATAATTATATATCACTTGAAATTTCTTGTTTCGGCCAAGAATTTTCCCATCAACAACATTCCTGAGCTAACATTGAGCAAAAAAGAGAAACGTGGAACCGATTTTTCATCATGAAGATCGCAATTTGCCCAACCAAATCCGGGGCCAATAAATTTCTAGGAGAACTTCAATGCATTGAGTCTAGGAAACACTTATATAAATTAATTATAAAAATAATTCTTCTTACAGGATCTGGTTGATGGCCCGACTCCAATCTCCCGTACGTAGTTGTATTTCTTAGAACGCTAGCTGAGTTAATACAGACCTGTTGGTTTACTATGTGAACCCGACCAAACACGGGTTAGGGGGGGTGGGGGCTTTTAATGCAATGATTGACCAAATCCGTCGGTTTATTAGATTGATGTGGAAGTATATTCTTAATATTATTTTAAAAAAATCCAATTTAATTTTTATTAATATATAAATTGTATTGAAGATGTCTTTTATTGTTTAATAAAAAAAAATTGAATTTTGATTTTACTAGAGCCTACAGGGATTTTTTTTTCTTATTTCATTTTGTAGTAACCGAGAAAAAGAATATTATTTTACCTTCTTTTTTTAATTTTACTCTGGGGACCACGACTCCAGATTAAAATTCTTTACAGGAACCTATGTGATATAACTTTGACTTTTCACCTGCAAATTCCTCGTGCTGACTTCAATCAATTCCGATTGGATAGAGGGGAAGGGAAAAAAATGATAATAGATAACAATAATAATAATAATAATAATAATAAAAACTCTTAGTCCAGAGTCCAGGGGATTTTCTCGATTTCTCCCTTATACTTAAGAATATTGATAAAATAAATTTCATGACACGAATTATTAGGATAGTGCAGTGTAATTTCAGCAACTTTGATGTTATTTTTATTTTATTTGCTGTTTGTCTAATCTATATTCTCCCTCTCTAATTAATTACCCCCTGGGGTGTTAATTCTGTTGTTTATTTTATTCTCTATCTTATCTTTCATTGGACTTGAATAATAATTTAAATATAAAAATATTTCTTGAACTCAAAACCCTCCTACAATCTGCTTTAGCATTTTGCAAAATCAGTATCATCAAATAAAAACTTTAATAATCTTTAAGATATTTTCCTTACAATCATAACTATGAAGAAAATACTGTAAATAAAATAAAAAAATTGTTAAAGTAATAGAGAATCATGCTAGCTAGTGATATAAATAGCGTTGTCTTAATTATGATAATATATACTTTAAATAAAATTTAATAAATAAAACTGCTAGAATAATTAAATTAAATGATCTATACAATACAAACTAGAATGCATAATTAAGATATATTAGTAAACAATAAATCATATATAGTCCATAAAAAGATATATCTCTGGACTCAGTCTGAACTCAGATTGGGATTCCATGGATTTTTCCCAGTGGACAACAATAGGGTAAAAAAAACCATCTAAAACTGTGAAAGGTGAAACAAAATAAACATTAAAGACCAGAGATTCAACACTTGAAAGCCCACAACTGCTTAGCATGAACAAATCTTGGTACGTTGAACAATGACATTCTGCCCTTTCAGACTTCGGAGATGCACGCAGTATCCTGATTCGAACTTGCTTCTGGTACGTGCTCCTGTTTTTGTCTTAGGGCATTTCCACGATAAAGGGAGAAACCACGCTTTGTTACTCCATCTTGCCTGATATATATATGAAGAAATTTGCAGCTGGAAGTCTGATTTAAGTTAGGTTTTAAATTATATAAAACATAATTATAGCTTGAAGTTTGAGCTAAGTTGGGTTTTAAATTAAATAAAAACAAAATATTGAACTGGTCAAGTGATATAATTAACCTGGTTAAATTAGATGCAAACCTAAGATCAAATCCAATAATTTTTTTAAAATTAAGATGGAACACATACTTAATTTTTAATTAAAACAAATGACTTGCAGGTTTACTTAATAACCTAAGTTTATTTTTAATATGTTCCTTAATTACCAAGTCTAAAATAAGATTTGTTTTTATATTTGGAATTGCATTTTAAAAGTACGTTGAACTTAAAAATATATTAATTTAATTTTTTTAATGTGATAATATTAAAAATAAAAAAATAATATATATTTTTAAAAATATATTGTATTACCATACCAAATATGCACCAACAAGGATGAGTAAAACCATGAGTTGTTGACTTTTTGTAAAACTTTTTTTCCGTGAAGTAGACAAGAATAGTTGTTAGTAACTTGCAACTAACTCAGTAATAAAAGCTTCCCTTTTCCGTGAATTGGGCCTACGCTATAAAAAATCCAAAATAAAGATTGCTTTAAATTTATGATAATGAAGGAAATATCACAGCAATATTTCATTATTTAATATCTTTGAAGCTTAATTAGTCCAGCAAAAGGATTTGCTCACCACTTCGTTATTCACATAGGATTTGTAAATTTTAAGATATAGAAATTCTAACTCTTTCCTAATTCCAATACTATAATTTTATAATTACTTTTTATAATTATAAAAGTACACAATTGTTTTTATAATTACTTTTTATAATTATAATTACCAATAATAAATAAAGTTATTTGCACCATGTGGATGTAGAGGTGCGGTTTTAAAATATATTTTTTTTTGAAGATGAATCTTAATTAACGTTTAAATTAATTCAATTTCAAGTGGTTTGAAATTACTTTTATTATCGAAAAGCAATACCAAATCAACAATAATAAGTAAAGTTATTTCACCCTTTATTGGGTGAAAAATGTATAGTTTTAAGAAGCCAAGTCCTTCGTTTAGTTGAACGGCCAAATTAAGAAGAAGATTGTAGTGTTTCAAGAGAGGGATGGATGACGTCCAAGGCCCGGCAACCACCCTCTCCTCCACCTTTTACGGAGAAAGAAATAGAAAGGACAACTTGGGTAACAAAACTTAAGGTCAAACGAACTATTAACCTTTTTTTCTCTCTTCTTTCCTCTATATAACTCCATCACAGCCCAGCTATACCCTTCCCCCCTTCCCCTCTCTCTTCCTCCTCTTAAGCTTTTCCTTACCTAACCACTGGTCTGTTCTCTTTCTCTTACGTAGTAATTGCTAGGAAACACCTTACTTGTTGATCAAATTCGTGTCTGTTTGCTAATTTGCTTCGGCTCTTAGCTGTTGGTGCTTGTAACTCGAGTAAGAAAAGCTGTGACGGTTGTTGATGGAGAGTGAGTACTTTTTCAATGCAGGAGTCCCTCCACAAGCATTGCTCTTTGAACCAACCTCAACCTCTTCATTGATGCCAATTTGGCAATCCCTCTCATCTCCCATGGAAATGCAAGATAATTGCTCAGCCCGCCGCTTGTTCAATTCCAACTGGGAAAAGTCAACGGATCACAGTCCTCACTTTGAGTCTTCCCTGAGCTCAATGGTGTCCTCTCCAGGAGTATCAAACTGTAACGTGTCCAATGAGAGCTTTATGGCCAGAGAACTGATAGGAAAGCTAGGAAACATTGACAACAGCATCAACCCTGGTGAGATCTCACCGCATTCTCAGCCAATGTTGGCAGCTTCATATATTACAGCTGCCAATAACAGTGCCAACACCTCATGCTATACTACTCCTTTGAATTCACCACCCAAGCTGAAGATGCCTGCCATGGATCAATTTTCGAAAGAGCATTCGAATATCCCCAGTTTGGGAAAACCAATGGGTTTGAATTCCAGTGTGGCAGAATTCACAGCTGATCCGGGATTTGCCGAGAGAGCTGCAAAGTTCTCTTGCTTTGGCAGCAGGAGTTTCAATGGCAGAATCAGCCAGTTGGGGCTAAACAATGCTGAAATGGCTAATGGATGTAATCCATTGATGGGAAATGGCAAGTTGGCGCGTGTTGCGAGTAGTCCTTTACTCAAGGCAGTGGGATCTCAAAAGGGTAACAAGAGTACTCCATTGCAGGATCGATCCGAATTGACAAATTCTCAGGAGTCCTCTGTATCTGAACAAATTCCAAGTGGGGAGGCAGGTTTAAAGGTCTCCAATGAGTTAAATTCCAGGAAAAGAAAAGCACTTTCTAAGGGAAAAGCAAAACAATCAGCATCAAACCCACCAGCCAATGCTACGAAGGTACATAGTTATATAGATTACTAACAAGTCAAATTTCTTTTCTTATCTCTTCTCTTCTTATATATCAATTGGGAATACAATTTTGATCAAACGGGAAAATTCTCTCGTTCAGGATGCAGAAACTGATGATAATTCAAACACGAAAAGAATCAAGCCAAATGAAGGAGAAGAGAACGAAAATAGTTCTGTTAAAGCAGAGGAAGAGCCAAAGGGCAGCGGAGAGGATATCCAAAACAAGGCCAATTCAAAGCCTCCTGAGCCTCCTAAGGACTACATTCATGTTAGAGCAAGGAGGGGTCAAGCAACTGATAGCCATAGCCTTGCTGAAAGAGTGAGAATTACAAGTCAACTGTATACCATACAATTTTATTCAATCAATTGGAGTAATTTCCAGATTAGCATTAACACTGGTTAATTAACATGTTGTCAGGTTCGAAGAGAGAAAATCAGTGAACGAATGAAGCTTCTCCAAGATCTTGTGCCTGGTTGCAATAAGGTGTGTTGAAACTTTCAGATTCGAATACATTAGCTTCAAGAACGTGAATTTTTAATTGCTAAAATAAGTTTTGTGTGTCCATGTTAGGTCACAGGAAAAGCCCTTATGCTTGATGAAATCATAAATTACGTGCAGTCATTGCAACGGCAAGTTGAGGTAAATTAATATATATATTTGTGGAAATCAACAATCCTCATCTTGTTTGAAAAGTGAAGCTCCATGCCTAATGATTGTCCCTTTACTATTTCTGTGGGCAGTTCCTCTCTATGAAGTTGGCTTCTGTGAATACCAGGCTGGATTTTAACATGGACACTCTCATTTCAAAAGATGTGAGTCTTTTAGTCAATGCCCTGAACCTTTTTGTACATGAATTTCAATTCTTCGAAGTCTGAATTTGCTGCTGCATTTTTGTGTTTAGATGTTCCAATCAAGCCAACCATTGCCCCATCCAATATTTCCATTAGATTCCTCGGCACCGGCAGCAATATTTAGCCACCAACAGCAGCAAAATCCACCACTGCATAGCAATATTTCTAATGGGGCAGTGACCCACTGCTCTGTGGACCAATTAGATACCACTGGACTGTGCCAAAACCTCAATGCTCAGTTACCCCCGCTTGATGGATTTACCCAAAATGCTCATCAGGTATTATATTGAGTTCTTAACCATGAAGTCCATGACGTGAATGCAGAGATTTTATTATTTTTTTCTTTTTGTGGTAATTTCCCTAGCACATTTCTGAACCTGCTTCTCTAATTATGTCCAGTATCCAACATTCTGTGAAGATGACCTGCAGACCATTGTTCAGATGGGTTATGGCCAGAATCCAAACCTGGAAACATTTCTGCCACAAAATTTCCATGGTAAGAAAAAGAGGCAGAAATCATCAAAGCTTTGAACTAGTCTCCAAAACTATGCAAATAAAGTTCTTGTTCATGACAAGCATTCATTTAATGCAGGTTCAAATCAAGTATCCCACATGAAAATTGAGCTCTAATCACCATTCTTCAGTTCAAAATTCAGAAGTCCAGAAGGAGAGAAAGGGCGCTGTACATACAAGAAATCTTATATGGACCAACCCAGGAATCACTAAGCAATTTTATCATTAGGTTGATGAGGAAGAATTTTTTTTTTCCCCATGATTTTACATATTCCTGATTTTTTCCCCCCCTCAAGATCCTTTTTTTCAAGTTTCTTGGAAGTATCCACTGTAAAATCCTAGCCTAGCTCTTATGTATCTTGGTGCCAAGTCTTGCAGCACCAGATTTGATGTAAGATACGATTCTAATTAGTAAATGAAGAATTTCACTACCTGTCTTTTTCTATCTGTCTGTACATTGATGTACAGATAAAGACCATGGAAATAGAAGCATCATCATAATTAAGCGATGCTAGATTGTGTAATCTTTAGGATTTGATTCTTTCTTATGTTGTAACCAGCTGTCTATGCTGAGGACTTTCTGTAAAAGTCTGATTTGAGTGATTATGACATTGGTTTATCTTGAGCTGGGGTCAACAATTGCATGATTTCTGGCACACACTACTGGCCTCCTGTAATTTTCATCGATTAACCACAAACAGAAGTTTCTGTTCCCTTTTTTAATGTCAAAGTGCTAATCAATCGGCCAGAGATTGGAAGTTAGAAGTTAGTAGATTTTACGTCGCGGTTTAAAAAGGCAGATGAAGCTATAAAAACTTTAAACAACTGTTCATCGCTGCACAGTATTAACCTTTTAATACTGCTACTACCCTTTTAATTGAAAAACATTTACAATCGCACCGCATACCCTACAACCAACCATTGAAGAAAAGAAAATAATTATTTTATAAACATCAAAAGAATCCCATGTTGGCAGTGGTGAGATTCTGACTAGACTCAATGAATCGAAGGGCTTTATCATCCCCTCCACTTTTAAAAGTATTAGTGAATAGGAAAAAGGGTGGAAAGGGCTTGGTTTGGTGGAATTCATGTATGGAAAGATACCCTTTGGAAATAGACTAATCTTTTCCTTTGAGGTTGTTAGTAAAACTCCATTTTCTAGGGTTTAACAAAGGATTTCTGCCTTGCAGCCAAGCTGTTTTTATTTATTTATTTATTCAAGGGTCTATAATTGCTCTGCAAAATTTGTAGTCTTATTATTTATTCAGTCACCAGAAAGATGCCATGAATGCGCTGTGCCCCTAGGGATTAGAAAATTTGTACAGAACATGCTTATTCTATAATATTATAATATTACAGATGATTAGAAAATGTTTACGTGACAAGTCTTGTCCCCATAAAGTTTCAAAGGCTCTAATCATAATCAAATGTGCATAGGGATTACTGTTTGATATCTTTCCAACTGTTAATTTCCTTGTCTGTTTCGTCCATTCACATTGTTTATTTTTTTATTTATTTTAAAATTATTAAATTTGTCTTTTTAATATTTTTTTTTATAGTTTCAATGCTTCAGATAATAAAAAAAATTATTTTTATATATTTTTAAGTAAAAAAACCTCTTAAAAAGTATTGAAATACCAAACACACTCAAGGGAGGGCTGGTTTTCTTCCACCATTAAAAAATTATGATGAAAGAAGTGGTGGTAACTTGTTGGGAATACATAACTTGACAACTATTTGCCAATACTAAAATTCGTTGAGAAATTCCATTTGACCTTTGACAATCTGGCAAAATTCTCCAAGGGGAAAAAGGTTGGAACCTTGATGCAATTATGCAAAAAAAAAAAAAATATTATTATTATTATTATTATTGTTCTTGGTGGTGTTGATGTCGATGTTGGTGGTGATTATCATCTTAACTCACTCTATAAAAATCTATTTAATTAAAAAAAAAGAAATATAAAATAAGAGTATTTAAAATAATTTTAAAATGAATTTTTATTATTTTAAAATAAACAATATATATAAAGAGGTCTTTTTATTTTTATCTCTTTTATTTTTTAGTAATAATTAAATGCTACCTAAACACGACCTCTCTGTTTAATAGCAAATGTGTTGTACATAGTCAACCACCCCCACACAGTTTATAAATTATCGTTGCAAGAATATATTTTTAATTTGATAATGAGACTTTCAAAATAGCTTAATTAATTTCTTTTTTAACAATTTTAAAGGTTTATTTTTTACATCAGTTTAATATATTAAAGTATTTTAATAAATCTTCTCAATACTGGTTTTAAAATCCGGATCTAAAAAATTTAAGAAAAAAAATGTTTTTTTAATCACTAGTCCTATACCCCACAGCACGTAAAAATATTAGATGAACATTTTCCTCTTTGTTTTTTCATTTACCGAGTTTCTCTCATAAGAAATATTAAAACAATAATAATATGAATTTATTTGTTTTTATATTTCAAAAGTATTTTTAAAAAAAAATTATTTTTTTTATTTTTTCTTTACTTCACATTAATATATTTTTAATGTTTTCATATCATTTTGATGTGCTGATGTCAAAAATAATTTTTAAAAAACAAATAAAAATATTATTTTAATATATTTTTTAATAAAAAATATTTTAAAAAACAACCACAATCAAACTATCAAATACCTGAAAATCCCACCAAGAACTTCAGTTAGCAGTTAGCCCACTAGTGTAATGGAATTTTGTAGGTCAATTGTCTTAATCAAAATCCTGAAATCCATGTCCCTGATGGAAGGAAAAGCTTCGAGCTTCCGCGAATTAGTGTGAGATTTATCTCACCAAGACGAGGCCCTACCCTACCAATGGGCAAATAATTATATATATTGTTGTTTTGTAGGGTATTTAGTGATCATTAGGGTAGGTGACCTATTTACTTGTAAGAGGATGTTGCTGTTCTATCACCCCCTTTCCAATTGGACCCCTGTAATCTCTTTCAAGTTTCACCTCCATGAACCTTTAATTTTTAGGTCTCTTTAACCTCCAAGGGTGTTTTCTTTGCAGGGGAGAAAAGAAAACACGGGCTGTGAAGAAAAACCCATCATTTGCTTCACCAACCATGGCGTTATTTCATGCTCTCCAACTGTAAGAATATTTTGTTTTTCTGCATTTCAAAGGATCTCACCATCAAATCCCGTTTCTTTTCAATGCAAGATGTGTAATTTGCAAGGAAATTATAATTTTTTGTGTCACAATCCTACCTGTTTTCTTCCTTTTTTTTCCCCTTCTAGTGACTTGAGATGGACAAATTTACTCAGTTCTCAATTTGCAATGTACTTTTCGAGGGTGAGCTTTTTTCAACTCGTGAAGCTTTATGCCTCCCCACCTAACAATTATTTAATTAGTAGTAGCTTCTTACACCGTTCATTTGATTCACCTTTCTTGAGTGCATTGCTCTTCTCAATGATGGAGGACTAGAGCTCCACGCTTCAAAATTCACGTAGATGGTGCAAAACTGCAGAGCAAAACTATTAAATTAGGTCTAGCTGTTAATTTTGTGATTCTTTAGTTAGATTTTTAGTTCCTGTTGAGTTTTAAATTGAATCAAGTTAGAGTTAATGTGATATATTCTTGTCAACTAGATGGGTCAGGAATCTAATTGATTCAATTAAAATCTAACTTGATTTAAAAAAATTAAAATAATATTATTTTTTTTAATATTAAAATAATATCATTTTAGATAAATTTAAATCAATTTTAAGTTAGGCATAATTTAATAACTTTACCGGGGAAAAAAAGGTGTACAAAAAAAAGTTCTTTTAAACTGCCCACATTTCTTGAAGAAGGAAAATGTCAGTGTCAAAAAGAATTTCGGGGAAATTTGGTTTGGTTGGTGAAATTTGTTTATTTGTTATTCTTTTTAATGCCAAAGAGTTAATTCTGCTTATTCCAAAAAATCCCTTGAAAAAGAGGATGATTATCCCTTGACATATTTACTTAAAAACTCATAATTAAAAAGGTTATAATATATCTATACCAAGTAGAACATCAAGGCTAAACAATATGAACCTAACTTACTTTCAAGCTCAATATTTTTGGGTACACGTGGGTCTAGCGAGGTACCATATCTAATTTTTTTTGGTTCAGTTATATTTTGAGCTTAAATGCATATGGATCTGCTAAGATTCTAGACCTGATATTTTTTTGTTTAGCTATGCATTAAATTCAAGTGCATATAAGTTCAAGAAGGTGTCAAACCCGAACATCCACGGGTTCAACTATTTACTAAGCTCAAGTACATGTGAGTCTAGAAATGTATCAGGTTTAAATATTCTTGAGTTCAGTTATGTATTAAGGCCAAATGCATATGAGTCTGACAGGGCATCAAACTCATGACCTTTACGTTTGGAATCATTCCAAACTAAAAATATATAGAGTTGATAATTTTGTTAGGCTCTATGTTAGGTCACGTGAATTTGTTTATTTATTCTCATGTCTTTTAATATAAAATATTAAAAATCAAGAATGATCATCTCCCTACATCCTTATGTATATAAAAGTCTCTAAATAATTTGTCATATTTCTATTAACATTAATTTTGTGTAGGTATATATATCCCTTCATTAATGTTGTGTAAGGAATATATATCACTCATCAATGCTATTAGAAAGACGTGAAGCTTAAACATTCCCATTCAAGTAACATGATAAAATTCAGAGACTATATACCCCCTCTAAATTGCCTAGGTAAAGGGTCCACACTTTTCATATTCTCTAAAGTATTTATACTCTTATTTTACAAAGTATTTACCATACACAAACTAAAAACAAACATTCTTGTTATTAAGAATTTAAAATTTATTCTTTTATTTATTGCAATATCTTATTAAAAAGTACTGATTTTATCATCATATGATTTTTAAATTTTATAAAAAAAACTATTTTGCAAGTATTGAATCTTTTATCATCAATCATCAACTGCTTAACCTCTTACAGAAGAAAACATTAATGCAAGCTTGTGATATTTTATATCTAAACACTTAAAAAAAAAAAAAACCTTTCATTCGTGAGCATACGGAATTTTAGAAAATTATGAATAGTTAACAATGCCAAAGGATTTTTATGCAGCGGATAAATGGCCATTAAATTCAAGGAATTGAGTGGTTCAATGCTTCAAGTGTTTATTATGAGCTAATTATGTTCAGTCCTTGTGATGTATTAATATAAATTAATTAATCCTTGTAGTATAAAAAGATTATTAAACAACCCCGAAGGTTTTTTATGCAGCAGATAATTAAAAGCATGTTTGGGAATGCGATTCAACGGTATTTCAAAAAAAAATTTGAATTTTTTTTGTTAAAATTTAATATGGTTTGTATGTTTTGGATCGTTTTGATGTGTTGATGTTAAAAATAATTTTTAAAAAATAAAAAAATATCATTGACATATATTTTGGCATAAAAAATTATTCGAAAAACACCCGCAATCATACTGCCATTAAATTCAAGGAATTAAGTGGTTCGTTCAAATACTTTAAGTGTTTATTATGAGCTAATTATGTTCCGTCCTTGTGATGTATTAATATAAATTAATTAATCCTTGTAGTATAAAAAAATAATTAAACAACCTTTATTAGCGTTCATCATACTTAATTTAATGATTTTGTTTTTAAAAGATAATTAAACAACTTCCGTACTTCAAGTTTTATAAAGCTAATCGTCAACTAATTGTACTTTTGTAGGAAAATTGAAGCTTATAAATTAAATTATATTTATTATTACTTTTGTTAATGAATGATGATTGAAGTACCTTACTATAAAATGAATGAAATATAAGAGGAATAATTGATAGAAAAAAAAGAAAATAAAAATTGATAGACTCGTGTACCTTCAAGGAGGTTAAATTAAACTTTGTTAAAATAAAACATGTATATAATTTTAAAACTTGATCTAGAGTTAATTTTTAAATATTATTTTTTAAAAATTAATAATTTAATTTTATCTGGATTAAATTTAAATTAAATCAATAGATTATTTATATTTTTTAATTTTTAAATTTAATTCAAACTCGAATCAACCCACCGAAGAAAAGTAAAAAAAATTTTAAAACAATGGGCATAACAACAAATATTTGTTTAATTAACATGTTTCAAAACTTAGGCTCCGTACTCCCACATTTTACACAATGTGATCTAGGGTAACCCTACCCACTAACATGGGTTGCCTTCCACTCCCACTTTACATTCCACTAAGAAGAAAATAGCCAGGTTGACCTTAGAGCCAAGAAATCATCAAATAGTTGAGATCCTCCAGTAGCTTATCAAAAATCAAATAAAGCATGCGATTTCATGTGCAAGCGACTCAGATTTTTGATATCCTGTAGCTACTAGGAATGTTCAAACATCCTCGTGATGCATGAATATTTCCGTGGTCTACGAGACGGTGCTAGCAGCTCAAATGTTTGCTCTCCTCTAGATGTCTGCCTGTGGTCTATGAGACGGTGTTGTGTAGAAAAATGCATATTTTGTACTTCATTCTCTAGTTATTTTACTATTAGAGAAGATAAAACCATGCAAGTGTCTTACCTTTAATCTTATCCTTTTAAATTGTTATTATTATTATTTTCTTTTTTTGTAATATGGACCATGAACTCTTTGTTAGGTTATTGAATTTGTGAGTCTAATTATCCCAAATCATAGACAACATTTATAGTTTTCTCACCATCCAAGAAAAATAAAGAGAAGAAAATGAGTTCGAAATCAAAATAAAATTATGGGTTTTCTAACTCAATCATGGATTCACCTTCTCCTCTTCGATGAGCTTAATTTCTACCGAGTTGAATACTTTTTTGGGCGTTTTCTCTCCTATCCTCTCTCTCTCTCTTCTTTCTTTTTTTCTTCCACAATCTTTTTCCAAGCTTTTATCTTTGTCTTGTGTAATGAACTAACCATGCTGAACACCGACACAAGGAACTAAATCAAGAGTCAAATTATTAAAAAAAAAAAAACTCGAAGAAGGAAAAAAGATCACATACCAATATATATATATAATTTTGGTGATATATAGGTTTTTTCTAACCTATACCGTACCTAGGGTTAGGCTCCGGTCATCATTAAAGAGGAAAAAAGAAAAACCGATGACAATAACAGTATGTTGCCCTAACGATTGATAGGTCATAGATATCAAACACACCGAGATCGATTGTTTTTTTTTTTTTTTTTTTCTGGTTCAAGTCGTTGTGAATTTTCTTTTCTTTTTTCTATTGGGTGACAGGGTGTTGTGGAATTATTGTGAGCTTGGATTTCGGTGAGAACGTCTATGACACTACCATGTCTGGTCTTACATCTGAGAAATTTCTTCTGCGTGTCCGGAGGACAATTTCTTAAGCTAGCTGTTGGTGGAAACGCTGTCATGGTTGTATGGCATTAGAGAGTAAAGTTATTCAACTCGTGTTGCACAGGAGGTTAATCAGGTTATTCGTTAACTCTGGAGTTTAATTTTAGTCGGGTTTTATTTTAAATTATTTTAAAAATTAATTTAATTAAACTCGAATAACTTAATAGTTCAATTAATAATTTAAAATTCAAGTGAGACCTGACCAAGTCAACTCTAAAAAGGCTGACATGTGATTGACCCGCTAATCTAATGGTTGACTTGAAAAATTCAGGCTGTAAATTTTAAACCAAACTAGACCCCAAACCGAGTTTGAAAACCGAATCATTAAAGATTGGCCGGTTAAGAAGGGGAAAGGGAAAGTCAAGCAAAAACACCACCGGTTTATTTCGACAGGTTTCTTCTTGGAAGCCCGTAGGAATGGGAAATAGAGATAATGGGCCTCCAGAATGTAACTCAAAGGCCCTATTTGTTATCGTGAGAATAGAGATGCAAAGGACTGAAGTCGGAGCCTTGCCCATCTCCATCCTTGCCTAACACAAAGAGGCTCTGTCTAGCTGTTTGCCATTTGTCTTCTTTCCTTTTTACTGCAGAGCACCAATGATACCCTTTAGTTCAGTTCTGGCCCAAACAAAATATTTAGTTCCGGCCCATAAATAATATCTAGTGCTGTAATTGGGCCTTTCCTCAGAGCCCCATATAAAACTATAATCATGGGCCTTGCCACTTAACTGATGTCAAAATATAGAGCCGAGAAGCGATAGAAATCATCTTTGTACGATGAAATGTATTATTACGTAATTAAGTGTGTAATAGAATTATTTTATTTATTTGCAAAACTAACAATTAGTAATGCAACGGGGTACGTCGCAAAGTTTCTTTTCGTTCTTGTAGTTTTTTAAAAAACCTATTCAATCCCTAATTTATAATTCACTCACAGATTGGTCCTTATTTGGAATTTTTACCCTTGTATATTATAAAAATACAATTTAGTCTTTATAATAAAATTATTTGCAATTAGATCCTTGCATGATTGCTTTTAATCATGAATGTCTCATTACATAGTTTGTTTTTTTTAATGTAGTGCTTATAATGTAACGAGTCTTTAAGTTATAATTATGATTTTAAGAATTAAGCAACCAGATATATAATGGATAATTGCATTACATGATCCATTATATCTAATCATGCAAGTCGTACGTGCTTGATTAGGGAAGGGTGAGGATAAGCTAATTGTAAAGTTTCATATTTTATTCGTTTCATATAAAATAATTTGTTTTTAAAGAATATGTTAATTTTGTGTTACTGATGTAAATCACTTAGAAATAATTGTTTGGTGTTTATATAAACATAGGAAAAAAAATTTAAAAAGATATTAGAACTAATTAATGGTATGATCCATGATTTAATGATAAATTCTCCCCACCATCATTTAAAAAAATATAAAAAAATAATAAAAATAGTTCATTAGAATGCAATCAAATAACAAAAATACTCATTACATATCCTATTAATTCGTTACTAATTTACATTTTTCCGAAAAGTTATAAACCCACCACAAATGTTGTCAAAAATATTTTTTTGACATGACACTGAAAATACAAAATAAACTCGGATTGTGAAATCGTAAGGAATTTTTTTTTATACATAGTTCAAACACCTTAAAATATATGCTTCAAATAAAAATTCATACATAGTTCAAGCATATTAAAATACATGATTAAAATAAAAATTCATACATAATTTAAGTAACTTTTCATTAATTAATAACTAACAAACTTAAAATAAACAATCTGTTGGTACCCTTTGCTTCTTGTAAAATCATAAGGAATTTTTTTTCATACATAGTTCAAGTACCTTAAAATACATGTTTCAAACAAAATTCATATATAATTTAAGTAACTTTTCATTAACTAATAATTAACAAAATTAAAACAAACAATTTGTTGATACCCTTTACTTCTTGCACTGAACTTTTCTAAAATTCTTATCAATATCTATACCATGTTCTCATCTCACATCAAGTCTATTACCAGATGAATTTTTTTTAGATACCATAAGTTCTACAATTCAAGAATTAACTCAAATAAACCTTGTAATCAAATCCAAACATAATATGATTCTAACTAATTTTTTCTTAAAAAAAAGAAGTACCATAATACATGTTTTAAAATCTACAATGATAACAAAACTCACTATAATATTCTCATTCATCAAGCAAACAATAAAAATCCATGCATGGCAGTCCCTAAAATATACTAAATTTGCAATGATAAAATTCTCAATTATTTTTTATTCTCTCCGGTCTCCACCATCAACAAAATATTATGAACAATTGGACATATTCTCTTTACTGAATTTGTCATCAATAAAACAAACAAGAGAGAGGCAGATAACATAAAACAAGAGCATGCATTTTTGAATAAAAACTCATTACCAAATCACTTCAAAAATTATATTGCATATCCATTACCCAATCACTTCAAAATCATCATACTAATCATTCCATCAAGCAAAACATTATAAAGGGAATAATTTTTATTAAAAATCATGGGCAATTAGAACCGGCAAAATATAGAGGATTGGGGAATATCACATTATAAATAGAACAACTTACATTAAAGACTAAAGAGGAAGCCGACGAACCGTTGATGATGGAAAAAAGAAAGAGTGTTGTTGATGAAGATTGAAGAGGAAGCTGTTGATGAAGAGTAAAGACTGAAGAGGATGTCGTTGAAGATGAAAAAAAAAAAGAGGTAGAGAGCTGTTGATAAAGAGTCGAAGACTAAACTCTAAAGTCTGAGGAGAAAACTATTGATGCTGGGGAAAAAAGGAGATCGTTGCCGCCTACCGCTGTTGATGAAGAGTGAAGACTGAAAAGGATGCCGTTGATGATGGAGAGAGAGAGAGAGAGAGAGAGAGAGAGAGAGAGAGAGAGAGTTGTTGATGAAGAATCAAAAACTGAACTTTAAAGATTTTCTATGCCGTTGTTGATGAAGAGGAAGCTGTGAGCCGTCAATCTCAAAGATTTTCTCTTCAGAAGATTATGAATTTAGGGTAAAACATGGATGAGTGATGTGGATTGTGGAGTTGTGGAGTTTGGAGTTTGGACAACTGGCATGTGGCTATTGACCTAGAGGAAACATATATTGCACTATTGCAGTGCAGTTTATGGTTTTTGTTCAAATCGTAAAATCGGTATCAAAATCAAGATTTTTTGTGATTTTATCCGATTTCGCTCAATTTTAACCCGATTTTATGAATTTTCGAGTTTTTAGAACAATTATACGTGTTTTTCGAGTTTACAAGTCAAATCGCGATTTTAACAACCTTGCCCATAACTATAAATTCACAAGCTATATATGAACCGATCACAACTCCAATGCACCTAAAAAAAAATTGAATATTTTATCAATAAATCTGTCATTCATGTAAAATTTAGAGAAAAATATTTTTTCTTTTCTCTGAAAAATGTCCTAGCGGGTCAAGCTAGGACTAGATCGACTCGGGACTTGAGTTCGTCTGAATTGAAAAAATATTAAAAAAAGAAAAAAAAACTCAACCAGCCCAATAGAAAACTTAGGTTGACTCGGTGATTTGGTCGACCCGACAAACAACACATTGACTTTTTAAAAAATATCAAAAAATTATTGTTTTGATTTTTTTAAAAAAAAATTTGGATCAATCTTTTTTACTTGTAACTCATGTCTTGTTCACAATCAATATAATTCACCTATTTAGTGGATTAAATTGAATATTGACATGCTCGATGCTGCTGGTGTTCTAAGAAATTACTTGTAACAGCAAGGCTAGCCTTCAACAGACTTGACACAGCAAGGCTAGCCTTTAAGTGTCGAATATGGGTGTGAGGCATCTTCATTCGGAAGTAGATTACAAAGTGATTGCTGGAGCATGAAGTAGACGCAGGATTTTATTCGATGGTAGTCAGCTATGTCAGGAATATTGAAATACACTATATACCTATCGTGAAGCAAATTCATGTGCAGAGAAATAGGCTAGTGTTAGTATTGATCAGGCATCATTCTGAATCTCCAGCTTGCAGCCTTGCATCGTGGAGTGTTTGTCCACAGATTTACGAGGTGTGTGTGTGGGAGTTTAGGATGTGTAAATAGAGCTTCTTTCTGGGTTTTGTGTTTTCCTGACCAAAAAAAATAAAATTGTCACCATACTATTCATCTATCATTGCTTGTGAGTCCACATGTTCATGATCTTTCTTTCTCAGATAACAATCCATGATTAATGTGTGATTAGTATTATAGTATATGATATTTTTAAAAAGTGTTTTTTTATTTAAGAATATATTAATATATATATTTTTTTATCTTTTATGTTAGCACATCAAAACCATCGAACATACTAAAAAAAATATTAATTTGTTGTTTTGTAAGTAAAATGTACTCTTAAAATGTATTTGCAGCGTTTGGCATTGTATTTTGGAAGCACTTTTAAAAACAAAAGTTAATTTGCTTTAAATTACTGTGTTTTTGATGTTTTCAGATCATTTTGATGTACTGATGTCAAAATTAATTTTTAAAAAATAAAAAAATATATTATTTTAATATGTTTTGAAATAAAAAACACTTCGAAAACAACTTCTATCATATTTTCAAATACCTTCTTACAAACAGAAGCTACAACGCTCTGGTAAGTACGGGCTGTTTTTTAGGGTTTCCATAAATTCAATTTAATTATTTTTTTTTATAGATGTTTTAGGGGTTTTTTTTATCAGCAAAAAAATCAATATTCTTATGTTCTTTAATTTTTCTATGGATAGCCATCTTGTGTGTGTGTGTGTAAAATCAATTATTGTTGATATTTTAATATTTTTTCTTACCCGGGTATCCTCACACCTTTTAAAGGGCGAGGCTAGTCCCGTTCAGGATTCGTGGCCACCCCTTCTAATAAGTACGTTTCCGGAAAATTGAACTTGTGTTTTTATCTTTACAGAGATATAATAATACCTTAACTGCTATACCAATACTTTATTGGTTAAGAAAATAAAAATACTGAAAAAGAATCAGTTTTTATTCTGCCACTACCCCAAACATTCAAATTGAAATTTAAAAGAAAAGAAAAGAAAAGAAAAATTAGAGAAAACCTAAACATAGAAAAAAAAAACATGAATAAAGTAACAAGAAATTGTTTTAGAAATAAGGAAAGTCTAATTATTTATGGTAAGAATGAATTTACTATAAGATAAAAGATTTTATTCCATATTTGTTATTAAAAAGGGTGCATTATTTATTTATTTATTTGTTTGATAAAAAAAACTAATATCACTTGTTTAGTTAAACGTGAAGTATAATATAAAAAATTATTTTTATTTGAAAAACGCGTTAACGAGATTAGGTTGAGTGACTTTAACACTCACCTACGCACTAATTACAAAAGCCTTTTATTTTTACCTTCTCATGCCGAAGTTCAAAAGGTTAAGCAATTAGCTTGATCAGTGGCTTTCACGATCCTATATCCCACGCTCCTACTCGAATCCATCTGCCTTACTATTCTAACCTCTGTTATAAATTCCGAACCAACTTGACAGTTTGACTTGGAATCTAATGTCAGGAGACTCCGGACTGATTTATGTTAAAAAAATAAAATAAAAATAAAAAATTGAATTATCTAGATTTAATCAAAACCTATAACTCTCAGTTTAATAACTTTTTTTTTAATTTTTATTATAAAAATAATGTTGTTTTCATTTTTTTTAATTTGTTTAGATTGATTTTTTTGATATGTGATTGAAGTGTTGTCTCGAATCGATTCTTAAATAGAGATTTACAATTACAGTTCTAATCATAGTTATTAAACCTAACCTATCTTATTTTTTTATTTAAGACTTGGATTAACATTTGAAGTAGTGTTGTTTTCATTTTATAAAAAAATTAAATTGACATTTTAAAAAAATTAAATCGAGTTTTTACCGGGTTATCAATTTATAGGTTAATTTACTAGATTAATCAAGTTACACTAAATCAATTTTTGTCTAATTTAAATTCAAACTCTACCTAATAATAATTTAACATAGCCAAGTTAAACTAAGTCTTATTTAATGAATTGATTTGTTAAATCAACAAAATTATATAAAATTAATTTTTATCTTATTTAATTTAAAACTCCAGTGAATTTAACCCTTTTAATAACACTAATCCTAAAGCACGTTTTTGTCTCATCTTTTTACCTTTTCAGTAACTGAACACTGGTTAAAGGCCTAAACATGCTAAAACTAGAAATACCTCTCCAATTCGATCTCCTCAGTCAAACACACACGACAAGACAAGACACGAAGACAAGAGAAGCTATCCAAGTTGACACCGTTAAGTTTTTAAGTTTTGATCGCCTTCTACACGCGCGCGCGCGCACACACACACAGTGTGTACCCACACACACACACACACACACCATCAATCATCATCATGTCATAACGAATCTCATCACGCGCAAAATGAATAAGCAAGTGGCGAAATCCGAAATTTTACTAGTCTGTAAATTATTAAACTCTATCGCTATATTTTTAATTTAATTAATTAGTTTTTACATCCATTGAATTCGTTCAATTAACTCTCATATTCTCTGAATACATTCAATTAAATCAAATCTTAATTTCTATAAATTGATTGAATTCTTAATGTTCCTTATCCAGGTTAATTACATGACAATTGAATAATTTACTTTATGAGATGATTTTTTATAGAATTATTAATTTATTTTTCAAAAACAAATTCTTTTACTAATATAAGATTTTACAAATACAAAATATCACACCGCATCATAAATAAAAAACAAGTAATAATATTACATTTGTATTCTTAATAAAATCAAGATTATATATATAAATTATTGAGTTAACCTAATAAAGAACTAATGACCAAGTTAAGAACATAAATAGAAAAATTAATAAAAAAACACGTTAATTACTTGAAAATTTTATAGTGTTTATATTATAATTATTTTTTATATAACTACTTGGAAACACTTTAATTAATTTTTATCCAATAATTAAATAGCCAGTACCATAAAATTTTTCGTCTAAACATGAGTCGAGGCCGCCCCCGGAGCATCTCCGTGATTAGTGCGTGCGGATCAAAATCTGGATAGGAAACTACACAGATACATCACATCACATGGCCTGTCTTCTCCTCTGCCTTCCTCCTTTTCCTCTTCCCTTCCCTTAGCTTCTATAATATAGGAGTAGCCAGTAGAGTCACTTGCGTTTGCTAAATTTTAACCTCTTTATCCATGAGTAGTCAAGCACAAAACCACGAGTTTCAAGAATGGTGGAACAAGCAACGCGGCTTTCTCGACAAACCTGATAGCACCGCCTTCTTAACCGTCGAGATCCGCAACCCTACCTCAGATCCAACCGTCGATAAAGGACACACTCGTAGTGCTCGCCAGCTGTCCTGGCTTTGGCTCCTCAAATTCCAACAACTCGCAACCTCCCTCGCGTGGCTAACCAATGGCTCAGTTTCCCTCCTCCGAACAGCCAATCGCAGGATCGCTACGAACACAACGGACTCGCCATCCGATTCCTCCGCCTCGTCACGGCGGCTTTACAGGATCATAAAATTGTTTTTATTTCTGGTGATTTTGTTGTTGTGTTTCGAGTTAGTTGCTTATTTCAAGGGATGGCATTTCAGTCCCCCGTCGGTGGAGTCGGCGGAGGCTGCCGTGGAGAGAGTCTATGCCAAGTGGTTGGAAATAAGAGCTAGTTACTTGGCGCCGCCGCTGCAGAGCTTGACAAATGTGTGTATTGTCTTGTTTTTGATACAGTCGGTGGATCGTGTTGTGTTGATGTTAGGGTGTTTTTGGATCAAGTTTTGGAAACTGCGGCCGGTGGCGGCAGTGGAGTATGATGGCAGTGAGAGTGTGGAGGATTATCCGATGGTCTTGGTGCAGATTCCAATGTGCAATGAAAGGGAGGTAAGCAAGCAGATGTAGGTTTCTAATCCTCAACTATTTTTTTTTAAAAAAAAATATTACTGAATTTGTTATTTTTTATGATATTATTGCATTATAATAGTTTAAAAATCATTTGAAAAAGGAAGCATGCTAGCTAATTATACTATTACGTGTTTGATATTGTTATAGTTTTTGGGATTACGATTTATTAAAGTATAAGAAAAACTATCAATTGTAGCTTTTTCATTGCAAAGAATTTCACTAGTACTCGTATAAAAATATAATGTGTTTATTAATCAAATATTTTTAAAAATGTAGCTAAAACAAAACGCAGTTTTAACCTTACTTCACTGCACTAATCAAATGAACCTTAGTGGATTAGTTAGCCATGTAATTATTTGTAGAATTTACGTTACTTAATGGATTAATTTCTAAAAATCATTGGTTGGCACACAGGTTTACCAACAATCTATTGCAGCTTGCTGTGTCCAGGACTGGCCAAAGGAGAGAATGCTTATACAGGTTTTGGATGATTCTGATGAATTAGATGCTCAACTCCTCATCAAGGCAGAAGTACAGAAATGGCAGCAAAGGGGTGTGCATATATTGTATAGGCATCGTCTCATACGTACAGGCTACAAGGCAGGAAACCTGAAATCTGCAATGAGTTGTGATTATGTAAAAGATTACGAGTTTGTGGCAATATTTGATGCAGATTTTCAGCCAGGACCTGATTTCTTGAAGAAGACTATCCCTCACTTCAAGGTAAAGTTATGATCAATTTGCTGGAACCTGTATAACAGTTGAAGTTTTCTTGCACTGTTGATTTGGTATATCTGCTATTATTTCACTTAGCACATAGTTACATGATTAGTTTCGATGTCGGCACACTGGAGCTTCCAACTGGTTGAATGTGGTAACCTTGTGAAACTGGTGCCTCTCTAGATTTGGCCACTGTGTTTTTTGTTAAAGAATAATCTGCTTTGTTGCGATGATTTTAGTGAATTGTTTCTGAATTTGTAGGGGAAGGATGACCTGGCATTGGTCCAGACAAGGTGGGCGTTTGTAAACAAGGATGAGAACTTGCTCACAAGACTGCAGAACATAAACTTATCGTTCCACTTTGAGGTTGAGCAACAGGTGAATGGTGTTTTCATCAACTTCTTTGGTTTTAATGGAACTGCTGGTGTATGGAGGATTAAAGCCCTTGAAGAGTGTGGTGGTTGGTTGGAACGGACAACTGTTGAAGACATGGATATCGCTGTTCGAGCTCATCTCTGTGGATGGAAGTTCATATATTTGAATGACGTTAAGGTTTGTCATGATATTAAAACTCGCCGTATTACCTTGTACATTTTGAGCTGGATAATCAATGTAATTGTGTTATTCTATCCTTCTGCAGTGCCTTTGTGAACTTCCAGAGTCCTATGAGGCTTACAAGAAACAGCAACATCGCTGGCATTCAGGTCCAATGCAGCTGTTCCGCTTGTGCTTTGTCGACACACTTCGTGCGAAGGTACTGAAAGCAGGATTTATCTGCCTAAGAAGTTTTCCAATGCAGTGAATCTTTTCGACTATATTTAGTGTCAACAACCTAAAATATTTCCCTTCCAAATTACAGGTGTCTTTGGGCAAGAAAGCAAACTTGATATTTCTTTTCTTCTTGCTAAGGAAGCTTATCCTGCCTTTTTACTCCTTCACTCTCTTCTGCATCATTCTCCCACTTTCCATGTTCCTACCAGAAGCAGAGCTACCAGCTTGGGTTGTTTGCTATATCCCTGGATTGATGTCTATCTTGAATATTCTCCCGGCGCCACGATCATTCCCATTCATCGTCCCATACCTTCTGTTTGAGAACACCATGTCCGTGACCAAATTCAATGCCATGATCTCCGGATTGTTTCGACTAGGAAGTTCTTATGAGTGGGTAGTCACAAAGAAATTAGGAAGATCGTCAGAGGCAGACCTGGTTGCATTTGCTGAAAGGGAATCGGATCCCTTAGTGGAAACTACAAATCTCCACAGGTCTTGCTCGGAATCAGGGCTGGATGTGCTGAACAAGATAGAAACAACCAAGAAAACTGGGAAAAAGAAGAGAAATAGTTTGTATAGGAAGGAACTTGCTCTGGCGTTGATACTGTTGACTGCCTCGGTGAGAAGCTTGCTATCTGCCCAAGGAATTCACTTCTACTTCCTGTTATTTCAAGGGATCAGTTTTCTGGTTGTTGGTCTTGACTTGATTGGAGAACAGGTGAGTTGACGACCGTCATATCATGGCATCCAAGATTGACGACTCTCCCCCAAGATAGCCTGTGACTGAAGCAAATTAGATACTACACTGTTCAGAACCGTAGACGTTGTTTCACAGTTGATTGAAGCAAGCCATTCGTCTGTTCTCGGCAAGGATTTGTGTTCTGTTCATTTATTTATTTTAATTTTTTTTTCTTTTTTGAGTAAAGGACCGCTGTATTATTGTGGCTGTCATCTCAACGCTGAAGGTTATTGAAGGTAATCCCAGAGTGGTGGATGTGACGGGGACACTCTAAAATTAGTGCAGGGCATCGATTCTCCGCCCTGCTGCATCGTTTCAGTGGCTTTTTGTGTCGTGGAGTAACGGAAATGTGCACTTGCGTGCCAAGATGGATGAAGCGGGCGTCATTGGATTGTCACATTATATATCATTCTCATTCTTTTTGAAGATTGCTATTTCGTAGATTGTTTACCCACAAATGTAAACTCGAAAGATATTATCATTTAGTGAAATTTATTTTATGTTAAAGCTTCCGGAATAGAATGCCTGCTTTGAGAGGGCCTGAGTGAATGTACGATATCAGCTGGGTGGAGCTTATACAATTTGCTAGAACAGCGCCTCCACTACGGTGTGCTTCTTTGGTTGAATGCCCACCATGATACGATACGCCTAGGGATTGGAGTGAGGCTTGATTTCTTTTTTCCATGTACGTATATTTTTTGAAAATTATACTAACAAGATGTAACCATCATAAATAAAATTTTCCGGGGTGATGAATCCGACAAATCCTTTACCCACCTTAATATTTCACACGAATCTAGAAAAATCTAAAAGATCCATCGTCTCCACATCTGGCTCTGCTCTACCTTGATCTAATTTTATCAATAGTCTTTTTTTTTTCAATCAAATCAAACTAAAGTCCAACCCGCCCACCTTACACGGATCACCGGACTAGTCATGTAAGATTGCCTGCCCTATAAACCACTGCCACCTGTCTCAAACAACGCGGCGAGAGCATGCCATCGACAGATTTTAACCGTTGCTGGCATAGCATTGACAAGCGAGCAACAGGAGGAGGCACGGCCAATAATTTTGTGTTACATCACATTTACATCTGGCCTCTCTTGTATTTTGTTTTTTTTCTTTAGCGTTAACTGTGACCATCTTCCTACTCTTACGTGTATATATAACTGAAACGTGACTTACATCAGTAAGCCCATGCTTATGTAAAATCCAGACAACTTCATAGCACAGCTAGAGAAATCGAGAAAAACTCAACGGAGCAAAGCTGTTTACAATGATAGTTAATGAAATCTTATACTGGTAGCAGATAAAAATCCATTACCATAAACGGAAAAAACACCAGACAGAAGCAGTCTTAGGTACCAAGGCAAAACCTTGAATTGTTAATTAAAGAAAATGATTAGAATTTTACTCTGCCTTGTTGTAACAGTCCAGTGCCAACTTGTTACTCTCTGCTGCTCATGCCTCGCTGTCTACACTCATGGGCTCTGCCTCCTTAGCTTCTGCTTTCTGTATGCACGGAGTAGACAGTAAATCAGTAATTGAAAGGGGGAGACAATCACAACTGACCATTGAAATTTTTTAAGGACTAAATATTATTCGTTTTCCAATAGGCTCAGCTTCAGATTCAAATGGCTCTGCTTCTAATAAACATACTGATCTATACTTCATAGAGGCAAAACGCAGTCTTAGCATAAAGAACTTGGGCATTGTAGCAATTAGAAGTTATCAGTTTAAGCTGCATACTTACATTAGATTCAAGAGATCCCAACTTAGACATCTTGGCAAACATGTTGCCATAAAACTTGGCTTCCTTCTTATTGTATTCCTTCATCTTTTCTTTCAAAGTTTTGTGCTCCAGCTTGACATCCCTAGTTTTAAATGATAAATGTGATGTATAAGATTAACTAACACAGAAGGGACTCTGCCGAAGAAACAAATCAAAAACCACTGCTGTTCAACCAGAATACAAATCCTACCTGTTGTCAGGATCAATCTCAAGAGCTTTCTTGATATCAAACTCAGCCAGATCCAAATCTGCCAGCTGAATATAAGCCTGGGCTCTTCTGTAGAGAGCCTTCACATTTCTACTCTCCAACTCTAATACCTGAACAGTTACTATATCAGAACTCCATCCACATAACTGATGCAAGGCTGAATCAAGATACAGGACTAGGAAATAACTTCACGTCTCTTACCTTGGTACACAACTTCTCTGCCTGTTTGTAATCCTTTAATTTCAGTTTGCAGGCAGCATTGTTTAGGTTGCAGGCGACCTTCAGTGCCTTTGCCTGCTTTTTCTCCTCCTCGCTAAATGAAGAATCATATTCTATATACTTCACAGCCTGAAACAAAGCCCAACAAATATTCAAATACGTAACTACACAGGAGGAGCATTTCACAAATCCAATTATTCAGTAAACACCAAGCATTTTTTGCAAAAGATACCTTCTCATATCTTTTAGATGCCTTTGCATATTTTCCAGCCTTGAACAACACATTGCCCTCTTCCTTCTTTTTGCCAGCAGCTTCAATCTTCTCATCAGTATTCATGTCCCATGATTCCTTCTCCTTGTCGAAGGAAACCAGCTCTATCTCATAGCACACAGTAGAGTTTGGAGGAACAACAGCCAGCTCCTGCTGCGACTCAGATGAGCCAAATGCATACTCCGGTGCAATTGTCAAAAGGGCCAGCTCACCTTTCTTCATCGTAGACACAGCTCTATCAAGTCCATCAATTACTTGCTCTGTCCAAACATCAATAGTCACAAACAAGTTTTGAAAAAACATAGAATGATGTGAGAGGGGAAAGAACCACAATGGAACTTACCTTCATCTGTCTTGAACTCAAACAACTCACTGTCATCTTGTCC
This sequence comes from Populus nigra, assembly GCF_951802175.1. NCBI lineage: Eukaryota > Viridiplantae > Streptophyta > Magnoliopsida > Malpighiales > Salicaceae > Populus > Populus nigra. Next base: position 23,795,592 of record NC_084855.1, on the reverse strand, counting down.
CTTCTTAAAAAATACTGTGCCATCTTGCAACTTCCCAATCAATTTCACTGCAAGCAGCAAAATCACACAGCCATTATATGGTCTGAACACTATAATTTAAGGCAGCTAAGCATTTTCTTTCCTGTTGTTCAAGACCAACCTTTTACAACAGCCCCCTCATTTGGACGATCATATCCATCGCCTTCCTTCAAGATTTTCTTTATAACCTTCTTGTCATCAGTTACCTCCGTCACAGTCTTCCAGGCAACCAACTCCAGAGTAATCTGAATATTAGCATTAGGTGGAACAGCACTTTCATCGCCAGATGCTGGCTTACCCTTCTCCCCAAATCCATCTAAATTAAAAATTTAACAACAATGGTAAGAGAATTTTGCAAACCAAGATATTTGTTCAAATCCAACCAGGTCTTCAAGAAGACAGCTTACATTGTGGCTTCACTGTTAAGAGAACCTTCTCCCCCTTCTTCATTGTCTTCACAGCTCTTGCCAGTGCAGGACAGAAATGACCTGGCATATAACACATCCATACAGTCAGAACACCAATGAGATAGACAGCAGTAGATAAAATCACCATGCAAGGATTCACAATCCTAACCATCCTTGACAGTGAACTCCACTCCGTCAGACCTAGCAACAACTGAACCATCCTCGAGTTGAGCTTCATACCGAACTGTATAAATAAGAAGTCAGGACAGCAGTTAATGCACTAAAGTCATTGCAATAACAAAAACGAAATAATTCATCAGTACTGAACAATTAAAATTACCTAACACTTCGTCAAGGTCCTTTGGATTCTCCCATTTCTCTCCTTCAACAAGTATCTTCTTAAATATCCCACCATCCTTGCAGATGTCCTTGATGCTGCTCCAGGACAGCAATTCAACATCAAACTGGAGTGTGGCATTGGGAGGAATAGTTGGAGGTGAGCCAGAAGAACCATAAGCCAAGTCAGCAGGAATGGTGAAAAGGGCATTTTCACCTTTCTTCATTGTCTTGATACCTAAGTCCCATCCTTTAATCACTTGGCCTGTAGAATAACAAGAAAAAATGCATGGAATAAGTCATCCTTGTTCCTCGTCCGAATCAAAAACCAGACATCACTTTCTCTCCATTTAGCACCAAAGGTAAAAAAAAATTAAAAACTGTGTCTGCATCAACTATTAGACAGATATAGGAAACTGAAAACACAGTCAAGACTTAATGATTACAAAACCCTGAAGAACCAAAACAACACAGCAAAATTTGTCAATTGTAGGCCTGTATTAATATAGTATATAAATGTTCTAGCAAATGCCATTGGGAAAATAAAATCCCATGAGTATACATAAAAAAATCTCCAAAAAAAATGACTAGTTAAATAAACATCAATGAAGTCTGAAAAAACGACTATCAACGAGTGAATTTTCCTTGAGAAAAGCTTCCAGTGCACCACATGCTACTGATCTTGTAGCTTCTTCCTGATCGTAATTTATTACACTTTCATGTTAGGGTGTTTATGCAAGCCTTACAAGCTGATTTTGATCTTTCCATAACTTGTCAGATCCAAATATTAGTCCTCTAGATTTCCTCATCACTGAGATCTGAAGTTAATTTTGTAAATAGTGTGTGTGTGCGGGCGTGTGTGTGTAAACATCTTGGAATTCTTTCATACTGTGAAACAGAGCCACTATTTTTATGCTGATAAGCCTGTTGATCTCTAAGGTAATCCTCCTCGCTAGCCTCGCCCAAGTACTCGTCCCACAGACACGATGCCCTTTGCTACACCATGATGCTTTAGGATTTCATAAATTGTCGCTTTTCCCAGCTGACTATGTTAAAACTCCACTTCCATTCTAATTGGTCTTTCATAACCATCAAATCAAATCTACTCATGCATCAACCACTCTTTGCATCCATCTTCTCGATTCTCTTCAGGATTAACTCCTTCCTAGTTATTTGCCCATTTTGTCTTCTCAACTCTTAATACCCCCCGTTACCATTTACTTAACATTCTTCTACATTCCAGTTTCCACTCATTAATCACTTCTTTATAAAAATTTCCGAGAAACAATTGCGATTCTCTAAAAAAATGGTTCATAGCATGATAATAATTAGGAAGTCCCATTTGAAATTGAAATAGTTAAAAAACAGCATTAACAAGAATTATTTCAAATAGCGTTTCTCATAAAAAGAACAGAAAAGAAACCCTAACCTTGACCAAGAGTGAACTTGAACGGCGTCCCTCTGTCCCTACTCGAATCAAACTGAGTTCCGTCCAAAAGCGTCCCCGTGTAATGAACTGTCAAGAATAAATAAAATAAATTCATATATCAGAGAAAAGAAAGAAAAGAAAGAAATATCAAATGATAATCTCTTTCGATTAATACCTTCGACTTCGTCGCCGTTATCAGGAGTGTCCCAACCTTCACCTTCCTTGAGAAGCTTCTTTTTCAAGCCTTGGTTACCGATCTCCTTCTCTTCACCTACCTTCAGCATCGGACCTTCGTCTGGGAGATCAAGCTGGTCGCCGTTGTTCATCATCATCTCGTCTCCGGTAGGAAGCTCGAAGTCTTCTTCCATTGCCGCCGCGAATGGTAAAACGACTTGATTCTGATCTTAATTTGCAGAAAGAAAGAGAGCTAACTGCTTGCTGGTGATTGGAGTTAGTGAGGGAGTGAAGCCGAACTGCCGAAGGCCTCTCTTTTGTATATGAAGGATAGAAATGGGTTCTAGAGACTTCTACGAGGGTTTAGCTAGCTTGTTAGTGAAGGTCAGATGATTCCAGAAAAATAAAATAAAATAAAATAAAATAAATCAAAGTTTACTTTATAAGCTCACGAGTCCTTGTACTTAAGTACGTTTCTCAATACGATCCCTCATCAATTAGTTTTTGTGATATGGTACTTCTACTTATCAAATTGATTTTTCTCTTTTTTATTCATAGAGCTGCATTAAGTTATTGTCTGGCATCGCTTTAGTATTAAAACTATAAATATATTTGATTAGAAATAATTTGTTTGAGAGCATTAGTGTGATAGTTTTTATTTTTTAATATTTTTTAAAAATGTTTTTATTTTAAAAAATATCAAATTAATATTCGTTTTTTTCAATAATTTTATTATACTAATATAAAAAAAATAAAAATTAAAAAATATATTTTTTAAAAAATTTTAAATAAAAAAAATCTTTAAAAAATACAATGCAGCACTGTGACAAAGCTAAGTCAATATTTAATGTCTAGATTTCGATCGAAGTACTTATATTAAGAAAAATAATTGATTAGTGAACATATTAAGAAAATTATGCAGCTTTTAACCCATGGTTTCATCAAACAAAAAAGTTACAGGTGTTTCTCGTGTGACGTGTGAATGGACCAACAAAAACGTTACAAGTGTTTCTCTTGTGACGTGAATGGACCAACAAAACAGTTACAAGTGTTTTTCCTGTGACGTGTGAATGGACCACGTAATGGTTGCCGGTTGGTTTAGTTGACGGCTGGGATTGTATCGGGGGTCTTGTTGCCTTGAGTATTGGGAGTGATGGGGAAAGATCGAGAAATCAGCGGTGATCCCCAAAGGTAATTGGATTTTTTTTTATTTCTTTTGGTTTGAAGTTAAGGGTTATTCAATTATTTGTAGACCAGTTATAACAGTAGTTGTAAATCCTGAATCGATATCTACTCAAAATAAAGACTTGATCACGGATTAAGAAAGTTGGCCTCTGATTTAAAAAAAAAATTAAAATAATATCTTTTTTTATCAATCTTTTTAATAAAAAAATAAATGAATTCAAAGCTGGCTTTTATACGAAGTTAACCTGAATTTTTTACCGTATCAACAAGTTCTAAATCAAAGGATTTTATGCATTTTCTTTTGTGTCAAAGACTAGTTTTTCGTGGTCATGATAAATCTAAAGATTCAAAGAATTAAGGAAACTTTTTTTTAGCTTTTACGGTTTCTTGTTAATCATAATCAAAGAATCTAAAATGTTGTTTTAGACAAATCTCCCTATAATCTAAGAATTATAGCTCATGACATTCAAAAATATATTATATGTGTTGCTGCAACAAATTATTTTTTTTAGATTCGATGAAACCCCACTTCTTAAAAAGCTCACTTTGTGAGATTAGAAACACCAGCTATTTTAGGCTCTTACAAGAGATGCATGCCCTTGATTCGAACTCGAAACCTGCTATACAGATCTCAAATCCTTTACCATCATGTTATGCCTCTTGGGGACTTGTTGCTGCAACAAGAATCACCAATATCAATATATTGAATAATCTTAATCAGAAGCTCTTCACTATTATCATTAATGAGTCATGCGATGTATCAGTTAAAGAGAGAATGATTCTTATTCTACACCATGGAGATGTCAGGGAATGTGTTTCTTTAATGTTTTTTTTTTTTTTGTATAGTGCATGTTGAGAACACTACTATTTTATTACTCAAGGATGAAATTAAGGTATTGTTTGCGAAACATGTGCTTAGTATATCACATCTACGTGGACAAGGCTAAGATAAAGCTAGTAACATGTAACATGTAAAGTGAATTTAATGACTTGAAAGCTTTGATAATGAAGGAGAATTCATCGGTTTATTATATTTATTGGTTTGTACACACTTAGTTTAAAACATTATATTTAATATGCTAAATGTAAACCTTTATATCTTATCTTAATAATACAAATTAAAATGAATAGACATACTTCCATTTGCATGTATTTAAAAGAATTGATAACATAATTCTAAGAATTCACATAGTATTAAAACTAATAAAATCTGGATTCTACATGAACTGGGAGACCATTTGTTTATCCGTGATGAATAACTGGGAATTCTGCATGAATCGATCAAGTTATTACCCATTTAAATGTTATTTTGTGCGATATAAAGATATCAAAAATTTGAATTGTATCACCCATTTTATTGAAAAAGTTATTCAAGATAATAAAAATTACATTTGTAAACCTTTGATAAATAGCTATAAACTTTTGGTTTAAGTAAGGCAACTTCACTAAGAAAAAATCTTGAAAATGACATGTATTCAAATGTAAAAAATATCAGCGTGGATTCATCACGTTATGAGAAATCTTGAAGAGAAAGCATCTTCAAGTGGTGTAAAATTTTGATATGAATTCATAAAATGATAATTGTAATCTTGAACTTGGACTATTAAAAGAATACAATACTCAAAACCGGTTTGGTGTTTAAGGTATGGAAGCAGGCTTGCCAAACCACGTTAAAATTAAGTTTGCAATTTCTCTTCTCTACCAATTTATTTTAAGCACTATAATTATATTGTTGGTTATTATGTTTGTATTGAATTAAATTGCATTATTTGTCTATAAACAATCTTAAAAAAAAAAAATATTGAGACGACGACACATTGAATCAACTCCGGTCAACTTAAGTTAACCCGCCAAACCTACAGCCCGAATCATGAACTCTGTTGAATTTATTAACTTTGTTTTTTATAAAAAAAATATTTTTATTTAATTATACGGTAAAAAAATAGGTATTCACAAAACCGAGCACCAACTCAATACTAGAATATTTTTTTTTAGATTATAATAACCCCATAAAAAATAAATCATAAAACTTAATTCCTAATAATTATGAATGTTCTATAACAATTTTTTATTTAATAATTTAATAAAAAAGCTAAAAAAACACCAACCTAATAGCAGTACATTTTTCTAAGATCACTATCAACTTATAAAAAATAAATTGAAATAAATTATAAAATACAAGTTTTTTTTTTCAGAATCAATTTTTATTTAACAACATGGCAAATCATTTTTTTTATTTAATATCATGATAAAAAAAATAAACAATTGTAAAGTTGGGCATCAATCTATTGTAAGAATATTTTTTTGATATCATGATAACACTATATTAAAAAAACCAAAATAAATAACAAAATTTAATTTTTAATAATTTCAATATTAAAAAATAAAAAGAAAAAAAATAAATGTTCCGATGAACTATAAAGCGTGCAGAGGGGAATAGTCTTTCCCCTCCTCTTTTTTTTCTTTTTTTTTTTATAATAATAATAATAATTAACAGGTAACAGTAACAACAACAATTCCGTGGTTTGTGATTGGATGTATCATGCAGTTAGCGCGTGAACATCTAAAGCCTCAAGGTGGGATTGTAATTTTTGTTGTTGTTCATATATAGGTTACATCACATCATATTATCACTTCTATTTTCATTCGCATGAAAATTATTTGTTCATGTTATACCCTAGGTTGAACTTACTTTACGAACAGTGTCTTGAACAAATATTAAGATATGGGCCAACTTTTAAAAATTATGAGACAAAATGGTAGGTTGATAAAATAAGCAAATAAAACCACATTTATTAAATGTAGCCAGCAAATTATCTCAATGTTTTCCGGTTTGACTAGTATCCATTCCAATGTTTTTTTTTTTGGCTTGGCCGCAAGAGCTACCAAAAACTGTGACAAGTAACCATGGCGAAAGCCATTGCATAGAATACTGACTAAAGCTCACTATCGCTAGCTCCCCCTCCAGTTGATGTTTTCCCATTCACTTCGACAAGCTCAGTGTCAAATATTAGTGTCGCTCCACCTGAAATTTTCATATAACCACCACATGTTACTGTATGCCGATCACGATTCCAAGTAACGAAACAGGAAAGTTAAATCAACGGGTGTGTGTGTGTGTATCATGACAGTTTTATCAAATAGAACCAAACAAAAGATTCTCAGCAATATCATAAATTATCCAAGTCTTGAAAAGTCAGCTAACACCAACTTGGCAAAGATACCTCAGCATCTCACTAATGAAAACAGTATGAAAGGTTTCAATAAGAGAGTGGGAAATAATATATTACCTGGAATGGTAGGAGGGGATCCCTGCTCCCCATAACCAAGTTTTGCAGGTATTTTCAATTTTCGCTTCTCACCTACACACGCTCCCAGCAGTCCTTGGTCCCATCCTGCAGTGGATGGATTTTATGTTAGACTAAATAATTTCTATGCAAACCACATATATATATGAAGAAACCAAAACATTGATTAAAGCAATGGTTGTTAATGTAGCTCAGACCTTTGATAACTTGACCACTGCCAAGCTCAAATCCAATAGGATCACCCCTTTCAAAGCTGGAGTCGAAAACTGTTCCATCGGTGAGTTTTCCCTGTGCAGAAAAAAACCTATGATATCAGCAAAAGAATTGTAGGTGGAATTAAGAAACCGAACTCAAAGAAATCGAAAAAGAAAAAATAAACAGAACTAACAATCATCTATCCTATGCATTTAGGCTTGTTCAATCATTTTGGGGGACCATAAGTCACAGGCGCCATTAGACTTCTTTTTCCATGCCAGTGTTTCTCCAAAGTGGCGCCCATCATCCTCTAAGATGGGGCTATGCTTGTCTACATGTCCAATTAACAGGTGCCTATCCTATGCACTCAGGGTCCTTCCTTGTGTTGTATACTTTAGAGTTGGATGACATACAGATGAAATGAAGTACAAATACTAGGAAAAATCTACATTTTAAAAGGGCATACCAAGCACATACTTTGCAACCCTTAGGAGGTGAGGGTGTTTGGGAGTGTGGTTGTGGTTGCTTTTCAAAGTGCTTTTCTGAAATTCAATCATTCTTAAAAATGCTTTGAAAATAACACGCAAACTGTTTATATAGTGGTTAAACCGACCTAGTCTATAAAACAAAACTACACCGAAAATAACTAGAAAAAAAAGACATCCAAAAATAACAAGAAAAATAAAGAAAATTCCAAAACAACATTTTTTGAACCTAAACTAGACTTAAAACGACCTTAACTGATCACATGCAACTATCCCTCTACATAATAAGTCTCGTAGTACATGCTAGAAAAATTTCAGTCCGGTCCAACAATCGGTTTAAAAATTATGTTCAAATTACTAATCTACACTTTGCAAGATGTATATCACCAAATCCTCCCGAAAAAAATGCAAAACCTAAACTAAGCTAGAACGAATTCCAATTCAACAAATATCACAACACAACGTGGACTATATACTTATTGTTAATATTTTACAACTTCATTGCTGCACTCAATAATGCAAGGTCTAATGAATAAATAGGTTAAATATCAAACAAAAACTGCGATCCGACTTACTCGATAGTGTACTTTGATGCTATCTCCCTTGTGAGCCTGAACTTCACAAGTTGCGGGCTTGTACTGAAATAATATATATAAAAAAAGAAATTCAAAATATAAGAAAATATGACAAGAAAAAGACTCAAATAATACACTTGAAATGCTATATTAGTGGGACCTCTGTAAGTCTCAAGGTTTTTCTTCTTATATTTAAAACCCTAGAAGAAAAATCAGTGGAAGCAACAGAATTAGTCAGAGACGGATGATTGGTTACCTTCACGCCGATCTGCAATTCCTTGACATCGCCGGACTTCTTAGCAGAAACTGCGAGAGGCGAGAGGCGAGAGGCGAGAGTGAGAATTTATAGATCAAAAGGAAGAAAGCTGCTAATGATTGGATCTAAATAAATCTCACAGATAATTACCCAGCGCTGATACTGATAGCAAAAGGAATATCGCGGTCGCCTTGGATGCGCAGTTGAAGCCCATCTTTGCAAATTGCGGTCACTCTCTCTGTGTGGTGTGTCTTCTGTTTGACACCCAGTAGGAGACGGAGACTCGTTATATAACATGGAAGAGGTGCACGAACCATATTTATCAGACCCGGACCCAGCCTGGTATGACACGGGCCTAGGCCTGGACTTGGGCTAGATTGTGGGTGTTTTAATCTTTTTATTTTAAAAAAATCTCCGGCCCAAAACATTGGTTGAAAAGTTGGAGATTGGAATATAAAATAAATGTACATGGAAAGTGAATTGTTGTAATCTTAAAATAAAATACAGACATATTTTCTTTGAGCTTGTTTAGTAAAAATAATATCGGTTATTTTTTAAAATATTTTTTATTTAAAAATATATTAAAATAATATTTTTTTTATTTTTTTAAAATTTATTTTTAATTTTTTAAAACAATCTAAATACACTCCTGAAATTTTAATGTATATATATATATAAACACTTTCAAACCGCAAAAAAAGAAATCAAACAAAAGCCTTTGTCCCATTATCTTAATATCTTGTCAACCAAAAACTACCTTGAAAAGAAAAGAAAAAAGCCCTAACATTTATTCAAATATAATTGAAACTAAAAATTTAGTTATTAAACAAGTATCATTAATTTTAAACTTTAAAAAATATTGCACATATAAATTTCGAAAGAAAACATGTTTAACTATCCTTCTATATATATATATATATATATATATATATATCAAAACTACCAGTAACAACGTGAGGGTATTACACCAGTTTACAAAATTAGTGGAGAAGCATCACAACAACGTTTCTGCTTGGAGTCATCACTTGAGATTTTTTATATAACATTTACACCCAATTGCACAACCTACTATCAAGGCATCTATGGGGCAAGGTATATAGATAAACTTATATTTGAACCATTTGGCTAATTTCCAAATAGACACTTTGTGCATTTACATGCCGATGCTGAAGATGTCAGCTGCTACAGAACTAGAGAATTGGCATAACGTGAACTGCCCTACCAAATCCAGTTACAACTTCAATCCAAGTACATCAATCCATGCACAAAATGGGAGATGGGGAGGAATTTTAGCGGATATGCAATGTCAGACAGTCTACATTCATCATGGGAAAGATAGTATTATCCCATTCCTGAAAGGCAGAAGCAACAGCAACCTCTTCTCCTGCATTGGCTGCACACTATCACCACGCACATCCAGTAACTTTGAGCAAGATACTCGGAATACAGTATCCAGTCTGCTTCAAGCAATCATATTGTAAGCATGGATGACTGCAGCTCATAATTCCATCTTCAAGCACACAATTGCCTCCGATTTAATGAGGAATTCACATCCAACAAAGTTGCGAACACAGGCAATTGAATAAAATCCTAAAAGCGAGCACAGAGTCTACTGCCGACTTACAAAATGCAATCCATTTAACAAACTCTTATAATTCTTCTCACCCATGAATCCATCCTTCTTCCTCCACTCCTCTAATAACTCAAAAGCCTTATCAACCATTCCCTCCCTACACAACCCTTCCAACACCGTCCTATAAGTCAACAGATCAGGCGACATTGAATCCCCCAACATGTCAAACACAACCCCAATTGCTTCCTCGAACCTCCGCTCCATCCCAAGACTACAGATCAAAATCATATAAGTACTCCCGCTGGGCACCAACCCCTTACCCTTCATTTCCTTGTAAAACCCTAAACCCTGCCCACTTCTCCCCTTCCCACACAGTCCCTTTACTAAATAACTATAGCTATAAGCATTAGCCTCACAACCATACAACCCCATTTCGCGAAAAACCCTCACAGCCTCATCTACTTCCAAACACTTAGCATAAGCTTTGATGATCATATTTAGAACAAAAGTATCCGGTATCACTCCTGACGCCTTCATTTGCTTCGTCAACGATTTCACCGCATGCAAATACACATAACAAACATTCAACTTATTGAATCTCCTAAGCAATGAATTAAACAACAACGTGTAAGTATCCAATGTGGGCTTACAATCCTCCGATTTCAACATTTTCTTATAGATATCAAAGGCGCGATTAAACAACAACTTACGGCCACAGCAGAAGCGAATCATCGAATTATAGAGAGGAACACTAATCTCGCAAGCACCAGCAATCACCTCTTCGATTAGAGTCTCTGCCTGGCGGTATCGCCTGCCGCTGATCAGGATTTTGATCACGGTCAGGTAGGTGATGTGATTGTGCTTGTAATTACGCTGCTGCGCCGTCCAACGGAAGATGTCGAGAGCGAGATCCGGGTCGGACTGGGCCCGGATGGCTGTATCGACATCGGTTGGGGTGAAACCCGGTTTGAGGTTTTGGGTCCATGTTTCGAATTGGGTTTCGAGTGGGGTTCGAGTTGGGGTTTTGAGGAATGGAATTTCGGGCGGTTGGGATTGTGGGTTTTCGGAGAATGGGCGGTGCCGGTGATAGAGTGAAGGGTCGGTGATTTGAAGAGTGGATGGAGGTGGGAGTGGAGAGAAGACAAGTCTGGGTTTCTTGAGAGTGGAGGAGAGGAGGCGATTTAAGCTCACAGGAGACATTTTCCAACGAGAGTGAGACGGGGAGAGAAGGGAGAGAAGGGAGAAGTAGAAAAACACAAACAAACCTGCCTCTATGTGGAGCGAAAGTTGCCGGGTTATACCGCTGCGGCTTAAAAAAAAATGTTTCGAGAAAATAATTTTAGTTCGGATTTAAAAAAATATATACTTAATTAAAATTATTTTAAAATGAATTTTCACATATAAAATAAATAAAAATAATATTTTAACTTCTATAAAATTTAATATTTAAATGTAATATAAACATAATATTTAAATATAATTATATGTAAGGTTTAATATAAAAATTATAAGTTACTTTATTAATTAAATATTTTTTTCTCTGATAGAAAATAGTAACTAATATGAAAATAAATGATTTTTTTAATGTGGTAAAAGATAATGGTAATGATAGATACAATCTCCAAACAAATTTAGAATTTTTAAAATAAATATGTATTTATTTTAAAAAACTTTTTATATCAACACTATTTACTCGAGCTTTTCCAACACATATATTAATTTACATATCCAAATAATATTTATATCAAAATAAAATATTTTAAAAAAAAAATTTATTTATTTTATATCTTTTTGTGATATTTTTTAAATATAAAATTACATATCCAAAAAATATTCCAAAAATAACATTCAAACAACTACATTAATTGTATAAATAGACTAAATTAAATAATTGGATTAAAATTTTTAAAAAATGAATAACCTTTATCAAAAAAATTAACAATTGAGCTTACCCTGGACAAATTTAAAGCCTATATGTACATGGGCTTACTCTAAAATTACTACTAGCTTAGGCCAGGACTAGAACACCCCACCCAGCCCAGGAATGCTCCCATTGAAAAGCGTCAGGGAGTTCAATGTAGTAGGTGATTAAAATCCAAGCGTCAGTTCGCTTTACACTACTGTAGACCGGACGGAGGTAATGCTCCTCGGCTTCTACGCTGCTACAATCGCATTCTGTTTGTCTCAGGTTTTACCCAACACCCTTTCTTTCTCTTTTTGTGTTGAAAGGTTGCATGCTCTCCCCCTTGCTTGTCTTGCAAAGTTGTGGGCGGTGATTATTTTTTGATCTTTTTTCTTTTATTGTAAAAAATGGGATTTTTTTTAATGAGGGTTTCTCTTAATTTTCTATTTTTTTGCTTCCCCATGTTGTATTTTCTCGAATCTTGAACATGGATGCAACTATTGCTTGACCCTTCTTGGTTATGGTAGTTTTCTTGCTTACATTATGAAATATTGCATCCTTGCCGGTGACTCACTTTTATCATTATTTTTCGTTCTTTTTCGTTTAGATTCATGTTATGTTCTAAGCTTTTGTTGCTCCTTTTCCTGATTTATTAATAATTTCTTCTAACTTAGGATTCTGAAAGAATATTCAACCTCGTGAATGCTTGTTAGGCAAGTTAGTTCTATTAATGACTGCTTAATGGCTTAATTTTTGCAGTCTTATCTGACTGAACTGCATGTATTTGATTATTCGAATGGCATTGGCTGCTTGGCTTAAGTTTAGATGATTAATAGTGTTATATGCTTGCGACTGCTGCCATTTCTTTGTGAATACTGTGTTCCTTGGTCATTAATCAAATGCTTAATGCTCCATTTCTTTTTCCCTTTTTATTTCTCTGCAATTTAAGAGTTTTTTATGTGGTAAATGATCATTTCTTATTTGTCATTCGTTGTGGTTATATTGCTTATGGTAGTTATAAATTAATTATATCATAAATGGTTTGCCCTTTGTGATTAAGAATAAAGATGGTAGTCGTTCACTGTTTGGAGCCATTAACTGCACCTTTATGCCTTGTTATAGGAGGAGTGGATGTGGAGATGGTGAGCATACGAAGACGCAAACTTATAGGACGTCCTACTGGTATCCTCAACCGTAACCTCTACATACTTCCGAATGGGAATTTATCTTTTAAGTTGAATGAAAAATGGTGGTTTTGTGCTAGTGAAGCAAATATCTATTGGTTTCATGTATTAGATTTTGTTTATTTGTTTATGTTGATTGCTTGACGAAGATATCAAATAATTTATTTGATATGATAGAATTGTTCCTCCCACCATTATTATCATCATGATTTCTAAATTTTCACCACTAATTAAGTACTCGATTAAATATAACAGGCTTTGTAGGAAGAGGTTCATCTTCAGCTACGCTTCCTAGTATTCCTGATGCCCGAGTTCCTAAATATCCTGAGCGCGGTGGCAAACCTGCTAACATGCGTCACATACCCTTAGTTACTCTCAACCAACCTGTTGAAGTAAGTTGGATGTCTTAGAGTTTCCTTCTCATGAATATACTATTTTGTGATAGTTACTTCTTCTGCACTATCTTTGTGAGCTTAATGATATTATCAGGTGGGATGCATTACTTTTATAGATTTTACTTCAAGAACATTCCTTTGCTGTCTTAGAATATGAATGCCTTAGCATATGATTGGTAAACCCCAATAATATTAAACTCATCTGTCGAGTTACTGCTTCCTTGTGGATTGTATAACTCCAGGGAAAAATGAACAGAAAGAAATCAAATCCTTAAAATTGATTTTATCTGTAGATGCTGAAGTCGCTTAGGAGTGAAAATGCACTTGAATGTTATGCCCTGATCATAACCTTTCTTGAAACAAGAATTCTGTAAAGCACAAGAACTTGAATGGTATATTTATTTCATTTCAAAAACCTACCCACTTAATTTGTGATATATTGCAAGGCACTGGAAAAACCAACCATTGTAGACGGGCATGCTTTTATGGATGATGCATTAAACTGTTCTTCAACTATTTAAAAAATTGAAACTTGGGTTGTCTTATAGAGTTCTATGAGCTGGTAAATTGCTGTTGGGGCATATCTTATATGGCAAAACTGTTGTGTAGAATTACTATTTTCTCAACCTGATTTCGATGATAAAAATATCATAGTCGATAATTCTACTTTGATAGGTCACTACTGACAGTTGCTATTATTATTCAAAATAAAAAAGTATGTTTTGGAGGTAAATTGAACAGGTAGGTAAATGTGGCTATCTAATTTTCTAGATAATGCTAGAAAGAACTCCCTTCTCATCAAAAAGTCATGTTTCCTGCTTGCAAGAGGTGGTCTGGTTGGTTTTGTTTGTTTTATGTACTATAGGATCTTGCATACCTGCATGTTGTGCAGATTGATACAGGTATCTTTGTGTTGTTTTCGTTATGCATATATAGGAATGACATGTGGTCGTATATATGTGGAGAGTGTCCATCCTAAATCCTAACTTCACTTAAAATTTTGTTAGAGGAACTACCTTGCACTATATGTTTGACACATTGATAGATGAAACCAAAAGAGATCCAAATTTACAATTATCCAACCTTCAACAAAGTGAAAAATAGCTCACTAAAGATCCTTACAATTTCTTGGACTAAGTTTATACAAACTTCAATTTTACATAATAGTCTAGCTTGAAATATAAGATCATTCCCCCTTTTTCATGCGACTTGATGAATAAATTTGGTCGCTTCCACCAACAAAAGCCACAATTCTACCTTACACCTTAGTTTTAACCCTATGCTATTATAAAAGTTCCTTTTATAAACATTACCCATAGTAATCTCAAAATCAATTGTTAATCTTTGTTGAATATTATACTATAGACAATTAAACATTAATTATTTAATTAACATCTAAAATCCAATATTAAGATGCAATATACATATATAAATACATATACTTTAAGGTAGAGTAAAAGATGAACAAAGAATTGTTATTGCACCTGGAAAGAAATAAATATTTGAGCTTAGTTCTAGGATGGATTTTATCAACACTTAATGAATTTTTTTACCAAACAATTTTTTTAAAAAAACCAACTATAATTATGTGCAATAAAATTAAACACTAAATTTTAACATGTAGAAACTGTTTCTAAGTATTTAGCAAAATCAATATTGCTACTGTGCATGGAAGACACATAGATTAACTAAGTATGAAGCTTTGCTTGTGGCGGCAGTTTGAATTTTGGAATTGTGATGCAGGTGAAGGAAGGAAAGGACACTGTAACAAATCCACCAGCAAAGAAACAGAAAGTACATGTCCAAATTGATCCAGAGAACCCCATGGAAGTGCATGCGTACCTAATGCAGCTGAAGGAAGATAACAAATTGGAACCTGGACCAATGCAAAGGAGTGAAAAAATGCCAGTGAAGGAGTTGATGGAGAAGTGTTATCCCCACATTTTTAGAGTGTTTCCTCAAGATCCGAAAGTGATTCTTGAATTTCCTAACAAATCAGAGCAAAATGAATTCTTATATTGTCAGTATTGGCTTTTCCTCTTTGAGGTGAGGGACATAGTTTCGATAGACAAAAGTGTCGCACCCGAACATGTGGAGTCATTAGTAAAGGTGATAAAAAATTTGGAGAAGCAAGGTTTTGACTGTAGATTCTTAAGGTCAGAATTGGTAGTGGTAGGGTACAAGATGAAAAAACAGTTAGAAATTACGTTGGCAGAGAAGAGTGTGATCTCAACAAGGACAACAAGTCTGGAGAGAGAATTGCAAGCTGCAGCAAGAAGGAAGGACAGGGAAGCAGAATTGGATAAGAGAGGAAATCAGATAGAAGGAATGACCCCAGAGATTGAAACATCATCGAAGCCAGAACTGGATCAAGTTAACAGGCTGGGTGAGTTGAATAAGCTTCCTTCTACTGCTTTAGAGCAAGAGTTTGTTCAAGTAATTCTAGAACGCCACAAGAAGATGCTGGAATGCAAGGAAGAAGAAGAGAGAAGACTTGATCGAGTTCTGGAGAAAATTAACCAACTTCTCCAAGACAAAGCTTTTCCATAGTAGTGAATCCTTCTAATGGTGTAGCATTTTGCACGCCCTTTTTCCTTTGGGGGTAATAGCTAACCATTTGTAGAGTTGCTTGCTTTTCCTGAAAATGGCTCATGTCACATGTGTATCAGATTTGGCGCCTTAAATCTTTACTCCTGCCAACTAATGAGTAAACGAATTGTGTAGTTGATAGTTGGCAAAAAGAATTCTCAACAAGCAATAGTTCTAGGGAGATGGCAGATAATTAAAGCTAAAGCATCTCTGTAGTACTTGTGCATGTTCTTCATGCAGAAACATAAAGTGAATGCTTTCGACAAACAGATGTTCAATATGTGAGTGTTGCCCCGCTTGCGAAATGAATGCCTGCTTGCTTCTTCGAAAGGAGGAATTGCAGTCTTTCTGGCAGTATCATGGGATGTTTAGAAGTGTAGTAAGGTTGTTTTTTAAAATGTATTGAAATAATATTTTTTTTATTTTTTTAAAATTATTTTTTATATAAATGGATTAAAATGATTTGAAAATATATAAAAAAAATATTAATTTGAAGTAAAAAAATAAATAAAAATTAATTTTTTAAAAAAATATTTTTAAAACATATACAAATAATTTTTTAAAAATAAAAAGTATATATTATTTTAATATATTTCTAAAATAAAAATATTTTAAAAAATAACTATTATATTTAAAAATACTCCCTGAATCATCATCATCATGATGATCAGAGATGGTTCTCTACTGTTTCATGGGATAAAGAGTGAGCTGCAAGGATAGCTGGCTTCTGTTTCAAAATAACGCTCATCTAAGAATTTAGATTAATCCATCCACCTCAAGTATGATTTTTGTCCCTTTGTAGATAGAATTCTTCGCTCAATTTGACCCTCGGAGGCTCGCTCTTGTTCTATTTATTGAGCCAATTGAACTCAGCGTTGTGCAATTGGGCTGAAAGATGGCCAGTTGAGTCGGTGTCAGTCTGCAAGATTTTGAAGATTGGGGACTAATATGCTAATATGCATTTGGATTGATAGCTATCTACTTGAGAGGCGTTGGGGCGTGTTTGAAATGACATTTTTAAAAAAATTAAATTTTTTTTATTTAAAATTGTTATTATATATATATATATATATTATTATTTTGATGTGTTGATATCAATATATTTTTAATTAAAAATACTTTGAAAAACAATAATTATTATACTCTCAAATATCCTTTTAATTTTGTTATATATGTATTTTTTTAATTAAAATACATATCAGTTTTGATAAAATTTATGTACATGTAAATATAAATTTGTTTTTTAATAAAATAAATTTATTTAAAAGACTGGTTGATGGGTAAAAAAATATATTTTTAAGCTAAAATGTTGTCCTTGCAAACTATACATGATTGATGACTTTGTAACAAAATAAAAATCCACATTTCAATTAAAGTTAGTTTTAATATTGTTCTTTCAATTATTAAGTTAAAAAAATATGTTTTAATAAAATCTAAATTGGAAAAGGGGGGAGAAAAATAATTATAAAAATATAAAATTGGTATTTTATTAAGTTTTCCCCCCACTTTCTCTTAGAATTGGAGAGAATAGTTTATTTTATGTGGGACATGAGAAAATATGTTCTCCACATTTTTACTTTCCTTCTAAGTTTCGTTTTATGTTCCCGTGTTAGTAAAATGCCTTGAGACCTGCCTTGTCCTCTCCTTACTTTTCTTCCTTCCACGTCCCATCCTTTTCAAACGCTAAGATTGTGTTGGCCGTCTGCTTTTCTTTGTTGCTTTACCTCAAAATAAAACAATTAAAAGTATAAAAAATGATTCTTTAAAGATTTTAAAAATTAGTTGTTTAATTTCTGGAAGTGGATTTTTTAAAAATTTAAAGATATTTAGTTTCATTAAAAAAAAACACGAGGATTGATGGTTTTTAAGATGTATCTCTATTTATTTCATTTAAAAAATATAAATAACTTTAAATATTTCAAAATTATAAAAATATTTACAATGCAATTTACCCTAATGTACACTTTTTTTGGAAATGCAGGTATACTAGGCTAGTTTTCGCACATGATACCAAGTTCATATATTCCAGAACTAATATGTGGTACGCGGTATCAGTAAATTTAAAATAATCTTTCAAGGTTATAAATAACTTTAAATATTTTAAAATTATAAAAATTATTTTTGATATTAACACATTAAAATAATTTAAAAATTTTTAAAAATTTTAAATTTCAAGAAATGTAATTTGTGTGTTCCCAAACACAATCTTTGAGGGATTCAAACCGGAGATAAAGGAGCAGACCTCGAAGCCCCTGGCTAAATATGTAAATACGGCTAGACCAATCCCTTGGGATTCCTAATATACACAGAAACTGAGTTGAGCTTATATGAATCTTAATTTAATTATTTATTAGTTCTATTTACCAAAAAAAAAACCATGCAATGTATTCATTCCTTTTTTTTTTAACTTGTGTTTTTTATGATATTTTGTGTATTCTTTTCAAGTAAATAATTTATTTTAAAAAATATTATACATTAAACTAAACACCGAATGCATTGTGACAGTGCATTCCTTTTTTTTTTTTCAAAATTACTTTTTTTTCCAACTTTTTTTTTCTTTTTCTTTTTTCTTGTTTTTTTATCAAAATTATCTTTGTTTATTTTACTTTTTAAATATTGAGTTGGTTAAAAATTTTATTTTATAATTTTTTAAAAAAAATACTGTGGATTGCTACGGTGTTTTCCAACATAGTTTTTCTATTTTCTTTTTTTCTTTTTTTTCGTTTATTTTTTCTTCTTTTTTTTTCAAAATTACTTTCCTTTTTTTTCATTTATTTTTTCTTTTTTTAAATTATCTTTGTTTATTTTTCTTTTTAAATATTGAGCTGGTTAAAAATTATACTTTGTAATTTTTTTCCTTTAAAATATTGTGGATTGCTACAATGTTTTTCCATATGGTTTTTTTATTTTATTTTTTTATTTTTTATATTGAGCTGATTGAGATTTAGTTTTGTAATTTTTTTATTTAAAACATTGTTGATTGCTATAGTGTTTCTCAGCGTGATTTTTTCTGTTTTTTTATTTTATTTTCTTCAAAATTATCTTTTTTTATTTTTTTTTAATATTGAACTGATTAAAAATTAAAGTTACAATATGTGAGGAAAATACTGTAACTTTCCTCACAAATTACTGTGGATTGCTACAGTGTGTTTTTCCCTCATGGTTTTTTTCTATTGTGTTATGTTTTTTGCTAAAATTATATTTGTCAATTTTATTTTTTAAATATTAAGCTGGTTAAGAATTGCAATTACAAGTTTTTCCTCACAAAACATTATGGATTGATACAGTTTTTCCTCACATGATTTTTTTTTCAGTTTCTTTTGTATTTTCTTTTTTTGTAATATTTTTTTTAAAATTATCTTCGTCGATTTTTTTTTAATATTGAGTTTGTTATAATTTAACTTTGTAATAAAACTTAATCATATGAGAAAAACATTGTAGCTTTCCTCACAAAACATTGTTGAGAATTACAATTACAAGTCATTACAAATAAGGCTAAATCATGTAGGGAAGTACCGTAGCTTTCATCACTGTGAATTGATACAGTGTTTCCAACACGATTTGTTTTTTATTTTTTTGGTGTTTTTTTATTATTATTATTTCTAAAATTATCTCTGTCGATTTATTTTTTTAATGTTAAGCTGATTAAGAATTTAACTTTGTAATTTTTTTCTTTAAAACACTGTGAATTGTTACAGTGTTTTCTCATATAATTTTTTTTATGATTTTTTTAAAAATTATCTTTATCGATTTTTTTTAATATTGATTTGGTTAAGAATTATAATTACAACAATGTTAAATCATACGAGAAAGCGTTGTAATTTTTCTCACAAAACACTATGTATTGCTACAATATTTCTCTAAATAGTTTTTTATTTTATTTTATTGGGGAAAGCACTGTAGTTTTCCTCATAAAACATTGTCATTTGCTATAATGTTTTTTCTCGTGGGTTTTTTTCTTCCAAAATTATCTTTGTTGTTTTTTTTAATATTAAGTTGGTAAAAAATTTAGCCTTGTATTTTTTTTGCTTTTTATTAACAAAAAAATAAAATCATGTGGCGAAAATACTGTATCTTTCCTCCCAAAACACTATGGATTGCTACAAATTATTTTGTTCAGCCTCTAAGTTTTTGATCACCAACATAACTTTTTTTTCCGTCATTAAATATTGCTCCATCATATCTTTAGTTTCTATTACTTGTCTAGTGTTGATTCACAATTATAACACTATCAAGTATATTTGTTTTATAAACTCGCGACAACGCGCGATCATGCCATGTGATTTAATTGAAATTATGTTTTGAAAGATAATTTTAATTTAAACAGCCCAACACTAAATCACCAAACAATTAAATGATTTTATAACAAAGTACAGCAATTAATTATTAAATAATTTTACACGTTTAATCTCACTGTATAATATAATACAACAGCACATCATAATACACCACAACACAACAAATATTACAAGTGCCAAGCATTTTTAAAAAAAAGATTGTGTAAATATAAATTCATAGAAAATAGAAAAAAAAAAAGGGTTGTTGACCCCGTGAATGCGATCCCACGAGACAATTGGTCTGGGTGCGACCTGGTGGTGCAGAGCGGTCCATACGATAATTTTATATCCAAGCCCCCATCTCATAAGCAGTGTTTGAAAGCGTAAACTGTGTTTTTTTTTTAATTTTTAATTTTTTAATTTTTTAATTTTTTTAATATAATTAAAAAATAAAAAATAATATTTTAATATATTTTCAAAAAAAAAAAACATTTTAAACCCATAATTATCGTACACACAAACGCCTATCATTCGTCTATACAAGAGGTTCTTGGGACTTTCGTCTCTATGCATCGAGAGCTGTGTAATGGACTGACTTCGTATGAGGCTGGCAACTTCATCCAATTATACAATGGGAAATTTGGTCCGATTCTCAATAGAAGTTTCCGAACGTTGCATCCATAACAAATAAAATGATAATTAAAGGTTTGTTTTTGGCAAGGTGCTACTAGTGTATACTTTTATATAGAGGTATATGTGTCAAATCCCGTTGGGATTTGTCTAGATTTAATATTTGGAATTCGGACTCGACTGATGAAGGTGAGTTGGTGGATGAACTCGAACTTATTTTAAAATTATATTATTTATATAAAAAATAAAAAAAATAAAATTAATGATGTTGGATTTTACTTGAATTATGGATTGAACAACCACATGCAAATTTTATTAGATCAACTTCATAAATGATTCGAAGAGAAACCTGGTTTAGATCAATTATGGTTAATAAATCATTAAACCAGGTGATCTATGATTATTTTTAGAAAAATAGATATTTTTCTTAATTAATTTTATTTTTTTATATTTTATATTTTATAATATGATGATTCTCAACTCTTATATCCATATTATTTTGATCAAATTAACATTTTTAACCCATATCTCTTAATCTAACATTCAATGTTTCTTGTTATTCTACATTCCTGCCACAATAATTTCAGCTTGACTATTTTTGACTATTTTTTACCGCCAATCAATTTGACAAATTCATTTGATCGCTAATAACCCAGTTATCCCTTCACAATTGCAAATCAATCTGACAAATTTATTTGATCGCCAATTAGTTATCTCCTTATGGATGTCAATCAATCCGACAAATCTATTTGGTTGTTTATATTCCAGTTATGATCTTATGGACTCCGGTGAATCCTTAAATTTGTAACATTATTTTTCTATTTTATTTACATTTCCAACGATCAATACACATAAATCAAACAAAGTATTTGTAGCAATACCAGTTAATAACTTTTAAATTCAAACGAGGTGATGAATACCTACTTGCACATCCAGCAAGTCCATCTCCTCCAGCTGCAGTCGCCCCAGCTCTCGGTGCTCCTCATGGTTTTCAAGAAAGAGATACCACATCAATATCTTTCCAATCCCAAATAATACATACTTAACCATATTATCATCAATTCATTTTATTTCCCATATATCAATTCCACTTAAATAAATCATTAAATTCATCATCAGCATCACCACCACAATTACACACATTACTAATATAAATTTACAACATCTAAACATAATACCACACTTATAGTTTCTCTTGATCTAAGTGTTTACATGTTTAATCACACAAAATCTCACAATTTTTCTCCCAAATATTTGATTTTTCCTAAGTTTTTTCACAAGATTTCTCAGGAGCTCCCCCTC
The DNA here is from genome assembly GCF_951802175.1 of Populus nigra. Classification (NCBI taxonomy): domain Eukaryota; kingdom Viridiplantae; phylum Streptophyta; class Magnoliopsida; order Malpighiales; family Salicaceae; genus Populus; species Populus nigra. The sequence goes on along the minus strand of NC_084855.1, from coordinate 23,773,371 downwards.
TTGTGGTCAGCCAAAGCATATATGTGTGTGTGACCATTTAGTCAACTACCCTTATACCCTTCTTCATACATTTTTTTATTTTTCGAGTAAGTTTTTTTCAAGTTACAATACATATTGCCATCAAATTTAAACCAGACCGTATCAAATTTCATTAAACTATAGTCCAAGACATTTCATTCCTTATTTCTTTCTTTCATCTAGATTTTATTTGCTTTTCTAACTTCTTTTATTTTTCCAGCATTTTCCACATTTCTTTTTGAAACTAACACACAAACATTTTATTCTAAATTCCCAAGTCTATCATCATTCCCATAACTCAAATACTCACTTTACTCCCTTAACATAATATTTTCCTCATTAATTATATAGAATCTATTCAGGGTTTACAGGTGGCTCACGCACAATAAATTATTTTTCATAAAGAGTAATTTTATAACTAAAGATTGAACTCGATGAAGAGTTCCTTCCGACCAGAGAGAGTGATGCAAGATTTTTTTTAGAAAAATACATATTTTTTCTAGTTAATTTTATTCATTCCTGTTCTTAAAGTTAGTTTTAATATTGTTCTTTCAATTATTAAGTTAAAAAAATATGTTTTAATAAAATCTAAATTGGAAAAGGTGGGAGAAAAATAATTATAAAAATATAAAATTGGTATTTTATTAAGTTTCCCCCCCACTTTCTCCTAGAATTGGAGAGAATAGTTTATTTTATGTGGGACATGAGAAAATATTTTCTCCACATTTTTACTTTCCTTCTAAGTTTCGTTTTATGTTCCCGTGTTAGTAAAATGCCTTGAGATCTGCCTTGTCCTCTCCTTGCTTTTCTTCCTTCCACGTCCATCCTTTTCAAACGCTAAGATCGTGTTGGCCGTCTGCTTTTCTTTGTTGCTTTACCTCAAAATAAAACAATTAAAAGTATAAAAAATGATTCTTTAAAGATTTTAAAAATTAGTTGTTTAATTTCTGGAAGTGGATTTTTTAAAAATTTAAAGATATTTAGTTTCATTAAAAAAAAACACGAGAATTGATGGTTTTTAAGATGTATCTCTATTTATTTCATTTAAAAAATATAAATAACTTTAAATATTTCAAAACTATAAAAATATTTACAGTGCAATTTACCCTAATATACACTCTCTTTTTTTGGAAATGCAGGTATCCTAGGCTCGTTTTCACACACGAGACCAAGTTCTTATATCCAGAACCATGTGGTCTATGATATCAAGAGATTCAGGTCTATTATTATAATAGTAGTGGTAATTTAAAGTATTTTTTATTTAGAAATATATTAAAATAATTTTTTTTTTATTTTTTAAAAAATAATTTTGATATCATCACATTAAAATAATTTTAAAAATTTAAAATTTTAAAAAATATAATTTGTGTGTTTCCAAACACAATCTTTGAATAATTCAAACCAGAGATGAAGGAGCAAGCCTCCAAGCCCCTGGCTAAATATGTAAATACGGCTAGACCAATCCCTTGGGATTCCTAATATACACAGAAGTTGTGTTGAGCTTGTATGAATCTTAATTTAATTATTTATTAGTTCTATTTACTAAAAAAAAAACCATGCAATGTATTCATTCTTTTTTTTTTACTTGTGTTTTTTATGATATTTTGTGTATTCTTTTCAAGTAAATAATTCATTTAAAAAAATATTATACATAAAACTAAACACCCAATGCACTGTGGACAGTGCATTCCTTTTTTTTTTTCCAAAATTATTTTTTTTTCAACTTTCCTCTTTTTCCTTTTTTTTTATTTTCTTTTTTTTATCAAAATTATCTTTGTTTATTTTAATTTTTAATTATTGAGCTGGTTAAAAATTTTATTTTGTAATTTTTTTTTTTAAAATACTATGGATTGCTACGGTGTTTTCCAATATAATTTTTCTATTTTATTTTTTTATTTTAAAAAAAACTAAAGGGTATGGGGAAATCATTGTTCCCCCACACCCAATGCACTGTGGATTGCAATAGTAATCCACAATGCATATTTTTTCACTTTTTTTTTTTGCACTTTTTAAATTTTTTTTGTTCCAACTTTCCCTTTTTTTCTTTTTTTTCTTTTATTTTTTCTTCTTTTTTTTTCCAAAATTACTTTCCTTTTTTTTTTCAACTTTCCTCTTTTTTTTCATTTATTTTTTCATTTTTTTAAATTTATCTTTGTTTATTTTTCTTTTTAAATATTGAGCTGGTTAAAAATTTTACTTTGTAATTTTTTTTCCTTTGAAATATTGTGAATTGCTACAATATTTTTCCACATATTTTTCTATTTTATTTTTTTATTTTTCAAAATTATATATTTTTATTTTTTTATTTTTTATATTGAGCTGATTGAGAATTTAGTTTTGTAATTTTTTTATTTAAAACATTGTTAATTGCTACGGTGTTTCTCTGCATGGTTTATTTTATTTTATTTTATTTTCTTCAAAATTATCTTTTTTATTTTATTTTTTAATATTGAGTTGATTAAAAATTACAGTTATAGTATGTGAGGAAAGCACTGTAACTTTCCTCACAAATTACTGTGGATTGCTACAGTATTTTTCCCTCATGGTTTTTTTTTGTGTTGTTATGTTTTTCCCTAAAATTATCTTTGTCAATTTTATTTTTTAAATATTAAGCTGGTTAAGAATTGCAATTACAAGTAAATACAAGTTTTTCCTCACAAAACACTATGGATTGATACAGTTTTTCCTCACACGGTTTTTTTCAATTTCTTTTGTGTTTTCTTTTATTGTAATATTTTTTTTCAAAATTATCTTCGTCGATTTTTTTTTAATATTGGGTTTGTTAGAATTTAACTTTGTATTAAAACTTAATCATGTGGGAAAAACATTGTAGCTTTCCTCACAAAACATTGTTGAGAATTACAATTACAAGTTATTACAAATAAGGCTAAATTATGCAGGGAAGCACCGTAGCTTTCATCGCAAAACACTGTGAATTGCTACAGTGTTTCCAACATGATTTTTTTTCATTTTTTTGGGTGTTTTTTTTTATTTCTAAAATTATTTCTATCAATTCATTTTTTTAATATTGAGCTGATTAAGAATTTAGTTTTGTAATTTTTTTAAAAAACACTGTGAATTGTTGCAGTGTTTTCCCATATAATTTTTTTATGATTTTTTCCAAAATTATCTTTATCGATTTTTTTTTAATATTGAGTTGGTTAAGAATTATAATTATAATAATGCTAAATCATATGGGGAAAGCATTGTAATTTTTCTCATAAAACACTATGTATTGCTACAATATTTCTCTAAATGGTTTTTTATTTTATTTTATTGGGGAAAACACTGTAGTTTTCCTCACAAAATATTGTCATTTGATATAACGTTTTTTCTCATGGGTTTTTCTCTTCCAAAATTATATTTGTTTGTTTTTTTTTTAAATATTAAGTTGGTAAAAAATTTAGCTTTGTAAATTTTTTTGCGTTTTATTAACAGAAAAGCTAAATCATGTGGCGAAAGCACTGTATCTTTCCTCCCAAAACATTGTGGATTGCTACAAATCATTTTATTCAGCCTCTAAGTTTTTGATCACCAATACAACTTTTTTTTCCGTCATTAAATAGTGGCTCCATCATACCTTTAGTTTCTATTACTTATCTAGCGTTGGTTCATAATTATAACACTGTCAAATATATTTGTTTTATAAGTTAGCGGGCATGCTATCTGATTTAATTGAAATTATGTTTTGAAAGATAATTTTAATTTAAACAGCAAGGCACTAAATCACCAAACAATTAAATGATTTTATAACAAAGTACAAAAATTAATTATTAAATAATTTTACACGTTTAATCTCACAGTATAATATTACACAACAACACATCAAAATACATCACAACACAACAAATATTACAAGTGCCAAGCATTTTTTAAAAAAAGACTGTGTAAATATAAAATTCATAGAAAATAGAAAAAAAGGGTTGTTGACCCAGGGAATGCGATCCCACGAGACAATCGGTCTGGGTGCTACCTGGGGTGCAGAGCGGTCCATACGATAATTTCATATCCTAGCCCCCATCACATAAGCAGTGTTTGAAAGCGTAAATTGTGTTTTTTAAAATTTAAATTTTTTATATTTTAAAATTATTTTAATATAATTAAAAAATAAAGAAATAATATTTTAATATATATTTTTTTAAAAAATTAAACCTATAATTATCGTACACACAAACGCCTATCATTCGTCTATACAAGAGGTTCTTGGGACTTTCGTCTCTATGCACCGAGAGCTGTGTAATGGACTGACTTCGTAGGAGGCTGGCAACTTCATCCAATTATATAATGGGAACTTTTGTCCGATTCTCAATAGAAGTTTCCGAACGTTGCATCCATAACAAATAAAATGATAATTAAAGGTTTGTTTTTGGCAAGGCGCTACTAGTGTATACTTTTATATAGAGGTATAGGTATCAAATCCCGTTGGGATTTGTCTCGATTTAAGATTTGGAATTCGGATTGACCGGTGAAGGTGATGAACTCGAATTTATTTTAAAATAATATTATTTATATAAAAAAATAAAAATAATAAAATTGATGTTATTAGATCTTACTCGTGTTGTGGATTGAAGAACAAGACAACCTAAATTTCATTATGTCAACTTCTTAAATGATCCGAAGACAAACGTGGTCTCGACCAATTATGGTCAATAAGTCAATAAACCATGTGATGTTGAGCTTTTTTAGAAAAATAGATTTTTTCTTGATTAATTTCATTTTTTAATATTTTTTCTAGTTTTTTTTTCTATTTCAATGTAATATTTTTTTTAGTTTAATTTTTTCATTATTATTATAGTTTCCTAGTTTTTTTTTATATATAAAAGGTTGTAATGACCTTTTGACAAGTGAAGACATTAACAAATAAAATTAAGTATTTCAAGAGTTTTTTTATATTTTATAGTTTTTATAGTTTTTGACGGTTTTAACATGTATTGTATGGCTTATGAAGAACATGTAAGTGCATAAATAATAATATAAAGATTTAATTATTATTATAAACAATAAATTTGCCACTGTATATCCGCATTATTTTTCTTAATATTTTGATCAAATTATCATTTTTAACCCATACATTCAATATATTTCTTGTTATTCTACATTGCTGCCACAGTAATTCCAGCTTCCCTCCCGGACACCATAATTCCATTAAACTTGTTTGGTGGCCTATATTCTACCCTCTTCTGGTATCAATCAATTTAGTAAACTCATTTGATCATCAACAATTTAGCTATTTTCTCATGAATATCAATTAATTCGACGAATTTATTTAGTTGTTAATAACCCAGCTATCCCTTCACAAATTATCCCTTCACAAATACTAACAAGTCTGACAAACCTATTTGGTCGCCAATTAAATATCTTTCCATGAATGTCAACCAATCAGGCAAATTCATTTGGTTATCTATATTTCAGTTATGATCTCACAGATATCAGTTAATTCTTAAATTTGTAATATTATTTTTATATTTGCTTTACATTTTCAACAATCAATACACATAAATTAAACAAAGTATTTGCGGTAATTCCAATTAATAACTTTTAAATTCAAATGAGGTGATGAACACCTACCAATTGAATTTCTTTTGTATCATCTTTACATGGTAAGTTACACTAATCACATAAAATTTCCCTGCATTACAACAATTCATCATCTTATACAAATACTAAATAATCATTTATACCACTATACATTCCTTTATTACATTCACCAAATAAAAGGAAACCTATACAAAAATTTCAATTCCATTTAAATAAATCATTAAACTTATCATCAAACATCACCACCACAATTACACATATTACTAGTATAAAATTACAACATCTAAACACAATACCACGCTTATAGTTTCCCTCCTCTTTTGGCCGACCACTCACCACTTTCTAACATAATTTTTTTTTCTTCCTTTCATCAAATTCTTACTTTCAATAGCCATCTCCATCTCTATTTCAACAATTTACTATTAATTCCCCTCAAATTGCATCCATGAACCCTAACTCGATAATTTAATGATTTTGCTCAAACTTGGCGAAAACGAATTCAAAGTTAACTAGGTGATTGTAGAACACTTTACCTGTTAAATCTATGCCCGTCATAAATTCTCTAACATTTCCCTGTCCAAATCATGGGCACCTCCTCGTACTTCCTGGTTTCCCCCTCTACAAAACTCATTTTTCCTCGCTAGTTTCTCTTGATCCAAGTGTCAACATGTTTAATCACACAAAATCTCACAATTTTTCTCCCAAATATTTGATTTTTCCTAAGTTTTATCACAAGATTTCTCAGGAGCTCTCCCTCCTGTGGTCAGCCAAAGCATAGACGTGTGTGACCATTTAGTCAACTCCCCTTATACCCTTCTTCATACATTTTTTATTTTTCGAGTAATTGTTTTTCAAGTTCCAATACATATTACTGTCAAATTTAAACCAGACCGTATCAAATTTCATTAAACTATACTCCAAGACATTTCATTCCTTGTTTATTTATTTTTTTCATCTAGTTTTTATTTGTTTTTCTAACTTTTTTTTTTATTTTCCCAGCATTTTCCACATTTTATTTTTTGAAACTAACACACAAACATTTTATTCTAAATTCCCAAGTCTATTATCATCCCCATAACTCAAATATTCACTTTACTCCCTTGACATAATATTTTTCTTATTAATTATATAGAATTTATTTAGGGTTTACAGGGTAGCTCACATAAAAAAAAAATATTTTTAATAAAAAGTAATTTTATAACTGAAGATGAAAGATGACGAGTTCCTTTCAACTAGAGAGATTGGTACAAGATTTTTTTATAGAAAAATACATATATTTCCTAGTTAATTTTATTCATTACACTTTTTAATTTTTTATTATTTATTATGAAAATTTTCTAGTTTAATAAAATATTTTTTCCTGTACAACATTGTTAAGTTTTTATAATTTTTTTATATAAAGAGTTGTAATAACTGTTTAGTAAGTGAAGACATTAATAAATAAAATTAAATATTTTAAAAGTCTTTCTATATTGATAATATTTTTAATCTTTAAAAATTTAACTTATAATAAATCTTTTATCATTTACCATTTTCTGTAATATTAAACCAAGTTTAATATCTATATGGAAGAGAGATTATCCAAATAATAATTATACTCATCTGATTATACAAATAATAATTATATTCAATAGCCAGGCAGGCACACAAACCACATATTACATCATATTATCAAGGAAAGAGTTCGTTAAGAAAAGCAAAAGAAAGGCACACCGACCACGTATCAAGTGCTTTTCAACTTTCTATTGTTTTGGTCGTAGGTGCAGCCAAAATTAGCATAGAATAAATATATTTGGTGATGCTGTGAAAAGCATTTTTATAAAAATATTTTTTAATTAAAAATATATTAAAAAATATTTTTTAATATAATTTTTGATATTAATATATTAAATGATAAAAAATATAAAAATATATTTTATTAAAATACACTTGACAAAAGTTGACCCCTCCATCGATCACAGCAGCTCTTCGTTGAATATAGCAACTTTAACGTGCGGGCAATTCAATGTTGATGTATTTTCCCATATAAAATGTTTTTTTTCCTCACAAACACTTCTTCAAATCACACAAGTAGCATCGCTGACTATTTGCATGGTATTTGGTATTGTGATTTAATTATACTTTTTTTTTTTAATTTTAAATCATTTTAATATACTGATATAAAAAAAATTAAAAGATAAATAATATATTATTTTAATATATTTTTAAATAAAAAATACTTTAAAAAATAATTTTTAATATACTCTTTAAAAAACATCAAGCATTGCATGATGCTGCTCTGTCTATTTGTTTTTTTTTTTTTTGAAGTGCTTGTTGTCTATTTTGGCCCTTAATTTATTTCTTCAGCAGAGTCATTTAATTTACTCTATCTAATAGCCACAGCCACCAGGCCATTCCGCAAGAAGGACGAAGTAGGTAAAGGCTCATAATGGTACTCCATCCATCATAAGTCATAACTGAGAAGGGCTGTATAATTAGGTAGCGTTTGGATCCAAACATAAAATTATATTTTTAAAAAAATTAAAATTAAAATTTTTATATATATTTTTATATTATTTTAATATGTTAATATAAAAAATAATTTAAAAATATATTATTCTGATACATTTTTAAATATAAAACACTTTTAAAAATAATTATTTTTATATTTTTAAACAACTTATAAAACTAAGCTTATAAAACATTAAATTTTCAAGGATTTGGAATTCTTGATTCAAAATTTCAAAATTTAGATTGAGTACTTGTTTTTAAGTTTTGAAAATATTTTTAAAAAAAATTAAATTTTTTATTATTTGATATGCTGATATAAGAATAATTTTAAAAATAAAAAAATATTACTTTAATATATTTTTTAATAAAAAAAATATTTTTAAAAATAATAATTATCACAATTTAAGCTTTAAAATAACATTGATTGACCTATAAAATTTAACTGACAAATGATATTATCAAATACAATCCAAACTCAATTAAATCAACATAAAAATTGAAAGACAAAAAAACCACATCAGTTTAACACAAACATTTTTTAAATCTATGTCAAGACGGATCGTACAACTACGTTAAAAGCCAAGAAACCATTATGCAACCAATTGCTTCGCTGCTTCTCGCCTAAGCTTGTGATGAACACTAAACACAAACTGTGTACGAGCCACCAGACAGCCACTGGGCCACAGCATCAATGATCAAACGGCTAATTTGCCCCTTTTGACATGGGCATTTCTTTTTCCAAGTCATCATGTTCCATGTCTCATGAGCCTTCTTTCCACCCTCTTTCCTAGAAACCAAGCAAAAGCCTGACGTCGCTCATCTCTCCTTCATTTCCCTTGTCTTGTCACATATGCTAGCCTTTCTTTCACTCTCTCAGTTCACTCTATTCTCTCTGCGTCTCCCTCGGTCTCTTCTCCCTTTCTCTATCCTTCCACAAAAGCTAAAGACAGAAAAAAAGAAAAAAGAAAAAAAAAGCGACATATTCCTTGATATCACACCTGGCACATTATTCCCAACAGCAACAAAAGAAGCCGACATCACTATATAGCTTTGAACACAGCAAGTTATTGCCTTGGTCAGTGCTCTTGTTGAGCTCCCGTATCATGTTTTTAACCCGCACGCCTCCCTAAAAGTCTAAAACCCCTTCTCTCTTCAATTCCTTGGAACCATTCAGATCCACTCTGCTATCTCCATTCTCTACAGGTCCTTCCTCTGCTCATTCTCCATAACCGCTAAAATAACTTGAAGCGAAAGAGCAATGATGGGGTTAGGTTTTGTCCCCATCTTCAGTCTTGCTCTCTTAGTTTCCATTTCAAGTAAGTGTATCTTTTCTTTCTTTAAGATTGACGAACTGGGTTTTGTGTTGTTTCAAGTCTAACCCTAACCCCATTGGTCTTCACACTTGCAGGTGCAGAGATCTCTAACAAGGTGGGCATAAACTACGGTCAGCTAGGAAACAATCTCCCATCTCCTTCAGAGTCAGTGAAGCTAATCAAATCTCTCAAAGCCAAACGAGTCAAGATCTATGATGCCAATCCAGACATCCTTAAATCCCTCAAAGACACCGACATCCAAGTTTCCATTATGATCCCTAACGAACTCATACAAAACATCTCCAAAAGCCAATCTCTCTCGGACCACTGGGTTAAAACCAATGTCGTCCCTTACTACTCCGATGTCAAAATCCGATATCTCCTCGTCGGGAACGAAATCCTCACAAATCCTGACACGGGCACATGGTTCAACCTTGTACCTGCCATGCGCCGAATCAAAGCTTCCTTAAAAACCCACAAGATCAAAAAAATCAAAGTCGGCACCACGTCTGCCATAAACGTTCTCGAGTCTTCATTCCCACCATCGAATGGCACGTTCCGGTCCGATATCTCCGGCCCGATAATTAAACCGATGTTGCGATTCTTGGACCGGACCAAATCGTTCTTTTTCATCGATGTCTACCCTTATTTCGCCTGGGCCGATAACCACCAAAACATCAATTTAGACTACGCTCTTTTCAAAGCCAAGAACCTAACATACACCGACCCGGGTACAAACTTAACCTACACCAACCTCTTAGACCAGATGTTAGACGCTGTCGTTTTTGCGATGAAACGGCTCGGGTATCCGGACGTTCGTATTTTTATTGCTGAAACGGGTTGGCCTAACGATGGAGATATTGACCAAATCGGAGCAAATATTTACAACTCAGCCACTTTCAATCGCAATGTGATAAAAAAACTCACAACAGAACCCGCAATCGGAACCCCAGCCCGACCCGGTTGGGTCATACCCAGTATCATCTTCGCCCTGTATAACGAGAACCAGAAACCGGGTCCGGGTACGGAGCGACATTTCGGATTATTGTACCCAAATGGGACCAAAATCTACGAGATTGATCTCAGTGGAGACACGCCGTTATCAGAGTACAAAAAGCCCTTGCCGGCTCCGACCAATAACGAGCCATATAAAGGGAAGATATGGTGCATGGTTGCTAAAGGAGTCAACGAGACTGCAGTGGGAGATGCGTTATCATATGCTTGCTCGCAGGGGAATAAAACTTGTGACGCGATCCAGACCGGAAAGGAGTGTTATAAGCCGGATTCGTTGTTTTGGCATGCGAGTTATGCGTTTAGTTCGTATTGGGCCCAGTTTAAGAAAAGTGGCGGGACCTGCTCCTTCAACGGGTTAGCTACGATGACGCCTAAGGATCCAAGTAAGTAGTTTGATTAATTATGCCCGTTGATTTTATCTTTGGTCGGTCCGTTTATGATTGATCATTGTTGCTTGGTGTTTCGTTACCGTTGATATGACCAGTTGTGGGATGGTGGGCCCAATTTGAGCGACCAGTCCCTGCTCAAATTTAGGGCATGATGATCACTTCAATTATAAATTATTTGGTCAAGAGTAGCCCTTAATTTTCGACATGGAGAATTTCATTAGTTATTCAAATTTGGCAGGCAGCATTTGTTTTGAAATTATAAAAAAATCCTGTGGTTGCAGAAGAAATTTTATGGTACTAACAAGTAGATATCTAGGGCTATTTTGATGATGGGATCTGTCGTTTTTTAAATTTTATTTTTGATATCAAACCTATAAAAAAAAATTACTTTAAAAAATAACACATTTTAATTACAAAAAACAAACAAACTCATAGAGAATAAGAAAAAGAAAGATGAATACAATAAAAATAAAAACAGAATTAAGAGATAAATTTTTGATACTAGAAAGAATTATTATCATTTGTTTATGGTAGGATTCATATGTGATTCTTTTTATATTCATCTCTCTTCTATATTACGAGGCAATGTCGTTTATCCTGTGTTTGGCATGGAAAAAAATAAAAAAAAAAAATTTTTCAGGCTCAACGCATGCGCTAGATTGAGAAAATAATTTATTTTCCTCTGGGATTTTGTTATAGGTTTTGGACATTGCAAGTTCCCAGGTGTAACTCTTTGAGGGGGAGCTGTCAGCTGTCCATCTGGGCAAAGGGCACAAGGATGCAGGAAGCCATGAACTGACGATTTTGGTGTTCTCATCTTGCAGAGCTAGTGATTTTGGTGCCCCGTTTAATTATTACTTTATTTATTGTAATAATATCGTCAATCTTTTGAGGCCTTTACTGTCCATATCTCTAAGGACACTTCATGACTCAACCACACGGTTAATTAAAGTGGGCGACACCTAAATCACCTTGGTCTATGTATTTTTTTCATTAAAGAGTTGATTAATTTGTGCTAATTAGGGCAGATTATTAAGATGGTTTCCAAAATTGTTGTTGGTCCATACTTTATTTTAGTTTGTTGTTTAGTTAGTCATTGTTTTTTAATAATAATAGTCTCTTTAAGAAGGCAACGGCTCTTTTGTCAGGGTCTATTCTGGTCCTGGAATCTGACACGTGTTGCATGTCAGCAGTACCTTTTGTCTTCGCATTTTCCTCCAGTGGTGGGTGGGCCATCGCACAGGTAGCGTCGTTCCCTCGTGCTAGATTCTTTTCATCTCGAAGAAACCATTCTTTAATGAAGTCAAGAAGACTCCGCTGCGGACTGAGAAGAAATTGTCTAGAAATGTCGTGAAAATCGTGTTATTAAAAAATTTAATATTTTAAATTATTTTGATGTAATAGGTTAAAAATAATTTTTAAAAAATAAAAAATAATTATTAATATGTATTTTGATATGAAAAGTTATTTAAAAAATAATTATAATTACACTGTCAAATATATTCCGTGAGGGTTTAAAATTATGGGCTAGATAGTTGTTGTGTATTTTTTATATATATAAGTATATTAAAATAATATTTATTTTTAATTTTAAAAAATTATTTTCAACTTAATTCATTAAAATAATCTAAAAATATTAATATATATATTAATTTAAAATAAAAAAATAAAATTTTTTAAATTTTTTAAAACGTTTGAACGAACTTAGTTTTATAATTCAAGTGACCAATTATTTAATATAATTGGGATGAGCATTAGGCCAGGATGAGCTCCAGCACAAAGTTTTATTCTTTACTTGGTTTAGAGGGTGTTTATTTATGCGGCTGCGGCTGCGTTTTAATTAAAATGTAGTCGTAGTTTGCAGTTGTTTGGTAATAAAAAAAATGATTTACTATGCATGGATCCCATATAATTTTTGCATTCGAAACGCTGTCAATGAAAAGCAAGGAAATCCTGCTTTTCACGCACTGTGCATGTTAATTGCACTGTTCACACATGTTTCTTTTTATTATTATTTTTATTTTTTAGAGTGTTAATTTTATTAATATTTTTTTTTAAAAAAATTAGTTTAGAGTGAATTAAATTTATTTGCACCATGATGTGAACAATATAATTTTTTTTCCCGAAAAACTAGTATAGAGTGAATTAAATTCACTCGCACTGTAATATCAATTTTTTACCTGATAATATTTTATCTAATTTTATTACACGCTCAAAAAATTATGAAAACTGTAGTTCTTATCGGATGAATTTTGTACGTAATGGAATTATAAATAGTTTAATGAAATAATAAAAAATATTTTATATAAAGTATTATTTATTTCATGATGTAATAGGAGTAATTAATTCTACAATATTTAAAGTTAAAAGCATCAATATTAATATATATTTTTTAAAATTATTTTATAACCTCAATTTCAAAAGCATTCTTAACCAAACACATTAAACTATTTTTTTTCCAACCTCAATTCCAACCACAGCTTTTCCCAAACACCTATTTTTTCAAAATAACCTCAACTAAAAATACTTTTTATAAAACAATTTTTTTCAAATCACAACCACAACAGTTACCACAATACCAAACACACTCTTAGTAAAATAAGAGGTGAGAATTCGGTTTTTTAGTTTTGAACATTTAAGTTAAATTAAGGTTTAGTTTTTCAGTTTTATTTTTAGCTAAAATTCTAATTTCTTTAATTCTAATTTTCAGTTTGTTTAGCTAAAAATCTATTTTTTTAAAATTCTATTTAGTTTGACACAAAAATTAATTTTATTTAATTATATTTAGTTTGTTATAAATTAACCTTTCAGGTGTTTTTGAATTATTTTGATACGTTGAAGGAAAAAATAAATTAAAAAAAATAAAAAAATTATTTTAATATATTTTAAATAAAAAAACATTTTAAAAAACTTTTATCAAGGATGAAAGATTCGAAACACCTATGAGATGATATGACTGAGAATGCCAATGAAATCAAGGGTCAAAGTCCCCGGCCCGGCATGAATTGAATTGTCAAGACAACCAGATGAGTAATTTTATTCAAGTTCTAATTAGTAATTATATATTAAGGATTTCACTGCATAATTTTTTAACGTTCAAGGATGAGTTTGAAACTTGAAAATAAGCTTTAAAAAATCATGGCAAAAAGATAAATAAAAAGTAAAAACCATGAATTCCAAAATGGTAGTTATAAATTCTGGTTTGGCATGGATGGTTAATTTAGTAACTTGCTTACATTTTAAATTGGATTTTTTTATACCGAAATAAAGAAAAAAAAAAGGGTGAAAAGATATTGTTTTATTAAAACAAAAACAAAACAATACCGTCTTCACAAAAAAATAATAATAATAAAAAAACTGATTGATTCGCTGAGGACTCGGACACCTCTCGACTCGGACTGGATTAGCCCCGACCGTATCTTATAACTATGTTCAAAGCACTCCACCTATGACGCTTTACCAACAAGTTACTCTATTGGTCAGCCTTTAATGCCCTCCTTTCCATCCCTTCTAAGCCCATAGACTCTGACTCGCCCTTTCTTTCTCTGCTCCATCCCCACCGGAAGAAGTTTTTCTCCTCGAGCGACAGAGCAATAATGGGGCCGGTAGCAGCCATTCATGTCTTCATTTTCGCTCTCTTGATTTCCATTTCCGGTAAGGTTAGCCTCTTAGAAAACAAAGTGCTCAACAATATGGGGGAGCCTTGTGTTTTTGACTCTCCCTTCCTAATTAACCCAAATTGTTTACACCCTTGCAGGTGCAGTGATTTCCAGCGAGGTGGGCATAAACTACGGCCAGCTAGGAAACAATCTCCCATCTCCTTCAAGGTCAGTGGAGCTTATCAAAACTCTCAAAGCCAAGCGAGTCAAAATCTACGATGCCAATCCAGACATTCTCAAATCTCTCAAAAACACCGACATCCAGGTCTCCATTATGGTCCCTAACGCACTCATACCCAACATCTCCAAGAGCCAATATTTCTCAGACCAGTGGGTTAAAACCAATGTTGTCCCTTACTACTCCGATGTCAAAATCCGATATCTCCTCGTCGGAAACGAAATCCTCACCAATCCTGACACGGGTACATGGTTCAACCTCGTACCTGCCATGCGTCGAATCAAGATTTCCTTAACAAGACACAACATCCGCAAAATCAAAGTGGGCACTCCATCAGCAATCAACGTTCTTGAATCTTCGTTTCCACCGTCAAACGGCACGTTTCGTCCAGACATTTCGGGTACGGTCATTAAACCGATGCTGCAATTCTTGAACCGGACCAAGTCTTTTTTTTTCATTGACTTCTACCCTTTTTTCGCTTGGTCCGAAAACGCACATAACATCAGTTTAGAGTACGCTCTTTTTAATGCCCAGAATGTAACCTATACGGACCCGGGTACAAACTTGACCTACACAAACCTCTTTGACCAAATGTTTGACGCTGTCGTTTTTGCGATGAAACGCCTCGGGTATCCGGGTATTCGGGTTTTTATAGCAGAAACGGGCTGGCCAAATGGTGGAGATTTTGAACAATTAGGAGCCAATATTTACAACTCTGCCACGTACAATCGCAACGTTGTAAAAAAGCTAACCACAATACCCGCAATCGGCACCCCAGCCCAGCCCGGTGTGGTCATACCCGCTTTCATCTTTTCGTTGTACAACGAGAACCAAAAACCAGGTCCGGGAACGGAGCGACAATTTGGGCTGTATTATCCGAATGGGACAGAAGTGTTCGAGATTGATTTGAGTGGGAAGACACCGCTTTCGGGGTATAAAAAGCCGTTGCCGTTGCCAACCAATAATGAGCCTTATAAAGGGAAGCTATGGTGTATTGTGGCTAAGGAAGCCAATAGGAGCGCAGTGAAAGATGCCTTAGCATGGGCCTGTTCACAGGGGAACACAACCTGTGACGAGATCCAACCCGGGAAAGGGTGTTATAAACCGGTTTCATTGTTTTGGCACGCGAGTTATGCGTTTAGCTCGTATTGGGCCGAGTTTAAGAAGATTGGCGGGGTCTGCTCTTTCAACGGGCTGGCTACAACGACGGTTAAGGACCCAAGTAAGTTACCGAGTTGTCTGTTGTTCTTTTTCGTCTTTTGCTTTTCCCTTGTTTTTATTAGACGTGATGCTATCGATGCCTCACTGCCATCGTCAGATTTGAGGTACGTGGGACCCAGTGTCCTTGTAGATATACACCACCGATTACCTAAGCCACCGCTTCTGCATTTTTTAGATTTAGGTTGTGTTTTTTTTTTATTATTTTAAAAGTGTTTTTAAAAAATATTGATTTTTAAATTAATAATTTTTTGATGTTTTTTTTATTTTAATTTGTTGATATCAAAAATATTTTTAAAAAATATAAAATATTATTTTAATGTATTTTTATATAAAAAACACTGAAAAAATTAATTATTAAACAAAGCCTTAATAATTATTACTGTTATTGGGTCAAGGTTTATATACTATTTGAACAACAAAAAAGTGCAAGGATCTGTTTGCTGACGTGGTTTGAATGAACGAGGAAAACACAACTAAAATTGTAATTTGAACGAATGAAAAATATATTTGGGAGTACTGAATTTGTAATTCCATTTCAGGTTTTGGACAGTGCAAGTTCCCAAGTGTAACTCTTTGAGCGTTGTCTGTCCCTCTTCTGTAAAGGTAACGAGGAATTTGCAGGAACTCACTCCCTGCCCAGGATATGTTGTAATTAAAAGAACCAAGCATTTCATTGCTCTACACCCCTTTTAATTGCTTTCACCATTGAAATAAGATCATCATTTTTTCTAGGTAATTCCTGTTCTTGTTCCTATCTAGAGACAATTCCCAATTCAACCATGATCAAAGTGGGCACTTAATTCACTTTCCTTTATTATATTTCGATGTCGTTTTGCTATGTAATTGGCTTTGTATATAAGATTGATTGAATTTGATCAACTCTAATTTTTTTTATTTAAAAAGGTGCATGATTGCATAGATAACCTAAACTTTAAATATAAGTCATACCAGCAAAATAATTAGACATGACTTGGCTAATATTTAATTTCAGGTTAAACAAGATAGTCTAGGTTAATAAAAAATGATGTCAACCATGTCATTTTAATTTTTTTAAATTAAATTAAATATTAATCGAATTAAAAAGATCACCAAAATAACACACTAAATTAATTAGATCCAACCAAGTAAATTTCAAGTTGGTTTAAAAAAACACTTAATCCAAAATAAGAAGTTACCGGTTTGAATCTTACAGGTCTTATGATTATTGAAGATTTACACGATTATTAATTTCAGAGTTTTAGTTGAAATGCGTATAAACTAACTAAATATCAATATTAATTAAATTAAAAAAACCCACATCAATTGGGTCGGTCCAGTAACTGCAGTGGAAGGGTGCATTTGCTCGCAGATAACTCTAGCAAATCAATAATCTAAAATGTGTGTATAAAAAACACAGGCTCGATGGTCTGGGGATATTTTATTGATGTGGGCGAGCTGGCCCTATTTTGTCACGTAGCTTTCACAATAACTCAACATCAGCGCCTTTAAAAGTGAATTTAAATTTAAATACATTTTTTTAATTCAGTAGTTTAATTAATAATTACCATGACAGTTGTCAATTAATTAAAATAACTTGTTGTAGCCAATTTAAATTATACAAGGATTTCTTAGAAGATTAATTGTAGTCAATTTAAATCTCAATAGGTTTCGTTAGCTATGTTGTTTCTAAAGGTTATGTTGTTCTATTCAATTTAAAATATATTTTTAAAATATAATTTAATAGGTTATGTTGTTCTCAACACCTATTAAAAATATTTTTGTATTCAATTTAAATTATAGTATATTTTTTTAGAAGATTGGTTCTATTCAATTTAAATTTCAATAGGTTAATAGGTTATGTTGTTTTGAAAAACATAACCTATTAAAAAAATTAATTTAATTTAAATTTAAAATAATATCGGTCCTTTTCAAAGAAAAATAAATTTCATGTTATTTACAAATGAAAATTATTGGTTGTAGTTGATTTAAATTTTCAATAGGATTAAGTAGCTCAATTAGTAATTATAATAATTATCAATGAAAATGGTTAGTTGTATTCAAATTAAATTTCAATAGAATTTTTTTTAATTAATAATTATAATAATTATCAATAACAATAGTTAGTTATATTGAATTTAAATTTATAAATTCAATGGGATACTAAGATAATTATAGTCGATTTAATTATTATTTTTAAATTAATCCTTGGAGTAGCGATTTGTCATTTGAAGTTCATAGATAGGGTCCGATATACAGAGGTTGTCTACTTCAGTTAAAGTAAGGAAATAAAAAATCATGACAAAAAATAAATAAATTAACAATAAAACAACTATTGGTTTTTAGAATTTCGTATATATTTCAATTTATAAAAATTAAGAAAATATTTAATGACAAAAACAACTGAGACTAATCATTAAAGAACAGCAATTAATCCAAAACCAACACCACACTTACCAAATCATAAAACCAAAAAAATAATTAATTTAGGAAAACCAAATCAATGCAAACTTATTAGAGTGTTTGTTAACGTGTGGCCACACCGTATTTTTATAAGATAAATCGATTTTTTTTGTTTTTAATTAATATTTTTTTGTTTTTAAATTGTTTTAATATACTAATATAAAAAATAATTTTTTAAAAAAATATTATATTAATAATTTTTTAAATAAAAAATACTTTAAAAATCAACTATTATAACAATATAGGTTACTAACTCTTAATTTCCCAACTTCATCGTCAAATAAAGTTTATTTAAACTTGGAAACATAGTTGATTTTCAAATAAATAAATTGTGTAATTTACAAATCTTGGAGCCTATAAACTGTAAACACAAGTATTGATTTTAAAATCTGCAAATAAAAGAATTTATGTAAAAAAGAAATTTTCGAATCTTTTTATTTGATTTATAAATACAAGTCAGAACAAATATACAAGAATACCCAGCAGTTTATGGATGAATATGCTAGCGAAAAATATAGCAAATTGTATAAAAACTAGCTAGAGGTTCATGGTCCTTCGGAGATATTTTATTAATGTGGGCGGGATGACCCTATTTTATCATTATTAAAAATTAACATTAATAGTTAATCCAAAATAAAATATTAAAAGAGAATGAAATTTTATTATACCATTCCTTATAAAATACTATTCATTTCAATAGTGTTTTTTTAAATTATATTTATTTTTTTTATTTTAATTACATCTTTCAATATTAAATTTATTAAGAAGTAGACTTTATAATTTTGTTATTTACTTTTTATAAGGTTATTCTAATCTCACAACTTATATCACAAGTTTAACTAATTAAACTGTCCGTCTCGAGTTTTTTTTATTTTTTTATTGTTTTTTTCTCAAATTCATCATTTAACACTGAGTTGATTATAAATTAGGCTTCAAAATTTATTTTGATTTTTTTTTCTATTAAATTATCCTCATCTTATGACTCGAGTCGCAGGTTTTTTTGTATCATTTTTTTAATCAATTTTTCAATTACAGATTAAACTACATACTCCAACATTAGGTTTATCGGGGATTGAACTTCATAATTTGTTTTAATTTTTTTTCTATTGAGTTATCTAGTATCATGACCTAGATCGCAAGTTTGACAGGTTAATTAGAGTTGATTCAAGTTAAAAAAAAATTATCCTTTTTTAAATTGATTTTTTTTTTCAATTTCATTATTTAACATTGAGTTTATTGGATATTATAATTCATAATTTCTTTTGAGTTACTTTCTACAGGATTATCATGGTCTCATGACCCAATAAGTAGATTAACAAGTTACTTGAGTTGACCCAAATCGATCCAATATGTTGTCGTCTTGATATTTATAAAAAAAAAAATCATAATGATTATTTATTTTGAATCAAACTAGGTTTTTACCAATTATTCTCCTTTAAATCTATCAAGTTAACTGGATTGCATCAAATCAACATCTATATGTTTTTTTTTTCTAATAGAAGAAACATTAACAAAAACTATACAAGTTTTTATGTTAGAAAATTAATTTAATCCGCCATGAAGCACGAGCTAATGATCTAACACTAGTTTCACTGTTACTCAACATCAGCGCAATTAAACCTTGCTTATTTTTGTTTTTTCTTTTAATGAAAGTTGAATATCTTTTGGTCTTTTTCCGATACTTGCAACGCTTGTTATAAAAATCAAATCAACCTGACAGGATAACTCGGTACCTAAACCTGCTAAGGTTAAAGAAAAAAAAAAGGAAGGAATTGCCTTGGCCTAACTTGATTAAAAACCCGGATTGACCTGTCACCTTATAAAATTTGGTCATTGGTTTTTTTTAATCAAAATGATGTTTTTTTTTATCTTTGTAAAAACAATTTTTGAGTTAACATGGATTGATCATCCCTACCTGTAACTTGAGTCTCATTCTAGGTTAATCTAGGTCAAGTTTTAAGACTATGCTTGTAACCATTTTAATCATGTTCTAAAAAAAACTAACGAATTACTTATGTATTTGACCTCTTCACTCTTAATTTAATCTTATCCTATCATTTTTACAATATTAACATAAACTAGTAGATGAGGGGAATTAACTGCTTCCCTCCTCGCAAAACATTGTTAACTTGAACAATATTTTTAAATTAAGATTTAGTTTTTTTTATTCAATATTAGATTTGTGTATCGCGGTTTTATTACCTAAATTGTGGATTTAAAGAGTTATTTGGGTTTTTTATGTCATTTTTATAGTTGATTTTTTTCTCTTAACATTTAGTTGATTTGAAAATAGATTTCATAATTTTTTTTTTATTCTGCTTTCTATAAGGTTTTTCTGGTCTCATTACTTAGATCATGAGTTTGGATGGTTAACCCTGATTGACTTGAGTAGTTTTTTTTTAATTTTATCCTTCAATATTGTGTTTGTTTATCTTGGACTCATGACCCGAGCCGTGAGTTTGACTCTCTTTTTTAGTTGATTTGTTTTTTTCAATATCACCCTTCAATGTTTGATTGATTTAGAATTAGACTTCATAATTTTCTTGGTTTACTTTCTATAAGGTTATCTCAATCTCATTACTTGGGACAAGGGTTAACCTAGGTTGACTATGATCATTTTTTAAAATTGATTTTTTTTTAATTTTATCATTCTACGTTAAATTGATTGAGAATTATACTTTATAATTTGTTTCGATTTGCTTTTTATGATGTTATCTCAATCACATGACACAAGCTGCGGCTTTGACATGTTAACTCGGGTTAACTCATTTTTTTTTATTGATTTTTTTTTCAATCTCATCCTTTAACATTGGATTGATTGGAAATTATTTTTCATAGTTTGTTTCGATTTATTTTTTATGAGGTTATCTCAATCTCATGATTCAGGTCGTGAATTTGACATATTTATTTGAGTCGATCCATTATGTTTTTATTTTAATATTTAAAAAAAGATATCATCTTTATTTTTTTAGCCAGACTATATTTTTAATAGTTAGTCAAGTTATCTTTAAACTTGTCAAGTTGATCAAGTCAGCACCTATATGATTTATATTTTTTTATTAGAAAACATGATAATAACATGTAGATATTTTTTTTTCATTAAAAAATTAATCTGATTCTTAAGGAAAATGATGTTTTATTCTATATCATTTACAACTCATTGTTATTATGCTTCTCTCCGATCACGACTTTTCATGAAAAAGGTCAAACAGAAGGATGGTAATGGTATTAAAAGAAAAAAGTGGGTTTCGTTCTTTTGGAATAAATATTATACGATCACATTCTCATTAATATTTTATAATGACAATTCTTTTCATAGTCTTGAGAGAGCAAGGCGATGACATTAGCATAAAAATAATAAAGCAATCAATGCCATACAAAATTTAGAGTAGATAATCCAATTAATGGATACTCTCTTTAGGTTTGAAAACTAATTAACTAGTCAATAACGGATAGGGAGGAAGTCTTTTTATCGCTTTAATATTTTATATGAAATAAAATAAACTATATGAAAAAGATGGGTGCTTGGAGATAAAAATATTGAATTAATGATCTTTTCAATAACTATAATTTTAAAGCCATTAAATAGTTCAAGTATGTAAAAATTATTTATATAATTCTTCAAATTAAAGGTATTGATGATTTTATTTTTTTGATTAAGATTAGTTTACAGGGTGAATTATTCTTAGACTCCAGATTTTTTTTAAAATATAAAAAAGTTATTTAGATAGGATATAATCATGTGATATTGCTGTTAAACTTACTCTCAGTAGGTTAATTTTACAACTTTTTAGTCCTATTATTTCTCTAATTAGAGTTTAAAATTATACGAGAGTTATTCCGATATGATCTAATTAACTTAACAACTCTTAAAATAATAAAAAACATAATTTGACAAAAAAACAATTTAAGATGAGTTTTATATATATATATATATATATATATATATATATATATATATATATATATATATATATATATTAAAACGATGATATATTTGATCGACCTGAGCTTCATGATCTAACTCATCAAACCTAGAATCCGAGTAATTGACTCCATTGAGTTTATAAATTTTTTTTTTAAAATATTTTTTTTTACTTATTTATACAACAATAAAAATAAACAAATACAAATCTTGTTAAATATAATAAAGTTTATTTAAAACTAAAATAATCTAATAAAAACAATTCATGATGAGTTTTTTTATACGTGTGTATATATATACATATATTAAAATGATGATACATTCGATCGATTCGAGCTTTACGGTCTAACCCGTCAAACCTAGAATCCGAGTAATTGACTCCATTGAGTTTATAAACTTTATTTTTTAAAACTTTATTTTTTTACTTATTTATAAAACAATAAAAATAAACAAATACAAATCTTGTCAAATATAATAAAGTTTATTTAAAACTAAAATAATCTAATAAAAATCAATCTGGAATAATTTACGAAAATAAATTCAGAATCAAGCAGACATGAAGGATGGATTTGTAAAAAAAAAATAAAAAGAGAAAAAGTAAAAAATAAAAAATAAAAAAAATAACCGGCTTCGTATAAACAGTGAGGAAAGTACGCTACCCTCCAAGTTTTTTTTAGCATGGAAAGTACAATCAAGGTAATATCCTTCCCTGTCGCCGTCGCCGTCGCCGTCGCCGTCGCTGAAGCTCCTCGAGCTGGCGTACATAGTTCTTTTTTTAAAACTACAGCATTCACTTACAATTTACTCAATAAACGACAAGTAAAGTTGAGTATTGACTAAAAGTATTGATACCTTATCCCCTCACCTAAAGCTTTTGTTATTTAGTGTTTGGATCTTATCCTTTCTCTCCACTTGGCCATTAAGAATTTGGCTGCCATCATCCCTCCCATGATTTTTCTAAGCCCAATAATAGACCGCCACCCAATCACAAACCGCCTCTCGGAAAAAGACTCGACCCTTTATCTACCAACACTTATCAAAAACCTCAAGCCCTCGCTGCCTTATCTATTTACCATCACCTTTTTATCCTTTTTAATTCTCTCTCTCTCTCTCTCTCTCTAGGGTTTTTTCACGCTCTGTGAATGGACTACAGCCTCTACACCACCAGCAACAAGACCCTCTCTCTACGATTTTTACCGTCAGCGGTAAAATCCCGAAAGTTACCCTCAATTTCGTCTCCCAGTTGGACGTTCAGGTCATCGACTGCTTTCCTTAACGGGAAAGTAGAACGAAAACCGAGAAGGGGTGCTGCGGTTATTGTGGTTGCAAGAGCGGGGTCGTCGAGCCACTGCGAGCCTAGCAGTAGTAGTAGCAGCAGCTTGAACACCCCGCTGGAACTGAGGTCTGCGGCTGGGAAGTTTTTGAGCGGCGTGTTTCAGAATCAGAAACAACTTTTTCATGTTGCTGTGGCTGATGAGTTGAAGTTGTTGGCCGATGACAGAGATAGTGCTTTGAGTCGCATGGTTCGTAGCTCTGGCTCCGATGAAGCTTCTCTTCACAGGTCAGTCATTCATTCCTTGATGCTCAATCTTCCCTTTTTCTCAATAAATAAATAAATAGAACAGTGTTTAGTTATCATACTCGATGACACGTTGTGTCTTCGATCAGCTCAGACGTCAATCGCAACCTTGATGTTTTTCAAGGTTATACGGCATATTAGAATTTATTTTTTTAAGGTAGTAATAATTGGAGTTTGTGTGCGGTAGTCACAACACAGTAACATCACAATCTTTCCCCATCAATAATCCCCAAGCTATTTACTCTCCACATTGGACGAAGGGTTCATTTACAAAATTATTCCATTATTTGTTGACCATTGCAATGATAGCTAGAACATCTCATTGTGTTTTAAACATTAGCTCGATTTGATTATTTCAGTTTTTTAATTTTATTAAATTTCATATATAAGGAATCGGTGGGCTTTCAAATTCATTGAGTTGACAAGTCAGGATTTTTATAAAATAAATAAATGGTATAAGAATAAAATAATTAAATTACAAATTAAATGGATTGAGGGTTGTTTTATACTTTTATTGCATAAAATTTAAATGGGGCCAGGCTATTAATGTCCGGAGGTTTATGATGTGATGTTACTAGTCTGAACAACAGTACCTGTCCTACGAAGATTTTGATTTGTAGCTTTTGGGAAAGGCTTATTTTTCTTCCTATAACAGGGAACAAGGCTGGCTTCTGTCCTAAATTTGTTAAAGGTTTCACATTGAGAATCTGAATTGTGAATTTTTTTACCCTCATGTCAATCAGCAGATTCACGGGTACTTTACTTGTATAAATCGAAAGAATTTCTTTTTGCCATATGGGATTCATGCATTTAGGCAATCATTGCTGTAAAATTACAAACCAACTAGTCTTAGTGGTATTGTTGCATCACGAAACAGATGCATGACTGTCGAATGATCCAGTTGCCTGATAGTCCTGCATCTGGACATTTTGATCACCATGGTAATAAATTTTCTATATTACCTGATTGAATCAAATGGAGTTACCCAGCTGCCTAATAGTGCTTCCTTACTTTCGAGTGCCAGGAGGATTGCTGAGCTGAAGGAGCATGAGTGTCAAGTTGCCGTTGAAGATGTCATGTATATGTTAGTTCTTTACAAGTTTTCTGAGATCAGAGTCCCTTTGGTTCCAAAGCTCTCTAGGTGCATCTACAATGGCAGGCTAGAGATACGACCTTCAAAGGACTGGGAGCTAGAGTCCATCCATAGCTTTGAGGTCTTAGAGATGGTTAGGGAACACGTCTCTACAGTTATTGGCTTGAAAGTAAATTCTAGTGTGGCAGACAGTTGGGCAACAACTGAGGTCCAAAGGTGCCGGCTTGGTAGAGTGTATGCAGCCTCGATTTTATACGGTTATTTCCTCAAGTCTGCCTCCTTAAGGCATCATTTGGAATGGTGTCTGGTTCTGCCCCACCAAGATATTCATCTTGGTCATAGGACCACCCTTCAGTTTCCAGAATCACTGCCTTCTTATGGATTAACAAATCTTGTTTTTGGTCACATAAGCAACAAGCAATCGACGTCACAGGGAACAAGGTTAAACAGGCCGAAATCAGAAAATGAAAAATTGAAGTGCTACCTGATGGGGTTTGATTCCGAGACACTGCAAAGATGTGCAAAACTGAAATCTAAGGAGGCTGTGAATTTGATTGAGAAGCACAGCTGTGCACTGTTTGGAGATGAGAAGACCGGCGTGCTTGAGAATGATGAGGTGATCTTGACCTCGTTTTCGAGCTTGAAGAGATTGGTTTTGGAGGCAGTTGCTTTTGGTTGTTTTCTTTGGGACACAGAAGAATATGTCAACTCTGTATATAAGCTTAAAGACAACTAAAGGAGAGGGAGCAAGTTTCAAGAGAGGATTGGCTACTTGGCGAAACTCTTCTTGTACATACGAGCTTGATTGCTGCATTTGACTCTTGTTTCCAAGTTCCCGCAGTTTATTGTATAGACTACATAGAAATAGAGTTATATAGTATAGAGTGTTTTTGCTTCTCGTACACAGTTCCGCTAAGCTGGGTTGACTGGTGTTTTAACTAGCGAGTCAAAGTTTTGACTTCTTGGTGCATGTTCTGTAAGTAGCAGTTGCAGAGATTTGATGCTTGCATGCCATTTCTTTTCTTCTTTGCTTTCTGGTGCAGTGGATATGGATAACTCTTGCTGCAAAATCCTTTTCTGAAATGGAATCGGTTGTATGATGTTAGCTGCTTAAACATCTAATGATTTCTGCAGTGCGAGTTCTTGGTTGTTACTCTGTTTTGTGTTGAGGTTAAAGCTTTGCTTGTAGTGTGTACTTGTTGCACATGGGAGTGGATTACATAACTGGAAGCTGCGCTCAGACAGAATCCAAAATCCAATGAAGAATCCGGCATGTTGTCTGCTCCAAAAATTTTATTCTGCTAATGGTTGCAACCTCAGAATTTCATGCTCTGATGAACTCGTGAGCGTGGATTGGAGATTCAGCTCTGCAAGTAACAATAACTATTAACAAATTCTAGCTCTCTTTATTATGATTTATTTTACCTAATAGCGCCATAGTTGTTAAAACCTGGTCAAGCCCCGGCAGCTCCGCTCCATTCAATAACCCATGGACCTATAGCCTAGTCTAGGGTTTCATTTCGAATCATTTTGAAGATTAATCTAATTAAACTTGGCTAACATAGTTAACTTAAACCCAGACGCGACATAATCAAATCAATTTTAAGAAATTTCCTTTAAATTTTTATTCAAAATAATATCATTTCAGTTTTCAGTTTTAGAATATGTTTGTTATTCTAGTAGCTTGTATAGTTGTGATTTAAAAAAAAATATTTATAAAAAGTATTTTTAGTTGAGGTTGGTTTGATATTTATATATATTTGGTTAAAACTGTAATTGAAATTGAATTTGAATAAAAAGTAGTTTAATGTGTTTGGTTAAGAATGCTTTTCAAATTGAGATTATAAAATAATTTTAAAAAATATATATTAATATTAATGGTTGTTAATTTAAGTATTATAGATTTAACTACTGCTATTATATCATGAAATAAATAAAAAAATATATTAATATATTTTATTGTTCCATTAAAGTATTTATAATTCCATCACGTATGAAATATATCTGATAAAGACTATAATTTCCTTGATTTTTTAAGCGCGCAATAACATCAAGTAAAATATCATCAGGAATAAAATTGGGATTGCGATTAAATTTTGCAAATGTTACATCATCAAGCGATCTCCATCTAATTTATATAGTGTCATTAAATAATGTTAAACACTAGTTTTTTAAATAAAACACAATTAAAAATAAAAAATTTATTTTATTTTATTTTACTGGGTCGGATTCGGTTCAATATATTTAATTTTAGACTAGACTCGATTCGGCCAAAACAGTGAAAAGTAATTCACTCCCTTGTAGGAGGAGAAGCAGCCTTTTTCTGCTTTCAGCAACACTGCGGTTTGAACGCAAATCATGGTAGTATCCATGAATAATAAATAGTGTTTTTGACTTTACCAAACAATTGTCTTAGTTTTAGATTGACTCGATAAATATATAACCTGATTCTTAGACTGAATGTTGTAAGATCCTAGTACAGGTCAGGTCTATAAAATATTAGCATTAGCATTAATTTCCCAGAATCATCCCTTAGAATTGATCCTTGGACTGAACTTAATGTCGTAAAATCCCAGGCCAGGCTCGCCTTATAACGATACAATTGCTTAGAATCATCCACTACCAGTTGCTTAGAATCATCCATTGAGTTTCCAAGAAGTCATTTAGAGTAAAGACAACGACTATCCCTTAAAATTAATAACACCACACGTAAAACAAATTATCTACATGGGATTCTGTGGTTTCAACTATATAAACTAATCCCATAGCCAACGTCACCTCAGTTTTGAAAAGTTCCACAGTTTGATTCAATCAAAGATTATTATACACCATAAATATACCTCTGCAACATAATACACTTCATAGATGTGTCTTTGCCAACTTCCTTCCCAAGTCTTCTCCCCTGTCTCTCAAAAATAAATAAGACATGGTTTTTTTTCTTGTCAGGTTCATTTTCTTGGCCATCACTGCATTATCAAGCCTCGTTTCTCGCTTACTCTTCTCCGCTACTGCTTACCTTCTTGTGTTGATTATCCAAGGATGCAGATTACCTGGCCAAGCTGTCCAGGGAGGATTACAACAAATCGCCGATGCTATCAGGGCATGCTTTGAGTATGTCTTGCAGTTTATTGTGGGAGAGATAAGTTCTTCAGCCACTGCTGCTCTTGATCTTCTGATAAAAGGCATTTCAGGTTCTGCTGCTCTCACAGGGTCAGCTCTTGGAGGTCTGGTGGAAAAGACAAGAGCTTCTCTTGATGGGGTATTAGAAAATTCATTATCTCAGCTTGCTGAGGATTTCAGACAGATGATTTCAACTATAATGACAGATTTATGGAACAATTACAAGGATGCAGTGGGATATTTCACAAAAAATGCTTAATTATAACATATAATTTCGAGTTTCTCGCTCTTGTAAAATATTTTTGTATCATATGTGATTGATGATTTTCGATGAGGTAATGTTCTTCCCACTTAATTATTTGCTTACATAATTTTTTTCTGCATATTACCCGTTAAAAATCGCATGATTTTTTTTTCTTTCTGGATTCTCTTTGCATGCATAGGGCTGAAGCTGGTTTTGCTCCACCTTCTTCCAATGCAGAAAACCTAAATTCATCATCCATCTCTATATTTCAATTACTGGATCAAATCGGATCGAGTGAGAAATTTCGAAATTTCTCCATCCTGCCATAGGATACATGATCCAATCTAGTTTTGTATTTTTAAAATCAATTTAAATTTTTTTTTATAAAATTATTTAAAAAATATCAGAGATAATAGAATAAAAATCCATGTATCATATTGAAAAAAAAAAATTACTACTTCATAAAATATATATAAAATAAGTTTGAAAACCGGATCGGATAAAACCCTTATCCACCTTTACATTCTGCTACGATCAAATCGGATAAAAATATAATCCAATCGAATCGGCTTCCATCGGAGACCTAAAGGATGGAATATTGCATCCCTGCACCTACGATCACCGTCGAAAACATTAGAATTTAGGAGACGATTACACTTTTTTTTGGGCTCCCAACGGACGCAGCTCTGATAATTCCGAAAAGGTCACGTCTTAATCTAAAAGCAAAATATACAAGTCATGTATACGCCATTTGCCGAAAGATTACGCCTTGATCAAGGTTGATCTTGGAAGGGGCTCGTTAATTCCTAAAGCTCGAAAAAGTCAAGAGTGAAGGTTCCTAAGAAAGGAGACACAGAGAGGAAACAAGATAACCGAAGCGTAAAAAATACTTTTCATGGATGACTTCTTACGCGGACAACCCAGTCTTCAATTTATAAATTGCTATTTTCTTTTTCTTTAATTCTTTTTTTATTTTTTAATGGTCAAGGTTACCTTCTAGAAAAGGACCTTTTCTGGTTTTAAAACCTAATCCGGCTTCCCAAGTCATCCAAAAACTAATTGACCTAGGTCTTGGAGGCCATGCAGTTAACTCAAGGAAATTCAATCCATCCGGTGGATCGACTCATGATTTGGATATATATATATATATATATATATAATTTTAATTTTTCATAATTGTTTTGGATAAATTATTTTTCAAGAAATCACTAAGTCAATTATGATCCAGGGCTTAAGGCGAGAGTTATAAATCGGGCAGAGCTCTTAACTATGTTGTTTGTTATAGATTCAACTACACCCAAGTATTATTCGATATTAAATAGCTATTTGGGAGTGCGTTAAATTTCATTTTTATTTTTGTTTAAAAATATATTAAAATAATTATTTAAAAAAAAATATTATTTGTTAACACATGAAAATAATTTAAAAATATATTGAACTTTTTAATTTAAAACTAAAAAAATATATTTTTTAAAAATACATGTTCTAACTGCGATCTCAAACACCCCAACAGTTGCACTGACGACTGACGAGAACTTATTAAAAAAGAAGCAAAATAAAAAAGCAAGTTTTGCGGCAAAAGCGTGTGATGTGGCAGTGGCAGCATAATTATCGTCTTTGTGAGGAGAGCTACGGTAGTAGCACAATAGTGCACGAAGTTTCCAAGAAGTTGTAAAGAAGTCCTTATTTGTGGGTTTTATTTAGTAGTGATATTTGTGAGTATCTATCTTGGGTGTGTTGGGGTTTCGGACTGTGAGGTAATTTATTGAGAGGTTATTTTCTTGGAAGAATTTATTACAGTATGAATATTATATTTGTTGAACCACATTAAATTTTATATGTATTTATTTTGTTTTATTATTTTGTTTATGTGAGTTTTGCACGATATTTTTTATAGCCAAGTTTTGAAAAAGATTGACTGTATATTTGTACAAAATAATTGTGGGTTTTGAGATTGATAAATGTAATCATACTCATAGCTTATAGCGAGTGAAGATTCATGTTATACTTACGCATCAAGGGTTGCAAAAAGGAGTGAGCACTGGTTTAAAAAGTTCAGTTTGGACAAAAAAATTCAATTGAATCAATTTTTTAAAAAAGATTTGAACCGAACTAAACATTTTATATTTTTAAAAACCAACTAAACCGAATTTAATCCATGAATATTTTAATTAAGTTATTTTTCATGAGCTTTTAATTTTGTGTGGGTTTTTTCAGTTTAGTTCAGTTCTTTTATTTTTTTGGTTTTTAAAATAAAAAAAAATCAAAATTATCCAGAAAATTCAAAAACTATCAGGTCCGGTCATTTTTTGTTTATTAATAGCACAGTTAAAATGAAGGTGGAGCTCATGTTATATATATAAATATCATGAATGAAAGAATAATTTGAATGGAGAAAACTCTGACTTGAATTTAAGACTAATAATAAATCATAGGAATAGGGAATATTATTATTGTCGCGAGAAGAACGTATCTAATACTGTAGAAAAGTCATGAAAGAGATGCAGATTTTATTGAGATTGGCTCATGAAGATAAGAATTCTTTACAGAATTCATGGATTTTAGACTCTTGCTTATCATTTTCATGTGTGTCCATATAAATTGATTTGAAAGTTATGAGCCTTACGAAGAAAAATCCACAGCGAAGAAGAAATTGATTCAAAACATTAAAGTTATCATGCTGGTAATGAAGGGAAAATAATAAGTCGAAAATAGAAGAAATGTTTGTGGAGGAGAGAATAGCGGGGCGAAGTGTTTAGAAGCACCACCCACATGGAAGGTTAATTTTGCCTTAATGGCTTGTAACAAGGAAGATAGCAATGTGGATAATCAGTGTTTATGGTAAGGACTAAAAGAATAATTTACTCTACAAAAAGAAGAAAAATAATCCTCAGTCTTGTTAGCATACAGTTTAAAAAACAATTTGGTATTATTATTCAAATACTTTTAAAAAAATATTTTTAGCTTAAAAACACCATAAAATATTTTTAATTTTTTTTTAATTTTTAACATTAACATATTAAAATACATTAACACACTTTTAAAACATATTAAAAAACAAACCCTTTAGAACCAGTGGTTAGTGGCCATTTTATAAAGTTGTTTTGAAAGCTACTTGGAAGCCAAAAACAATAAGCATTTCATCATAAGCATGCATCACCCAAATTTTTTATAATAACCACCGCAATTAAAAGCTACAGCCTTCCAAGATGATTATTAGTTTACATTTAGTAGGTGTTCCATTAAAAATATATATATAAATAAGACAAAAGATTGATAAAAATAATAAATGTTTTTGTTTTTAAGGTAGTTTTAAAAAAATAAATTTAAAAAAATATAATTAGATGTAATTAGTTGGATTTAGATATTTCTTTTGTAAAAATTATAATTAAAGTTTATATATAGTAAAAAACATGCATAAAATTTTATTTGGCTGTGATTGCTTTTCAAAAATGTTTTTTAATTAAAAATATATCAAAATAATTTTTTTATATTTTTTAAAAATTATTTTTAATATCAACTCATTAAAATATCTAAAAATAAAAAAAAATCAAATAAAAAAAATTAAATTTTTAAAAAATACTTTTAAAAAGCAAAAATAAACAAGGTTTTACAAAACTCAATTAAAAAAACATATAAAAACTACTTAATAAAAACTACATTTCAAACTTAATTTTTTGATAGGCCGTATAATATAAAACATAATTTAGAATATTACCAAACACACTGCATTTTTTACACCGCAAACACAAAAACTTAAGCTAAACAAAGAATTTATCTGCTCGACAGTTTTAAAATGAATTCATACATCTTCAAAATATTTTTTCCATTTTTATTTTTTTTCCCAGACAAGTAACTAAATGCTATCTTAATCTCTCTCTCACCCAACAAGAGGGGAAAAAAAAAACTTTAATGCTAATGGTTTTGCATCATTGATACTTTCAAAGAGATCGATCGTGTAGGGCAGAATTAGAATTTCAGTAGTGGGGATTTAAAAAAGAAAGAAAAGACACCATCACCATGAAAATGAATAAAAAGACATGAGAGAATAAGATATTTTTGGAAGGGCCAAATACTTAAATATTAAAATTTTCAATTGTCTGCCCCATTGTGTAAATGTACATTAAAGTGAACTATGAGTCAATTTTGGTCCGGGGAGATTTGATTTTCCCAGGGCCTGTATTTTCTGCCAATGAAATGCTGCAGTTGCTTTGCATCGAGCAAGAATGAAACCTATGCAGTGCTAAATAAACTTTACAAAATCAAATAAAATAAATTACCAGTTATTTGTACGCCTTTCTTATTTGATCCAACCAATCAAGTCAGTCACAGGTAATGACCTTGTTGAAGTGGGGAGGACATGGCCAATAATGGACAATCTAAGAAGTTAGGCTGTAGTGATGTAATTGTGAACCCAGATGATTGTGGAACTCCAACCGATGGATGCTGAATCGAACTACCAAGGAATCACACCGAAAGAAAAAATAGATCAGAAGATCGTGTTATCATGGATATAATCGACCAGTCTAGGCATGAAGATGGCTAACAAAAGACTAGCAATACAGACAACCGAGCAGAACAAACACTAGATAATAGTATCAAAGCAATGCAGACAGATGAGAGTTGGTGGACATCGTTAGATACTTCTCTCTTCAGTGTCACCACAGAAAGGAACTCACCTAAATGATAATGATAGCGATGATTCAACTGGAGGGTGGATTCCATTTTGATCAGGAGATAGTAGCGACCAAAAAACTGGAACACAAATTAAACCGGAACAGATTAGTTGAAAAATTGGAAGGTTAGAGGCAAATATCTCATATAACCAAGCAGCAACATAAAAGACCTATGGCTACAGTTCCTAAACATTTGATGGAACTTGCACTTGGCATTGGACAAAATATATATACTTCAACCAGCACGTACTGAGAATATTATCAACATAAATCTAGGGAACCCTGCAGCCTCCAAGCACCATTAAGGTGCTTGATGCAAGTTTCAATCTTCCACCAGGCAGTGTTCGTTTACAGTTTCCACAAAATAGGTTTCCAGGGCAGAAGTTTCAGTGAACTCATTAAACAGACAGAAGATCTCTCCAAGTATGACAGTAATATATCCACCAAGATATTAAACACTTTGGAAATTACCAATATAAGTTTTTCAGGAATTATTTTCCACTAAATAAAAGAGTGCTAAATGATACCTGTAAGGTCCAACCAAACAATTACCTGACTGTTCTTGGCGACCTTTTAAATCAGAGCAAAACACAAAATCCTGCATTACATGTTATACAAAATTTCAGCTGGCAAAGCAACTGGTTCCATGTCATTTATATAATTATACATATGCTAAATAGCCATCTTAAGTTCGTTGTACTAACTCACCTCCCGCATGCCTTGAGGAACATTCCGGACTGCCTCTGCATGAAATAAGTCTCCTAGTTAAACATATACATTAGTTTGTCCCCTACAAAGATACAAAATAACTAAACAATATAATGGTTCGGTCCTCTGGAGAGCTAAGAATTGAATAATTGGGAGGGAGAGGGGGGGTTGAGAAAGAGGAGAGAAACACAGAGAAACAAGAATTTCATTAACATTCGAGGCACTGTTTATATTGTTTCTTTATTACATGTATAATACTAGCAACAATATTCCTGTGACATTACACTTGACAACAGCTAAATGGGTCAACTACACCAGTGAAAGGTATACCTTGACTTGTTATATTCACTTTGACCTAAATCCTATGCATATCAATACCCTTCCCATTAAAGACCCTTGTCTCAGATCTATCTCCAACATTAACCATATTGGAAGACCATGAAAACCATGGACATCATATTAGTAAAGCACTGCACACATGATACCTAAATTATTACTTCCACATGATTTGAGAGGGGAATTTATTCCTGAAACCAAGAAACTGGGGCGAGTGTTTTGCATGAGCCTTGCTAAGCACTTAAAATGACAGCACTAAAGATGTCCATGCTGAATATCTATGTTAACCACACAAGTCAGGTCTGGTAAGTGGCAGTGAATAGCAGACTGATAATTTTGGCGTGCCCTATCAGGCCATCACTAAGCTTATCAATCTCCGGAATAAGATGTCAGTTAGTAAAATGATAAGAGAGCAGAGGTATATTGATTTTTACCCAAGTTTGAAACACTGGGCTTTACAGCGAGTGTCAATCCAAGAAAACAGTCATCAGGTTCAGCACCAAAATCCCATAGATTTAACTCAAGATTTGGCTTTGGTCCTGTTGAATTGCATGAAAAGAAAATGATACATGACATCCTATAAACAACATAAACAAACTGGTTTGTTTAAATTTAAAATCGAGAGGTGAGAGAGAATATTAACC
Source organism: Populus nigra (assembly GCF_951802175.1). Taxonomy (NCBI): domain Eukaryota; kingdom Viridiplantae; phylum Streptophyta; class Magnoliopsida; order Malpighiales; family Salicaceae; genus Populus; species Populus nigra. Next base: position 23,738,787 of record NC_084855.1, on the reverse strand, counting down.
CTTGTTATTTAGCTTCAGCTCAAGAGGATCTCGAAGTGGATAAGGAACCCACATACCCACCTATCCAAGAGGGACCAGGACATGTTAGTAAAAATGATTCTCATGCAAAAGAAGAAAGCACACTTGAGAGAGCTCATATTACATGGAAAAATGGATGTTGCAGTGACTGATCAGCAGTTGGCCTCTTTAATGGATCCCACGAGCACAATTGCTATAGAAAGTCAACATGAAGCATTAAAATAATTAAAATGCAGCAAAACAAGAGTTTAGTTCAGGATTAACCAAAAATAATTGGTAATGAAAACATCATGATGTCATATCAACATCAATACTCACCATAATCAAATCAATAGCTTCCAAGCTAGCATTGGGAATGATATCAGATAGGTTGGCAGGTAACATCTGTCCACAAACAATAATTAAAAAAAATGAACAATAACAATAACCATAAGCACAAAGTCAAACCATAAAGGACGGGGGAATGGAAAACATAAATAGCTTAGCTTACCTCTGCACAACTAAGGTTCATCAGTTGAGAGACATTTGTAGCTTTAGGGAATGCAGTCAACTCTGGGGTACCAAGAACACAGCATATCTTGTACAACTGATCTATTTCACTGTACAAGGGAAATTCAATTAATAAAGAAAATTCAATTAGTTTGTCAGGTTTTTCTTTAATTCAGACAAATCAAATCAAATGAAAATAAATGTTCATGTAAAATTGCTAAAGAATAGGAGTAACTTCTAATCCTCCCTATCAGGACTCCACTTCAGCCAGACCACGACCAGTGGTCCAGATAATGGCCTCGTGTAAAAAGTGTCCAAAACATAAGCCTGCATTCTAAAATATATTACTTCATAAGATTATAGTCCACCATACCTTTTCTTATATTATAAATCCATCTGTCTAAACAGAAGAGTAATTATCGGCTAACAATGCATGAGAAGGAGAGAACAAGCAGATGAATATTAATACTAATTTATCTTCAAGTTAATCAGTATCCTCACTCCAGTTTAATTGGGAGATCTAAGTTATTTTAGGGGTCTAACACATGAAGAAAAAAATATTAATGAACCATCTTGCTATAGACTGATAGCACTTGCTTAATTCAGCTTGAGTGGGTGTGTAGAGTCAGGAGTGGCTAGTAGAACAATAAACACAACCAGAAACAGAATCATATGAAACCACATCTTTCTTACTAAAGGCGTGAAACTAAAGAGCATAGAATCACCTTTCACCAGGGAAAATTGGGGACAGAGTGAAAAGCTCAGCTATTATTGCACCAACTGCCCACATATCTGTATATACTTTCAGGGGTTAGCTATCAATGGATGAGAGAAAAATGCTACAATAAATCAGTCTAGAAAACCAATGCATAACATGGAATGGAGTTGCAGGTTGAGCATCATCAATTTATTCACAGGACTCATGCATCAACTTATTCGTGTATTATAGATAATGTTGAAAACTTTCAACACGTTGAACTGTTCCTGCTGGAGCTGACATTCAGGACCAGAAATGGTCATCCTACTTGGCCTTCCTTGGTGAAATTAGCCATAAAGTATACAGTCTTGATGATATGATTGCAAATGATTAAACACCTTCGCTCGGCAAGTGACAATTGGAAGTATTATTGATAGTTCTAGTTAAAATATTTCTGACGGCAAAAGAAAACTTCTCTAAAACTGATTTCGATATAAATATCAACATCTGTAATTCTCAAGTTAGATTCAAATAGGCAAAAGGAAAAGAGGGATCGGTTGACCAATATAATCCATCCCAACCTTTTTTTTAGGGTAAAACAGCTCAAACTTAAAAAATAAAGGTGAAAAGAGTTTCAGAATGGACGAGGAGAGAGAAAAGGCGTACCAATTGCAGGAGTATATGTTGAGGACTGCAACAAAACCTCTGGAGCTCGGTACCTGGCAGCCAGACCAAAAAGAAATGAGAAATGTAGTATTTTTTAGTGAAAAAAAAGTTTTCTAGAAATGTCACGGATATGCACACAGAGACACTAACATGTAATAGATAGGAAGAAATCCTTACCACCGTGTGGAAACATATTCAGTGTAAGGGGGTGCTGACGAAACTTCTCTAGCCAGTCCAAAGTCGGCAATTTTAAGAACATCCTTTGTCACAAGCACATTCTCTGAAAATGAAATGATCATTAATTATTAATATTCCATTTCAAAATCTCTAACCACCAAGAAAAATTGATCTTAAACCATGAATTTATCAACCACACTCATAATAGAAGAACAACTTGTCTTACCAGGTTTCAAATCCCGATGAAAATATCCGTTTCTATGCATGTGAGCAAGTCCTTGAAGCACCTGAGACATAAAGTTCCGTATCTCTTCCTCTGAAAACGATCTCTGCTTCTCTCTCATTAATTGGTACAGATTGCATTCCTTGTAGGAAAAATTCCAGAAACAAGCAATTATTAGTTGATGAAGTCATTATTTGATTTATTCAAGTTTCAGTTTCAAAGCATAAAATCCCCACCCTAGCAAAAACAATGAGTAATAATGTCTACAGCATGGAAAATGATGATCAGAACTAGAAGCTTTGCATCTCAAGAAAAATATGGCCTTAAACAAGGTAAATTGGAAGAAAATGATTCATGTAGCCGATGATACAGGATTAGGATTAAGAATTAGTAGAGTATTACTGGGGTTTTCAAACAAGAGAGACATAAGTCATGCGTAAAAAGTAGCATGGACCCAGAACACAAGATCCCTTACCATGTATTCAAAAATGAAAAATAATTCATTGTTTTCCCTGACAACTTCTTTCAACTTTACAATATTGGGATGATTCAATTTATGGAGGGCCTGCAGAAGACAATGTTAAACTTGATTGTTTACTGTGCAAACTTATCATGTGAAACAATTTGATGATACAAAGATTACCAAGGACCATACCTTTACTTCTCGTAAATTCATGCAGTCTTCCCAGAAATAGAACTTTCTCTTCATTTTCTTCACAGCAACCTGAGATCAGAAATAGAACTGTGACAATAATTTTAACAATCAAACAGGAAACACAAGGAACTCCTTTCTTACAAAAACAATATAACAGCGATGCTTTTATTTTTCTTTTGCCTCACAGGTGTGGCTACAAATTTAAACACAACAATTTGCCAAATAAACCCACTTAGGGCATTATAAATGCAGTATGCAACTCAAATTGTGAGAAAGGAGTTCCCAACACCTGAAATTTCCAGCTTCATGTCATCTCAGATTGTTTAACCATAGTTGTTATTTCATACGTCTTTAGCTAGCTCTGTGACTTCTAATACTGAAGATTTCAATGTCAGGTGAAGAACAGGCCTCTCAGCTATACATTTATATTATACATGAGTTTAATGCGCTCCTCATTTCTCTGACTCTCAGCCATAGTAAAATAAAACTTAATAGGTAGCTTTTATAAAGTGCAACAGATTGGATAAAAACAATTTTACTACCATTGAATCCACTGAGAATTATAATAACAGCTAAAATAAACGTGCTTATGTGACGAGTTCCTTACAATTTCACATGTTTCAATATTGACGGCCTTAAATACACAACCACAAGTACCATCACCAATCTCTTTCAAAATTTCATACCTGAGAAGAAAATAATAAAACGTTATCCAAGAAAAATCCTGCGCCACTCAAGAATAACAAAAATCTTACACAAACGAGCAAACATACAGGATATATACCTTTCCATTGTTAGAATTGTAGCAGATGACAATCAAAAATTTGTCAAAGGACTTCCAAGAACCTCCCGGTAGAGGCCTCTACACTTTCAACATAGTATTGGTTACTAGCGTGAATGCAAGGTTTACTGCTAAACTGTAACTTGTTATATACAACATGGACAGGAAGACAGATGTCATGGTAGGGGTGATTAAATATCAGCCAAATTATCATCAACATGCTTAAGGGCAGCTTCTACAAGCTGCGATCAGCTTGTATCATCTAAGATTAACCAATCTCTCCTCCACTAAAGCCTTTACTAGCGAAGCATTCTCAAGTTCGGATTTCAAGCCATTTATTGTAATTTACTAGCTAACCATGCTCCTTCGTCAGAAAATAGGGCTCAGCTGCAAATAATAAATAATTGATTAAAAATAAAACAGAACTAAGAAGAATTTCATATAAAAATATGAGATAAAAATAAAAGAAAAATAAAAATGGAGACGTTATCGATCTAAAGCTTTTAAGCATTCATTTGTTGCTGAGGGTTTATGTTCTAAAATGACGAAACCAACCTAAATCACCCTAATTATGCAAAAAATACCAAAAAAAAATCATTAAAACACTGGGTATCAATTTCAAAAAGGAAATTAATATTTCCAATAATTCAAAATTTGAATTTCTAAGAATTAAAAGAAGAAAAAAAGTAATTGATCATCTTGAAACAATAAAAACACACTAGAAAATTCAAAATTATAAAAACCCAACGCATACACACTAATTGATTATCTACAGACGGCAAGATCAGTGAAATCTCTTCAAATCTTTATTTAATAAGAAATGCAAAAAAAAAAAATCCATAAAAATAACAAAAATTAAGTAAAAAAAACACAGAGAAGCGTAGTAATAATCTACTGCTTAGCACCTTAAAAGAATGAATCTCCGTTTGATCGCTGGTAACAGAAAAGAAGATAAGAAAGAGAGAGAATCTTGTAGCATACGCCACACAAAAAGAAATAAATTAAAAAAATCATGAAAACCAAGCCGAATTCAACTATATAGCGCTCTAATTTAAGCTCTTATTTTTCAAGCCTGGATTATTTTTTTAAAAAAAACTTATTAAAGTTTTTTTAATCCACTCTCTGCTCTTTCTTAAAAGAAACTTAAACGACGACTTCTTTCCTTTCACAGAAGTTACAGCTCAATAAAACTGAAAGCAGAAAGGAAAAAATTCTAAATTCACAAAATAATAGAAAAATCACCATGGATGCTCAAAGAGTTAAACACCAGAGGCAGCGGAGATCTAAAATGAAGGGGAAAGGGTTATGGATCGCTAATGCAAGAGCACGAACAAGGAGCGAGATTGTTTTTAGAGAGAGGGAGATGGATTTGGATTCTGGAGAAGCGATGGAAGAGGATATCTCGAAGGAGAAACCAAGAAAAACAGGGAGTTTTTGAAATAATAAAATATAATATAATAATTATTTTAAATGTTTGTTTTATGATTGGTATTATTTTATTTGTGAATAATTGAGAAAACTGAAAAGAAGAAATTGCTTGGTTGTGGTGGGGAAGGTGTGGTCCCCAAATTGATGTGGTCTTTTTATTTCTTTGTTTGTTGATTTACTAAAAGGCCCCTCAAACGATTTGTGTGCTTGTGGGAGTAGATTATAACTTAGTCCCTCTAGTTTTTCAAAATGAATTGAATAGTTCTTCTGAACTTAGAAATTAATTATCCAGTCCTTATGTGTCCATTTTTAGTAAATGACTATATTTTTTTTCCCGCGATGCGCCATGGGGTAGGTCAATTTTTTTCTAACATAAAAAAAATATCTAAACAATGATAACTCAAGTGAACTCGGGTTAACTTGACTAACTCACTATACGGGATAACCCCAAATGAAGGAAAGAAAAAAAAAAGAAAGCTCAGGATCCAATAACCTAGTGTTAAGCGATGAAGTTAAAAAAATTAAAAACAAAGTTAAATCTAACTAATTTTTTAAACCAGCAGCTTTGGTAATGAAACCAAGATGACTATACAAAATATCAAAAGCATATCATAAATAAAATTCTTAACCATCAAAAAATAAAACAAATAATAATTAAAATAACAAGAATCAAATTTGATATAAAAATAATAACGAGGAATTTGATCAAAAAATAGAATAAAAAATATCAATTAAAGGAACGATAACCAAAATTTTATAAAAAAACAAATAAAATAAAATACCAACGGACAAAATTGAAAGATAAAACAAACAGAAAAAGATAAGAAAAAAAAAACTAAAAACTTAATATGAAAAAATATATTGAAAGGTAAAATTGAAATAAAAAATTAAAAAAAAGGATAAAAGAGCAACAATCAATAGAATAAATACCATATTTAATATAAAAACAAAACAAAAATCAAATGGAAATGGATGAAACATAAAAAGAAATCTAAAAGGAGATCCAAAATAAATAAAGACTAATAAAAAAATAGGATCATAATTGAATTCTTTCTCCATTATTTTTTTTTATCAAAATAATACCAATTTTACCTTTTGGCTAAATAAAAAATCAAGCGATTAATTAGGAAAAAATCACGTCAACACCTATTGATTTTTTTTATCACTGTTTTTTTCAAAATAATATCTTTTTTACTTATTGCACGATAAAAAATTCAACTGGCCCCGGTAACCTCGGTTATTCAACCCAGACCGTGACCTATAACATGATTGAGGTTGACTCATGGATCGGGTTCTAAAAGTATTATAAAAAAATAGGCTCCAAATATGATATGAAAATTCAATGAAATTAAACAATAAGAGATGAAATTGCAAAAACAAAATAAATAATCTATAAGATAACTCAAAATAAAAGGAATTGCAATCATAAGAATGAGAATCAAATTCAACAAAAAAAAAATTAAAATCAAATGATTATGGATTAAATCAAAAAATAAAATTCAATAAAAAAAGATTAAAAGAAAATAAACAATAATCAAAAGAGTACGGATCAAATTTGATAAAAAAACATAAAAAAGCAAATGTCAATTAATGAAGTTGAAAAACAAATAAATCAAATTTGATATAATTAAATAATCGAGGACCACTGTGCAAAGCTAACACACCATTTGAAGAGAATGAGATATAAAAGAATGGGAGGAGAAAAATTGTTATTGGATCCCATCCACGCCATAAAGGTCAACATGCATCAACTCACCATGAAGAGAGTGGCATGATGCTTTGGACGTCACCCTGAAAGCTATCAAAAGGTACTACACACGTTGTCCAAATGGCGTACGCGGCTCTTATTTACTGGCGTTTGCTTTACACACACCAATTATTATTTTAAAGGGTTCACATTAAAACAATAATAATTTTTTTATATAATGATGATGAAACCTTTATTCCAAGGGTTGCGTCTAGCTACATATGCAATGGAAGAGCTTTGTCTATTTTCCATTAAACAATGTTTTTCATTTTAAAAAAGAAAAAAAAAGTAAATAATATAAAAGGAGTAACGAGAAAAAAAATTCAAGAACAGAGAAATATCAAAAGAGGCATAGTCGACATTTATCAACGGACCAATTAATTAATTTTTAAAACTAAAAAGACTATTTTATTTATTTTATAAACATAAATGGACTAAAATATAATTTACTCGTCGGGATGGATTTGGCGTTTCTAGAATGGGGTGACGTGGGTTATTTTGGTCATTCAAGATATTTGATGCGCCCTCGGTTTTATGGCGTCAAGGTGGGGTACGAAGCGAGTCTGGACCGGAAGCCGGTTCGTTTGGGGAGTTGTCTTGGCTACCAAGGGAGATGGAAATATTTTGGTAATTTCAGGTACAAGAGTGAAACGTGTTTTTGAAGCATGCTAACATACTGTTTAAAACTTGGAATATAAAGTATTTTTTATTTAAAAATATATTAAAATAATTTTTTTTATTTTTTAAAAATTATTTTTGATATCATCCCATTAAAATAATTTAAAAATATTTAAAAAAACTTAAAATTTTAAAAAATATAGTTTGCATTGTATTTCAAATATGCTCTAAAAAGTTGGATAATCTCTTTTAGAATATGTTTGGGAACGCGATGCAAGCCACGTTCTAAAAAAATTCAATTTTTTAATTAAAATTTAATATGTTTTAAATCATTTTAATATGCTAATGTCAAAAATAATTTTTAAAAAATTAAAAAAAATCATTGACATGCATTTCGGTATGAAAAATTATTTGAAAAGCAACCATAACTACATTGTCAAATACATTTTTAATGAGATTTATTTTCCTTTTTTTTTTTAGCTGAAGGTATTTTACCATGTTAATTTATTTATTTGATCATTTAAAAGTATAAAATTAATATTTTTTATTTTTTAATAATAAAAAGCAAGGACTATAAGGCTTTCTTGTGTACGTGGGTTTTAGTTAATGTTTGATATTGTAATATTAATTATTTTTTAAAATAATTTTTATTTAGAAATATATTAAAATAATATATATTTTTTATTTTTAAAAAAATTATTTTTAATGGTAGCTTATCAAAATAATCTAAAAATAAAAAAAATAATTTTAAACAAAAACAATCATTTAAAAAAAAAAATATAGTCATTCGCGTTGTTAAATACTCTCTTAATTATAGTTAAAAACCTAGATTGACTTGACAAATCGAGTTGAGATTTAAACTGATATAAGTTAGAGAAAAAAAAAGAGAGAATTTACCTAGTAAAAAAGTTGGGTTGAGCAATAATCTGATCAACCCATTTAAAACCAAATAAAAAATTTATTGACTTGTTTTTCAAGAAAAAAACCGATTAAACGACATTATTTTGATTTTTTTTATGATTTTTTTAAAGGTTAACATTCTCAATCCGTAACTCAAGCCTTATTCCAAGTTGATTATTGGAATGTATTTTTAAATTATAATTTTAACTTTTAAACAATTAACTTTAGCGTTATAAAAAAGGTTAGATTTGATGATTTAATTTAATGACTTATCAATTTAAAACCTAGGAGGATTTATTTTGAATTGATTTTTGTAATTAAACAATTTCACTTAATTTTTTAATGTACACCGATATCAGTTTCATTAATTTTTTAAAAACAATCATAACGTGAGCTTCGTGACTCAAATCTCGAATTGTATCCTGTAACCATGCTTCGTTTACTTTCTTGGTGACTGGAGATCTTTTTTTTATATAATTAACATGCTTAATTAATACCTCCACAACCACTGATTTCATAATTAATTTCGACTGCATCCAATTAAAATTATTGTACACAAAATTTCATAAAACTTCACATGGGACAAAACTATCAGTTTCTCTTGCTCGTATCGAAGTTATGTTTAAAGGCTAAAAAGTTTTGCCTATATTTCCAAATAACACAAGAAAAATAAAAAACATAAAGTGATCTATTCAAATAAAATGAACGAGAAAAACCCTCCAAAAATAGACCTAAAAAATGCCCTATGATAAGCGGGGAAAAAAAAGAAAAAAAACACCATTTGAGCCAGGCTCAAGCCCAGTGTACAGTGTTGTGTTCAAAGATGACATGAAGGTAGGAAAATTTTTGGTTTCAGGTTGACTTGGAGATTTTTTATTTTTTTGAGGTCTTTAATAAATTTATTAAGGTGTTTAATATGTTTTGGGTTAAAATAGGTTAAAAATTAAATTTTTTAACAAGAAATGCCCAAAGTCTATTTTTTCAGCAATCCTTGGATATCAGGGCTAGCAAACGATGCATTATTCGTTCTCTAATGATGCTGGGAAAAAAGTAGTGGTTCATGGCCATGTCTTTTTCTTGAGCCTAATGCACAAGTCATATCTTTTTACGAGTTCAACACACGGTAGGCTCACACACCTTATCTTTTTTTAAATAAAAAAAATAATATATTTTTAACCCTTTTAAAAAATACCATTTCATTGGTTGTTTTAAAATGGTCATTTTTATTCGTTTTATGAAAAAAAAACCGTTTTTTGTTATCAAACTTTAAAAAATTAGAGCTATTTTTTTTTTAGTTTCGGGTGCATCCTTTATTTTTTTTAAAAAAAAAAGTTTCATCCACTATAATTAATTATAAAAATAAATAAGTATTAAATTCAATGGGGGTGTATGATCCAAATCACGGCATGTAAACTTTGGTTTATTCAGGTTTTTTTATTTTTAAAATTAAGTATTTTTATTTTTATTTTTTTATTTGATATGAAAATAAAAATACTTTGAAAAGGCTAGCATATTTTTTTTTTTTATGAAAACAATTATATCATCCACAATAAAGTGCAGAGCGAATGACTTTTATATAATGTTTTCGGCTTGGGGTGACAAAGGCCCCCCTCCACCCCTGCCATCCGCTATTTGTTTGCTGGTAGAGTAGCCTAAACATATTAAACAATTCCTTACACAGCGTTTGGTTATTCTCTTCGTAAAAGAAGAGACAAAAACAATAGAGATAAAATAAAATAAATAAACAAAGATATAATGGTATTTAATAATGATGTATGATAAAATAGTTATTTTTATATTATATTTGGTCATAGTAGATAAGGTGTAATAAAATATAAAAAGATATATTTTACTGTTAACATGTATGTTAATATGTATTGTTATCAAGTTTATATATTTTTAAAAATAAATATTATTTTATTTTAGTTTATATCAAGTATTTAAATTAATAATATTATAACAACCCTGGTTATAAAATTATAATTGACTTAATAGGTTGACTTGAAGCTTGGATTGGTCCAAGTCTAGGAAAAATAAATGAAGGATTGAGTCGGCCTAACTTAATAAAAAACTTCGTTTAACTCAGGATAAAACATGGATAAAAAACTCGTTGACTTTTTCTGAAAAAATTATTTGGTCAAGACACGGTTGCTTTTATTGTTATTATTTTTTGGTCATTCAGGTTGACTCTTCTGATCCGTGACCTGAATCTTGTCTCGGGTTGACTCTCGAGTCGGGTTTTTAAATTATAATAATAATTTTTATTTATACATTGACCTGGGTTAACCCGTGTTGACCCTTCCAACCCGTGACCCGAGCCTTGACCTTGTCATTTCCGGGTCAAGTTTTAAAACTATGAGAATTACAACATTTATTCTTACATTAACCTAGGTCAACCATGACCGACCCTTCTAATCCATGACTCAAGCCTTCTTCCTGGTTGATTCCCGAATTAAGTTTTAAAATCATGATAATAATTATTTTTATTTTACATAAACTCGGGTCAACTTAGGCTTGCCCTCCTGACTGTATCTGGGTCGGGTTCTAAAACTATGACAATAATTACTTTTGTCCTTATATTGACTCGGGTCAATGATGAACCCCACTCGTAACCAAGACCTTGCCCCGGAACAACCTCTGAATCGAAATTTTAAAACCATAATAACAACTATTTTTATTTTTATGATGACTTAGTCAGCTTGATTGCGATCTATATCTCGACCATTGACTCAAGCTTTGTCTTAGATCGACTTTTAAGTTGAGTTTTAAAATCATAATAATAACTATTTTTATTCATATTAAATGAATAATTTTAGAAATAAATTTTTTCTACAAGGATATTATAAAATCATGATAAATATTATATTTAGAGATATATCTTACATGTACCTCATGTTTTATAAGTTAAAAAATTATTCTAAAAATAAATTTATTACCATGTTTCTATCTCAATTTTTGTAAGCAAACACAATTCTACTTTTATTATTTTTATTTTTATTTTATTTCAAAACAGTAAGTAAACAAAACCTTATGATAATGATGTTGAACCGTGATGGACTCTCGATTTGCCCAAAACTTTTGTGAGCACCTCCACCGTGATCAAATTCATAAGAACACCCGATACCGAATAGAATATGCGTAAAAAGCCATTCATGTGGGCCAAGGCCCATTAAAAAACGTCATGTGCGAGAGCGTGGCCATGTAAACCCAAGCGTGCTTAAGTTTTTCTTCTGGGCTAGGCGTGAGGGCCTTCCTTCTAGGCCTACGTGTCTGTTCATTTTAAATAGCCTCTAGTTTTTTGTTAACTTTTTTTTTAATTTATAATAAAATTAATCTTAAATAAAATTATTAAGATGATATTTAGAAATTATCCAATTGTATTATATAATTTTCAACAAGATTATAATTTTTATAGTAATATTAACAATCAATATATAAATTATTTTCTATGACCTAATATGCAAAACATTTTTTTAAAAAATAGATTCATGAATTTTCAAAAAAAAATCAAATATTTATTTTATTGTAAATTTTATACATAATTTATCAGATAAATCATTCTTTTATTTTCTTTTATAATTGCATTCAAATTATAGTGTCATTATTTTTTTTTATCGAAAGTCTTTTCAAATCACAAAGATTTTTATTTATAAAACATAATTCTTGATATATTTTTTAAAATAAATAATAAAATATTAATTTTAATTAAAGATATATTTTTGTCCTCACTAATTTAAATTATCGAGTTTCTTATAAATATTTATTTTAATTATCTTTATTTTTTTATTAAAAAACATACTACTAAAAAAAGGCTTGTTTTTCTGGAAATAAAAAAAATATGAATAAAAAAATAACTATATACACATTAAATTTAAATCATTACCTTTTTAACAAATATCTGTTTTAATAATCATAAAATCAGATTTATAATTAGATATTGATAAAAAAAAGAAAGAAATAACGCCCAAGCCATGAAAGGATGGATAAAATTGCCATCAAGAAGAGAAAAGACGAACACGTGGCATGATGCAACCATATTATCATTCATTGACTTGTGGCTGTCTCCATTAACCTCTCATGCCAGGTCAGAAGTCAAAACTCTAAGTAAATTTTAAAGAGTGGTTAGGAGTTTTAAAAGCTGTTTGTTTTTTAAATATTTTTATTTAAAAATATATTAAAATATTTTTATTTTTATTTATTTATTTATTTATGATATTAATAAAAGATGATATAAAAATATTAAATAAAATTTAATTTTAAAAAATTGTAAGTTTTTGAAAATTTTATCCTAAACATTCTAGGATTGTTTTTTTTTTTATTAAAAAAGTGATATTATTTTTTTTAATTTTTTTTGTTTTGAATTATTTTTTTTTATAATTTTGAATTATTTTAATATATTGATGGTAAAAATAAATTTTAAAAATTATTTTAATTAATTAATTTGTTTTTTTTAAAAAAACAGCAATTACCATTATCACAAACAATACCTTAACCGACAAGAAAAACCTGCTTGAAAAAAGGTCTCTCTTGCTCTTCCTCCCCGCACACAGAAACCAACTGCAACTAGCAAGCAAGCAAACATGGGCGGCGGCGGCGGCGAAGATACGCCTCTCGGTTTCACCCCCGGTATCCCGTTTCTCTTTCTGTCTGTTACTTTTTCGGCTCTGTGTTTTGGAGTGAATGAGAGAATTGTAAACGGTGGTAAGTGGTGATTGATATACACCTTTTAATTTGCTTATGCAGCGGAAGAATCCTCGGTGGAACAAAATTCTTTGCAATCATCATCTCCTCCGGGGTCCTACTCTTTTCAAAGGTATCTCTACTCACTACACTAATCTTTTGATAAATAGTTCCTTAATGTCTGTCTGGTTCCTTTTTGCTTGCCTAGAAAGTAAACACTAGAAGAGAAAAATTGAAGCTTAAGCTTGACATCTACGTTTATTGCTACTGTTGAGTTTCCAAAATTAAGCATAATGAGTGATAGAAAAGAACTATCTTGATTGACCCTCATGATTGTTTCTGCCTAATTTTTAGCAATAGCTTGAAAAGGGTCAGTCTTTCTTTGAAACATAGAGAAAGGCCCGCTCTTTCTGTTTCTGTTATTTTCGCTCAGTAACCAATTGGGATTTTGCATTTATTTGAAAATGTAGGTAAATTGTTAAATCTGAGTCTGTTTGTGCATAGATTTCAAGAGAAAAATGAGGGTGGAACCATGGATGGAGAGTGTGGGTCGGTGTATGAAGGATCTAGAATTCCTTCAAGTTTTTTGGAATTTCAAGCCAACCAAAAGAAGGCGAGTACTGCAATCAGGGAAGTCTTGCAGAGTTATGATCAGTTGAAGGATAGAAGCAAGAGCTTGGAGGAAGGAAAGAGAAAAATCTTGAGGTATTCACAGTTAGTTTTCATTTCGACTTATTGTATTTCGTAGTTTTAGATATTGGAGGAAAAGAAAGGGATGAATTTTGAAGTATCAGTTTGCTTGCCTGTGTATGGTAAGTGAGGAACTACTTATTCAACTTGGGTGTTTCTCTAGGATTTTGCTCTTGAGAGGCAAGATCCACTGGAGAAATATCTTTGTATGTTAATTTCTGTTGGTTGTACTGATGGTGCATTTCAACTTATGCCATCTTATGACGATGGTTGCCTTTAATCGGGCTCCTTTTTAAAATTTTTGGATTTACTGCATGTTGGCTTTATGAAATTGACTTGGCAAATCAGGTCCTTGGCTGTTTCAAGAAATAAATCTTCTTTTCATTATTATAATCATCATATTTGAATATGTGATGTCTAATCTAAGTACACATTGTATATGATTTTCACAGTTATACTCCTGGAGGATGGATGGAGAATGTGATTGGCATGAAATTGAGTGACTTTGATGTGCCAAACACAACAGTCCTCCTCGTAATCGGTCCAAAGGGATCTGGGAAAAGCAGCCTTATAAATAGAATTTCTAAGGTGTTTGAAGATAACAAGTTTGCATCTGAAAGAGCTCAAGTATCATGTACATGCTACTTTTTTGTCACTTAAATGCCATTTGAAATCAAGATGTTGTGGATCTTTTTGATGGATGCAATCTTCATTTTTATTTCTGACAATTATTTAAGAAAGTAAATTTACTCATTTCATTTCAGTGATACTTGAAGTTATTTCTTGCTGCAGATAACTCATCTGCTGCAGATGGAACCTACTTCCTTCAGGAATATATGATCCCAAGAAGTTCAACTTCTTTCTGTCTTTATGATACCCGTGGTTTGTCCTATGACTCATATGATAGCGCTAACATGCTCAAGAATTGGATCACAAAAGGTGTTCATCATCGGGAGCTCATTATTAGGTTTGAATTTCTAGCTTCTCAGTATTAGGTTTGGCAAGCTTAGGTTTGTTTTACATTAAATAATTTCACTGCTATGATTTCCTATCAGGCCATCAGATAATTCACATTTGAGGAACCAAATGAAGTGCAAAGCTCGTGGGAATGGTTGTCAGTCCACGGAAACCAGGATGGTTACCTTTGTCATATTTGTTGTTGATGGGCTTGCAGTTCTGAAATCCATGGATAATCTTGTAGACGAAGGGAAAAAGTATACACAGATGATTGCTAAAACTTTTGACTGCCCATATATATCGTTTAATGGTACAAGGAAATTCTGCTTTCTTTTCTTAAATTGTAACGCGTTTATGGTCAAGCACATGCATATCCTCACTCTCAGAGGTTCATAGCTCCTTTTTTATATTATCTTTATATAATTTCCAAGTGAATTTGTTTTTCCAAGAGGAGCTGCTTCTTTCACTGTACAGTTATGCCTCCGGGCAGTGGTGGCCATCAGCCAAGCTTGAGAGGGTTGTGGCCTCCTAAAATTTTCAGAAAATCACTCTAGTCCCTGAATTTTAGGTTTGTTTCAAAATTATTCTAGCCCTCCAAAAAAATCTAATCCACTCTCCAGTCACTGCTTCGAGGCTCTCCACAAACTAAAGTTTCATGTCAGAAGCCCTTATGGCTCTTTGATGTTTAATTTTGTGAAACCTCTAAATTTATTTCTGACAATAACAATGCTAGATTGGTTAGTGTTCATCGCAACTTCATAAGAAATTAGAACATAATCTGCATGTCTTTCTTATATAGTAGTTTGTCCTCTAGTTATGGCCTTAGCTTATCTTATTTTCAATCAATGTTTTCTTATGTTCATATTTACATTAATTGCCTAATGTTTCCTGATTCTTATCATTGCAGATGATAAACCTGTGGTTGTTGTTACGCATGGTGATTTACTTTCACTCTATGATCGTGCCCGAGTGCGTGTTCATTTGGGGGAGCTGCTAGGTATTGCCCCTGCGAAACAAATTTTTGACATTCCAGGTGATCCCATCTGGTTCTTTGATTCTTTTCTTCTTTGCCATAATTGACTTTTTCTGTGAAATAATTGTACATATTTTTATTTGTCAGTAGGACTTAGTAACAAAGATCTATGAAGATTTAATCATAACCATTTTCTGCTTGCAGAAAGCCATGATCCAGTAACTGAATTGACAATAGTTAACATGCTGCATTATTCCCTGGAGCATGCTGATAAAAATCTTCCTCACAAACGCCAGATAGCTAAAAAGGTTTGGTTCAATCATCTCTGCACTTTTATTTTTCCTGATTGGTAGCTTTCACAAACATTCAACTGTAGAAACTTCTATCTTTTCTTTTGAGTGGCAAATGATTTGTTATTCGCGTGTCCCTGCCTGAGATGTCAATATGGAAAGTCTGTGGCATGGTATCAAGATCACTTTAACAAGATTCTTTTCAGCTGTAGGAAACACTTTCGATGTTTTTATGGCTCCCAAATTTATCTATCACAATATTACAGATCTCATGAATGTTTGTCAAAAGTATTTGGGCGGTTCTTGCTCTGCTATTTTTTATACCTACTATCCTGCAATGCACTTGTATCCTTACGGCTTGATGTAAAATACATTCATATTGAACTAAATTAGATTTGAGAAGGCTTGCACTGCTTGGAAGATTAGAACTTTCCTTCTCCTTGAAAATGACTTTCTATGTGGTGTTTTAGATGAAAATTTATTTTTTCATGCAATTGAATACTAGGGAGACTGAATTTTATAGCATCATCGTGAACAATCTGTATGTCATACGTATATTTGGATAGTGTCCAACTTGTTTTATCAAACTGAAACTGTGACATGGTACATCACTATACGTTTCTGCTACTGAATAATACTTGTCATGGCTTGTCTTTCGGCAACATAAAGCGTGCTGACTCTGATAATTTGCTTGCAGGTTCGTAGTTTAAGCCTCTCTTTGTATATATCTCTCTTCTTCATTCTTGCAATTGCCATCATATCAATCTACATACCGCCCTTGCTTATTCAACACCCCCCTATACCAAAAGCTCATGCTGATCTCCCTCAATCAGACGCTCTGGTAGATCCCCTCTTGTCAGAAGCTCCTGTTAACGTGGATCCCCGTAACTCAGAAGCTCTTTTAGATCCCCTCAAATCAAACGTTCAAGTGGATCCCCCTAAATCAGAAGCTCTTGCAGAATCCCCCAGATCAAAAGTTCATGCCGATCCCCCTATGTCAGAAGTTCCTGTTAATGTGGATCCCCCTAAATCAGAAGCTCTTCGTTTAGATACCCCCAAATCAAAAGCTCGTGTGAAGCCCCCTAAATCAAAAGCTCGCGTGGACCCCCCTAAATCAAAAAGTCTTGCCAATTCCCATCAATCAGACGATCAAATTGTAGATTGGCCTTCTGTCAGGCACTTGTGGTTAGACGAGAATTAAATGTTGGCTGCTGCTCTGCTTGTTTGATGTGTATTGGTCATACTTTGGGGACTTCTTTGTACATATATAAGCGGTTTTGCAGACTAAGAAAGAAGCAAGCCAGCTTCGAATTGGATAACTTGTGTCACAGTGAGTTTTTGTTGTATTTGTGTAAATTATATCAGAATTGATGATTAAGGGGTCGCAGCCCTAGCTCATTGAAATGTTGTTCTCGTATTTCAGGAAGGCATTTCTAATTTTCATTTTGCATCTCTCAGTTTTTCTATTGTTTTCTCTTTTTTGAGCAGTAGGAAAATTCTATGATATTAGCTCTCTCTCACTTCTATAAATACAGCTTGCTGAAGGAAGAAATTTTGAGTAATCTTGTGGTCTGACTCGAATTAAGAAGTTGAGCAATGGAGCAGCATCCCAGTTCTGTCCTTGTTGCCAGTTGCTGCTACTAAGTCTTCAGCTCCAGCTGAAAACAACACAAACTAGATTTTCAATGAATATCTTGCTTGCATGTGCCACACATTGAACCAGCTTCATCTTTCCTCTGACAGAGACGTTAAATTCTTGGTTCCAAGTGCCTGTCAGTTGCCTGTTACATTGCGGAAAGGCCTTGCAAGCCTCTGAAAATTGACAACAGCTGAGGGATCTGTATTATTTTCATTTCTGCAAATGCAACGCGGATTTTGCTTCCCTTTTCAACTCCTACGCACCACATACCTTATTTCATTAAAATTTCCCAGACTGCTTTTCATCAATCCTAACCTTTTTCTAATGCTAAACGTGAAATACCGGGGTGGCATAAGATTTCCATACCCAAGCATCATTCTAAAATGGCTCCATTAAGATGTCAACTGGCAGTCTCAAGGACCTACATGCAGCAGAAGCACTGAATCAAACGTAAAGAATACCTCCGGAAAAGAAAAAAACAAAAGGCAAGTGTGGGACGAAAATTTTAGAGACTATTCAGACAAAAAAAAAATGGAAAACTAGTTTTTTAGATTTCTAAACTAGTAAAACACATTTTAGAGATTCTCTACCGTTTACCTTTACTGGTTTTCCATAATTCTCCAAACAAAGAAAAAACATTAATAATTTATGTTAGGAAGTGTTATAAATATAAAATATCAGATATAGCGAAAAGATAAATACTCCTCCAGTAGTTTTTGTTCAATATAATTTTATATTGGCCTTTTGATACGTGGGGATTAAATGTTCAAAATAAATACACACCACATTATAGTCAGAGCTTCTACAGATGCAACTCCTTACTCCATGGTATATATATGGGATGCAGGTTCAACTTTTTTTATTTTTCATTTAATATATGTATTCTTTTCATTTAGCAATGTAAAAGATATATATATATATATATATATATATATATATATATATATATATATGTCATATTTAGTTAATATCATAAATTTATTTTTACAAGTTAACAATATAGTTTTTCAAGGATAATTTTTTACATGATCATATTTAGTTAGCCCTTTTTTTTGGAGTTAAATTTGAAGGTCAGAAGGATCAGTTCCCATGTGATGATGGGATTTCTAATTGTTTTGTTCCATTGACAGAAACTGAATAAATGAACCTGCATGCGAGTCTTGGTTAAAACGAGACTGCCGCACCAGTCACCGGTGTGCCTTTCAATGCCGTGATACAGGACGAAGAAGAGGTTTTAGATAAACGAAAACTTTATCAGGGAACAAAGTTATTGCCCCTCTGTGATTTCCAGTGTATTCATCATCAAAACTTGCCAAGAAATTTGACTGTCAATCTTCTGGCACACAAGTTCCAGAGAGAATTAAATACAAAATGAATCCTCAAGTTCCCAGAGTGCACTATATAAGCACCACCCCACTCTTATTTTTTTTGAAACAGAAGAGTGATACTTGACACAAAATCTTGCACTTTCACTGTTAAAAAGCTATACAACGAGGCCAAGATGTCTGGACCCAACAAGTCTTCAGGTTTACCAGGTGGTGGGTGATGCAAGCAAAGCTCCTGCAATTGGAGCTCCTGTCACTGGTTCTGTCACTGGCTCAGGAAAAGATGGGACCATGAAAGCTCCTGGTCAAGACGTTCGCATATCTAGGGATGCTTTTGAGAAAAACCCTTCTGGATATTTTCATGACTTGCACAAGAAGTAGAAGATGCATGCGGAGTCTGTCTTTAAGTCAAAAGAATAAATAAAATGTTGCTACGGTTGTTCTTTCTTTCAATGCTAATGAAATTTAAAATGCTGCACTAGCAGCACTTATTTCTAGTGCTTTATCTTCTCTTTTATCTCTTCTTTATGAGCATGTAAAGTATGATTTCAGAAATCATCTTGTTCACATAGCTTTTCTTAAGTCAACATGCATATATTTATGATATCTCCTTAATTCTGCTTAAAAGAAAAATAATTCTTCAGAGCTTGTACTGAAACAAGTAAGCAGACCATATACTAGTGTTTCATGGTGTGCTATTTCTCTGTGCTCGTCTGCTGGCGGAATTGTTCATGTGGCCACTTGGTTTCAAGGTCATTGATCATCCTTTCTTTGCCAAGCCTGCCTTCCTTTATTAGTGTTCTCATTTCTTACCAAGAATTCATCATTAAAAGCACTAGCAGTAAAACAATCACCGGTATGGCAATGAAATTCGTGTGAAAACCAGAAACACGACAAGGCAGATATTTACATTTCATGCTGTCAGGGCTAAATGTAATTCTGCCAAGAACATGTAGCTAACCTTAAATTTAACAAGTGAAAACTAGGTGGTATCATAGAGTACCATGCTAACATGTAAGGAATCCTGATAAATGAGGTATAATATGTTGAAAACCAGGTGGTATCATAAAGATTGATTATGAAATTAAAATTTCATTACAGAGATTAAAGGAAGCACATTCAAAATATGATCCGGATGCATGTCTTGATTCCAGTTTATCCAGATGAGAAAAAATCCAGAGTCAAAATACTGGGATAGCGTAGGATTTTCATGCCCAAGCATCATTCTAAAATATCTTCACCAAAGATGTCACCTGGGAGTCAAGCATCTTCACGCAGCAGAAGCACCGAATCAAATGTAAAGAATAGCCCCGGAAAAGAAAAGAAAAGAGCAACTGTGGAATGAAAATTTTAGAGACTGTTCAGAGATTGAGAATGCTCTAATTTCTTAGAAAACTAAAGTAAGATTTATTTTGAGTTGGAAAAATAATTTAAAAGTTCTTCACCGTTTTTCTTTATAAGTTTTCTACTATTTTTCAAATAAAGAAAATATATGAACAATACAGTTTTTTCTTCTTCTTTTATATATAAGAGATTAAAATTATATATTTTTTATTTCATATTTAATTAGTGCCGGGAATTCAATTATATTATAAATGTGATATAAAGATATTGACAACTGTGAATTAAACTATAAATTCAGATATTGACATTTTAGAAAAACTGATGAAGTCAGATAATGGAAGACTATAACTTAATGTTCATAATATAATATTTATTAATCTGAAAAACTTTTTCTTTATAAGTTTTCTACTGTTACAATAATACACACACAAGTACCTTTTCTCAATGTAAAAAATCAAAATTATTTTTTATATATTTCATATTTAATTGGTGTCGGGAATTTAATTATATTATAAATTATAAATGTAATATAAAGATTTTTTTTTTGAGTTAACAATGGGAGTTCTGGTTGTTTTTTTTCCATTAACTTAAACTGAAATAAATGAACCTGCATGCAAATCTTGGTTAAAACGAGACTGCCGCACCAGTCACCGGTGTGCCTTTCAATGCCGTGATACAGGACGAAGAAGAGGTTTTAGATAAACGAAAACTTTATCAGGGAACAAAGTTATTGCCCCTCTGTGATTTCCAGTGTATTCATCATCAAAACTTGCCAAGAAATTTGACTGTCAATCTTCTGGCACACAAGTTCCAGAGAGAATTAAATACAAAATGAATCCTCAAGTTCCCAGAGTGCACTATATAAGCACCACCCCACTCTTATTTTTTTTGAAACAGAAGAGTGATACTTGACACAAAATCTTGCACTTTCACTGTTAAAAAGCTATACAACGAGGCCAAGATGTCTGGACCCAACAAGTCTTCGGGTTTACCAGGTGGTGGGTGATGCAAGCAAAGCTCCTGCAATTGGAGCTCCTGTCACTGGTTCTGTCACTGGCTCAGGAAAAGATGGGACCATGAAAGCTCCTGGTCAAGACGTTCGCATATCTAGGGATGCTTTTGAGAAAAACCCTTCTGGATATTTTCATGACTTGCACAAGAAGTAGAAGATGCATGCGGAGTCTGTCTTTAAGTCAAAAGAATAAATAAAATGTTGCTACGGTTGTTCTTTCTTTCAATGCTAATGAAATTTAAAATGCTGCACTAGCAGCACTTATTTCTAGTGCTTTATCTTCTCTTTTATCTCTTCTTTATGAGCATGTAAAGTATGATTTCAGCAATCATCATGTTTACATAGCTTTTCTTAAGAATCTGTTGGATGTTCATGGGCTGTTATTTCTCTGTGCTCGCATGCTGGCTCATGTGGGCAAAAAGAAATTAGAGATCTTATCCCATGCTAAGAATCTATGTAGTTTCTATATATGTCAATGATCATTTCTTTAGCCAACCCTGCCTTCGTTGATCAATGTTTTTCTACCAAGCATTCATTATAGAAAAAAAAATAAAAAACCCTAGCAGTTAACGAATATATGTACCAGTTTGGCTATGAAAATTTAGTGAATCAAAACTAGAAATATATATATTTACATTTCGTACTCTCAGGTCTAATGATTCTGCAACATGGTACAGCAGAATTGAAACATCTCTCCTGGCGTACGTAAATTGTTGGGTTATCCGATATCTGTTGTGTAAACTGTAATATCTACTAATGAAATAATTGTTTTTGATTGTGATAAAAGTTATTTTTAAAAGTAATTTTTATTTAGAAATATATTAAAATAATATATTTTTTAAAAAAATTAATTTTAACATTAATACATTAAAATTATTCAAAACTCACAAAAAAAACATAATTAAAAACTAAAATAAATTTAAAAAAGAATTATTCCACATTGTCAAACAACACCAAGAACATATGAGCAAAAAAAATCCAGAAACAACTAAGTCTCGCATTTATATCATAGTTTCTCAACTTGTCTATTTTTTTTATATTTAATTAGATTCATAAATTTTTATATTTTCATATTTAATAAGTTTTTTTTAAAATTAAATTATCCATAACATCATAATATAAACTATACTTATTTAGCAAAGATTGTAGCATGTCCATGTATGTCACCTAGATATTCAAAACATGTATTGACTTTTCTCCAGTTACAGGCTACTTGACAAGGAAGGGAGAAAGACGACAATGATTCATGCATGTTTGGTCATTTAGTAATAATCTTAACGTTTTATGATTATTCTAGTTGCTTATTTGGGGATTTTAAGGTTGTATGATCCTACTTAGGTTTTGAGTATTATTTGGCAATATGAATATTTAATTCTCACCTTGACCATCCACTCTTGAGAATCCAATTATTTATCAAAGACATCATTTATTATTTGAAGTATTTGGGGATCTGGATTTATTGATATTTATATTTTATTGGATAAAAAATATAGATATTCACCTTTAGGTTTAGGATATCCGTTATTTATTAATCAATAAAAAATAAAATAGTTAATATATATCTTTGAAAAATGTATATGTATATTAAATGATAAATATTATTTATATATGTATTTTATATCAATATAAAAGCATGTATAAATCATATTGTATTAAAAAATTTAAATATTTAATAAATATATTTATATAATATAAATACATATTTTGATTTAATTAGCTTCAAGTGGATTTCAGGTCGGATTGAAATAAACTACTCTCTTATTTTCATTTCTATTTGTGGAGAAAAATCTTCCAACTTCATTGTTGTTACTCAGTTCCTCTCTGCTAGATTAATCAATCTATGACTGCTATAGTGCTATTTAAATTTGACTCTAGATTTTTTTTTTCAAATCCGTTTAAATATTAACTCGATTAATCCAAGTGACCTGGTTGATTAACCACAACCCCGGGTGATATATATATATATGAAAGAAACAAGAGATAATAAAAGTAAACATTCAGAATTTCTATTTCTTTTTTATTTTCTTTTTCATGTGATGAACCTATTCAGTCACATGTCTAACAGGAAAATTGTGCCAAAAAAGTAATCATGAAAGATGACAGGCCTTAAATTTCAATCTAGGGGTTGTGCAAAAGAAATATGCAACCAGGAAAAGGCGTAGGAATTAGCTCAAACCACTTGCGACGACACACTAGCTAAGTTTGAATTAGAATCCTGATCCTCCTGACCCAGGATTTGGAATGTTCTGCAAAAACTTGGCCCTTGCGGCGGGGTCGGTTGAAAATAGACCAAGCACAGCAATTGTAGCTGTACTACTTCCAAATTTCTCAATACCTCTAGAAATCATACAAGTATGGTTAGCCTCCACAACGACCACCACATCTCCACCTAATAAGGATGAAGCAGTCTCGGCAATCTGCCTGGTAAGTCTTTCCTGTACTTGGAGCTTGAAACCATAAAAACGTACAATCGACTGTAAACGAGATTTAATGACAGGGGTGATTTCTTCAGCATAGTACCCAATATGCACAACACCATAAAAGGGAAGTAAATGATGCTCACACTGGGAACAAAATGACAGATTCAGCTCGGTATACATCCGTTTATCATGGCTGGCTTCCCCATTTTGTTTAAGAGGATCCAGCCTGCCACAAGCAAAGCCATTCAGTTTCGTTTCTAGATTTGCGTTTTGGAAATTCATCAACCACTTGACAAAATGACTAGGAGTTCCAGCAAGCTCTTTCCGTAATGGGTTTTCACCCAAAGAGATGAGAATTGAAGTAACTGCTGTAACCATTCCTGTGTTGGGCTGTCCGGTAACTTCAGCACTCGAGGAATATTGGGACGGACACCAACACTGCTGCTTTGGGTCTTTCATCAGAGTTTTATCCACATTTATTCCTCTGAACTTCAGGAGACTCAAAAAATCATCCCAAACATCAGCAAAATCATTTTCAAAAACACCTGAACCTGAATGGACCAATGCCTTAACCCAACCTTGGCGATTGGAGTCAAGGAAAGGTGGCTCTATATTTGGGAAATGAATATGTGAACATTGGAGTATGACGGCAACACCGGCTGGCTTGATACCAAGATGCAGAGCTGAGCAGATTTCATCTGCTAAACGCTGTGGGTCTTGGAGTCTTTTGGCAAACACATCAGCAACTCTTGAGAGCTTGCTTAATCCTACAACCCTCTGACCAGATGGGACATAACCTATTTGACACTTAACCTGGAAAGGAAGCAAGCAAGATTCACAGTATGAAAACAGGTCAAGATCCCGAACAATCACAAGCCCGCCTGCTCCGCCTGCATGACCAACTGCATCATCCAAACCAACTTCTGGAAACAATGCACTTTGAACAATGTCCTTTGCCTTTTGTTTATAGCCTGAAAAATACGATAAAGAACTTGCCACAATGAGTACTTGGCAAAGTCAAACTTCCATCTCCAATTAATCCTATTTAAGAAGCAATCACAATAAATAATACATCCACATACAATTTTTTGAACCAAAAACTCATTTCTTTCTCTTCATTCTGCATCAGAATCATCACACAATTTCAGATGATATTTTACACTACACAAGGAGCCATTTAGAGCTTATAAGTCAGTGCATCTAAGCCGCGCATAGAACAAAACCATTTTCTTATTGTGGAAGTGTGTCGATGCATCCGTGTATTTGTTACTTGCTATCAATTTATGAACAAAGGATAAACTTCAGTCCGCGATCAATCCTACCACCAGAGCCTGCCTAGTTCCAGGGTGCTACTGTGGAGTTGGTTGTGAGAACTTGAGACCAATCATAGAATGTAGAGGTCATACACATTTGTTTTTGCTTAAACCAAGAAAAAAGGGACAATAAATGCGACATTAAAATGGAATGATATACGAACAAGACAACTTAGGTAACTCAAACTGAACCTCATCAAAGAATGCCTCAAAAGAGAATCCTTAAACTCCATGAGAGAAAAATAAATCAGTCATCACACAGGCTAACAGGGTTAAAAAAAAGAGCCAAGGAACCAGCCAAAGACAAGTTCTTATACGCCAAAAGCAAAATACAACCATGTAGTGGCAACTATTGTTTAGGGCTGGAACGTAAGCATGACTATTTCCTTGCCAAGTGTGTTTAATTCAGATGAGAGTTAATGATTAAATTAATAGCAGGTGTGGAAACAAGATTAGAATTTGTAGGTATAATAACCTTTGGTTCCTTCTCGAAGCGCCTTGGCAACGCGAAGCGGGGTCTTTTTAAGGCCTTCTCTATTAATGTCCTCGCCAAGACCTTGCAAAAGAACTTTCACAGCATCCTCGATAGCTACAGTCTCCGGTTGGTCCTCAAATCCCAGATCAAGGCAATCAAGTTCCACTCCATTCTCAATCTCTTTATTGAAATGTTCCTCATCCAAAGCGCCCATTGACAAACCACAAATACCACCAACTACACCAACCCCAGATCCCAAAAGATCAAAACAAAACCAAAAAAAGAGTTTACTGAATCAAATAGTCACCAATAAGCCGAAGAAATCCAATAACAAAACAGAATGAACGTTAAAAACCAAACTTTTATGAGAAACGACGATAAATTTGAAAACTTTTAAGCACCCAGATGACAAAACAATCAAAGGGATAAGGGAAACAATCTTTTCAGGCACCCAGAAATGAATCAACAAGAAAATTCAGAATCTGAGCTACCTGCTGAAGAAGAAGAGCAAAAGAATGATGGACAGCAAAGAAGGTATGGTTTAGGGGAGGTGCTGAAAGCAGATGTGATAATAAGTATATATGGCTAGGCAGGGAGAGACAGTGAGGGGGGAGGGAAGGAGGCGACGCAAAGGAAAGCAGTGGCCGGTGGTGGTGGTGGTGTGGAGAGAAACGTAGGGTAGCCGTTGATCTTAGAAATTTGTGGATCCTTTAGGCTCTCATCCGAATGATAAATTTTTAGTTGCTCTTTATTTATTTATTTCATAAACGTAGGGTGGCTGCTGCGCTATCGCTATCTTTTACTTCCTCTTTGTACTTTTTACTGTTTTTTCTCTACTTCCTTTATGTCACAAAAAATTATAGAATTAAATTATAAATTAGTCATTTTAGTTTTGAAAAGTTAATTAAATAGTTTTTTAATTCCAGGAATTTCCTTGATTAGTGTTAATCAAGCATAATTTAGTAGTGTTTTATTTCAAAAAAAAGATATTATCTTCTCATCAACACTGTCATATTTTTTTTTAAAAAATGTTTTCCATCCTATCTATATATCTTAATTAACCTTTTCTATCTTTTAAGAATATTAAAATAAATTAGAAAATAACTCATGTGTGAATTAAATATATATATATATATATATATAATATTTTTAAGACTATGAAGACTAACCAATTATTTTTTATAAATTACAGGGACTAACTTTTTAGGAGAGTGATTTTGCGAATCTATGACCCTCTGACGCCAGCTGGGGTGATGCCAAATGCCTGTGTCGTGATGGTAGTTGGTGATGGTGGTGGGACCAGAAGATGGGTATGGGAGAATAGGACAGCCACCACCACCAACCCACGTACCAGACTTTCATGGATTCAGATTTTCCGTGTGATCCGGATCTAAGATGCCCGATACCTAGAAAAAGCTGTGAGGGATGCGGTTTGAAAAATAAATAAATCATCTAGTTAATCGTGGATTACTGATAATTTGAATAGATTATTTTTATTTAAATAATATTATTTTATTTATTTTCTTAAAAAAATATTGGAATTGACTGGGATCATTTTTTTACTATTTTTTACGTGGACAGTTTGATTAACAATGGTTTTATCAATTTTGTTGAGCTTAAAATTTACTCAGGCTCAAATTGAGTTGTGAATTTTTTGAATTATCTTGTTGAGTTAGGATGAGTTGAATAACTATAAATAAAATTATATTTTTTATTAGGATAGTTTGATTGATAGTGGTTTTATTGAATTAATTGTTTTTTGGTTGAGCTTGAAATTTAGTTCAGGTTACATTTTGAGTTGTAGATTTTTTGAATTTTTATTATTAATGTGAGTGTTCGGGTCAGTTTGCGCGCATCTCAATTAATCTCACAAATCCTTAAATTAATAATTATATAGACCTCCGGTGATTGAATTTTCTTATTGGATCAAGTTGGACGTTTATAGATGATACCATATTTTCAGTTGTTGTGTATTTGTGTTAAATGCTCAACTTGGTTCTTATAAAAAGATTGGTACTCTATCAAGTCTTATATTTTTTTATTTTTTTATAGTATGTTTAGAAGTGTGGTTATGATTACTTTTTAAAGTGTGTTTTACTTGAAAATATATCAAAATAATATTTTTTATTTTTTAAAAATTATTTTTATTATCAGCGTATTAAAATAATTTGAAAATATAAAAAAATATTAATTTAAAGTAAAAAATAAAAAAATATTTTTTAAAAACATTTTTAAAAAACAAAAACAAACAATACAATAAACCTAGTGGACAACGTTAGATTAATTGTTTTTAAAGGAGCCGTACATTAAAAAGAGCTCAAAGGTTTTGAAAAAATATTGTAGCTTCACAATAAAAAAAATATTGTTCATTAAAACAGGATAATAATAATTTTTCTTTTCCATTTAAAAAATTTAACAAGGACATTAAAGTTTTTTTTTACATGAAATAATGAAAGATAATCTGTGACTAGATAACAATTCTTAAGTTTCACCTTCCACGGGGTGTAAGAACCCCCCCCCCCCTCCTATTTTTTCTTTGACCATAAATTCCACATTTATTAAACTTAATTTTATTCGATGAATTAATCTGAAACTTGATTGATTGAACTCATAGTTTTTAAAAAATTAATTTGAAGTTGAATTAATTAACAGTCAATCTAGTTTAATTTTAAAAAAATCAAAATAATATAGCTATTTTTTATTTTTTAAAAAAATAAAACACGCGGGTTTAATAAACTCCATCAATTTTTTTTTTCTTCTTCCGAAAATTTCAGCCATAGGGTCAATTACACAGGCCCGAACTTCGACTGCCTAATCTGGCGAATCAGAAGAATTTGGAACCTTTTTGGAATGAGAAAGAACAAACAAAACAGTGAGGTAAAGGCCCTCTGCTTGATGAAGACATCACATTGCTTGAGAAGAGCGTGGAAGACATTGGCTGCAACTTGTAACAACCAAGTTGGTGGGAGTGGATCGTTGAATAAAAGATATTGGAGGTCAATGCACGTTATGTGTATCTTTGAAATTGTGGTTGGTAATTTTTAAAATATTATTTTTTGTGTGGTTGTTTTATTTAAATTTGTGGTTTTATTGACTTCTTCATAGAAAGGATATTGATGTTGTTCGGATGAAACTACAATTGAATATTAAATGATGAAATAGAATATTAATTTTTTTAATACATGATATTAAATAATTAATATATATTTAAGATTAACAACTTGTAAAATTAAAAATTCTACAATTCTCCCTTCAAACTTGAAGCAATTCTACCTCGAACATAATCTATATGTGAAATCTTGTTGCCTCTATATATTTGTGATCGTGAAACAACATTACGTAAAAAATCCTAAGGCATGAAATTAGAATGACGTTCAAACTCATTACAAGCAATATCTTGTTCGAACTTTCTTTTTATATAATTATAAAAAGCCATTTACGCAACAACAATCTACATGTGTCTTATACGGAAACACTAACATGTTTTGCAAAATTATCAATTTTTTTTCCACACCCTAACAATTCACTCAATTACACATCGAACTGAGGAATGAACTTGGTCGAATAACTCCTCTGGACTTCTTGGCTGACCTTGACGATGAAATTCTGAATTATAATATGTTTCACCTCTATATAGACCTAGAAATTCATATTCACCTGGATAACCAAAGTCAATAACATAATACTTTCCTGCATTCACCCAAGACATTTAGAATAAAAATATTTTCAACCACGGGACCAAAAATTAATTAAATGAGAATTTTTTAGAAGCTTTATTGTTTAATCCAAAATACTTTTTGGCGGTTTTGGAAATTTGATATTTATAGATAGCCCCATGCAAAATTCTTGTGTTATGTGCACTACCTTCTTATCCAGCCCAAATAAAAGGAAATTGCATGTCGAAGCTACATGTTGTCGTAATGTTTTGCGTTGGTGCTCATTTCCTTCCAATAAATAGTATTTGATTCTCCTGGGACACACAAGCACATACATGTGTACCATCAATTACTCCTACATAATTCTTAAAAAAAAATAAAAACATTAATTGTAAATGAATTACCAAATGGATTATATAATGAAACTGAAAAGACAAATATATTCAATCGCTGATAATCTTAGATGTTACCTTAAAATATAGCATATATCCCATGTTCATAGTGATTTCTCGTGGTGTGGTTGAAAATTCTGGATCAACTGGTTTTATTATTTCAACTAGTAACAAACACACAACATTTAGAACCTTGTTGAATTACTTACTCACTGTTTCACCAGAATATTGAAATCTCTTCTAGACCTCCCTATTAGAAGCACTCAATGCTAAACTATAAAGAAACATGCCAACTTTTTCTATAACACTCATCTTCCTTGATAGTTTCAGTTCATACTGTGTTTCTAAAAAAAAAGACTTTGAAACGTCGTTGCATCCATCCTAAATATATTTACATAACGTATCCAATACTCATTTAAAATTTCATTCAACCAATACATTCATGTGTACAATACTAGTTTACAACGATCAAAATCTCTATGCCAAAATGAATCGTCAGCAGCGTTGTCATCATCTTCATTATTGTCGTCATTGTCATCATTATCGTCTACATTATTATCATTAGTATCAGCACTACTAAAACTGATATGACTACCACTATTCCTACCAACATAGAAATGTGAAACATATTTAGCGACATTGTTAATGACATTTTCATACTCCTTTCCAAAAAGGTCATTAAACCAATAGGCATCCATATCAATAATTTTAATTAAATAAAACAACATATTATTTGTTTTTGTTAATGTACATGTGTTATAAGCTTTACGTTCAAACCTCAATAAATCACATTACTTTTATAGCAAATATTTTTTTTTATAATTTTGTTAATCCCCTTTAATTTTACAATAAAAAACACTTTATACACTATTCCTTTCAATTTCATTGATTTATCTTACTATTTTGTTTACAATAAAATCCACCCCTTCCTAAAATCTTAAACAATTAATATGTTTTACAAGCAATATGTAATTAGTCAATTATTACTATTTTGTTTATGTAGAAAGTAACAATAATGTCATTAAAAAATCATGTCTAACATAAAGCATGAATATACAATAAAAGAAAGACAATTTACTACAATAAAAGATGAAGGTTGATATACTTTAATGAAAATTCTTTGAGAGAGTTAAATAAGATGAGTTATACCATAAATGTATTTGAAAGAGATGTGTTCAACTTTATTGAAATGGTGAATTATATAGGCTGAAAAAGAAACACCCGTGAACATACAATACAGGCACACTCCATCAGGCATTCAAACCTAAATTTTTCACCTAAAAGTCTCATGTTCAATAGGTTACAATAAATAACAACACAAAAGCATACTCGACACTTACTGGAAAAGTCAAGAAAATATTGGTTATAGAGTACACAACTACAAGTCTTTGCTAACAACACAACAAACATATAATACATATGAAAAAAAATATGGTATGTCCTCTTGAAGACAACAAATAAAAACTGGCAGCAAGCAGCACATCAAAGCTCCACAATAATAACACCTTAATCATGCAATGACAATAACAACATAAAAGACAGCAACACAAACAGTTTAACATCTACAAAAACATTTATGTGTTAATCTGTCTCTCACAAAAATTCAACAAAAACATAAAGAAACCATATTGCGAAAAAAGTTCACGCACTTAAAATCAATTTCATAGAAGGCAAAAGTGAACAAAATGTTAGGTCTAGATTACAATGCAACTGAAATTAATATTATGTATATACATCATGTAGCAATTAAATAAACAAATCAATGCAATATATGCCAAAAATATGCATGGTTCTCAACTTTTAATTTAAAATTTCTAGTGCTCTTAACAATAATAATAATAAAAAGTTTTGAATTCTAAGAATCAATTGCAATGTTAGTTATCTAAAATGTGTATGATATATTTTGGGTTTCACATCAATATCAAGTAATCTATAATTGAAATTCTCTTCGAAAATTGAAATGTACCTCATGGTTTGAGGTTTGATCTCCTCTGAAATGTTAGTTTTAACCATTGAAGTTTTCTTTTCATAGTTCCAAATATTGCTCACATTTCTCTTTTACTTCTACCCATGAAATATTCAGTAGTGAAACAATAAAATTCACTCCCCAAAACAACTTCATTTATGGAATGAAACTTCACCATCACTTCTTGAATGTTACACCATTTCCTATCCATAAAACCAATTGTGCGGTCACTTATTGTAGAGACACTGTCAACCATTTTATCTAAGTGCGAAAAAAGTTGCGCTCCCATCCCAAAGCCTCTTTTTTTTTTAACACTCTTACTGGAATAATTTTGAGTGGCTCTTCTCTTACCATCACTACTAAGGTTACTAGTATTAACACTAACATTGACACCAGCAAGCATATTGCTCATGTCGTCAACAAAGTTTGGTATACTATCTTTCTTGGAATCTCCACTCCCCTCTTCTGGGTTAACATCTTCATTAAATGTATTTTTGGTCTTATCACCCACTCCAATATCACCTGAAAACATTCATTGAGAAGGTGCCCAAACAAACTTATCGATAGCCATAATGTTTGTAAATATGATATCATATTCACCACAAAGAGCTGGCTCAATACCAGAATGCCTGATTTCTTAGCTCTATATAATTCCTATAAATAAAAGAAACATTAATTTAAATGAATATGAAGTATTTAAAAAGAAAAATTAGAGGATTGTAGTTAACTTTAAAAATTGTTGCAATAAAATCAGACCTGAATCTTGGATTTTTACTACTCATTGGTGGCATAAATAGTTCTCAACTCTAAACTTTGACCAGTTTGCTCTTTAAAGATAGTAGTGATATATTTCTAACCAGCCTTGCCAGAATGAATGTTGGGTCTCATTCCTTTCTCTATTATCTTTATACAAATATCATAAAATACATGTAACATCTCTAGAGTCCAACATGTCTTATCTTGAGATTGAGACTTTTCCATGTTCTAAGCTGAAATGAATTTTCTAACATAGAATTAAACAATTATTTTTGTTAATTCTATATATTAAAAATGAATTTGTAGTGTTAATAAATTATTGTTAATGTTGTCTATGAAAATCTAGGTAGTTTTCGATGCTACTGTTTTAAGCATTATTGAAGTTTTGTAAATAAGTTTAGTGATTGAGATTTACTGTTACAAACTTATATGTTGATGTAATAAACAGTTAAATTACCATATTTTAGTGCAACAAATAATATAACAATAGTTAAAAGCTTAAAACAATAGCCAAGGTACGAAAAATATAGAGTTGCTATGAAGATGTAATGTTAATAAATTAAAGTTCATGTTGTTTATGATAACTACTAAAGCTCAAAATTAGTTATAGTACGTAAAAAAGAACTTTATAATGAAGTTTTGTGTTTTATGAGTGGTACTACAATCTTTATTTCTAATGTAATATACATTATGATTAACAAAGTATATTGATGAAAATAAAATAATGGCAGGGAAAGGTTAAGTATAGTAGAGTATAACTATGTTTAATGAAATTGCAATTAACTAGTAGTTGTAATACATCATTGTTCTATTTCATATAAACATTAATTAATTATTGTAATGGATCAAATGATTGTTTAAGTGTTATGTTTGCAGCTTCATCATCTATTTTTAAGTTAATTAAATCTTTACAACATAGAAAAGACTACATTAACATATTTAAACTATGTATCATAAATCAAAAGACAATAATGCATCACAATTAAAGCATGAGTTAAAAATCATAAGTGTAAATTTTATAAGGATACAATGTCATTCAACATACAATAATTTATAACCTAGTATAAAAAGAATCAAAATTTTCCTAACATGTTATGTAATGAGTTTCACAGTCCAAACAACAATACTTAATATGTAATGTAAATGAATTTTGAAATACCGTGACCAACAAATATGTGTTTAATAAGTAAAACAATATTGTATGTTGCCTTTTTTGGCTTAATAGTTAAATTATCTAACTTTGAACTTTTATGTTTTCTCTTTCTTGTATGAATTTTTCTATCAATTTATTTCTTTTCAATAGGCTTTTGAGAATCATTTTATAGGTTTTGAATTATTTTAGTATAAAGATCGAAGAAACTAGAGAATATATGTCTATTGAGGAATCAATATAACAATAGCATTTTTTCATATCTAATTGGATTTTCATCTCTCAAGTTTCCGGATCTATTATACAATCAATTGTTAGGATTAGATTATTTCTATAGTATCAATTAAATCGTCTAGCTTTGGATATTTTCCTTTTTTCATGCTTCTTTGATTTTTCCTATGTTACCAATTTATTTCCTTCCAATAGTCTTTTGAAATATAGGAGATTGATTATCTAGAACTTAGACAGTTACTTGATTTTTTTTTAATAACCATGCTTACAACCAAAAACAATTTATTGAATGTAGGATCAAAACCAACATCAGTCTTTATTGAATTTGTGTTGCATTGATACTGACTAATATATTTAAGCAAATACTCCTTTTCTTTCCAATTTAGTTTGATTTCTATGTTATAATATCCAGTACTTGAGTTTAGTTTCTTGCACCATATTAATCCCACTACTGAGTAATTTTTTTTTTGTTTATGTTATATCTTTTCTACATCATTTACAAAATCTCAGCTTTTTACATCATTTCATCCATTCATGTGTTTTTTTGAACTTAAAATAATCGAAGCTACACTTTAAACCTTTGTTCATTTACTTTATGAAATCAAAATCAGTAAAGTTATCGATCTTCTAAGTAATGCAACTGAGAAAGAAAAAGATTAGAACCATTTATTGTTTACCATAATTATCAAGAGTTGGTCAACAATTCATGCAACAGTAAATAGGGATACAATTTCAATAATGAACAAGATTTAGCTAGATTTGATATTTTTAAGAACATGTACAATTGAAATTAAAGAAATATTGAAATCGAAATTTACCTAGATTTTTTTATGCACAAAACACTTGCATGTTCATGAAAAGAGGATTACAGGACTAGTGGTGGTTTTGTAGATCTTAGTCATAGTTGGTGGTTTGTGTAGATCTGGTGTTGGTTTTATAATCATCCATGGAAGAGAAAAAGAAGAGAAAAGGTCAATGAAGAGGTTGAAAAACATGGTCACTGAGAATGATCATTTCACTAGGCTCTTAGGAGAGCAGGGAAAAGAAGAGAGGATAGAGGGATATTTTGGTTAATAAAAAAATTAAATGGTCTTATAGCTTTAATTACTTTTTACACAGGAATCTTAAAAGCAGGTCAAGCTTACTTTTAATTAACTTGTGGTTGGACCGGAGTTTTGACATGGGTCCTGCTTTTTTAAACCTGTGCTTTAATGTTTATCAAAAACTCATTTATTATGGTCAAACCGCACCACATTTTCTACCACAAAAACAAACACCATTGTAGATTTGGTTTGATGCTGGATTGCAGCATACATGAAAAGCACGTCTTAACAAGGTCAATCTTGGTGCATGTTTGTTTTTGCGGCAGAAATAGCATTTTTAAAATTTTTGATTTTTTTTCTTGAAATTATTATTTTTATATGTTTCTTAATTGTTTTGACATATTGATTTCAAAAATAAATTTTTAAAAAAATAATAATATGTTATTTTGATGCATTTCTTAATTAAAAACACTTGAAAAACAACCGCTACCACAATGCCAAACATGAACTATTAAAAGAGATTTAAAAATTTTGACTTGAAGATTGTTTTCTATGTTTCAAAAATTTTATGATTATCAAGACATAATTATTAATAATTATTCAATAGAAAAGATAGACATAAAAAATTATAGAATAGTAAAAAGCTGTGAGAGCCACGGAGCTTATAGTTTTCACACTATTAAGCCAAAATATACTGAGAGGTCTTCCAAAGATTCCTAAATTTGGCCGTAGGCTTTTCAAAACGCAAAAGTTGAGAAAGTCTTATGGTTTTTGCGCAAACTCTCAATAGTTAAAATAAACACAATTTTTTTTTAAAAAAAAATAAATATGTAAAAATATTCCTATTAATTTTTATGAAATTGGATATGATTTTTTATTTTTTTCATCTATCTCTCTTTCATTAAATAATTATTGATAATTACATTTCTAGCCTCGTGAAATTTATCAAACGTATAAACACAATCTTAAAGTCAAAATTTTAAATTCTGTCAAGATCTGCTTTTCATGTATGGTGAGCACCAATCCAAGCCACCAACCCTTTTCATATGCTTAAAAAGTATAACTTAATATATTTAAATATTTCGCTCTATTTTTTATACATAGAGATGGGTCAAAACTATTAATGTCTAATAATTTGGATTTCACAAATATTTTTTAATTAAATATCTTTAATTATACTTTTTTAGTTCAAGTGTCTATATCTTTTATGTTTTTTTAATCAATTTTCTGTATTTTATTTTTCTCCTTGAATGTAAACACCTCTATTTTTTTAATGGATATGTGTAATTCTTATCAAGAGCTTATTGTTTGTAAAATTAGAAAAAAAATCAAAATCAAAATTTAAAAATATAACGAGAAAATTATTCTTTTTATTGTTATTTTAAAATTACTCTTTGCATTATAAAAACTCTAAAATCCTAAATTAAATAATCATAATAATAACCACGACCACAAGTTCAATTTTTTCTCCTTTATTTTCATTTAATTTTTCATTCTAAATAATTTTTCTCTGTTTTTTTTTTTAATGAATAGCGGGTCCCTTGAGCATGACATGGCACGTGTTAAAATGTCCATCAACATTTTATTAATAACGGAGACACTTAAGTGAAAACAATTAAAAATAGAGCAACCCTCGATTCAAAATTTGATAATTACAATTACTGAAATTTTCCTCAGATAAACCCTCCAGCCGAAACAATACAGAAAATTGTAAAACCCTAGTAAAGAACCAGTAACCAATGGAACCTTCATCCAGATCATGGTCTCCATGCTCAATCCACCACCACCACCCCTTGTGCCACCGCCACCACCATCACCATCCGCACTTGCTCTGCTCCCACCAACACCACCACCACCACCACCACCACCAATCTAGTTGCCCTTTACATGTAAGGCCTAGATTTGCTCTTCAAGCTGCTCAACATCCAAGACCTATTCTTTCTTATCCATTGGTAAAAGACTTGAACTTGGATTCCACTGCCAGCAAAGAAACATCTGCCCCAGTTGCCCAGTAAGTCGTGACCATCTTCTTCTGCTGCTTTTTTCTCCAAATTTCAAATTTTGGTTTCCATGTAACTGTAAGTGTTTCATGACAAACAGGGTGTTGCAAGAGCCAGAGTGCGATGTATTAGAAGAGGAAGAAGATGATGATGATGATGATGACCCGATTTTCGTTCTTACAGATGAATGGAGGGAGTTCTTTGCCAGATCTGAAGCTAGGAGAAAATTAGGTAGTGTCTTTTCCTTTGCCACTTTCTGTTTGTTACGTACTATTCTTTATGTAATTTTTCTTTTATTCATCGTTTCGTTCTTGCTGTGTAGAGAAGCAGCGAGGCAAGAAAAAAGAGAAACACTAGATGGAATTGCTCTAAATGATATTGAACAGAATATTGCAAGGGCGTGGGCGTGAGAGATGCGAGGAGCAGGAATTGCTTACCGTTGTTGTACCTACATGGTTAACGCATCACCTCGCTTTTCTGTTTGTACTGCTTTTGCTGTGTGAAAACCGTATGCATGTAGTTCATATAGAATGTGCTACCTTTAAAAGCAGATGAAATCCTTTTCTGTAATGCAAGCAGAAATGCTTCCTTGTCTTTGATCTGTGGATGATGTATCCAGTTTGCTATATTCAACGAGCAACAATCATGCTGACCATAACATGAAATTACTAGTTGCGACATCAACAAACTCTGAAAACAATACCTAGATGATTGGTATAACAGGGGCTTTCCTTCTATGCAGCACATGAGGGCGTTTTCTGATTCATTTTATCGTAATTTGGCTTTTCCAAGATCTAAACATGACTCAGCCTCCATGCTCATATATGATGCTTGCTAATTGGTCAGCATCTGAC
This sequence comes from Populus nigra, assembly GCF_951802175.1. Taxonomy (NCBI): domain Eukaryota; kingdom Viridiplantae; phylum Streptophyta; class Magnoliopsida; order Malpighiales; family Salicaceae; genus Populus; species Populus nigra. The sequence continues at coordinate 23,701,222 of NC_084855.1, read as the reverse complement.
ATCATTGTTGCATCTAGTCATAAACACATTTTCATCTTTACATGGTGCTTGGGCAGGGGTATTAAGTTTCCAAATCAAACAGGTTGAGATGAATTCAATCTTACTCGTCAAAAAGCTGTTTCAATAGAATAGAAAGAATAATTATCATAACCACACAATGTCTTAAACATTGACAGTATCTCTTCCAAAAGAACCAATTTTTATTGACAAGTGCTAAGCAATTTTCATTTCCACAGGCTACACGGGGCCCGTAGCTGGAGCTGCAACATAGTGGAATGGGAAAACTTTTGAGTTGAGGAAATAGGCATCGCCAAACCATTTAGGGTTTCAGCTTGTTGAAAGCCGCAGCAACTCTCTCATCTGTAATCAATCTATGACTCTCATAAAAATCTAATATCTCCATTGCAATATTTTTCACCTGCCAAATCAGACACGAAGGCTCATTATTTGAAGCAACATAGATCCAACATGATAAATTCAGTAAAGCTTTTTGCAGCAGTTAGTTAAATTTCAAGATCACCAGTTATGTACTGTGCATTTCTGTGTGCACGCACATGCCGGTGGGCCGGCTTAAAAACATCACTTAAAAGGTAACTTGTCCCAAGAACATATCCACCATTTGGCACAAAATCAGGTAATTCCCATATTTGAACAGGATTCTTGAAAAGTGTAAGGTGCCCGGGTATAGTGACCTTTCAGGGCATAGCTAAAGCCTTCCATGAAGACCAAGTCTTAACCTAAAGAAAGCGTAGTAAGATAGACAAGCTGGGTTGGGCGTGTTTGGAAAAACGATGGACACCCCGTTTCTAAAAATTTTGAATTTTTTTTGTTTAAAATAATTTTTTTTTATGTTTTCAAATTGTTTTAATATGCTAATGTTAAAATTAATTTTTTTAAAAAAAAACTTTATTTTAATATATTTTTAAATAAAAAGCATTTTAAACCATTACCATTACAACAATTTCCACAATTCCAAACAGGACCTTCCACATAAGGGACATCATGCTTTATGTTTTAACAGGTAGTGGGACCTATCGCAAGTACAGAGGAAGCCTAGCCTTTTGGTTCTTAGGATAAATCGATGCTTCAGTTATCTTTCAAAGCAGAAAGTCGTGAAAGTTTGAATGCAGAGTCTATCGCAATAATAAAAGGGAACAACAACAACAACCGCAAAATTGAGCTTAGAGAACTCACCACATTCATATCTACACGGAGCTCTTCAAACCATGCTGTCTTATCTTTTTCTCTATACACGCTAGCAGTGTATATGCAGGCTAAGGCAATAAGGTGTGGGGGATGTATAAGAATCAAATCCATCTTGTACGTGTCGTTCACAAGTCCCCTGTATGTCTCAGCATGGTTAATTCATTTTAACTCAGATCAAGAAATCATGATGCTGACATTAAAATAATATTTTTTTTATGATGCAATTCCTAGCATAAAAGAAGGATATGTCCACAAGAGAAAAATAAAACTTAGAAAAATCAACATAACAAATTTAATCTTCAATTTAAGGAAGCTGCTTTGAGATAGAGAAGAAAAAAGGTTTGTGCAGAGATTGGAACAAAGTCTTTTGTTTTCAGAAACTTTTCAGACTTAAACATGGTTATTGTCAATTTATTCTTTTAATATTTAAAAACCCAGGGGTGCTTATTTTTTCCATTCTGGCAACAGAACTGTAATATACAATGGCCTTCTTCACCACTAGTCTTCTCACATTTAACTTATCAGCCATTTCCAAAGGACAATTAAACTATGAGTTACAATTGGGATTTGTGGCCACAGAGAGAGGAGGCAGCCACCATGAACCAATCCGGACGCATGCACAATGGACATGATGACAGCCCACATGATAAGAACAATATATAAAGAGCGACAAACTAGCTCTACACACTTTTTAACGCGAACTATCAATCACCTGTAAGAAGCTCTCCCTAACACGATTGTTGTTCGGATGCCCAAACTTATGTAAAACCAACCTCATATTTTAAGGACTATAATGAAAGAATGCATCTTTTCTAGGTTAGGAGATGGGTGTTTACTTGGCCTTAGAGATTGGAACCTTACCATGTTAATTGAGTCATACTTATATCGTTCATGCCAGCATCCTGCAAAAATCTGCCAAGATGTGAAGAAACACAGGGGAAAATGTTCTTGTGAAATAAGATACTCAATTTGCAAAACAGAAACTGAAATATCATAAGAGAACAATATACCACCAGTAAAACAGATTCGTTGGTATTAGGTTGTATTAATGACTCTAAAGTCGTGCAATTAGGCTTCTGTAGTTAGTAACATGCAAGATAACTAATCACATCAAATTCAGCAGCCATTCATTTTAAAATTGTTGAAACTTAGTCGTACTATTGATTAATCTAAGCTTGTGCAATTATGTTTCTGTAATTAGGAACATGTCAGACAACTTGTCATGTCCAGTTCAGCAATCAATAATCTTAAGGTACGCTTTCAGTTCTAGTAGTCCACTTAACATGAAACATGCCCCCAATTCAGACTTTTGGAACAGCTTGGAGTTATTTAACAATATGAAGGTCATCTGTCCATTAATATTTCTTTTAAATGTGCTCATATAAGGAACAGGCAGAAAATGGAAACCAATAAATAGTAATCTTGTCTTATCTAATTATATAAAGATATCTAACTAATAAATAATAATCGAAACCACATAATTAACTGAGATTCATAATATGTAATAAATAAAACAAAAATGAGAATACAAAGAACAAAAAGGAAAAGTAAAAGTCTGTGTTGGAGCTTAAGCACAGCAGACATCAACCAAGATGGCATTTGCAAAAAAGAAAAGAAAAAAGCCTATATGAATCATGTTTCGATCCTTAACTTGATGGCATTGTTTATTCTTTCAGAATTGTGCATGTGGTACAAAAAAACCTACTCAAGCAACCTGTTAATTCAGTTTAAAATGAATTTTAATGCATAAGAAACAAGGCAAAGAAGATAAAATACTTACTGAGGCAATGAACGATAAGGATGAAATACCACTAAATAATAGTTAAGAGCTTCCAAAATCTTCATTTCCATCTCAAGTATGTCTTTGATCTCATATCTATGCTTGTCATCAGAATCTGTGGGGCAACAATGCCAGGTTGTAAGCATTTTAGTAGTAAATATAAGTCCAGTAACCAAAATATTTTAAGAACTCAGCGAATCAATCGATCAAGTCTGCTAACAAGTGATTACATATTTTTTTGATGTAATATACAAGAAGTCTGGCTTGCACTGTGCTCTCCTCTGCTTTTGATGCCAAATACAAGCAAGTTGGGCCTACAAGACGTGGATCATATTCTGACATACTCTTTCTGGAAGCACAACGAGAAATTAAGACTAGTGAGCGATATTACAAAAACTACTGGCTGTTTTCTAGGCAATGCATCAGCTTTACTATTACATTTACAAATAAGAAGGCAGCTGATTAGAGAGACCCCATGAAGAAAAAAGAGTAAGTGGATGATTAGAGATCTGAAGAAGTGGGTGAGAAAAAAAAACAGGAAGAACCCTGACATGGCATCGCATCCCAGAAGATCACACCAATGAGAGATAGGATGGCCAAATATACATTTTGAGAAAAGAAGTAGAGGAAGAAACTTATCCATTTGTAAGCAAATGGATACTAGAAATGGATACCAAGTACTCATGAATGCCTATGATTGAAAATTGAAGAGTATTTTAGATGACTAGAAATGACAATACTACAAGAATTCGCATTCAAATCTCTTTCCCTTTGTTGGTCATCATACTCTTCTTCCCACCATCAGAAATTATTTAATACCTGGTATACAAACGCCTCATATATGTAACTGCAGTAGCAACAACCCTGAAACATCAAGCAAAAAATTAAAAATGCAACTAATTGGTGACACCTTATGAAACCAAACAAGAAAAAACAAAACGATCCCTATCAATTTAACTATTGTGATAAAATGGAATGATTAATGACCGGGGTGATAAAATGGAATGATTAATGACCGGGGCGTCTTACCTGGAATTCCAAATATGGGGTATTAGACAAGACAAGAAGAGCAGTATATAAAACTTTTAAAGAAAAAGTTCAAACCTTTGCCTCACTTTAACATATTGAGCCAATTTGCATATAGCTGAGGGAAATAGAAAATCGAAAGACGCAAATTAGCAAATGTCATGGTGAATAATACACAAGAAAGAAAGGGGAAAAAAACACTATCAAGTGGTGTGGGCACATGTATACGCGAATTCCAATAAAAGTAGTTGTAAGAATTGGATTGTTAAGACCAAACATATATATAAACAACAAAAACCCATGTCGCAGAATTTCGGTTACAATCTCATAAGCCAAGAGAAATCAAGATTTCCTAGGTGAAATCTAACAGAATAAGAAAGGATATAAGAAAAGAAAGACAGAAAGGCGTACGAATGACCATATGCATCTTAATGAGCTTGAAATCTTCAAGAGTTATGCCCTTTTCTTTGTCAAGTGGGTGCACTACATCCACTTCTTCTTGGTCAAAAAGCTGTTTGCTGCACACAATCCATCCAGGAACAGGTAAATAAACACCCTCAAAAGAGATGAAAACATAAGAAAAAAGAAAAGGAAAGATTCATCTTACTAGTGAGAGGAGTTCCAGAAATTGGCAGCCATTCTTTACAGGGAGTCTGCTGATGTTTAGCCTCAACTGATGATTAATTTGCCTAGCATAGTAGTTTCCGTCTGACAAAGTTTGAGCAAAGATGTGGTTGTAGCGGCCCGCTGGATCTTGAAGGTCAGCTTAGGGCTTTCGGCTACATTCTGTTGGATGGCACGCTTGTTCCGGGGAAGTTTGCCATGCTTTGTCCCTGCAATTTTACGAATATGCAATGTAGTCTTTACACTCTAATTTTCTTAACAAGTTAATCCTTGAAATAATTCTAATGCCTTGGAACCTTCAACTACCATCCATAATTGTCAAACAATTCCCTTGAAACTAAATCGAAAAAAAAATTGAATTACTAGATCACTGGGTAAACTCATGGGTCAGTCATGGACTCAATAATTTAATTAAAAAAATATTTTTTTATTTTTTTTATTTTTTAAAAATATTAGTGTTGTTCCGAATCAAGTTTTAAATCTTATATTTTTTATATTATAGATTCTATCATGTTTAATGACTATTGTATCATGTTTATACCAATATCATATGCTTATTATTAAACTTTATTTTTTTATGAGAAGGAAGAATAAGAAATAAAAAAACAACATAATTACAATAGAAAAAAAAGGTAACAGTTTAAATCTTTTATTTTTAAGGATATTTTAATTATTTTACTGTTCAATTAAAAAAAATTATTTATCTCTGATTAATTTAATAATAACAAAGAAATCATGTGATAAAATTTTAATATCTTTAAAAGTCAACATGAAGTATTTTTAATAAAAGATAAAAATAACTTTATATTGTTTTAAAAAATAATATTTTTTCAGATAATTTTAACTTCTTTTAATATACATTATATTTTAGAAGTCAGCAAGTTTTTTTAATAAAAAATAAAAATAACATTATACTATTTTAAAAAATAATATTTTTTTAGATAATATTAACTTTTTTTAATATACATTATATATTTTGTTAATGCATTATCGCACGTAGAGTTTCTCAATTTTTTTTGTTTGCTTGGCAATAATAGTTATTCGGGCCATTTCAACTTACGTTGAATCTATTTTAAGGATATACCCTTCATATCACTCTCTGTATTTAGCAGAATTTAATAATTTTTTCCAAGATATTATCATGAAAATGGTTATATAAATTAGGGGTAGGTAAAAAAACCAAAAAATCGATTAAACCGATTAAAATTTTAAAAAACCCGACCATTTCGGTTTGATTTTAGTTTTACAAGTCTGAAACCGAAAAAACCAAACCAAACCAAACTGCAAAAACTGGAAAAAACCTAGCCAAACCGAGTCAAAACCAAGCAAAACCAAAAAAACTAAGTCAAATTGGTTTGAACTGGTTTTTGTTATAAAAAACCAAACCGAAATCAGTCGGTTTGAACCGGTTTTGGTTCGGTTTCTTTTTAAAAAAATTCGATTTGATTACTTTTTTTCTTATAAAAACCGAACCGAACCGAAAATGATCACCCCTAATATAAATCACTACATATGACAATAAAATGTTTTAAAAAAAATTCTTTGAACAAAATCTTAAAAGTTTTTAGATTATAATTTTCTTAGGTTATATCACTACACATAACAATGTATAACAGTAATACCATTAATTTTTGTTAATTAAAAAAAACAGTAAGAACATTAAAAAAAAATAATTCTACAACAAATCAAACTTTTCTCTTTTTTACCCCCCTTTTCTTCCCTACCATCACAATTATTGTATATATTAACAAATCCATTTAATAGGTCAACATGTAAATAATAATAATAATAATAACATAATAAGAATAACTAATTGAATAAATTCCATATTAAGGGCTCCTTTCTTAAATTACAGCAGGTAAAATAACATCATCTGCTTTGATTTTTTTTTTTCCCGTTTTGAGAATCGTCCGGTTAAGAATCAGGGAGGAAACAGTCAAAAAATTTCAAAATCTTTAAAAAATTGAAAAAGCTCTAATGGCATGGTTTATTTTTCTTAAAATAAAAAAAGATAATTTTATTTATTTATTTATTTTAATAGCTGACCACATCTAGCTTTCTTTAAATAACATTAATTTTCTAATGTTTGGAGCTCCTCTTATTTAAGAATGGGAGTTTCAACTCCTTTACATTACTGAAGTTGATAGTCGGAAAAGTTCACCCCAATTATTATTATTTTTTTCTAAAAAATCAAAAAGTTAAAAGTAGAATTTTGATCAAATTAAATTCAAATTCAAGTTGACTCTATATTTTTAATTGAATTAATTAGTTATTTTTATCAACCCAAACCAATTAGACTTTGAGTCGGTTAAATTAACCTGTCAATCTAAGTATATGTTTGGATTTTACAACTATATTATTCATTAATTTAATCTAATGAGTTATAGTTAGAAAAAAAATAGAATATTTTATATTACCAATATTTTATAAAATTAGAATATTTTATAATCTGATGAGTTTTTATTATTATTATTATTATTATTGTATCCATTGAAAGTTGAGAAATTATTTTATATTACCAATTCTCCAGACATAAAAGGAAATATAGGAGGGTAAGAAAAAATTAGAATATTTCTTAATTTTATTTTGTGCATAAGTCTTTCTTATTTACTTACAATTACAGTTAGATTATTCTTGCACCCTGTAAATATAATATACTGATGATTTGAGGTGAGATTTAATGATTTGTATATCACTTAATATATAAATAGTGAATCAATAATCAATATTTGATGGATAATATGGGGAATCATTTATTTTATCACAACTCTAATTAGTTTGCCAATCTCGAAGGATAAGAATTTAGATCAACTATAACTAAGAAATATGAGATATAATTTCTTTAGTGTTTTTTATTAAAAAAACAAAATAAATAAATATTTGTGGAATAAAATAAAAAAAATGAAAGAATTAGGGAAATCGATTGTTATTTTCTTAATGGAAAATGTATTTTTTTGTAGAAAAATAAAATAAATATTAATTTATGAAAATATATTTCATCAAAATGGAAATCAATAGAGTTTAAGTAATATATACTAGTTTTTTAATTAAAAACTCAATTTGATAAGATATTTTTTCTTTAAAAAGGAAGAAAAGAAAACAAATGTTACTATTTCAAGGTAAAATCAAGAGTGCAGGGTGGGTATCAATAATTCAATGGTAATTGGACTATAAAATAAAAGAACAATTGGAACCATATTTTTAGCCACTATATTTATTTATTTATTTATTTATTTTATTAATTAATTATAAACTAAAAGAGGAGGGGGTTTTAATACGCCTCTTTTCATAAAACACTATTTATTAGAATAGTGTTTTTCTTTATTTTTTTTCTTTGTTTTTTTCTTTTCTATTAATTTTTTTTTGTTTAATTTTTTTTTTAATATTAGTTTTTTTATTTAGTTATTATCTCATAACACGAATCTCAGGTTTGACCGGCTAACCTGATTTGATGGGTTAACTCAGTTGACTCAGTTTTTTTTAATTAATTTTTTTTTTAATTTTATCATTTAATATTGATTTAATTGAGAATTAAATTTCATGATTTATTTTGTTTACTTTTCATTAAATTATTCTGATCTCATAACATGAGAATAATACTTAATAGATTAACTCAAATTAAATCATATTATTTTTTATATCTTTTATTTATTTAATTTTATTTTAATTTTATCATTCATCTAGAACTAGCTATTTTTGCAAGTATCAACCTAATGCAACAAGAAGTAGAATTAGCATCTCCATCGCTAATTGGTGACTTGTGATTTTTTAACATCCTAGACAATGATGTTTTCATCATGACACTCTTAGTATATCAAGGTTAGATTTTTTTTTATTGGAAGTTTCGTTGCATTTTAGGGTATGCAATACAATATGGAGGATAATTCTCCTATATTATATAATAATTAAATAAGTTACAATTAAGCATTCCGTTGATTTATAGACATGTTGGAGATAAATTCACAAAAGAATGGTAGATTATTTTTTTTTAACTAAACCGAGAAGGAAGATCGGGGAGGATAGAAAGAGATATAATGGTGTATTTACATAAAAAAAAAAAAAACCCTTTGAAAAGCCATTGAACCAGGAACAAATTAAATAATTTCTTTTATGGGTATATAAGCCAAGAAAAGAAAAGAAATTCAAGGTCAAAATCAGAAGTCCCAAACAGGCAAGCAAGCATCAACGTAGGGATACTGTATCTAGGTTTTAAAATCAAATCCACGTGTCAATACTTCACTGGTTCTAGTCATAGAAACAAAATAAAACGCCACGCAACACACCAAATCTTGCATGCCCTCTTCGTGTCTTTCCAAACCAGGTCTCCTCGTTATCTTCCCCAGACACATATCTATCTGTGGACGTTTCTCTCTCATTTTCTCTTTGAATTGATCGGAAAAGAATCATGGGGAGGAAGAGAGCTTCACCTGTCAACGTGCTTTTTGGGTGGGTAAGGAGGCAGTCGATGAAAGTGAAGATTCTCGCCGGAGTGGTGCTTGCACTGTGCTCTTTGGTGGCTTTAAAGCACTCGGTGAAAGATCATGAGTATTTCTTCATCTTTTCCGAGGCTATCCATGCTGCTGGGATCTTCGTCTTGATATATAAGCTCACCACCCATAAAACCTGTTCTGGTACATATATATTAGTTAATTATTATTAAATAATTATACATAAGACTGCCTCTTTTTTATTGTTATTATTATAAGAAATCATTATAGTTTGATAATTCTTTTGAATTTTTCAATATGGGATTTACTTGATAATTTTTTCTTTGCTTGCTGGTGGTCGTTCTTCTAATCGTAAGAGATCTATGTATCAAAAAACAATTATATATATATATATATAATTTAATTAGCTTTTTAGTACAGAAAAGACATTAACATATTTAATTGAAAAAATAAAGATATAAAATAAATTTATCTCCAAAATAGTATTAAAAATATTTCATGTATTTTCATAATAAAAAATACATGAAAATAAAAAATAAACGAAGAAATCCGAATCCATCTCTCCACCATTTCTATTTTTATTTATTCAAAGGCTACAGACAAACGCTAAATAAAGGATTTTATTTACTTTTACGCATCAAATGCCTTTTTGCCGTCCTATATTGTCTAAGATAGTTCCAATAACTATATTATATTGTTTCCATGGACAGGTCTTTCACTCAAAACACAAGAAATCACAGCTCTGTTTTTAGCTGCGAGATTGGCCTGTAGCGTATTGATGGAACTTGATGCCCATTCAGTGCTAGACATGGCCACCTTGATTTCAACCGCTTGGGTTATATATATGATACGGTTCAAATTGAAGTCAACCTATATCAAAGAATTAGACAACATGCCCTTATATTACTTGGTAAAAACATTATTTTTTTATAATATTGTTTTAAATGTTATAAAGCAATCATGATTATCTATATGTATTGATCCTGTAAATTCAAAATAAGTTCAGTATTTTAGTGTCACAATCCCACAATTTATGATTGATTGGAATCCCATGATACAATAAATATATACATAAGAAACACGTAAATGTGTCTGGTTAAAGGGACGAATATATATATATATATATATATATATATATATATATATATATATAATAAATTTATTTTTGGATCAATTTTAAAGTAAATTTATGTACTTCTAAAATAGATAAAATACATAAAAACATGTTTTATTGTCTTTATATTTTCTATTTTGAAAACTTAACCAAACACTGTATATTTGTTTTTGTCGTGCTGATTGTCGTTAAACTATGGTTGTCAATATCTAATTTATATTTTTCTTTTCCTTAATTTTTTTTCTTATTTATAGATATATTCTTAATATATTCTTAAGTTTTTAATTTATAAATGCTTGATTTCTAGAAATAATATCGCGATTATTGGTTTGTCTTTGCATTAATTTTTCTTCAATCCTTGCTGTAGGTGGTGCCTTGTATTATCCTTGCCTTGATAGTCAACCCTTTCACAAGATTTTGTTACTTTAGTCAAGTCCTCTGGGCCTTCTGTGTGTTCTTGGAATCTGTTTCGGTGCTGCCTCAGCTTCGTCTCATGCAGAATGCAAAGGTTTGGGTCGCCTTTTGCTGTAGAAACTGATCTTTTGGTTGCAATGGCTGCATTAATTTGTTCATCTCTTTTTTTAGATGATTGAACCGTTCACAGCCCATTACGTCTTTGCACTGGGTGTTGCTAGATTCTTGTCCTGTGCTCACTGGATAATCCAGGTCTGTTCTGCTCTTTGATTAGTCTCTTACTAATCATAGATTCATTTAGAATTAGAATATACTTTCCCTGTGCATAAACTTAGAGGCCGTGTGATTAGAGAAATTAACTTAAATATTGTTCGGGGAAATAGTTATTTTTTCTTCATTAAACTAGCTTTAACTTATAATTTCTTGAAAAGAATATAAATTTATGAATAATGAGTAAAAATATAATAACTCTATGTAACTTGAAAAATAATGTTTTATTGTTATTCATCGTTTTAAGATTAAAGTTGAATTGAGTTGACTAACAAACTAACATATCAACAACCTTTATTTTAATGAAATGATATTATTTTGAGTTATTTTTACAAGTTGATCTAGTAAGGCGAGTTTCAAGTGTATTAAAAGTTCTTAATTGGTTAGATTTTAAATTTGTTTTCTAATGGTTACAAGTTCAAGTTTCTTTAGAGCCACTGGAGACTTACATAGTTGTTAATTTTAGGTTCTGTAGGATTAATCAAGATGCGTGCAAACTGATCCAGACACCCATCTTAATTTTTTTAAAAAAAGTTAAGGTTTGTTTACGAATTTATAAAAACTCATGCATTATTATCGTTGTTTTACATGTAGGTTTATGAGACTCGTGGGATGTATCTTTTCTTGATTGGAAGTGGGTATTTCTGGTTTCCTGCGGCTCTCCTCGCTGAAGCTGTGCAGACGTTTATCTTGGCCGATTTTTGTTACTACTACGTCAAGAGGTGACTAAATTCTTTCACTCATGACATCTCTACAGTTTTGGTCTCTATACATCTATTGATTTAATGGCCACTTTTTCTCACTTGCAGTTTCGTGCAAGGTCAACTTTTGATGAGGATGCCTGTTTAATTAGAACACTTGATCACACCAAATTTAAGGGGATTAGGGAGGGTAATTACTTACCCATTTGGCTTGCCTGTGTACTTAATCTCGTATTAAGCTTAATCTCATAGTAAGCTTAATTATGGTACTTAGCATCAACATTTGATTTTCCTAATTCTCTCCTGTATGATGTGCTTGTGTTCTCTCTTGGATTTGCACAAGGTTGGACCGCATGATCAAGCAGTCATTTACAATTGATTACTTGGCTGTTTTGAGGTGATAATTAGGATCAATGTTTTGTCCATCTTATACATTGCTAAATGTATTTCAGTATATCATGAAACGGTGTGGAATTTGGAATTTTTATCTTTTTTTTAATCGTGTAATAATTTTGTTAAACACAAACAAGTGCAAAATATATTGTTATTTTCAAAATCTAGTAATAATAAAAATTATAACTTATTAATTAAAAATACATACAGAATAATTAACAACAATAATAATATATGATTTTTCATTCCATATTTTTTTAATGTTTGTTTATTATCATGAAAATTATCAACAAAAAAGAGTTTTTAGTTAAAAAAAATAGATTAATTTCTATGAAAGTGTTTTTGGAATACATTTTTCATAAGTTATATATATAAAAAATATCATGTTATTTGTTTATTATATCAAATTTACTTATTAATCTTTTGTTTATTATAAGTTTTGTTTTGAATTTTTTTGAATTTTATTTCTTAGAATCTGATTGAACTTGGTTTTATATCAACTTATTATTTTGATAGTTATTTGTTTTTTTAATTTAGTTTTTTTATCTATCAGATTTGATATTCATTCTTTTGATTGCTATTTATTTTATTTGAAATAATTTATAAATTTTTTTAATTTCATTATCTTTTAACTTCTTTATCTGTTATAATTTATTTTATTTTTCTGACTGCTATTTGTATTATTTGAAATAATTTATGAAATTAAAAAAAAAATTAATTTTATCATCCTTCAACATATTCATTTATTAGATTTGGTTCTCATTCTTTAAGTAAACTTAGAAAAGATTAAAATATTAATAAGTTATTTTTCAGCTCATTTTGCATTGCATAGTCAAATACTGAAAATAAATGTATTTCAATGCAATTATGGTGCCTTCCTGGTGTTATGGAATTTGGATTTTTTATCTGTTTTTTTATATCATAAAAGCATAACAATTTTGTTAAAATATATTGTTATTTTCAAAACCTAGTAATAATGAAAATCATAACTTACTAATTAAAAAAATTATACAAAATAACTTTTGCTGGTTATTATGAGAATTTGTTATAGAAAGATCTTTATTAAATTTTATTATCAAAAGATCTCATCTTTTTATGATTTTGAAGATTGTTGATTTTTTTTAAAAAAATCATAAAATGTACTAGTCAACTTTTATTCGAGGAAGCAAATCGAAAATAAAACTATTTACTTGTGAAACAAATAAAAATATAAATAGGAATTAAAACTATATTTAACTAAATTTAGATTTATTATATTTAATTGATATATTTGTTTCATTCTATGACTGCATGTAAGAATTTAACTCGATACGAGCATGAAAATTTTAGTAAAACAAAAATATCTGTAACAACAAAGGCATGTAATGAAGAAAAAAAAAAGATAATTTTTTGAGACCAGCACAACTCTAGTTCCTGTTCCATTACGTCTTAATTTCCAAGTAAATAAATAAATAAATAAATTGTCAGGGATATACTAGCTAGGGCTGAGCACTATTCGATAAAATTTGAATTACTTGAATTTTCTAAACTAATTTAGGTAATTTTTTGAGAATATTTAGGAATATAAAATTCTGGCAATTCTCCTAAACAGTTTTAGAGAAAATCAGGTAAGGGTTAAATTTTTTTTTTAAAATCCGAATTACCTGAAAGAAAATTTTAATTCGTAAATATTTAAGTAATTTCCCACTGTAAATGAATAAAAAGCATTGGGCTATGCAGATTTTCAAGTTGTTTTGAAAGATTCAGAAACTTTTAAATTTTTTAAAAATATAATAAAAAAAATATAAAAGGCTGGCAAAAGCGGAGGGTTGATGCACCTCATGTATATGAGATCGTTTGGTAATGTGCTTGTGCGTGAGGTTTACCCGCAGCTATAGATATTACTATTTAGTTAAAAAAAAATACAGATTTATACTGGTAGAACCCACCATAAATATGGTTGTGATGTAGGTTTTGTAGAAGCATAACTTTACTGCTTCTCGTAGGGAGGAATCACTGAATAATGGAGTCATACTCCACTGTCGCACTATTCACGTGAACGTGAACAATAATATTTTTTTGTTTTTTTAAAAAACTAGTTTAAAGTGAATTAAATTTACTCATACTGTAATCTTAATTCTATTCCTGATAATATTTTACCTAATTTTATTATATGCTCAAAAAATCATAGAAACTGTAGTTCTTATCGGATGAATTTTGTACGTAATGAAATTATAGATAGTTTAATGGAACAATAAAAAAATATTTTATATAAAGTATTATTTATTTCATGATATAATAGTAGAAGTTAAATCTACAATATTTAAATTAAAAACAATATATATATATATATAACCTTAATTTAAAAGGCATTATTTTAACCAAATAGATTAAATTTTTTTTGTTCAACCTTAATTTCAATCACAGTTTTTACCAAACATATATTTTTCCAAACCAACCTCAACAAAAAAATATTTCTATAAAATAATTTTTTTCAAATCACAACACAATAGTTACTACAATACCAAATACATATATGAGCAACAACTCAACCATCTCAAAAGGTGAAGAATTTAAACATTTCGCTTGTAATTTAATTAATTAAAATAATAACATTCAACGATATAAATCATAGATTTATAAAAGGAAAATCTTAACGATATTAATTATGCAAAAAATCGTGCTTCTACAAAGAGTATGGTTTCAATTAAAACATACACGAAGGATTGTAAATTGCCTCATAAGATCTTCACGAAGGTAAAAATAGATGGTTTACAGACCATTATTGTAAAGTTATGGTATTTTACAGTGACACTCTGGAAATAAGATAATGAAGATTGAAAACTTAGAATTTAAAGTATTTATGGTATATTTATAGTTTATAAGTCTTATTTTTTTATAGAAAAAAGTGGCTAAAATATAATTTTTTCATGATAGTTTTAAAGAAAAAAAATTTACTGAACATACATATTAATAAATGATAAATATCTCTACACAAACATTTAAACTAATAAAAATATGATGTGTCTTTAAAAGATTTCACATACTATCTTTTATATAACATTAATATTTAAGAAAATATGATGAGTTTTTATAAGATTTGTACACACTATCGCTTGTATAATATTAATATTGATGAAAATATAATAAGTCATTGTGAAATTTTTATACACCAAAAAATATAAAAAAAATAAAATCCAAATTATATCTAAGCTCATGGACCGAACCTTTCTCTTAAGTTGATCTTATAAAGGACATGACTCTTCTTTTAAAGTGAGCCTATAAGAGCTACTCTTCTCTTGAACCGGGCCCAAACATGTTATCCGAGATTATAAGTTTTTAAACCTTCACATGGTTTTTTTTTAGACCTGTTAAACTTGAATTTATCATTATGTATATACATAAATTAGCATTTTAAATTATGATTACCTTAACATTGTCAATGAGCTATAATTTAATTAACTACTAGTATCTCATCTCTCTTGAAAAGAAAAAAAAAATTATAATCACTCATGTGTAATTAAATAAATCAAATTTATATAATTATAAATAATTTAAATTTCATGTCAAATATTTTGTCCACCTCATCTATGTTTTTTTAAAAAATGAACTTAGAATTAGTCGATTTAGTATATCCCATTAACAAATCAAAATTTTTATAAATAATTTTTTTAAAACTATTTTTTCTCTAAACAATTTTATTATAATTTTTTTTAAATAAAATAAAATAATTTTAATTAACTGTCTTGATTTTCTAGACTGGGTTAAGAGGGGGTCGGGTTTGATATAACTCCACAACTAATTTTGAAGGGTTGTACAAAAATAAACCCACACGTACGAGTCACGCAAAACCTCCCCTAAATTCTCCATGATATAAAACCAACCAGAACCCTCTCTGCTCACTCCTCTCTCCTCTCCCTCACTTTCGCCTCTCCAAGATCCATAAAAACCCTAGAAAGCTCCAACTCGTTCAAACGAGAGAGGTGAGAGGAAGTCACACGCCGGCCTCAACCTCCTTTCTCTCACCTGCCTCGCCGCCTATCTCTCTCCGATTCGATACCAGGCTCAGGTTCGCTCCTCTCCTCTCTCGAATTTACACTTTTTAGCTATCAAATGATCTCTCTCCGGTCACAACTTTTTCTCAGTTACAGCTTCATTCCGATTGAAATTGAAGTCTAACTCGAAGCTTAATTGCTAGGTTTTTCTTTTAGATTTGGAGTTTTAAGTGTAAATGATTATCTTATATTTTGCTTCGCTCCAAAGTAGTTTAAATGTTTGATGTATATCTTATGTTCGTCATTTTCGGTTTTATTCTTGGAAAATAGAAAGATAACGTGTAAATTAGAGAATTTTTTAAAATTAGGGCTTTGGTTTTTTTTTCAGAGATTTTGATCAGTCATGGCAGCACCAGTGACGCAACTCCCAGTTCCAACTGCTGATGTTGTATGTTTTTTAACCTTTGAAAATTTTTTGTTTGTGTTTTGTTTGCTGTGGATTTTTAATATGGATCTAGTTGAAATTTTTTTGTGGTTGAAGGTTGGTAATGCTTTCGCGCATCAGTACTACCATATATTGCAGCAATCCCCGGATCTTGTTCACCGATTCTACCAGGATGGTAGTAAGTTTGGACGTCCTGGAGAGGATGGGGTCATGAGTACCACTACTACCATGAATGTGAGTTCTAGCTTGTTTTATACACATCCATGTAAAGTTGTTTAAGGTAGTTGGACTGTGTTTTCTTTTTGTCAGATTTGAGAAATATAATATTTGTCTCTTGCTTGCAAAATGAAGCAGAAAAATGGCTAATTTCTTATCTCAGTTAGATTTGTTTATTGAACCTGAAGAAAGAGACAGACTGTCACTTTCTGTCTTAAATATTGATTTCTATTAGAGGATCAGATAAATGCAATGAGGATTTCTCTGGGACACAATAGCTTGTCCAGTGTTTCATGGAGTACTTTTGGGGTATTTGAAAGAGTTGCTTTAGCCGATAATCAATAAGATTGGAAAGCCTTTCATCTAGATTTTATTTTATTCCTTGGATGATGCCTTATCTTTTTTTTTTTTTGTAATTAAAACTTTTTCCCCTTTCAATAATTTCTCCCTCTCCTTTTACACACACACGTGGTTTATTTCAATTACCTATTTCAGCAATTAAGAACATTACTGCAGAATTTGTTAACTGAAATGTCCTTTAATGTCCCATGGATATCATGCTTAATGTTTAGCCGCTCAGCACCCTTCTGTAACTGCAAAAGTTGAATGCCCACAAACTTCTCCTTGCTAGTTTTCTTGATAATGAGAGTTGAATTTGTTGTCTGTAAATGTGGGGCAGGCTATTAATGAGAAGATACTTTCACTTGGATATGGTCAAGTCAGGGCAGAA
Organism: Populus nigra; assembly: GCF_951802175.1. Taxonomy (NCBI): domain Eukaryota; kingdom Viridiplantae; phylum Streptophyta; class Magnoliopsida; order Malpighiales; family Salicaceae; genus Populus; species Populus nigra. The sequence goes on along the minus strand of NC_084855.1, from coordinate 23,683,881 downwards.
ATTGTTACAGTTGATTCACAAGAATCTTACAAAGGCGGAGTTCTTGTGCTAGTGACTGGGTATTTGAATGGAAATGACAATTTGCGACAAAAATTTACCCAGAGCTTCTTCCTGGCTCCTCAAGACAAAGGTTATTTTGTGCTGAATGACGTGTTTCGGTATGTTGATGACTCCACACACCAGAATGGAAATCAAGAGCCTGCCAGCAATTTTGAAGCCCCGCTTGCTCCTGACCAGGGTAATGAAAAACAGATCATTCTTTGAATGCGCATCTTTTTTCCAGCCTCCTTATTCAAATTGAAGGTGTTTCTGTTTTCAGATACTCCTCACACACAGGAAACTCACATTTCTGAGCCAACAGCTGCTTTGTCTGAGGAAGTCATTGGAGGGGAAGTGTACAATCCCTCTGAAAGTGGGGATGTTTCAGTTGAGGTAGAGGAAGAGGAAATTGGGGATGTTTCAGTTGAGGAAGAGGAAGAACCAATGCCTGAGGTTGTTGATGAAATTCCTCCTGATTCCCAGTTAGTGGCTGACTCCCAGGTTGTGGTCGAGTCTAGTGCTAAGATTGAAGACGTTCCGAAGAAGTCGTATGCCTCCGTTGTAAGTAGCATTTCACAACCCCCCCAATTTGTTGTTTCTTCACTGTCATTTTGCCACTAAGATATGCATATTAAGCACCCTCAAGTATGAACATTTAGAAGTGTTTGCTGGTATAGATTCAGCTGATATTGTTTGCCATGTTCTCGCTTCTCTTCCGTCATTGGATTTGTTTTTACTAAGTTATTTCCAATTCTGTTCCAGGTGAAAGTTCAGAAGGAGTACACTGCACCTTTTTTGAGTCCTACCCCTTCTCCTCTGAGGTCTGCACCAAAAATCCAAGAACAAGTGACTGCTGCAGTGTCTCAACCCCCAGCAGCTGAGTCACATGTCTCCAGCTCTAATGCTTTCGAAAATGGGAATGCCCAAGAGAGTGAAGGTGCTTGGTCCTTGAATTGCTCTGGTGTTTTTTTTCCAAATCTTCAATGATTGTTCCTTGTATGCTTTTAATTTTATCTATGTGCATGCTTGCATACCTGACCTGCTTATTTGTTCAATTGGTTGTTTACAGAGGGTCCTTCTATCTACGTGAAAGGTCTGCCTTTAGATGCCACACCTACCTTGCTTGAAAACGAGTTCAAGAAGTTTGGACCTATTAGGAATGGTGGCGTTCAAGTTAGATTCCAAAAGGTAGGCATCACATTTTTTTCTTTGTTTTTGGTCAGTTATCCTTGGTATTCTTCTAATTCCTGTTATCCATTGGTTTCTGACAGGGATTTTGTTTTGGCTTTGTGGAGTTTGAAGTGGCGAGTGCTGTGCAAAGTGCATTAGAGGTTTCCATCTGCTATGCTATGCTTTTGCTTATGCTCTGTTCTTTTTATTTTATCTGCAGATAGATCAGTCAGTTTGTTTCCTCATTTAAATAATATGGTGTTATTCCACTATGACATATGATTTCTTTCCTTGTTAGTATTTTGAGATGTCTTGTTTCCCTTTTCACTTGAACTAGTAAATTGGACATGTAATTGTGGGTTATCAGCAATATGCCTGTTGCACCCTTTTAGTTGTGTTTCTTTTTCATTGATCTTCTTATGATAAGAAGTCTTAATGTTTTCAAACTGTTCCTTTTATTTTCTTCTGTGATTCCAGAATGTAGGTGGAGCTTTTCATCCTTTCAAGCTCTTTTGTCAAATTAGTTTAGTTAATTTATATGTTAATTATAAGCTCATTGATGTTGCAGGCTTCACCTGTTATGATTAATGGATTCCGTGTCATTGTTGAGGAAAAGAGATCTACTTCCCGAGGCAAGCTGAATTTTATCATCAAATTTTTTTACTTTAAGATCTATCACCCTATTCACTTGCAATGTGTGAGCATGATTCTTTTTACTGATTTGTAACAGTTTTGGCCAAAATGATGTCTAGTGATTTAGCTTGAGCCCAGGAGTTCTATTTAGAATAAAGAATTGGAGATTTGATCAAATCAAGAAATTGTATGATAGAACTTCAATGTCTATTCTTTTAGGAAAGTTAATATATAGTAACCCCCTACATTCTAGGAATTTCATCATTTATAATCTCCTTAGAGCATCTATCAGTTATATATAACATGGAGGGTTTCTGTTTGAAAAAGGAGCTGATGTCGTAAGCCATCATGCTATATATTATCATGCCCCAAACTGAAATAATTGTAAGGTATGCCTAATGGAAACAAAAAAGCATTTTGGCTTTTTAGTAATCTGTTCCAAGAGGACCTCAAAATCCAGGTTATTCGTACAGATTGAAGGTGCTTTATCTATCTCAGAAAGTGAATATCCTCAGACCAATTTTTCATAGTGACATCTCTATTTTTATAATGTTTCCGTGTATTGGTCTGTATGGTGCGGGACAGCATTTGTGCTTGTAAAACTGGAAAATGTGATTGAGCAAGAAGTATATAATCTACTCTCTCTAGTTTAAGCAAGAAGTGGTTTTTTCTCTGATGTGATTTAGCTTATCTATCTCTTTCTCTTCACCACAGGGAACAATAGGGGACGATTTCCATCTGGATCAGGGGCTGGATATAAAAGCGAAGGAATGAGAGGGCGTGGTAATCTTGGAGGAAAAGTATATGGCAGGATTGAAATTGGTATCAGAACAGAGTTTGGAAACAGAGGCGGCAGTCGAGGTGGTGGATATTCAAACCGTGGAGGCGATGGATATTCAAACCGTGGAGGTGGAGGTGGAGGTGATGGCTATTCAAACCGTGGAGGTGGAGGTGGAGGTGATGGGTATTCTAACCGTGGAGGTGGAGGTGATGGGTATCGGAGAGCTGATAAGATGGGGAACAATGGTGGTCGGGCAAACCGTTCTGGTGGTTTAGGTCTTAACGGCACAGCCAAGACTACAGCGCCACGAGTATCTGCAACGGCTTGAAGATCAGTGACTTGTGAATTGTTATGGAATGGTCAGTTTCTGTTTTTAGTGAAATAGTATTAGGAGAGCGCTTACACTTCTATGGATGAGGTTTCTTAAATTTTCTGAAGGGTTTTGTCCATTTTTCCTTGGTATTGAATCGTTCTGGGTGGATGCTAGTAAATTTTCTTGTCTGGTATAATACTAAATCTGAAATGTCACTTATTTTCCATTTTTCCTTTGGTATTTAATGGTTCTGGATGGATGCTTGTAAATCCTCTTGTTTGGTAATATACTAATTCTGGAATGCCCTTTCCGATTCCCATTATATTTCTAAATCCACGTCACACCATTTCAAGTCCATTTTGGGACCTTAATTTTTCTTATCCTCGAGGCTCGAGTTGATGTGTGTACACGGATACACGCGTCCAAGAAAAAATATCTCCGACTAGTTTTCTAATTCTTTTAATGCTTTCCTTTTGTCATTGCTAGAGGGACAAAATGCCGACGCATGCATTCAAATATTTCTCGAGAGCTAGCTTTCTTCCCCGCGGACATAATATTTCTCGAGAGCAATCCTCTGGAGATAGGGACGGCAATCCTCCAACAGGGATGATGACGATTTTGAACTGAATCTGATAGATACCGATCCCATCACGATCAGTTAGAACCTAAAAGTCAGGTTGATGTACCTAACCCGAACTTGAATTAAACTAATTATGTACTAAATAATTATAAATTATTGCATTCATATGCAAGTTAATCCCAGTCGGGTCAATATATAGTTATTTTAAGTTCTAGTTCTGGCATGGATAAAATAAAACCGGACCCGTGAGGATATCCTCGCATGGTAAAAGATTAATCAGACATTTGATAAATTCTTGAACAATATAACATTAAAATCCAACCATGTTTTTTTGTAGCTACACCTTGCGGTCAAATACACATTTTAGTTGACATGCTTTTGTATTAATAAGTGGGAGAAGAAATCTAAAATTAATTCAACTTATGCTACACTTGGGGTGGCGCTGGATTTCTTCCATCTTAGATGCGAATAATTGACGGTGGTGTAACAAGAGGACACAAGATATAGGTTTTACTGGCACTGGCAAATCTACTGCGAGGAAGCTTCAACCATGAAGGGTATTTAGAGACCAAAATTGCAGGCCTGGACAAACTCCAACTCGTAGTCAACATGCTTTGTCCATAGGGGTTTAAACTGGGTCATTGCAATATCAAGCCACGGCTTCATATTCCCATTGAAATGCACCACCGCGGCAGACTGAATCTCATCCATACTAATGCTAGGATTATACCCAAGTCCCAGGACATGCCATGACTTGTCTAGCGGCTTCGTTGTTGAGTAAAATGTGATTAAACCCGGGGGCAGCGTCCCCAATTTCCACAAGGTTCGGTTCTCATTCTGCATCATCATCAGAATCTCTAGTTAATAATGCACAGGACATCAAAGACACAACAAAAATCGCAGCTTTTACAGACATGCAACCTTGTTTTAGTATTTACGGCCATAAGAGACCATCCCACAGAATTTAGAGTAGGAGAATTAAGGTCATCAAGTTAAAGGATTTTTTTTTCAAAAAGTAACATGCTTGCAAAAACTACTCTGCGCGTTTTATAGACGCTGTCCACATTTTTTCTTCTAATGCTGGATTGCGATAAAGAATTGGAGATTAGAAAACATCATTCTATGCCGAAAGAGCCTAGCATATGCCCTGATATAAATCTAAGCGACGAACTAATGCATGTTAAAAAGAAACAAGGAAATAACAACTCAGCAGAATATACAGAACAATAAGGCAATCTTACCAGGTTCTGCCAATAATGATACTCTTCCGTGCACTTCTCTCTCCTCCAAGCATCCAAATCAAAGAAGTTCATGCCGTACGCCCAAGCACAAGCCTTCGGGTTAAACTTCTCCTTGATCAAGGGGTGTGAGAAATTCATATACTGAGCATACCTATGAAATGACCCGAAACAGGTCTCCACAGCTCCATTCACCTTCCCATCCATATCTATCTTCCATAACCCGGTCAAGTCCTTCTGCACCACTATATCATCATCTAAAAACAATATTCTATGCAACTTTGGATACATCTCCGGCAAATAGAACCGTAAGTGATTCAAGATTGACAAGTACTTGGGGTTCCTAAACTTCATATTTGTAGTATCCTTGGTTGCATTCTCGAGCTTATTCTCAAAGTAAAACTTCTGCAGATTCGCAGACTCCAATTGCTTAAGTACAGGCACATATGAAGAATTCAAGAATTTATAATCCTCAACAGCTTTCACCTCTATATGTGCCCCATTATAATCTTTTAATTTAAACATAACCTGCATTGCCCCGAGATTCATTTTATCAGTCACAACATGAAAAACATGTTTCCATGGCTCTTTTGCATTCTTCACCGCGGAATTCACCACCACCGACGCTGCAATCACATTATCAGAGAAAATCGCATAATGATAAAGCTTCGGATCCTCCAACTCCGGAAGGGGTGGCTTCCCTTCATCATTATACTTCTCCGGATGAGCAATCCTCTCCTCCATCAACCTCATCGCAAGGCAATGCAAACTCTTAGGTATCGATTTCGCAGCAATCAAACTCGAAAACGCCCCTTGCTTTTTCGCTTTGGTTAACTGCTCATTAACCGCAAAAATAGTATCCTTCAATTTCTGAATCTTCAACTGATTGTCAAAACTCTCTTTCGCTTCAGCAATCACTTGCCTCGTAACTTTGATCCTCTCTTTCACTTCCTTCTCAAACAGTCTAAGCGTGGCCTCATCAATGGACAGAGAATCCGACTCGGAAAGAGCTCTATACGATGGCTTGTTAATAAGATCAGTGTAATTTCGCGACAGATCAGCAAAAACCCTAACAAGCTTCGAATTCTCAAGCTTCAGTTTCCGCGCATACGATGCATACGCATGCGCTAGCGACCGGTGATCATCCGCTTGCTTCCGGATCTGATCCAATCGTGACTTAAGCGGATCCGATTTCATCGCCAGCACGGATCTCCTGCCGGATCCCAACCCGTATCCCACATTACTGAAACCCTATATCAAATATTAAGAAAAAAACAGAGAAATAACAGGATTATACTCCTAACTTTAATAATTAATGCTCTGATTTCCGTTACATTTTCACATAAATTAACATTAATTACAATTAGTTAGTTAATTAAATAATTAATCATGAATCAGATCTAGAGAGGGGGAGCTTACATGGGTGTCGGTGGTAGAGTGAGAGTGAGCAGTGAAGAGAAGAGACACGGTCAAGAACAGAAACACTGCTAGTGATACAGCCGAACCCAACACCCGAAACGAAACGCCGATTCCACTGCGCGAGCTTCTATGAGTCGCCATTTTCTTTTCCTTTTCTGCTTTCGGTTTCTTAGCGAGAAGAGAGAAAGATAGAGATAGAGAGAAATGGCGATGGATGGCGAGGATGATAAATCAAAAGTCAGAGACGGGGACAGGAAGTCTCTCTTTTTCGCTGCTCTTTGTTGGTTACAGCCTTACAGGTTTTGGAGACTTCTTTTTAATTAACGGGTTCGAGCGAGATCTGGTGAAATCAAAATGTAGACCCCACGGTGAGTTTTGGGAAGTAATTAAGATGGACGGCTGAGATTGGTTACAGCCTTGCAGGTTTCTGAGACTTTGAGAAATCGAAGATAAACTCCACGGTGGGTTTTGGAAAGTAATTAAAAGAGACTGAGATTACGCGTGCTGTTGGTCTTAGTCTGGGTGATGCCAAGTGGTTAGTGGCGGTGAGGTGACGCGGGATCTAGTGTGAACTGATCAGCCTCAGTCAAACCATCCAGACTGCATTGCTGTATATTCATGATAGCTAGGTGTTAGGAACTCTCTCTCTCTCTCTCTATATATACATACATACATACATACATACATACTATAATATACTATACTATACTTTAAAATACATAACTATATAATATAGATATAGACTCATTTCACTGTAAACCATACTATAAAATAGAATATTTATGTTGTGGATAATTTTGTATCACTGTGAAAGCATTGTTTTTTTTATTTTATAATTAAAAAGTGCTATTAGGTTATTGTTTTTTATATTTTCTATGTTAAAAATTGTTAGGTTTGGCTTGACAGCCAGACTTATCACTATTAGATAGCCGGACCTAAATTGTTTCCAAAAGATGTTAAGTTTGCCTAGCAACTAAATTCATATATGTCCAATTTTAGTTTTTTGGTCTCTTTAGATTTTTTTCATTTCTCTTATTTAATTTTTTTCATACACTAAATAGAAAATAAATTAATGAAATTTTTTTATATTGTATAAAAATTAGATGATGGTATTTTTTGAGGATGGATTGATTTTTTCTCTCTTAGCGTTGAATCTTGCTGCCCAGAAGATCCCAATAGCATTGGGCTCTACCTTCAGTAAGCAGCAAGCCCAACAACATTGGGTTTGGCTGCCTAACCAGACCAGACAACTTTTGAACTTTTTGCCCGTTAGATACAAGGTTCTTGGATTTAGCTTAGCTATCAGGCTCAATGTTATTTGGTCAATCTTTGTAATCAAATTTAAAGTTATTTTAGGTCTGGCTTGGCCGCTAAATCTAAAATACTTAATAAATTTTCTATACTTTTTATTTTTTTTTACATTTAAAAAAATTATTATTCATCCGGGCAATATGCTAATATATATTAGTTGTCTTATAGTAATTTGACCATATAATTGTGAGAGGTGTTTTTAGAATTTGTTTTTATAATATCTTTAAAATATACCTTTATTTTATATTATAAATTAAAAGAAATTCGATAAAATATTTTTAGATATTAGTTTTAAAGTTTAAATCCAGACTTAAGAAAAAAACATGTCTTCTTAATTACTATATCAATATTATTCATTATTATTTTATGAACTTATTAGGTAGGTATTTAGATAATTCAGGTAAAAAATTGCTAATTCAATTTCTTTTGTTGTTCTTTGAATTATCTTTTTTTCAAATAATATTTTAATAAAAAAAATCAAATTCTCCAAAATAATTTGAATTTTTTTTTTACCAAAAGCATTTTTATCTCTTTTCCAACTCAGTAACAATTACCTGTACATTTATAATTTAAAAAAAAATTCTTTCATTTCGGACAATTCAGATTTTTTGGAGCTTTTTAACCCTCACCCGATTTTCCCAAAAACAACCACCTAAAATCTTCATTCTCTGAAATTATTTAAAATTTCTCACTCAAATTAGTTCAGAAAATTTGGATAATACAATCAGTATCATAACTTAACAAAGAGGGAAAGAAAGAAGATAAACATGCTTGGAGAGAGGGTTTAGATAGATCTATAGAAGATGGATATTTATAGCTGACGTGGAGTCAGCAATAATCCACTTTCGTCCTTATAATTTAAATTTTTTAATTTAAACTCATGTGGCTTTTTCTCTCATTTGACCTCCGACTGAGTGGATCAGTCAAAAACTTGATTTTACTTGTTAATTCGGACCTGGCCCGACTTTTAGCATATTGTTTTGTTAATTTTTTTTTATTAAAACAATATTATTTTAATTTTTTTAATGAAAAATCTTAGATCAACCCCGCAAACCCTCCAAATCGGTGATCGAGTCTTGTTTTGGGCCAGCATGGGGCTGTGTTTCACAACTGTGCCTCAAACCAAGACTCGGACATGGAGAAATTGTCTTGGGTTGGACACATGCAGTACCGAACAAGTGCAACTCTGAAATGATAATCCTGCCAACAATCACTGCGTGCCCCATGCGAACCCACACACATTTCTTATAAAGTGGGCAAGACTTCCTCATCAGTGATTCAATTATTTTCTTGGCCATGCCTAGGCGTCATGATCATGCGCCATCTTTTATGGTTCCTAAATTTATTATGCTGAGCAGAGGAGCTCCGTCTAACCAGCTACGGACCCAGTTACAAGCTAGCTAAAGGAGCAGCAGAGCTTAATTATCACTCACCAACTCTATATATGTCTAAGGGATCCAAACTTGACATTTATTGGAGTAGAAAATGTATACCACAATTTCTTACGGGAAAAAAAAAGAACTTGGTATTTACTTTTATCCTTGAACAGAATACATAACAGTCTGTTAAGCCATTAAAGCTTTGAACAGGTCGAAGTACAACTTGGTTTAATGATGCCCCTTCTTGCTATGCTTGCTCACATGGTGCAACCATCCAATTCCTTTGAGGGCCTTGGAGATCTTGACAAGATTTGGCCTTCCCATCCCCAAATTCATCTTCCCAGCTGAGAATTTCAAGGCTTGCAAGCAGCACAGCTGCCCGTCACTTTTTTCCTCTTCAAAGTCTTCCTCATCATCATAGTACTCGATGCTGCCTTTCTTTCCCTTCTTTGCTCTGCCTTTTGCTTGAACTTTAGTAGAGTCTGTCTCGTATGTCTCCCAAAGCATATCCATGCCCTCACCTCCATCCACATTGTGTCTCTCCTCAAAAAGCTTGCATGCCAATGTCCTCCTCCATTCCTTCTCTTTTCTCATTGACCCAAAACTCCCAAGGTTCGAGTGCCCCAATGTTTGAGAGTTGTCTTTAACTTTGGAATTATAGCCTCCACCATTACCTGGACTCCATGGGTTTCCTTCTAGTTCTTGGGAGCTCAGCTTTGGAGAGTAGTAGTGCTCTCCACCATCATCGTCACTCACTTTAGCTTCACTTATCTTTTGACCTATTTCCTTGGATCCGCTTATAATCATAGATTGTTCTTCTTTTCGATCTTCGGCTTTATTGGAGTTCACGTTAAGTGGCTTGAGTGCTTCTTTTTCTTCCTTTTGGAACCATATATCTTCAAACTCCTCCTTTTGATGCAAGAAGCCTCCTAACGTCTTTCCCTCCGCAATCAGCTCATGACCATTACTTTCTGACCTTGTAATCAAAACTGAATTTTCATCTAGATTAACGTTGACCACTTGATCAGAGACCCCACCGGCACCAAAAACTTGATGAAATATTGAACCCTCGTGAACCTGTACCAATTGACCAGTACTTGAACAGGCGCTGATCTGATCTTTAGCTTGTTCGACTTCCGTAACTTCAACCGCGTGGTTTTCTTCAATACCAAGAGTTGACGTCTCAAACACAATCTTATACGCTTCTAGCTCCTCAAAATGATGAAACTCTTCAGTCCCATCTACTACTTTAGACCGTAACCTCTCGACAACAGCTTGGTATGTTTGTAGGTAAAAGAAACTTACCTTGGATCCATACAATTCAGTATGAGAGTTGTCATTGACAAGACTGGGAGAGATGGTGAGAAGGGCTAGGAGTAAAAGGGAAGTGGTGATGAAGAGAGGGGATAGAAAAGAAAGGAGCTTGAAGAGGTACGGGGAGAAGAAGACCAAGTAAGAGAAATATAGAGGGTGAGAAAGAATGAAAGAACAGAAGAGGAACAAGTCAGAGAGGAGAAGACTTAACAAGCGGTCAGTTTTCTTGGTGGTGGTTGACGGTGAAGGAAATTCAGACATATTTTGGCCACCCCTTTGAAGTCTGTGTGCTGAGAGAATCAAAAACAGGTGTAGCTAGCTAGAGATCGTGATAGAATATGGAAATGCTGAAGCAATTTGTCTGTTCTTGTCTCGGCTTAGTTTAAGGAAGGGAGAGCACAAAAATGTGTGCAATTGCAAGTAAGAGCGGCGTGAATGAAGGGGGAAAAACATGAAGGGAAGAGAGAGGGAGGGATAAAGAGAATAACTAACATCGACAAGAAAAGCAACTTTGGAAACCTTGCACTGTCTATCTAATATCTATAACCACCAACTTTCTTTAATGTCTTTTTCTAGTCTTTGTTTACCGTAATAATACACCAGCAGCAATACTGTTGTAATTAACAACCATGGAGTCTGTAGAAACTCTAGCCTGTACAGAGAAAAACATTGCTGCTATTTCCAATCACCAAGTGCTAATTGAGAAAGATGCATGTTTTTCCAACAATTATAGGCATTACATAGCCAATTTCTTATCAGATTTGGTAGGTTGTCTGAAAAATATCTTCCATTTACTTAAATTATATCAATTCAGAATATTATTTTATTTTTAAAAAATTTATCAACATAAATCTAATTAGGTTTGACTAAATCAATCATCATCAATCTATTATGTTTACTAATTTTAATACAATTAAAATGTTTTTTAATTTTAATTAAAACTCGATTCAGTCTAATTTTAAATTAAAATTTTCTAGACCAACGCACCAAATCATGCTGGATTTATAACATTAATAACTTATATTTCTTTTTTATATCTCAAACCAACTTAAACATTACTCCTCTCTCTCTCTCTCTCTCTCTCTCTCTCTCTCTCTATATATATATATATATATATATATATATATATATATATATTGACCAAATTAAAACTAAAAAAAAATTGTTTGTAGACTTTAATTAAAAAATAACATGTTCACACCATCTGCTACTCATGGAACAATTATTGATGCATATGTATAATCAACAGGATCCAGATCCAAGGCAAAATCACCTCATGTAGAGAAAAGATGATCTTGTTACTAATTATTAGTAAAGGGTAAATAATTAAATCCAATATCCTTGTGTAGTTTGATAGGTTTTCAATATATCCGTGTAATATCTAATTCTCATGTTATTATATCAAGTTTTTTTTAATCTAAATTGATAAATATTAGTTTTCTATTTTATAAATACTCTTGAATTTCTGGTATTGAGGAAATGGAAGCAATAAATAAAGAAAACATATGTGTGACAAGTGGCTAATTTTCTTTTTATAAGCTTTATGAGAGAGAAAACAAAGACCTAAAATTCTAGAGGAAAAAATAATAAATCCCAGAAGATTAAATCTAGATCTTCACAATTTTAATTTTTTTATAAATAATAAAATTGAATTTTATTTTACAAAATTGAGTATAGTTAAAAATACAAATTACATTTACTTCAATGTCTGGTGTTTTTTATTTTATTCTGCCTAAACAATAAGCTATATATAAACCTATATATATATATCTTTTATCTAATAAAATATGAAAGAAATGCTCTTTTTAAATGGTCACTTAATTTCCATCGAAAGATGAGCTCCCAGTGCTGATGGAAATCTCAACATTTTCACATGGAAATCACAAGAGCATGTGCTTAATGCACCAACAATTCCATTCAATTCGAGGCCTAGTTTTCTCCTCAGAGGCAACAACTTCCATTAATTTCCACTTCAACTAAGCAGGTAGCAAGCTATGGTGGATTTATAAGATTCAGTACTGCAGCTAGCAGCTATGCATTGAAGAGATTACTACTCCAAGAGGAAAGCAGTTTGCAAATCATACAACATCCATTATTGATAATTCTAATTAAGCAAGGAAGGTGGTTATTGGGGACAGGAGGTGATAGAGGAGGGGTTTGGATAATAGAGTGGTTGCACATGGGAAACCACTCATGGCTACTCAAGTGCATGCCCAGCTGCATGCACCCTTTTGTCCTATGCTTTTCACCCTCGCCATGGACCCATATGTCTTTGCTGTACTTTTTGGTGCTGCTTCGAGGGAGGGAGGGTCTTGATCATGGAGATTTCTCAGGTTTCTCTCCCCTGTTAAGATCATTTTAGAGCCTTCCCTTGATCTCCCGTGGTCTCGCAGTGGAGATGGAGAAAAGAAGAAACGGCATAGTCAAAATAGAAAGAGATTTCTTTCTCTTTTGTTCTCTACAAGTTGGCTTCGTGAGAGATGATGATTAGCAGTCTCAGTCATGGTCAGAGTCATAATAATTTGGTTAATTAGCTCCATTTGGTTGTTAAAGAAAAAAAAGAAAGGTGAGAGATGCAATGACTTCTTCTTCCTTTTTCATGGTACTTGAGTGGAATTAATTTCACTATACCACACTTCTCGAATATTTTAAAATGATTTCGACATGTTCTTGGTTTCTCCGTTAGTTGGTTTTTAGTTTCGGTATGACGCCATCTTTTAAGCTGTAATAGTTATTTGATTCTTGTTTTTTTTTTTTTTAGAGGTTGAATATTTTTTAATTTTTTTATATATTTACTTTTTTAATTTATTTTTATATATAGAAAATTATATAAATAAAAAACTTATGCATGTATATAATTAAATAAATCGAAAACTATATGTGTTAATAAAAAAAATCATTAACAGTGACTAAAAATAAATTTAAAAAAATCAAGAGATGTGTATAGATTAAGATGTTTAATCTCGTAACACGAGATATTTAATCGGTTGTACTTGCTGAGTTTTTTTATTAAAAGTAATTTTTTATTCAATCAAACGATAATAGATATAGATATACATATTAGATTGATTTAATAAAATAAAAGAAAAAAATATTATCCAAAATTGCACATATTATAAATATTATCTGAAAAAAATTGTTTTTTATTTTAAAAAATACAGTTAATCTATATAAAAGATAAAAAAAATATAGATGAATTAAAATAATATTTTTAAAAATTAAATACACACAACATCATTTAAAAACAAATCTTGTCAAAAAAATGGTTAAATAAGAAGAAAAATCACATAGGATAGATATTAATTGAAACATAAATTTATAAATTATTTAAGAAGAAAAAAAATTAAAAAAAGCAATATTAGAAAAAAATAGTCCAGATATTGTGGCTTAACTCGTCAAATCTATACTTCGGGCCATAGACTAAATCGAGATCAATATTTTTTAAAAAATTTATATTTAACCTTTAAATAAAAAAAGGCCAAATAAAGCCTAGAATCTTGGGCCCATGACCTAGCACTCCAGGGTCATCGCAAAGAAAAGCCTAGTCTCGCGCGCTTGGGTTCATTTTTTTATATATATTTAAAATGAACAGCCCTATTTTTTTGAAAACAAAATACACAAGCAACATGTTGCTTGTCAAGGCAGACAATGTGTCGTCTGCATGCCTACAATCCGATTATCGAGTGGTAGCCGAAAAATTGGGGCAATGGCTTTTTTATTCAAAAAACCTAATTTTAAAGTCATTTCAACCAAGGTTATCAATTTTGTTCTGTTTTGTCCAGAATGGCCGAAATAATTCGTACCAATTCAAAAAACAGAACAATTTTCATCTCATTTTAAATCTCGGTCCGTTCCGGATTTTTCGGCTAAATTTCGGCCAAAATGTTCCGGTTTTATTTCACATATTCCGTTTCAGTCTTGAAAAGCTATTGAATCAAATCCAAACTTCAACTCATTTTAACCAAAACAAATCGTAAAAATACCATATAAATATTAATAACTCCATTTTCAACTACAAAACAACAATAATAATAAATTTATAGATCCTAATCTATTTTTTTGGCATGGTCAAATGGCAAATTCATCTTCATTAAACTCCCATCTCCTAACAAACCTTCATTGACACCAATATTTATTACATTCCTTCCATTTTTTTGGTTGAATAAAACATGAGTTGCACATCTTTTTTATAAAATGTTAAGAGATTAAAAAATCATTCTCCATTAATATCACAATAAAAATATATTTTGCAATACGATTATAATATAAAAAGCACTAAACAATTTCTTATTATCCTCAAGAAAAGCATGACCTTCTCGTGATATTGAATGAGTAAACCGAACGGAATTTAAATGAGTAACAAACAAAACTTATAGTTTAATTAAGGGTTAAACAAAATAATAATTAGGTGGTGTTCGTGTGTTAACCTAAATGTGACACTCAGATTCCAACTCCCTCTACCTTCGTTCAAGAATTAATTGCCATAGCGTTTTGACGTGAATGACTTGTGTGGCTTCCCTTTATCTTTTAGAATTATGTTTTTTTATGTTAAAACATTTTACTTTCATAATATTTTAGTATTTTGTTTAAGTTGAATTATTTTAAGTTAAAGTTCTATTTAATCTTGTCTATTTAGGAATATTTTAATTTTTAAAATTATATTTGTTTGACATTGCGTTTGTATTACATAATTTATAATTAATATATATATATATATACACAGTACAATCCCGAAACGGCACGATGAAATGCTCTGAAACCGAAACATTCCATTCCAATTGAAAAAACAAAACACTTATCGAAACGGTATTATCAACCTTGATTTCAACTTAAAAGCACCTCACCAGCACCCATGGAACACCTATAAACTAACTCATCAATTTAAAAAACTCAAAAAGGGTCCAAAAACATGAAATCAAGTCGGCTTAAATATGTTTTTCCAGGCAACATTAAGGTTCCAAACAATCATCATCAAGCTCCTTTCATCTCATTCAAGCTCCTTTCATCTCATGAAACCCATGAACACCAAAAACTCTCATTTTAGTGGTTGTAAATGGCCTGAATAATGACATTCTTTCTCATCGTCGAAATCCAGCGACCTCTCCCTTTCTTCTCTCTAATTTAGGACTAAAACATAATATAAATAAACTTTTATATCAAGACCGATTTGTTGAAATCTAAAAGGACCTAAATTGTATAAGTTTTGTTATTTTAAAATTTTGAGGACCTAAATGTATTTGTTAAATATTTCCCGGTACGCCACCCATGTTTGGTGTCTTTTTTATTTTAGTCTTTTTTCTTTCTAATCCACCCTTGACTAGAAAATCAAGATCAATTAGTCTATGATTAATATTAGATCGTCCAAAATAAAAATTCAAAGACTAAAATGAATTATTAAAAAACTACACAATATTATTCACAAAAATGTTTTGTGTGCGAACAATGCGACTCATTATTACTTAGCCTACTCCTTATAGTTTTTTTTATCTAATGTTTCTTTTAATCATTTTGCATCTCCAAAGCCATCATTAACATTTCTAGTCTTCTTATTGGTAAAAAAAACCTAAAAGAAGAATGCTAGGTAACTTCCCCTTGATATAAAAAAGTACTGCCTTCCATCGTGTAGTTCAAGATCCACTAGACGTTTTGAAGAAGGAAGCAAGTACTAACCAAATTTAATGGTGGTTTCAGGAGATGGTGTAACGATTAAGGGTAGAAATTGTATTTTATTTGAATTATAATTTTGAAATTATTTAGTTAATATACATATAAAGAAAGGAGAAAGATTCTTTTAAAATTTTGATTATTAAAAAGCTATAATTTATATATTTTTTTAAATTATAATAGTCAAAACTATAATAATATTAAATATATCCAGAGTGTGTTTATTTTTGTGGTTAAAAAATATTTTTAATTTTTTGTTTTAAATTATTTTTAATGATTTTGGATGGTTTTGAAAAATAAAAAAATATTATAAATGTGAAGTGATTTTATTATTCCACGCGTCATTGAGTCAGCTGTACTCAAGTCGGACAATCACTTTATGTTCTGGTTATACTTAATTTCCTGAAAGAAACCAGGCAACAAACATGCCATAAAGGAGACCTAGCTAGAGCATGAAGGCCTATATAATGCACATGAACTAGTCCAAAACGACAAGATTTGTGAGTTTTCTTTGATAATCAAAGCACCTCCAACCACCCTAGAAATCGGCTGAAACAATCAATCCAAGCTAGAATTCTATCCATCCTAGTTCCTCGTATTTCCTAATTATTTTGAAAGGGAGCATAGTTTGAAAAATAATTAGTAAACTAACACGAGCAAAAATAAAAAAAAAATTATTTTAAGAAATAGCATAGTAGAAAACCTACAATTTAAAACTTTAAATAACGCAGTTCTCAATTGTGGTTTTTCATTAGCTATGCTATTTAAAAAAAAATTATTTATATATATTTGGCATCGTGGTAGTTTTTATGATTGTAATTTAAAAAAATAGATTTAAAAAAATACTTTAAAAAATTAATTTAAAAATATATATATGTTGTGAGGATAAATTTTGCATGCAAAATAAATGAAAAGTGAATCTTTATAAAAGAAAAATAAATTATTTTAGTTTCTAAATAACTAAAGTTCAAAACACAATTATATAGAGGACCCAATGCCAAAAGCAAGAATAATTTAACTAACTAAACAATGTTTTCTTTGTAGCTTGCGGGGAAAAAAACTACCATGGTACCAAAAACTCATCTCATCGGGTAATTCTAAGAGAGAAATTACAAAAAATAATAATAATAATAACTAAGAGGTGAGGTGTTTTTAATTATTGTGGTTTGGAATAATTAATTTTTTAAAAATTTTCAATTTCATCCTTGAATTGTTTTGTGCACAATTGAGTCATTTTAAGTCCAAATTAACACTCTATTGCTTCTCTTTTTGGAAGAAAGGGCTGGATTGAAAAACAGGACCAAGTTGAAAATACCAGGTGGAATAGGTGGTGTCTTTGAATTTCATTATAAAGTTCATTTTTATCCTTTATTTTTTTAGTTATCAGGTGACCAATCCCTTTAGTTGTCAAAAATTTAATTTTAGTATTAAATTTTATTTCCCTTGTTTTTTAGTCCTTTTTTAGAAGGAAAAAGTGGCTTGCCGAATTCCGATGTAGAGAAAGAGAGAGAGATAGAGTCATCATTAATAATGATTCTAGCCACAAAAATGATCGATATTGTGTCAGCAAGTTCCATTTCATCAAGGGAGTTTCACCTAGGTGTATTTTTCCCTTCTCCTTGCATAAAGAGATAAATATGATCATGAAAATATGTATAGATTCGGGTTGATTTTGTTTTTTAAGTTGTTTCTTGATTTTTTTTTAAAAGATATAGATAGGTTTATCAAGGTGTTGAGTAAAAAATAAGTTTAAATAGTTTTTTTTTTAGCAAAAACAAAATCGAGGCCCCATTTTTTTAGCAACCAGATTCTTTAAAAAATAGATCATTTGCAGTCTTTTTTTTTTTTTAAATGAACAATAGGTCATTCGCCCCTTTAAGAAATAAAAAAATAAAATCAGGCCGGGGCATATGGGCTAGGTCCATCTGCCTAGGATTTGTTTTGTAATACCTAGGCTTATGAGCCTATGCTTCTTTTTTTTTGTTATTTTATATTTGGATTAAATTTTTTTGAAAAATAATCATTAAATTTAATTAAATCTATGTGTTGGGTGATAGGTTTAATGGATTAATCCATAGCATCCGAGCTATTATTTATTTATTTATTTATTTTGTTTAATGCTTTTTTGTCTCTCAATTTAAAAAAATACAACTTTATTGTTAATTATCAATGAACTATTTTTTTTATTTAACTCAACTAAAATAATATAATTTCACTATTTGTTATTAAGAATCTGTTTTTACTCTCTCAGCTCCATGTGTCTCATGATTTTTTATTTTAAAAAATATTTCATACAAAAAAATCATCAGATATCAAGCATAAGTTGCGTCATGAGCTTACTTTGTTAATTTAATTTGATTTAATTTTTATTTTTAATTAAATGTTGTTTGTTAATATCTTTCAACATTAAATTAATTTAAAATTAAATTTTTTAATTTGTTTTCTTCAAGATTACCGAATGCATTTTCCCTCATATTAACCTAGATAAATTTAATATATTTTTATTTCAATATTATATAAAAATATAATTTAATTCACAGTTAAAATATTTTATTTTTAAATAAAAAATAAATTATCTATATTTTATTTTTAATTAAATTTTTATTGCGCTTGAAAACAATTTTGCACAAGGAGTAGCACGGGTAAATGAGCTAGTCTCCAGCTATAGAGTGCTTTGTACTAAGATAATAAATTACTCTAGGTCAGTATAATCATTCACCAAGGCCCCAGCTGTTGACAATCTTAACATGCGTAGAAACTGCCTGCAATTATTTTGTCTTTTGACCTCTACACTATCGAAAGCTTTTCCGATCTTTACAGTCAACTATTAGACTGTAAGAAACATCTCCTCTTCTCCATTCTCCCACCCCTCACCTACCCGTTAAGACTAGAACGTACCTAAGCAAAATACAGCAGGAAAGGAGAAGCTGAAATAAGGAACAACCACCGCCCCGATGAAAATAATGTCTACCATGCTTGAGAAGTGACGGTTTTACCTTGCGTGTTATATTGACATCAATGTACGAAAGAGTGAAAATTCTATGACATCAATGCCACTTGATTCTACAAACCGATATCACAAACTCCAATTAACATCCATTTCCAAACGAAAGTTCATAGCAAACTCCAAAGGCAGAAGGTTAATTCATGTTTAGACTAGATGAGAGGGAATCCCCAACATATATAATGGCATTTTAAAACATCTCACTCATTCTAAAGCTGGTAACTACAGCACCTCTCACTCTGTCATAACAGGCTTGTTCTCGTTAGCTTTGGGTCTCTGTTCCTTTGGCTTCTGCTCCTCCATTTTCCTGAAACCAACAAAAATTACATCTATACTTCAGGATACCCATAAACAAAAATAAGAAAAAGCACCAAAAAAAAATTCATAGGGCTCAGAGTCGATCTAAAAGGGCAAATTTTATCAAACATGCATCCACCAGTAAAATCTCGCAGCAATCTATCTGATTATAGGTTATTTCAACTGCATCGCGAGCACTTGGAAACAAGGAAAAGATTCAAACAGAGCAACTGCAAAAGCAACCAGTACATGGTAAAGAAAAGCTCTTCCTTTCACTTAGAAGAATCAAATTCACATGCAATATATCTCTAGCACAGTGTTGTCAAAGGCAAAAGAGGATAAAAGATGCCAAGCCAATAAAATACCCAAGGCAATAGGCACATCCCTAGACGCATACCCAAATGAACCAAGGCAATAATGCTATAAATTAAAGAAAATATATGTATAATATTATATTATATAAATCTAAAATATATATCTTCCCAATTACAATTAGATCATTAGAAAATCAAAAGAAAATATAAAATACCATAACATAGTCATATAAAGTAATATTTTTCACCCTTGAACAAAATAAGATAATTTAAAATAGTAAGTAGCAAAAAGATTAAAAAGTAAACTTGAATATCATCATCATTATTCATTAATCTTCAAAAACATCTTCATCCATGCTTTCCTCTCCTTCACACGAATCCTCCATATCCTCCATTTCATGATTACAGTCCAAATCCTTGTCTCTCAAAATCCCTCTTCATGTGTAGTTCTAGCACTTGATGTTGAAAAAGAAAGTGTGGTTGGTGTTTCTCTTCTAAGGTGTCCATCCTTGTCTGTTTGTTTCACTTTAATGATTTCTTTACCCTAATCTTAGTTTTTTTACAAAAATACCGCTAAGCTCTTTCTCGTGGTAAATTAAAAGATAGACAAATAGGTCAAAATATCAGTTAAAGAGAAAAAAGAAAAATCCAACAATAAAATAAGTGAAGTACTTCAAGCATGCACTAGCTTTAACGCCTTGCACCCACTCACAAGGCGCTTGCCTAGGCAACGCTTCATTTAAAGGCGATGTGGCCTCGCCTGGCCTGGCCTGAGGTTCCTAGACGAGCACCTCAGCACCTCTTGACAAATCATTAAAATGCTAAATAATAGCATGTATGATATCCCAATAGACATGTTAAACCCGCGAGCTGAATTGAGGGACATTAATTAAAAACTAGGATGAAAGAAAAGAGGGGCTGGGAAGGAATGGAGGGAACAATCAGTCGGGGGAAAAAAATCAAGAATAGGTTAAAACTTGAGGAAAGGAATTTCAAACTACGGAAAGCATACAAAACCATTTTTCCAATCACAAACAAAACACAGATGAACTTGATAATGTAGGATGAGTAAAATCCACCATTCCACAGCAAGAAAGCCAGAGAACACGTTCTATATCAAAAAAGACAATTCACGACTGCATTGAGTATCAGAGGCAGGCACCACAAGAAGGTACTTTCGAACAGCATTCAGTTGAATTTCACATGATATTCAGCTCTAATTCCAATGGAGAATCAACACAGATAGAATAACATCCTTTCCTGATCTAGTTTATAGCACCAATCTAGCCAAATTACATTTAGAGTTCCATGTATCATTCTGCATATCTGTCCTTCAAATTCTTCCATCTTTTGGTTCAACAATCTTGACATGCAACGCCACTAACATTACACAAATCTACTCCATGTTCAAGTTTTTAACTAAAGGATCCAAAAACTTGTAAATCCATCAATTCCCAAATACATGTATCATAGCATTCAATTTCATTCGACAAACATCTTGGAAAAAACTAGATGATTCACAATTTTTTTCCCCAGCTAAAATTCTTCCCCGTTTTCCAATTTCACCATGTTCTGATTTTCCTGTTTTGTTTTTCTTGTTCAAATAGCAGATGAAAAGCTTCTACTTAATCTTATCAAGTCAAACCATTTGCATATTTAGTCTCATCATCCACAATTTCACCATATTTTTATGTTCCTTAGATTGCTTTTGGTCAGTGCCCCGTGAGGGACAGATGGACAAATACAAAAGGGACAAAAATATGTTTGGTCCAACGGATAAAAGACAGAGACATAAAATAAATCGTTCTCTGGAAAGAGTTTGGAGTGAATTTCTGTTTTTTCAAAACAAGAATAGGGGGATGTGTCCCCTCTAATCTCCACTGTCTAACCAAACGCTACCATAGTGTCATAACAGAGTAATTCTAAATATCAATGGAACAAACTTCAAGAATACAAATAAACTGTTGGATGATGATTCATGTGTATTCTTGAAGTTTTTTCTTGATGTTTAGCATTACTCGTAGTAAAACTACCCATAAGCCAACCGATCAAAGCAATAAAGAAAAAAAAAACCGATACCCTTCTATGCATAACACACTCAGTTCAGATGCTAAGAGAATCAGTGTCATTAAACTTGGATTATTTACACATCGCAACAGCTACATGGTCATCCACACAGAAACATGTATAGAACAAAAACTGAAAGAAAACAGAGGAATAAATTACCTCTTATCGGAAGAGCCGCCCTTCTGGCTGAGGAATGAGCGAAAGAGAGGAGAGTTGACGTCGTAGATCATATTGTCGACTGTAAGGCTGTTGCTTGCTTTCACGGAAACCCTAGTTTTTCTTCTGCGTCCTTTGCGATAGCTCCGCACCAGGGCCATGGTGGCCTTTATAGTCCTTTAGAAGAATGCCTTCCAGTTGTCGGTGTACCAGTTATTGGGCTCATTATCTTACAACTTTTTACTGTAAATGGGCTTTTTCTTAGAAAGACAGGCCCATATCAGTGCATTCTAAAATCTCCTACGATGTTTTCTTATTCAAAAACTAAAATAAAATTTTTATAATAAAAAATATAAAGCTTGAAGCTTAATTAAAACCATTAATACATTTTATTAACTATATAACTGAATTTAATCAATAAGTACATAAATTCATCTGAGAAAAATATCTTTATTGTTGAATAAAAAAATAAGATATTTTTAAATTAATTATTCAGTTTCTTGAATTGTCTATTTAACAGACTTTTTATGTTTCTTTAAATTAATTTTTATTTTTTAATTTTAACATTTTATTATTAAATCAAAAAATACTAAGGCATAAATTGAGTTCAAAAGAACTATGAATTTAATATTCATATTCTAGTTAAAAATATTTTTTATCTCAAAAACATCAATTTAATATTTTTCACATTATTTTTTTTGGTAATTTTAATATTCTATTATGGAATAAAAAATACTAAAAATAATCAATTTAATATTTTTTTAAATATATCATGAAATTTGACGGGGTTGTTAAGGTAATGTAAAAATAAAAAGGGGTTTGGGGGCATGAGGTGGGCGGGGGGCGGGACATTATCTACAAGCTTGTATGGCAGGCCGTCTATCCAATCACAGCCCGTCGGTGCCCCTAGCTCGCTACCAACCAACCCGCTTTATTAATCATCTGTCTTTTCCCTTTGCCTACCCTCAACGACCTCTTTTATGCCCAAACCATCCCGTACGTGTCCCTTTCTCCACGGCACCTGCCACCCTACCCAAAAGACATTATTGCCCTCCATTGTACGGATCATGGAACTAGTCAACTTTGATAACTCCATTCCATTACAGAATAAATTATATTCACTCGGTTGCACTGTGAACGGCAGCAGCGTAGCTGAGTTTGCTTCTTTTTTTAAAAAAATATATATATTGAATAATAATTTGTATTTTATTTTATTCTCCAATGTTATATTCACGTTTTATAGTGTATTAGTGGTGACAAAAAATAATACCCGGCATCAAATTAAAGTTCAATATTGTAAAATATAATTTAATTTTATCAAATAAAATTTTTGAAACGACGGGACTAGACTAATCACGCTTGGGTGTACCAAAAAAAAAGTACCGCTACTTGTCTTGCATGGTTCAACCTAAAATAACACATTGTTTTCAATGATTTGTTGGGTGTACCAAAAAAGAGTACCGATATTTGTCACGCTTGATTCAACCTAATATAACACATTATTTTCAATGATTTGGTGGTGGCTCAGTTCATAAAATAGACGAGCATCAAAATATATACTTTGTGTGATATTTCTCTTGGACTCGATTCTTTATTTAATTATCACAATTACAATCTAAATACAATACAAAATTATCTAGTACTCTAATTTTCTTTGAATGATGAATTCTAAAATACTGGGAATTTAAGGTATTTACTTGTTTATATCTTTTTCTATTCAATTTTTAAGGTCTTGAACTCGATTTAATCTTGACAACTATGTCATGATCCTGTCAAAATCTATATGTAATGTATAGACTTCTGCAATCATAATATATTTACTTACTTTGAGTATAGATATAATTTTTTTTCTAAAATAAAAGGAAAGGAAATGATAAATTCCATAGAAAAAAAATCCTATGTATAAAAAAAAAACATCAGTGTCCTTCATAGCTAAAAGATATGGAATTGGTCAACCCCATAACGACGCTACAATTACAAAATAATTTTTTTATTTTAAAAAACACATTATTATCAATCCATGCTACACATGATTGGTCCATATGATTTGAGTTCATATATATATATATATATATATATATATATATATATATATATATTTGTCACTGTGGTTAAAGGCTTCTTTTCCAGTAAGTTGATGTGTGGAGGCCATACATCCTAACATTCAAGACTAAGGACACGTTCATCAAGGACGATTCATGTCATATCCGGTTGCTGGGTTATGACCAGAGAAAAAATACACCTCAAGGCTGCTTAATTCTGACAATTTAATTTATTTTCAGTACTATATAATTTTAAATCACCTAGTACGGAACTATAATTTTAAAAAGATTAATTTAATTATTTTTTTTTATCAAAATTATATATATATATATTTTTATCATTCTGAATTGACATTTTATGGCTTTGTGTAAAATTGAAAGAGACCTTTGAAATAAAATCTGAAAGCCGCTTGACTGGGAAGGCTATTTGAAACCTGACACCACGTCAGGTTCGAGGGGCTTGAAGGGAAAAAACGAGGAAGGATGCGGTGAGGTGAGGTTGGAATTTTCAAACTTTTATTTGGTAAATATTTTCTTGAGAAGAAAGGCAGGGAAATGAGAGGATTTTGAAGTAAAAAAGAGGGTTCAGTGCTGGGGGTGTGTGAGAAGGGAATGATTTAAATTTGACAATTCTTACCTGATTTTTATTTTTTTAACCTTTATTTTTATCTAATAAATTTATCTTTTTTTAAGACAAGGATAGATAAGAAGAATAATCTAGTGTCTTTTTAACTGCCACGCGAACTCCTATTTCGAAATTTTGCTTGATTTTCATTTTTTTAATTTCCCGGCTCATCTATTTGTTTTCTAGTATTATTTAATATAAATATATCTAAATATTTGATACGATAATAGTTTGTTTAAATTATTTTTTAGATTGTTTTAACATGTCGAAAATATCTTTTTTTTAAAAAATAATATTATCTTAATATATTTCTAAACAAAAAATACTTTAAAAATAATCGTTATAATATCTCTATTCAAGAAGAGTAAAAAATATTTATTTTAATTACAAAAAATAGCATTATATTAATGTTTTAGAATATAACGGGTGGAGATGGTAGAAAATAAATTATTTTGTTAAAGAGAGAAAGAAGGAGAGAATATCAAAATAAATTTATTTTTAAAACAAGAAGTAGAAAAAAACATGCAGTGTCTTTTCCGTAACCACACAAGATTCCTCCAGAAAAGGGCATAATAGTAAGAGAGGCGGTGCAGACAAGATACCTAATCGATACGGTGTCAAGGAAGCTACAAAAGGGCAATGTCGAGAATCCAAGTAAAAGCTCAACACCCAATAGGCGAACGTTGTTTTGTGACTCTTGTTGCCTTCCTTTCTCTTCTCTAATTATTATTCATTCATGAAACCTTTTCTTATTTTTATTTTTCTCCATCATAAAATAAATACCTTAGGCAGTGGCTTGGCATTGGCTGCAGCAGCAGCAGCAGCAGCAGCAGCAGCAGCAGCAGCAGCAGCGCCCTCCTCATAAAAAATACCAACTACACTAATAAGTGAAAAAACAAAAGGTGGTAGATGCATGAGCCACAATACAATATCCCTTACCCTCTTTAACACGCTCACATCCTTCCTTTACCTACCATAGAAATCCCCTCTTGTCTCTTCTCTCCCGATTTTACCGTACATAACCTCACTTGATCTCTGATCATTCCCACCACCAGCAGCACCACCTTGTCTCTCTCTTTTTTAAGGTACAGGGACTGTATGTATGACCTTATCTCTTGACTACACGGCTGAGTGGGTGGTCTTTGGTGTTTTGCTTTAGCTCTTCAAGTTACATGGATGGTGGATTTTCTTTCTTGGTCATAGGATGGGCATTTAACATTAATGGGCCTAAAAAGAGTTGGGCTTTTGTGGGTTTCTCTTTGATTTTTGTGGTGGTGGTGGTGTTGTTGTCATGGGGTTTTATTTTATCCCTTGTTGGTATTCCTCCATGAAAGGTGGTAGGTTTTTGGAGTTGACTTACAGAGATAATTGCAAGTTCTTCCCTACAAAGTCTTTGGGCGTCTTTGTTGGTTTCTCCTCCACACTAAACTCCTAATCCCGTTTTATTATGATTAGTGGTCTGGGTTTCTCTTTGTCAATTTTTTTTTTAACATGACTAGGCTTTTTTGTGTCACCCTGTCTCCCTTTTCAAGATTTGATTCTCTTATTGTTAAAGAATTCTTGAACTAGAAGTCTGCACTGGTTTTTTTTTCACTTTTTATCATGGATTATGGGGATGGATTTTGTTTTATAAGCACATGAGTGACAGAATTGTTTCTTTGGGCCACCATGATTGAACTGCTTCTGTTTTAGCTACACATGGCACATGGGATTTAGCTAATCTGTAACGGGAATTTCGTTATCTTTTCATTAATGCTGTTCTGTTGTGGTGTGACCGTACATGTGTTTTGTTGCTTTAGCTGGGAACTGGAACTTGCTAGCTAACGGCTTGGTTATGGATGGATAAAGGTGGCAGGAGTTTAATCTAAACGCAAACCATGCATATGTTCATCTTTTTGCCCAACCAATAATGTGTAGTTTCGTCACATAAAAAATACTTTTAGCTTTCGTTCATTTTCTTTGAGTGTTTTGATGATGACACGCCAATTGACCATCTGGGAATCTCACACACCAAACAATTTCCTTAGGCTATGCCGAAGTTCTTTTAAAGATTTTAGATGGTCAGCACCGAACTCCGTTGTCGTTTTTTAGGCTTTCCTCCTAACGCTAGGAACTATTTGTGTCGGTTGTCCTTCCTATAGCGATTGGCGTGCATTGTCAGTTTTCTTTTAGGCTTATGAAACCTCGAGAAAGCTGCATGGTTTTCTGAATTATTCATATCTGGATATCATGTGCTTCTAATATTGTCTTTCAGAACAGTTGTTAAGCGTTGATGTACTTACAAGTTTATTCCCTTGATGGCAATTTTAAAATTTTCAAGTCTTTCCCATATAAAACTTGCCTTCATTTATATCTTTGTTGTAACAGATTGGCCTTTTTTTCTGATCCAAGGAGAAGGTGATAAATGCTAAAGGCCATCTTCCTTGCCTGTGCATTGATACAAAGATTTTAATCTACCATGGTTAGCTTACGGAGGCGTAAACTCTTGGGACTTTGTGCTGGTAAACACTATTTGAGATGCCCTCTATGCAAAATGATTGATTCTGTTTGTTGAGTTAACCAAAAAGAGGGTCTTAGGTCGTTTGAAGCTTTAAAAGAGGTTATGTATGAGTCTTGTGCTTCTAACCTTTGTGTAATTTTTTTCTTTTGACTCATCTTTATGAAGAATTGTGTTTTGAATTTTGTTAAAAGCTTCTTGCATCTTTTATTACTTTTCAAAATTTTGTAATTTAGGTAAAAAGTTCTATATCATATCATGCATGGATAAAATTATCAACTGAGCTTGGTGGTCCTTGCAGGAAGAAGTTCTTTCCTGACTCCACTTCCTCGATTTTTTGACAACGGAACTGCTCCTGTAGGTTCCACTCAGAATGGCAGGTCTGTCAGTGTGCATCCTCTGCCATCAGATGATGCCAACCAGCCAGAGGAGGTAAAGTTAGCTTCCTTGTTCTAGTTGTTCCAATAGCATGCATGATAGAGCAGTATTGTCATCGGAGGTAAAATTATCAACTGAATTTGTAAAAGCTGTTATTGCAATTATCACTGGCCTGCCTCCACCATGAGTTCTCTTTCGTTAACCATATCGAGCCAGGAGTGGACATCATCATCTGCAGTGCAGACAAATCCAAATGTCATACCTATTTTTACGAGACTTGAGGTTTAGGGTAGTTTTTTCCTTGCCTTTTTGTGGGTGCATCAAGAATGGTTTTTAGAAATGGTATCAATACAATGCAACTGTAATACATTACCAATGCCGATAGAGCTCACATCTGTAAGATTTCTACAGGGTGGTATTTGAAAGCTGTTTGCTTTGTCATCCAAATATGAGAGAGATATACCATACTTAATTTGATTACATCAGTTCTCATTCACATTCAGCTTTAAAGTCATGCAAATGTAGATAAATGTTGAAAGCAGCATCACCATTTAGGAAAGAAATCTTGGGGCCTGCTTCTCCTTCATGGATAGGAAAACTCGCCGCATCCATTTTGAGATTATTTAAGTTGTCATTTCTAATTACATATTCAATGCTGTTTTCTTCCTAAAGCAACCAGTTATAGGAATAAGTGATCCCCGTGCCCACACAGATTTTGCTTTCTCCAAGTCAGTTGAATGCACTCTGAGGGACTTAATTTTGATTCTGTTTCGACCTGATGTGCTTTTAAGCTATGCAACTGTTGGTTCAATTTTTAGAAGTAGAAGTTTTTGGTAAAGAGCTTGCTTTTAGAAAAAGCAGTCATCCTATCTTGGGAAAGCAGGTTAAAGCTGGTTATAGGAGAAGTGCATCTTTAGTTGCTTCTCTTATAATCAACTGAAAGAGGAGCTTTACTTATAAGCACAACAGGGCCCAAAGGACCCTTCATCTCATACATGTATATGTGTATGCACACGCATCTGTTCACAATGTTAGAATTTGAAACCAAGGTCCTTCCCTTATTTTCACCATCGATGCCATTTGCAGTTAACAAACTTGATCATCACAGAGAGTTGCTCATATTAGAAGTCAATAAGAAGGTTGAGATAATAGAAACTTTCTGTGTTTTCCTGAATTTAGGGGATGCACCAATTCAAAGAAAAAGTAATAAATAAGGGCAACTCCACTGTGCAGAAAGAAAATGCTTAGTCCATTACAGCTTATTCGCTTTAGTAATATCTGGTTATATTTGGTTCCAACACAATTGAAACATAGAGAGAGTTCATCTGTCAGGTGAGAGGGCTGCCATGTTGGTGCCTCCAACTTGGCAAGTTTTGACATAAAATAGCTTCCTGCTGCTTGTCAAAGCAATCTCAGGCGTGTCTATATATCAATGTTCGTTCATGATTTCGATGAATCCTTTCTTTGAAAAGAAGATTATGTAAACACTTACAAGAAACATCACTTATAAATTACCTGTTTTTATGCTTGATGTAACCATCTTGCAATCATGTTATGTTTTCAATGGGTTGTTTTAATTGGCATGTAATGATTAGATGTGATATTATCCTTGATGAATGTGTTGCAAATTTTAGGCACATGAGATTACACTCTTTGCTGGCAGAAAAAAGATAGAAAGTGTTACGTTTACCAAATTCTTTTTCATTCCATGATTTTATTTGCCTTTACATTATCCAATTTAATCTGCTAGAAAACCATTGCAAAAGTGGGAGCTGGCTCTTCAAATGTTTCGGCTTCTAGCTCGTCAAAAGAGCAGCGATCTCAAGCATATCCAGGTTTGTCAATGCTGATAGATGTGTCTTATTTGTATGATTTCATGTCAACCAAGTACATGCAAAATTATACATCGGTTGTGTTGGCTATTCATAAATATTTTGTGAACTAGTTCTTCTTAACTATAAGATAGTATGGGTTCAACGCCTAACAGGGTCATATGCATTGGAAACCATCTCCCTCTATAGGTTTTGGATTGGTTAATTTGATGTTGTGGATCAATATTATAAATAAGAATATGGAGGTAAGACAATAATGGAAGTGGGAAACTGCAAAGGTGGGAAAATTTGAACCTGCAACATGGTTGACATGCTTTTGAAATTCAAGTATCAATCTCATGACCCGGGGTTACATTGAAGATTAAGGACTCGTAAGTATTGGAGAATGCTTAATGATAGTCTAGATAAAGCTTTTCTTTCTGACTCTTGCCTCTCTTTCTCTGTACATTACATAACCTCCAAGCTATCCTTCCATAAAGAAGCAAAACAATGATGCCTCAATTCTTTTTGTTTTTTCCTGTAGCTTAATTCCATTCCTCTGGATGTACTTGATTGTTGCAATTCAAGGTTTAGGTATTCAAGAGGCTGAACATATCAAATACAAGTGGTTACATTTGTGATCTTGTTGATCATGAACTGAGATCAATTCATTTTGGAAAACGTGTTTAGATAAGAGAATGTGAGGAAAATTTACTTATTTTGGAAAAAATAAAGGAGAAGAAAAATTATTAACATTTGGTCCCGCAATTGACAAGTTTTGTATTTTTTGAGTATCCTTCTGCCACTGATGTATCTCTGACTCTGAAGTTTAATTTAACCCTCTATTGATATTGTTTCTGAAAAAGCTATCAGAAAATTACAAGAGAATTCTCCAATTGACTAATTTAGTTACAATTAAAAAAAGTTATTGTGGTTATGTTATCCAGAAGTCTTTTATGCATTCACCACATGAATTATCCCAGACATGCATAGATCATAAATGTGATTATGAACTTGAGTCCCGTCTAAATTTTACTGCTATGTGATTTCATAGCTGATTTGGGTCCCTTGTAGTTCATCAGCAGGAATTGTTTAATATTAAGTTAAGCCATCAAGGTTCATTGATTAAAAGTTCAACATTGTGGAGAATCAATATCCTGAAGAACGAGACTACAGAAAATTGTTGTATTGGAAACAGATACAGAGGAAGCATTATATGCTAGGTCCACTCTTGCAGACATTGCACAAGCATCGCCACTTTTTGGATGGCCTTGCAAGTGCTGTTTGTTTTGATGTTTTCTGTTAAGAATAACTTTCAAGTATGAATAGCAGGAAGGAGTCATTTGAAGACAGGTTATTTATTTATATGCTATACCTGGACTAAATATGCTAGAGAAATTTCGAGGGAGTCTAAGTGACATTGTGGGTTTCAACTTCAATCGAAAATTGTGGCTGTTCCATTGTTTATCTATAAAGGAGATGAGCATTTCTTGACTCGTTTTGATTTTTATTAGTATACCTAGCATGTAGTTGCTTCTGATTTTCCTTGTCATTTCACTTTTGGTTTGTACAATAATAATGTCAGATCTGATATTTCCCAAATTTGCTAAGTTCTCAGTATGACTCTATTAGGCACCATGATTATATGTCATTGTGGAATATCACTAATGTGAAAGTTGACTGCGCTGCATTTTTAACCTTGTTGCTTCATTCATTTTCTATTTCTAGAGCAACCAGTTAAACGCAGAAAGAGACACAGGAGGAAACATGTTCAGAACCAGGAACCATGCCTGATGAGAGGCGTCTATTTTAAAAATATGAAATGGCAGGCAGCAATTAAAGTTGACAAGAAGCAGATTCACCTAGGGACTGTTGGTTCTCAAGAAGAGGCTGCTCGTTTGTATGACAGGTAGTAGGCTATAGTTTGCATTGCTTTTCATGAGTTCTTACTTTCATCAGTACCGAGACCCATGCCATATCTCTTTTTCCACAATATCCTTTCTGCAGAAAGTCTTGTCCAATTCTTTGAGTAACTAATTGATCACTGTATTCCAGAATTGTCATTGATTATATAATTTGCTTTTCAGTTATATTAGGGTGCAGAAGTCTTTTCTCTTTCATTGTAATAACAGAATATTGGATAATCTTTAGGATAGAAGTAACGCATATCTCTTGCTTTCTTTTTGGGCTTTCTTATTCCACATTTAAATTAATTTTGTTCTTGCTAGAGGCAATCAGAACTTCCGATGTAAGAAAGTAAAGACTTGAAAAAGTTAAACTATAGCTTAGCTTCGTGGTTGCAACTAACTTGTTTATTCTTGAATCTTGATAGAGAAAACTACCTCCTACTTTATTAAGATGAAGTTAGGAACAAGTCCCATTCATCCACCATATCAACCACTTTTCCTTGGAACGTTTCTTAGGAATCTAGGACCCCGCAGCTTGAGGATGTTTACAGTTTCATTTTTCTATTTTCCTTTACAAACTATTTCCGTTAGATGGCCAGACATCATGCTCTAACAAGAAGAGCTGTCTAATATCTTTCAGGCCAACGCCCGTGACCCTTATCGCAACGGCTTGTAAAGCCCTACCATTATTGTTGTATTGTATTACATATGTTCTATTAATGCCCGTTGTTTAAATGACAGAAAAATAATTGGAAACCATGAAACTATTCAATTATAAAAGTATGAGATGAGAGTGAGGCAGTACATATGGGAATAGACGACAATAAAAATGGCATACGCGTATGCAAACAGTATTGAGCACAAATTGTTAACATTTGCTATTCTACATCTTGAGCACAAATTGTTAACATTTGCTATTCTGCATCTAAGTGATAACAAAAATATAAACCTTCATTTTCTGGAAGGGAAAAATATATCCTCACTGCACACTTCTGGTAGTCAGCCTTCCTCTTAGGGTTAGGTTCCCATTGCTCGTACTTCTCATAGCTGCTAGCA
Source organism: Populus nigra (assembly GCF_951802175.1). NCBI lineage: Eukaryota > Viridiplantae > Streptophyta > Magnoliopsida > Malpighiales > Salicaceae > Populus > Populus nigra. Next base: position 23,651,886 of record NC_084855.1, on the reverse strand, counting down.
GTCCATGCAGGTTAATCATTACTGAGTTAAAAAATAAATAGGAAGCTTCAAAACTCTCTCTCTCCCCTTCTCTCTCCTTTTGTTTTGTTTTGTTTTTTTCAGGGTTAGCATTGTGTGTTAAATAATTGTTATCACAAGATGTCTACAAAGACAGACCTTGGTCAGGTTTGGTGACTAAACATATCTGGGGTTCGCCTGAAGGTTTTCATTTATGCAGGGCTGCTTTCATGTGCGGGAGGGAGCCCAATTTTGAGCTCTCAGAGGAGGAAAAGCAAGAACTTAGGAAATTCAAGTGGGATGAATTTTTGGCAATCACTCGCAGTGCAATTAACAATAAAAGTAATCTTTCCCTCCTGGTCCTTTTCTTTCTAATATATGTTCGCAGAATCTAATGGATATGCTGTTAATGATTATTCCAGAACACAAGAGAAGGATCGGGGCAGGTTTGCAGAAGAGATCAGAGACCACATTGCAGGATGGTGACTGGGATGCCAAGGACGGACTCAATGGCTTTTCAGCTTCAGAAGATGTGGAACCAGACTCATCAGCCTCTTGAATATTCTAGTTTCAGAACGAGACTGTCAATCCCACTCTAACAGTTTAGCTCTCCCTCGTCGGCCGCCTCTGTTTTTTTCTTATGCGCACAAGCCCCTATTAGGGCTTATGATGGTAAACTTCATCTTCCAGTAAGCATATATTTACAAATTTAACTCAATAAGGAGACAGAGAGTGCAGTATTTACATGCACTGTTGCTAAAGACACTACCATCACTTGGAGAGCTATTAAATACACGGAAAGTTCCCTTTTTGGTCCGGTGATTGTTCCTCCCAACTCGGAAGCTGGAAGCTGCAGAATGCTTGAAACTTGGCTTGTAGAAGAAAAATTCCGTTGTATGATAATGAAAATGATCTCTGCAGTTAATGTTAATACTGTTTTTGCCAGTTTACTGTTTTGTTCAGCCCTAGTGCAGTAACCATGCATGCTATCATGAAAGAACAAGGATAGATGATTGATTATCTCATATTTGAATAACTTAAGAGACCTTGAAATTCTTTTTATATAATAGTTATAAAACATGGATTGACTCGGCGGGTTGTCCTGGAATAAAATAAAATAACTTAATTGGCTTGATAAAATACATGGTATTTAGTTGTCCCGCGATCTAGACTAGTTTAGGTTTTTTTTTTAAAAAAAGCTTAACGGACTTGATAAAAAATATAGATTATTTTTATAATTATGCTTTTTATTTCAACATGAAAGGAAAAAAATATGACATGCATCTAAAGTTTATAATGGTTTTTTTTAATTAAAACATTATAAAAATAATGCGAAAATCACATTATACAACAAAAAAAAGCCAAAATAATTCATAAATAGAAAAAAAAAACATTAAAAATAATAAAACCTAATAAAGAAAGAAATAAATAGAATACAAACCCTAGAGAAGACTAATAGAATAATAAAAAAATGATTTTAGCTCGAAGGTTGATAAATCTCAACATTTTTAAATAATTATTTTTCTATTTTTTACAAAAAAAATCCATATAAATAGTCTTATCATCAATTTTATTCCTTCTTTTATTATCAGAATATGGATTACATGAGGAATATGATTTTTTTTCAATCATTTATTCCTTTATTTGATTCACAAAATTAGGCAGACTGCCTCTGTGCTCGAATATTATTTGGGCCGACGTGAAATAGGTTCAGAACATGGGCCCAATATTTCGAAATCAGTAAGCCAGCAGATTGGGCCGTTCAATCTGTAATAAAACAATCCATTGTCACCATCGCAAATCGTAATAGTCTTCATCCAGTCCCCCGCCTCCCTCCACCACCCCCGCCTCCGCCTTCCGAAGTTAACAATCGGGGTAAAAGAAAATGGGATCAAGCGGTATGAAACCTCTAGAAGAAAATGCCAAACCGCCTCCGCCGCCGCCGTCTTCTTCGTTTTCGGAAAATTGGAAGGAGCGGATACTCATCCCCACACTTCTCGCAGGTTTCTATCTGTCTCTGTATTTTTTTTTTCTTAAAACATAAAAGGAAACTAATTTGAAATATATGTGAAGGGATAACTGGCGGAGGAGTTGGGTTGGTGTCTAAGCATCGAAAAGTTCATGGGCTCGCTAACATTTCAACAACTTATGCCACTAATTTTTCCATCGTCACCGGCTGCTATTGCGGTAAACATCTTTGTTTCTCTAATCTCATAACGTTGTTATCTTTTAACGTAGTAGTTTGGGAATGATTTATGGCCTTAAATCTGCGAGACCTGGAGCCTGCCTAGTAATAGAAGGGAGAGGATAACTTAGAGGGAATCTTTCGTTAGAGAACCTGATTTGTGTCTGAATGTTGATGATCATTTTTAATTTAAGGCATGAAAGACAACAGTGAAAATGTTAACATTTTCAGAAACATAACTTGATTTTGGTTCAAGGGCCATCATATGTTTCTTGGAACTGTCTTAAAGTTGGAAGTTTTGTTATTGTTTGATTTTTCAGGGGCGCGTGAATTCGTAAGAGTAGTTCGAAAATCAGAACCAGATGATCTAGTAAACTCCGCGGTTGCAGGGTTTGGCAGTGGTGCTCTTCTTGGACGTCTTCAAGGTCGAGTTCTAATCTCAATCACTTTTATATGCTTGCGTGTCTTCATGGATGCACCTTTTGTTATTCTCATTATCTATCCTTTGTGCGAAATTCTTTGCGGGGCATTATTCTTTCATTTCAATTTTAATATAGGCCAAGTATTCTTTAGTTTTGTGGGATCATTAAGCCACCGAAAAGACAGGAACATTTCAATGCTATCTGTTGGCTTCTTTGATCCTGCTCGTGAAGCAGATGTTTTCTTTTCATTTCTTCCTTGGCAGAACCTATTGACCAAGCAGTTTGTTCATGATGTGGTTGGCTGTTTTTGAGTTCCAACATTGAGAGCATTGTTCCACCTTTTAAAACAAATGCAAAGAAAAAACATATTTTTGTCCTATGATATGGTATAAATATGATGCCATGAATACAGTCCTCCATTCTATAATGCCAACCTTTATTGAAAGAGCCTAACGTAAGGAGATCTCTCCCTTTGAAAAACAAGGGGGGATAATTATGTGATGTCTCCTGCATCTTCCTTTGTTGAGCTCCCTTCCCCATCATAGTTTTAAGTGCTTTGTTTTTTTTGTTTTGTTTTTTTTTCGACATTTTAGGGGGTCAGTTTGGTGCCTTTCGCTACTCGGTCATCTTTGCTGTTGTGGGCACAACGGTGGATTTTGCTACTATCAAACTAAGACCTGCATTGAGTAGTTTTAAAGAATCTATATTCAAGGAAAAAGAGAAGAAACCTGGTTGGTTAAAGTTGCCAGAGTGGTCTCCCATACAAGTACTTGATGAGGAAGCGCTTGCTGCAAAAGAAGCTCGGGAAAAAGAACTCTATGCACAAAGAGCTCTTGGCAAACTTAGCAAGGAAGAATCTTGAGAGGCTTTTAATTTTCAGCTCACATATACCAATAATATGCCTTTTGTGCCTGCATATTCAAGCTGTTCGGCATTTCTAGCACAAACAATTTTTGTTCCTCTGGTCTTGTACATTTATATATCGATATATTTGAGCTTCTAGTTATGAATTATATAGTTCATAGCATCTTTTAGGAACTTGGTAAAAGGTTGTAATGTGATTGTCAACTTCTTTTTTCTACACGGTAAATTCTTGCTGAGAATGCTTGCTCGAGTTCATCAGAGTTTTTGATTTATGTTGCTAAATTATTTGCTAGTTTTTCTTAAGTGGTCAACTTTAAACCTGTTTCAGAATAGAAAGAGACTAGCCTTGGTGCCTATGGCTAATTGCCGGCCTGAACTATTTTTTTACACAAAAAATAATGTTTAGCTAACGTAAACTTTATTTAAATAAAAAAAAGTGTGATCAAGGTTATTCACCCTATTAGGTTGAATAAAACTAAATTTATTTTAATTAGACAAAAAGCAAAAAAAAAAAAAAATAGATAGATCAAATTTTTTTTTAAAAAAAAATGACTATAATAATCCAAGAAAAAATATTTTTTTTCAAAAGGGGATAAGTGATGTATCTCAATTAATAACCCATTAAATACAAAATAGAATAAATAAAAAACATAAAAAATAGGTCTTGATTAACTTGAGTTAGCTTAACAAATATGTAATATCATTAATCAAGGTCGAGCCAACCTCGTATATCCTTCCAAACCAATGGTTTAGATCATGAGACTAAAATAACCCAATAAAAAAATAAAAAAAAATTATAATTTTTTTTTAAAAAAATTATCGTGATAACTTTTCAAACTCATTACCGGGGTCATTAGACCCAAAACACCTTATTTGAAAAACTCATAAAATCCAATTCTCAACTAATCAAATATTGAAGGGTAAAATTGAAAAAAAAATTCAATTATACAAAAGATTTAAAAAATATCAATTAAAAGAATAGAGATTAAAAATAAAATACAACATAATTCTTATATTTAATTGAATGGTGAAATTGAGAATTAAAATTAACTTAGCAAAAGGAACCAAAAAAATCAAAAGAATGAGGATCAAAACTGACATTAACAATAAAAATTAATTTTTGATTGAAGGGTGAAATTGAAAAGAATAATAATTTTTACAAAACGGTCAAGAAAAAAATTAGAAATCAAAACAATAATGACCAAATTGAAAAATATAATATTATCAATTTGGATTTAAGGATGAAATTTAAAACCAATAAAACTTTTACAAAAGAGTCAAGGAAAAAATTAGAAATAAAAAGAATAAGGACCAAATTGGAAAATATAATATTTGGTAAATTGAGAATGGAATGAATGATGAAATTAAAACCAAATAAAATTTCTATAAAAAGGATCAAGAACAAAACATAAAAAATAAAAACTGAAGTTAAAATATCAATAATAAAGAAGGCCAAACTATAATTTTCGGGGGAGAAAAGAGAAAAAAAAAAAACCAACTGGCAACAAATTGGACTATCGACACCGACACGCGTTGCTTCAAAGAGAAGACAACACGATGACTTCCAATTACACGGCATAAAGTCATTTTTGACCACCAAGAGGCACCGTCTAAAATGCACTATCATCTTCCACGTGCCTATTCTATTTTTTTATTTAACTAAATACCAAATTTTTCTTGAGTTGACTTGATAATTACAAAAAAACATTGTGAAAGGATAAAAAAGCCTCTGACTTTAAGTTTTTTTTTTCATTATTAAGAGTATTTTTGTTGTTTCACTGTGCATTTTAATTGTTTATTTTTTTTTATCTGGTCAAATACTAAATTGCCTCTCAACTAACATTATAATAACAAAAAAAAACCATGGTAAAAATATAAAAATATCCCCTGATATCATTTTATTTTATTTTTATTTTTAAAAATATTTTAATCATTTCACTGTGTAATTAATATGAAAAAACACTTATCTATCCTGGTCAATTTTATAATAACAAATAAGCAATATCAAAAAACTTCAATACCCTTGCAAATAAGTGTTGAGTTTTTTGGGTGGAGTAACATAAACACTATTATATTGTTCTATTGAATGGTTTTGAGCATGGAGTTACCATGTTTTCAAAGGTGCTTTAGCTTCTTTAAATATACAAATTCATCATGAAACAAACAGCCAACGAATGAAGGTGGAGACATCATTTGGAAATTGGGACTGCAATTTGCCCATATATTCTTAACCTTGGCTGAGCAGAGCCAATTTTTCACTCGAGATCTTCTGAAATGTTTTTCATCCAACCATGGAAGACAAGGTTAGAGGTACTGTTTGGCTTGCCATCCACCACATTTTCACCCCAAAATCTCTCCTTTCCCTCTTCATGTTATAGCATGCATGCCCACCATTAGTTTGAATATCGAAACGATGTATAATCTGCAAGCAAACAAATTTACTAGTCTCTTATCGTCGCCTAAACCAACTACAATTACTCGTCATCCAGCCCTTTTGTTATCTGCTCTCGATTAATGATAAAAAACCAAGAGATTGGTAGCGAAGGAAAAGGAATCGAGATGTTAGGGAGGGACTGCTGCAATTTCCATATTTCAATACATCCACGAGATGGACATAAAAACTACTAAAGCTGTTCTAGATGATGCAATCTCGCATTGCAGAAAACATGATGTCCAAACATTCATCTCAAAAGATAGAAAACAGTAGCAACAAAAGGTAGATTACCGGTCTTCATTTACATGTGTCAACGGGTGAACAACCTGCAATTTCTCGCGTTGGAGTTGAACAGCTTAAAACTGGACCAAACTACATGAATTTCCCTGTAATGCTCTTGTGATGTTATGTAAGCAGAGAGACAAGAGAGACAAACTCCAGTGTCACCCGGCCTTTGGACCTTGTGTTGATGACAAAGTGCTCTGGATATTTTCTTAGCAACATAAGCAAGCCATACCATGGTTTGCCCTTGGCTTCAGGACCCGTCCAGTCCTCAGATGTGAGATATCTCCTTACTCGAGAATGATGCCATATGCTGCTATATTGCTCGACCAACTGTAGGAGAGGACAAAACAAGCAAAGTGAACGAGTGAAGGCATCCTAAAGCTCAAATCTGATCATACAGAGGAGCGCACCCAAAACAAGGACTAGAAAAAACTGGGCTAGCATCTATGAGGATATATTGAACAACAACCAATGGAGTCTGGAAATACAAAATGCCACAATGGCCCCTTTATGTTCCGTTGCAAGTGGGATGTGCAAAAATAAGAATGAAACAGCAGTGACATGCAGATCAAAAAATTGCCAAGGATGGTTCTAGGTAAAAATTGTAGACTGTTCTCTTCAAACAGTATAACCACTAGTGCAGTGACTAAAATAAACATTACATAAAATATGTTCATATAATTTTTGGAAAAGCATAGATGGGTTGAAGTTCTTATCCAGCTTATAATTTGTTAACAGGGGACTCCTTAAACACAAGAGAAATGCCATCTTGCATGCCGAAGCCTCTGAGTTCAGTATGAGTGCAAGGCATATGTGCATTTATATAACACGGGTGGAAACAAGAGTGCAATTCTCCCTGTCCCTATAAGCTAGAAAAGAAAGAAGCATGTTTTTTTTTTCAAAGTAGAATTGACTTGTCAACAGAAAAACCTAACATCATCAGTCTGCATGCCTCGACAAAAGGTTTTCCATGATATAACTTTATAAATTGCAATGGATTCTTTAATGCTGATCAGGGATTTCCAAGTAGTTTAAAACAGAAACAAATCTTAAAGTCTTTTAACTATTTAAAAGAAAAAAATAATTTAGCAACTCAAGCAGTTTTTGTGAGATGGTAATTGAGAGAATGAATTTGCAGAAGCATTTTGAAGACAGCAAAGCAGTTTTTGTAAGATGGTAACCAAAAGAATGAATTCACAGAAGCATTTTGATGACAGTAACTAACCTCAGCATGAAGTTTCTCCATGGGCATCCATTCTCCAGGACCACAAAGATCAGATAGCACAGTAGCAACAGATGATACTACATCTTTTTCCTCTAACTGCAGAAGTTGTTGATTGTCAGACTCGCGATCAATCCTTGATCTTCCCTCCATCTTCTTTTCTCCTGGAACCGGAAATGGTACCATGACAATGAAAAAGCATTTTAACAAGCACATGCTTTGTATCAGAGTGCACAGCATTCAGAGATATACAAGTGCAAACCAACAGAATATGAAAATCTAACATGATCAACAAGTCAAAATATAATGTCTAAAGACACAAGAAAAAAATGTAAGTTTGCAAGACAAACATAAATTGAAAAGGAAAAGAAAATTGGAAATCCAGAAAGGCAAGTAGAACAGCAAAAATCCATGCATTATGCCTCGTAATTCCATAAAAGAAATGAACATAACTCAAAAGGTGTGCCAATAAGCAAATAAATCAATTAGCTTGTCCTCATCCTAAAAAATTTGCTCAGTATTTTAATAAACCAAAAAAAGTAGAAAATTATTGTGCTTTCATTCCAAGCTCTCCCTGGCTAGCTAAACTAAGATAATGGGTTAATAATAGGAGCGGGAGGTTTGGCCATGGAAATCTATACAGGAATCTGTATATAGAACAGCCTCAGCTGACAGCCATTTTCAACAGCTGGTAACCTCTAACTTTTAAGCCATAGAATAACTAGATTCATTAGCTAACAATAATCAGATTCTCTCATCCCTTGGAGTTATTAAAATGGAAAATAAAGCAAAATCATGCAGTATCACAACAAAAATCAAAACCCGAAAGGATATGATTAAGCCAATGATTTTTTTAACTACAGCTATCATTAAGAAAACAAAAGCAAGAAAACAACCTCATGTTAGAAAACTAAAATGCAAAATTAACTAGTATAAGTTGCCATTAAAATCTTTAACCTGAAGTTGGAACACATCCATACTCTAAACAAAGTAGCAATCAACCTCACAATTTTACTGCTACGAAAGAAGAGACTACTAGCGATAATCTAGTCTCAAAACCATCATACAAACCCAATCGCAAGCTAACATTTCACATCCTCCATCACCCCACGAAAACTCTGCGAAAGAAGGTGAAACTATAAAGACAAACCAGCAATTACAAATTTACAACAGTGTCTATCAAAATTTCAAACTGCAATCCATAACTCATGCAAATATGCAACACAAAATCATAAATTTACTCAATTGAAGTACCGAACCTCGTCCTACAATTCAAACATATAACACAAAAACATAACTTTGTTCCCGGTTTCTCATCCTCAAGAATTTTAATAAAAAACTTTAGAAATCCATGAAACTATCATAAGAGAACACAGATTACAATTACTTCTACAATAACTAACCTACAGCTCCAGCCATTCCTGCTTTACCACCAGACCCACTTCCATATCCATACCCTTCATAACCCTCTCTCCTCATCTTCTTCCCACCACCACCACTGCCACCAACATCCTCCTCATCATCAAACTCCTCCTCGTAAAACTCCCTCGCTCTCCCCTTCTTAACCGTCGCAACCGAAACCGGTCCCACCATCCTATCCGCCCCACCGGAATGATACCCATACTGCGGCACAACCGCCACGTGGTGCCTAGGCGCTAACGCCCCGCCCAAAATACTCCTAACAGGGAGCAAAAAGTAAAATTCTTTATCTCCGATTTGCAACAGATCTTGTGAATCCAACTTGACCGGAGGGTTTCCTGGCAGGTGGAGTACGCCTTCGACTAGGCAACCGTTCTTGCCGAGTACTTCAAGTGCGAAACGGCGTCGCGTGAAATCGTAGAAGATGCGCGCGTGGTGGCGTGATATGTTCATCCCACCGCCAAGGCTTGAGAGGTCGACATCGACGGTGGATTTTTTCGAGTTCCGGCCTAAGATTATTGAGTATGTTTGCATATAGTACTCGAAGTCTTCTCCTTGTAGCTTCGCAAATCCGGCCTCTACGTCGCTTCCCGTCGCTCCCATATCTATCCGACTGGAAGAAATCGACCCTGATTTAGGGATTTTGGAATAAACGACTCGTCGCTTCGCTTTTCACATACAAGACATGAAGACAACAAGAGAGGAAGCGGACTCTGCTCGGGACGAAAAGCAATGGGGTTTTAAAAAAATTATATTTTCATTTTGAGAATATATTACTAGTTTTGTTACCAGCACTTTAGGTTAAATATTTTTATTTTTTTACAAAACATTATATATTCAGATTTTTTTAATATATTTTTATAATTTAATAAATTTATACTCACATTTAATTAAATAAACTAAAAGTTATACACACTAATAAATAAATAAATAATCATTAATGATATCTAAAAATAAAATTTAAGAAACTAAGAGACATATATAAATCAAAATATTTAATCTCATAAGATAGAACATTTATCCAATCATATTTGTTAATTTTTGTTTATTAAAATATTTTTTTATTTAATCAAACTATAATAAAAATAGATAAATATATTAAATTGAATGAATAAAATAAAATAAAAATATGTAAAGCTGCACATGTTAAAAATATCAAATGAAAATAGATGTTTTTTATTTTCAAAAATATAATTCATCTATATAAAAGATAAAAAAAATATAAATGAATTAGAAAAAAATTTTCAAAAATTAAACGCATAATAAAAAAAATCATAATTATTTAAAAGAGATTCTCTAAAAAAATAAAAAAAAATGGATATTAATGTAAATATAATTAAGTTTTAAAACATAAAAAAAACATTAACTAAAATATAAAAAATAAAAAATAAAGTCAGCGCCTAGCAAGCCAGGCCATCCCACCTGCCCATTTCATCAAAGCCTGCACGTGGGCCTACTAAGGGGTTATGTTTTTGGGCTTTTTTATAATATGCATTTAGGGTGGACGACATGTCATCTGTTTTGACTAAATTCATGCCACTGCAGTTGCCAAAAAATTGGGTTTATATATTTTTGATTTAGAAACCTGTTTTTGACCCAAAACAAATCAAAAACCATGATAAACATATTCATGACCTCAAAAAACCTCCCCAAAAACCAAAATAAACCCGAAATAAAAAATCAACCCGAGTTTGTATCTGTTTTTTCATGAACTTTTAAGGTACAAAAACATTTAATATGAGCTCCCTTCATCAAATGAAACAATTTGAAACAAATATCTCCTATTTTGATAGCTTAAATTTGTGTTAACAACATGTATCTTTTTATATCATTGAAATTTAGTGATTTTTTTTCTTTTTCAATCAAGAACAAAAAAATAACAAAAATAAATTTTTATATCAAAATAGAATTGAAATAATTTCAAGGAATCGAAATTTTATAACTTGCGTGATTGTTTAAGTTAGATCAAAGTGTATCTTTTTTCAAAATTTATGACACGCCATAATGTTTATCACTTTTTTCATTTTGATGCCCTCCTTTTTAATCTCAGCCTTTTAATAAGAATTTGAAGTCACCAAAATTAAACTAAATCACCCAAAAAAGAATTTAATAACCAAATTAAAAAAATATAAAATTTTGAACATTTGTCCCGGTTTCTTTTTTAATGAACTTATAAACGGCGCCGTTTTGAACTAGGGATAAAAGTGCCTGCGGGTTCATAAAATAGGCAGCCATACACAGATCTTCATCTCTTTCTTCTCGTTAGCCCTCTTCCCCTCTTCCCTTCACCGAATTGGCTTCTCTCCAATCTCCACAAGTAAGTGAACTTCTAGTCACCTTCCTTTTATTTATATTGCATCACATGTATGTAAAATTTATTACTCTGAATAATTATATATTGTTTTCTTTATGAATTTATTGACGAAATATTATTTAATTTCATAAAATTGATTACTCTGAATAATTATATATTGTTCACGGTAAAATTTAATTGAAATCTGTGCTTTTGTTTGATCTGTTTCAGCAACAGTAAAGAACAAATTAGTGTTGGAACTTTGATCTGTTTTTCAATCTTGTCTTTCGGCACAGTATGATCCTTTTATAAATTTATAGTAAGCGATGATGAACGACTTCTGTCATTCTCTTATACAATTTGTTCTTTTTTTTAAGTCTGGTATAGTTCTTTTATGTGTTATTTGATCTTCTACATCTCTTTGGCATGACTCATGGACTGGCTCTGCTTATCTCAATAATGCCTTTGTGAATTCGTTTGCTTTAGCTTAGGACAAGCGTAGCAGAATTGCTTGTATGGTTAATTGGAGTAGCAATTCAAAGTGGTGGAAACTTAATGAAGAAGACTATTACTGTCTAGGGAATTAATTCAAGAGATCTGACTTTTGATTTCACCAGTCCATCTGAATGAAGAAAAAAGAGATCTTCTGGTTTGGACATATGATAACAAAGGACTTTTCCCAGTTAAGGCCTGCAATCATCTCGTGAATTCTGTTATGCTCTTTTTTTGGGTTAAATCTAGAACCTCTGAAGTTGAAGCATTCACATGGTTGACAGCGTTAGATAGACTAAGCACTAGAGACTTTTTTGCTCACAGAGGAAATTTTGCTGTCGTGGAGAATTGTTTCCATTTTGATGTCTTCATAATGAGACATTATCTCGTGTGATGCTTCGTTGCCATGGAATATGGTTGCTTTGGGATAGAATTATGAGCAGGTGGGGGTGTGGTTTGAATTATGCGATATTTAGTTGATGAGTTGTTTCTTGGAATGGGAGTTTTTGTTACTGGAAAAATGCAAAGAAGCCAACCCATGAATCATGCCAAAAAGATATTAGGTTTAGCCTCCTAGAGGAGCTAAGTTCATATCAGGGTATAAAGCTAGAAAATGTAGCTTTTTGTGTTGGTATTATATTTGAGCAGATGCAATTGCTTTTGGTAGAAGTCAATGATGAAGAATTGAGCTTAACATAAGAGTTATTTGTCCAAAATGTTAAGTGTTTTGCCTCAACTGATAACATCTCGTGGGTCAAGTTTAGAAAAAAAGTTAAATTTTAGTATTGGCTTTTGACATATCGGGTTTACTACTCTTTCAAGTTGGGACCTGGGAACAAGAAACATGGGAACTTCCAGAACATAGAGGAAAAACAATGTAGTTCAGTTTTTAACCAATTAAATATGGAATGATGAAATTAGGTAAAAAATGGACAAAGAAAACTGGTCTGAGTTAACCGAGTTAGCATGAAAAATATGTAACTTAGGTAACAAAGGGCAAGTCAACCTGAGTTAACCCGTCAATCTTGTGGTTTAGGTCATGAGATCATGATAACCTAATAAAAAAGAAATCAAAGAAAACACAACCTATTTTTTTTAAAAAAAACAATGTCGAATGATGAAACCGGAAAAGAAAATAAGTAAAAAAATATATATCAAGCCGCGTTAACTTTTCAAACTCATGACTCAAGTCATTAGACTAAAAGCATCATACATAGAAAAACTGTGAAACGTAATCCTTAATCAATCAAATATTGAAGGATCAAATCGGAAAAAAAAATTCAATTATACAAAAGTATCCAAAACAAAAAATAGCAATTAAAAAAGTGATAATTAAAATTGAAATAAAAAATAAATTGGAGGAGAACTATGAATTTTTTATTGAAGGTGAAATTGAAAAGAAAAATTAATTTAATAGAAGGACAAAAAAAATCAAAAGAATGAGGATTGAATCAGAAAAAATAATATATCATAAATCTGGACTAAAGGACAAAATGGAAAAGAAATAAAAATCAAAAGAATAAAGATCAAATTAGAAAAAATAATATATCACGAATTGGGATGGAAGGATAAATTTAAAAGCAAATAATTTTTTTACAAGAGAGCCTATAACAAAAATTAAAAATCAAAAGAATAAGGATTGAAGTAGTCATACTTAATTGTGATTATTATTATTTTTTATCTCAACAGGAGTTTTTAATCAATATACATACAATGAAGCATATTGTAAAGATTATGGTACTGCTTGTGGCCATCTCTGCCTGTTGGATTGGGCTCTTGCAAACTTCCATTATTCCACGTAGCCATACCTGGTTGGTGAGTTTCTGATTCAAGTTCATAACTTATACTTCATGGGTCTTCTTGTTTATTATTGAATTATAAAAAAAAAACTTGTTGATTCATGTGCATGCTTGTTTTGCCTTTTGTGTTTGTTGGGGATTATCGTGCCCTATTTTCTCATTCATCCCAGCTTCCCATTTATTTCGTTATATCACTGGGATGCTATGGTCTATTGATGGTTGGAGTTGGCTTGATGAATTTTCCAACTTGCCCTCAAGAAGCACTGCTATTACAACAGGTATTTCACTTCTGTTTTATTAATCTTGTAGTTTATTGCTAAAATCTACTTCTCTCCCCGTTGAGTTGGGGAAGCTGTTTCTATCATGAGAAACAGAAATAATAGCTTGTCTAATTGAAAAGCTTTTGACCTTATAGCTAACATATTACCTTGTTTTAGACAACATCTTTACAAGCTTGCATGGTCATGACGGTTTGGGTGGATGTAATGCTGCCCTTGTTATCAATTCGATTGCATGTAACAAATGATGGTTTTAATCAGCATAGCACCCATTATTTTTGACACATTTTCTGTAGTAATTGGTACCTATATTGATGCTATACAAGTAATAGAATTCAGGATGGAAATACTGAAGAAGACTTGTTTGATGGGAGTACCAATCTGATAGATGTTGAATGGGATATTTGGAGGCTCCTAATATATTGCTCTGGGTCATTTCCTTTTCATCTTTTCACAACATTGAAGCTTTCATAGGACTCTGTCAACGTGTCAAATTGATTTCCAATTGTTATTTTATTTTCATAATGTCCCATCAGAACATTGTTGTGCCGATAATTTAACATTCAGTTTCTCTTCATAGGATATTGTTGAGGCCAAGGAATTTCTAAAGCGAAGAGGAGTAGATGTTGTTTCTGAATGATAAATTATTGCAGTTTTGTGCTATCAAAACCTCTGGATTTTCGCTTGATCTCCGAGGTTTTTCTGCCCGATCAAATTTTGTGAAGAGTTGCACACCGCTAACTAGGTTTTTGGGGTTCCAGACCAGCCCCAGGACTAGATTTTTCTCTTTAAGCTCTTGTTATTTTGTTTAGGTGTAATCCTCTGATCCATTTGTGCCTTACTGATAGCATTATGTCTTTACACCATTATGCAGAAACTAAAGCATGAATACTGTTCGCACACTGTTATTGCTATACTTGAAATCTTACCTTCGGATACAGTTGCTTGTCACAGCAACGAAAATGCTACGAGATTTCCAATATTCGTCCCATGCCAAATTTCTTCATAGTAGTTGCATCCGTCGATGTGTCTTGGCGTAAGCTTGCCGGCTAGTCGGCAAACTGAAGCTTATAGAGCAATGCTTTGTTGAAATGAATCTTGCGTCTTCCCATGAAAATATGTGTATTAGATTAACAAGTCGTCGTATCAAATTTCAAAGCATTTAATGAGATTGAGAGTGAGTTTGGTAATTTGGTTGAAAATAATGATTTTTTATTGTTTTAACGATCTTATCTCTATATATATAATAAAGCTAGAACTTAAAATAAAAAATTTGACTCTATTTATAATATATTTATAATTATTATATTTATTAAATATTTAAAAAAAGACTTAAATCAATTTACAAAGTTATTACCAAACCTTGGAGGAGTCCTGGTATGACCGGCCTTTTATTTCCAAACTAATTATGATAGTCTCGAATCTAGGCACAACAGTCTCCGCGTACAAAGCTCTTCTATTTAATTTTTCTTTGAAATTAGTGTTATTAAATCCGGCTACATCTAGTCGGTTATTTATTGACTTACCAATTTAAAATTTATCTCAACTTAAATTTTAAATTAAATTGGGAAATAGTTTTTAGATTAAATCTATTTGACCTTACAGGTCAACACATAATCTGAATTTAAATTTTATTTTTTATTGACAAGGTCAATTTATATTAACCTTATGGCAAGAGATTTAATTCATATTGAAGTTTGTTTCAAAGAAAAAAATTACAATATTAATGAGATCATTAAAAAAAAATTCACATGCAAGACAAGATATTATTTCAAATAAAAAGAAAAAAATATGATACATCCATTTGTGATATTGTAAATGTTCAATTACGTCATAAAATAAAATAAAAAACTTTTAATGTAGATAGCAAGTACATCCCAAGTGGTTGGGATTTGACAGTATTATTAATCCATCACACCTACAAAACGAGCAATTAAATCTACATAACATATCACCGATATATATTTATATATATATGGAGAATGATCAATGTGACAAAAATGTTGTCCAAATCTTTATTTATCCCACCTAATAAATATCTCAAGAGATTTAATAGATATACTGAAGTTTTGCATGAAAAAAAATTACAATATGAATAATATAATTAAAAATTTATTTCAGATATAAAATAACATATTATTTTCAATAAGAAAAATTATAATGAGTAGATTATTATGAAATTTGCACGGATTAATTAAATCAGAAATTCTATAATGTATTCAATGTAGAACTATGTTAAAATAGGTAATTGACCTCCAATTATGATTCTCTTGCTTTTCCTTTTCCACAAATCTTCTTGGTCTAATGCAATCATAGGTCTAACTTTTTTATTCTTGAATGATCAAGAACAAAAGTATAGAATTATATTTTTTTAAAAAAAAAAACTATAGAGATCTCATTGGTACAACCAAAAAAGTCATCTAATACCATTACGTGTGGTCATTATTAATATTATTGTTTTTTCAAGTTTATCAATTTTTGTTATTATTTTTTAGAAATTTTATAAGCTAATCACCTTTTGCCGTTTGGACCCCAAAATAGTTGTTTGAACAACCCTAATTTCTTTCTTTAATTCTTTTTTAAAAAATCAACCATAAAAACATCGTCAAATCAATTTACTTATTAATTATCAATAGCTCCTTCATGATATTCAAATAAATTTAATATTTTATTTTATATTGGTCTCAAAAACAAAAATAAAAAAAGGAATATAATTTCTTGGCTTTCAAAACAATCCCTTACAATAATATGTTGGATATATTCTCATTTCCTTATAAAAATAGCCAGGTGAAATACTATTCACTCGGATACCAAATAGTTAAATAACAAGAGCTAAAACAATTAATAATCAAATAATTAAATTGCAAAACAAGAATTGATTCATCCAAATAAAATGGACCAAAAACTCCACCAGAATAGACCAAACAATTTTTCCAAAATAGATCTAACAAGAACACTCTTTAAGCTCGAGCTTGGTATCTCAAGCCCAAAGTACAACAAGGAAGCAAAGTGAGTGGGCTCAGACTTGGTAATCGAGCCCAACATTTAAGAAGCCTGGGCTCATGCAAGAAGCCTGAACCCATGCAGGGCGCATGACCTGCTAGGCTTGACATGCCAAGCACCATTTGTGATGGTCATGCACCCCAATACCTTTGTGGGCTCAGGCTTCCACGCTTGTGCCCTGCGTGCTCGGGCTCGAGAAAGCACTCCAAGCCGAACATGTTTGGGTCAAGGCAGTGCGCCTGGATTCATTTCTCACCTCTAATGGAATCAAGTCCAACACTCACCAGGGATTCTTTTGGGACCCCACATGGGTTCCTTAATATTTTATACTGATTCAATATATATTATTTTGAGTAGAATACAATTCAAAATATTATAATGGTGAAATTACACCTTGGTCTTTTCTCTCCACAAAATGATAAGATTTATGGACTATAAATACATCATGAATCCTTTAAGTCAAAGGTTCACAATCTCTTCATGCTTAACATTTTTAGTATATATATTTTTAGAGTCTATCTATTTAAAATTTCATTGCACTTTTTTTTATATAAAATTACTGAATTTATCATTTAAGAGTCCTCGCATCCATTGCAAAGAACCTTATGTAGGTACCAAATATCGGTCATCTAACTTACCAAACACCAGCTGCTGCTAATAAATAATAGTCACCTGTCTTATTAAGCATCACATGCTTCTACTTTGATATTTTTTAGGTTTTTTATATCAAATCACTAGATATCTTAACTTTAAAGAATGAATTAGATTACTTCAACTAAAAAATCAATTAATTATCTAGCTCATCAGTTTTATTTTAAAATATCTTAGATTTTGAGAATAAAAAGAATTTGTTGTATAGATTTAACTCTAAAGGAAAAGAAAAAAATCTAATAAAAAAATCCAACTATTGTCATTCTTATTAATGTATGCAATGCAATACGCTCACCTTAAAAAAAAAATGCAACATTAACAAGTGCACTTCATGTTTGCTGAAATGGCTCCACCAAACAGTCAACTGGTTAAAGAAGGAAGAAGCAGGAAGCTTTTCAATTAATTCCCCCTTGGGGATTTCTCATGTGATCCCTGCTATGCATAAACTCTTGCTCGAGATGGATTTCACGAGATAAAATTGAAATACAGATTTGGGTTTGGGTTAAAAGGGTGGTGGCTAGTTTTATTTTTTTAATTTAATTAAAAACTTGTAATATTTAATATAAAAAATTAGTCATTAAATAAAAAATAATAACAATATTGTAAATAATTAATTATTCTTTGTTGATTTTTTTCCATGTAAGAGGGAAAATGTTAAATATCAACGCGTGTATAAAATTAATTTAGAAATTATCATCAAGATAAATTTATTTTATAAATTTATTTTCATCCCTTCAACTAACACGTTTCTATTATTTCTATATTTTTTTTTTGTTATGGGATACTTAATAAATACAACCATGTAACTGAATATTTTGTTAAGTATTTATTTAGTGCTCAAAAATGTGTTTAAAATATATCGAGATAGGATCAAATTAATATTTTTTAGATATTTTTTAGATTTTTAAATGTAATAATGTTAAAAATATTTAAATAATATTTAATAAAAATTATTAAACAGGCACTAGGCTAAAAAATAATAATAAAGTGATATAGACAAACTATATCTATAAGCATTTTGTTGTATTTTTCTTCATGACCCGTGGCCCATAACTTTGAGCAAGAGAGGGTTGGGAATTGGAAAGTCGTTTTCAACGATCGTAGATGTCTCCTGTCATGTGACATGTTTTATGAGAATATCGTTTCGTCACGGATATTTTATTCTTCAGCAAAAATAATATATATATATATATATATATATATATTCTCAACCTGTTTTTATAGGTAAAAAAATTCTAAATAAAAATTAATATTCATAATATAATTTATTCATACATAACTATATGTTTTAGTATGTTGTCTAGTTTAACAAGTCAGGCTATCCCCCGTTTTCTTGTATTCAGGGGGGTTAACGTGTTTTCCACCTCAATTCTTTTTAAAAGAATTAATCAAATGACACGTTATCTAAATTATTTAGTTTTTAGTTACTGAGGTGGCTAGAAAAACAAGTTAATGGTTTTCTAAATTTAAAAGCTGATTTTTTAACTTTTTTTTAATCCAAAACATTTAGAAAACATTATAGTTAACTTGATAAACTCATTCATTATCTTAAAAAAACAAAAAAAAATCATAAAACTTGAAATCAACCCGAGATAAAAAATCTTACTAAAATCATATATATTTTCTTGGCAATTTCATGATAAACAAGAGCTCCCCTCTCAAAATAAGCAATTTGACACCAATTTCAATATTTTTAGTGTTCGTAATCTGTGTAAACAACAATTTTATCTCTTCATTTCAAGATTTCGGTTACTTTCTCTCGTCTCTTTCATGTCATGGGCCAAAAGATAAGGAAAATAGAGTTTTTGATCAAAATAAATTTTTTCTCTTTGATTTTGAAAACTGAAGGGATCCAATATCAATACTTTGTCAAGTATATGTACTGCAATAAATATTTTGCCCGGATGTTTTAAAGCCACTCATTTTATACTTGTTTTTTAGTTTAGTCCCTTGTTTTTTAATTTCCCTTCGATAAATTGACCTATAATTTAGTTCAATAAAATTTAAATTAAAAAAAATAGCATTGTGCATAATCTATCCACAATGTCATACGAGAGTATTTATAATGCATTTTACACAGTAAATCTCTAAAACCATTTAATTTTCTAGCTAATTTTATTTGTACTAATATTCATTAAATCAATTATTTATTAATTACTCATCACTTAATTTTATATGAAATTCTTATATTTGTTTCATGTGTTTATTAAATTGTTTACGCAATTAATAAAAACACCAATTCCAGTAAATCAATTCAAAACTTGGTTAACTCGTGATAAAATCAAGCTATAAGAATTGACATTTGTATTAGATTTAATAATTATGATTTTTTACGATACAATGAAGTAATAAGCTATTGATACAACATTATAACTGGACTTATGAGTTATGACTACACTAGTTCATATTATTTTCTTGATTTTATAAATAATCTTATAATAATACATTTTAATTAATTAATATATTAAAATCATTCAAAATATTTATGAAAAAAAACATCACATAATGCATTTTAAAAAACAATTTTAAAATCAATCCAAACATATTGTTAAACACAACTTAAATATAATATATGAGGTTTGGCATTTCAAAATTAACATGCAACTAACTCAGAGTAGTGATATAATAAATTTTGTGCTCACTTTTTTTTCAGAATGAATTTATAATAATTAATAATTACACATTATAAGCTAATAACATAGAATTTTTTTTTCCAACTAAGTTTTTAGGGGAAAAAAAAGCGGTATAGAAGAGTTAATAATTTAGGGGATACTTAATATCTCTAAATTATTGTTCTTGGAAAATTAACTTTTTTTAAGTATTTTTTTCTCTCTCTCCTAATTTTTATCCTACAATAAATATCAAATAATCTTTTATTTTTATATTTCAATCATTACTAATAATTTAATTATTTTTTAATACACCAAACGTTATCAAAAACCAAATCTTACCTCCTTAAAAAATTAGTATTAGATTACATTCAGTACAAGGGTAACAAGGGTTAATTCTTTTTCTATATATTTTTAATTATTTTTTTTACATCCTTAAAAATATCATCAACATTTATTACTAAGTGCCTTCAAATTGGTGCTTCTAGAGGGTAATTTTTACCCTCCAAGCAATATTATTATTTTTAATTCCTTTTCTTTATTTTTTTTTAAATAACACCAAGTTCTTTTAATTGTTTCTTATCCATTATTACTAATAATATAACTAATATCTCTCCATTAACATTCAACATTTCAATTTACAAATACTCTAAACATCATTAAAATTTTAAAAAACAATTTCAACACCTTTCAAAATTATTCTTGTAATAACCAATGATACAATAATTCAACTTTATTTTTTAACCAAAAAAATTTATAATGTTCGAGAAGTAATAAATGATATCATATTAATTATTTTATTTGAAAAAAATAAACAAGTATAAGTAGGAGAAATAAAATTTACATGTTAGGATAACGAGATGATATGATTTCTCCCTCTACTTATATTTGTTTTTTTATAATAAATTATAAAACAATTAATAAGATGTCAACAATTACTTATAAATATCATGAAATTTTCTTTTTTTAACCTAATATTAAATTTAATTAACTTGGTTAAACTCGTATTTTATTATGAGTTAATTTAAGACTCAATCAACACAACATGGTTTTATTTTTTATTTTAAAAATATGTATTTTTGTTTTAAAATAGTGTTGTTTTATTTTATATAGGTTACCTCTTAACCATGACCCGGATTATAATTAAAAATAATTTTAATAACTTTGAAAAGAAAAGAAAAGAAAAGAAAAAATACCAAATGCCAAAACGTGGTGTCGCCGTCTCCTTCCCTGTCAGTCAAATCTCGCACTATCTCAAAATCCCCGTTGTTTTTACTAGTTTAAATACTCCTACTCCGCAAGTAGCCGTTCTTTAAAAATCCAGCTCAAAAACAGCACACAGCCACGCCCCCACCCCTGTTTACTCTTTTCACGGCCATCTCCTCTCTCTCCACACATTACAACACAGAACCCATTACTGCCCATTACCTTAAATATTTTTTATTTTACTTGAGAAAAAATGCTGCTCTCTCTTGATCCTCTTGCTCCTCTCTGATTCCAGGAAGACAACTCACAGGATAGAAATATTTTTTTTTTTTAAAAAAAAAGATTTGGACAAAATGGGTGTTTTGAGTGAGTCATGGTGTTTTTGCAAAGGAGTAGGCAAGTCTGAGAAATTGAAGGCTGCCCTTTTTACTGGCAAGGGTCCTGCAATTGCCAGGATATCTGCCACCGCCAATGGGATCTCCGGCACTGGATTCCTGATCCACCGGAATCTTCTTTTGACTGCTCATGTTAACATTCCCTCTATCGCTGCTGCTGAAGGTTGCGAGATCCGCCTCCAAAATGGTGTCGCTGCCACTCTCGTCCCTCACAGGCCTGTCCCTTTTCTTTTCAAATAATTATTTGACTGTTCCTTGCTTCTTTCTGGGTTTTCTTTGGTTGAATCGGAAATGTGGAACCATTGATAGAAAGTTGAGTGCTGGATCTCATTGAGAATCTTTGCTTCTTCTACATGAGCCAATGCAAAGTGAAGATTTATATGTTGTAGTCTACATTTTCCCATGTTCTAGTTTACATTTTCCCTCAAATAAGGAAAATAGTTCTTTAGTTCTGGAGGTTATGTTCCAGATAGTATCGATTTCTGCACTGTCAGACTAACAGTGTATTTCGCATAACTGTGTTTTGATGTTTCCTGTGAACCCAGCGTTGGCCCGGTGGTTAAGGAGATTTGCTCCGTTTCCAGGTTTCCTAGGTTTAATTCTTTTCATGGGCCAGCATATAGGGAAATTTATTAAATTCCTCTGAATGCACGAAGCTGATGTGGAGATTGCATCCTTAAGATCGCTTGAGAAGGGAGTTAGTCTCGGTTGACAAGAAAGTTGGTCTGAGAATACCTTTTATTGTCGAACCAAAAACTGTGTTTTCTTTTGTTTTTCGAGGCAAAGTAAACTGTCTCGTAGCATTTCATTATGAGATGTCCATTTGAAGTTGCAGCTTTGTTTGCCCCCCATCCCAAAACAAAATTATGCTTTTGTAGGAGATGCGGATGGAAAATTCTTATATGACGGTTTTTGTGGTGGGTTACAGCTAAAATTTAGGGATTTAGATTTTCTATTTTAAGACAGTAGGTTTAGGTTTTGTAGATTGAATGGATTTGTGTTTGTTGTGGTTTAAGGAGAAATGATGGCTGTTTGGCTCCAGGCATCATAGTTTCTGGTTGCTGGAAGCCTGGAATTTCTGAGCAGCAAGAAAAATAATCCAACTGTATGATATGGTGATTATATGGTGCTAGCATCGAGAGGGTTTTGTGGGAGGTCTTAAGGCTTGTAGGATTAGGATCTATGTTGGAAAAAATAGGAAATGAGCTGCTGAATGTCCAACTATGCCATATAGTGAATTAGCAGTTGGAACAAGTGGAAATGTATGAGAAACCCCAGAGGAAGAGTAAGTACATCTCTAAGAAGCTCTCCATAGAATCCTATAAAAACACTGTCTGCATCAGTCTCACTACTACAAATGCATTATTGCCACTGCTACCACTGCCAGGTTACCTTAATTGTCATCTTTATGACGATCGTGAATGCTCGTAACCTGCAGTGCTTCAGCTGCTAGTTTTTAGATCAGGTTGAGAATATTGAAGGCATGCATATTTAGATTTTTATAGTTTGTTGTCAGGATCTTTACAATTGGATGGATTAATCAGAGAGGAATTAAAGGATGTTCTTGGGTTGAATTGATTTTCCATTGAATATAAATACAAACACAAACCATCCACATTGATTTTCTATTTGGTAGAAGCTAGCTCTTTGATAGAACATTTGGCCTCCATTTATGAATGAGATTGATGTTATTTACGTAATTGTATTATCTTCACCAAGAACCATGGTTACTGGTAATCAGTTTGGAAGGATTTCTGGTTATCCTTATCCTTTCTACAACAACCAGAAGTTACATTTTGACATTTATTGATCTGCTAGCTAGGAACAGGAAATTGCTTCTCTTTGTAACTAAAGCAATAATGCTGTCATGGCTCCCATAGTGCTAGGCTAATTGAAAGGAAGGTTGTGGACTTTAATTTTGAATAGCTGAATGGTTTAAGGCAGGCAGGCAGACATTATGAATTTTCTCACGGGAATTGCTTGATTGCAGGTTTTTCATTACCACCTCTGTTCTAGATCTAACTATAGTGGGTTTGGATTCTGTGGATGGAGAATCAAATGCCCAAGGGCAGCAGCCACACTACTTGAAGACTTGTTCAAAACCAAATCTGGATTTGGGAAGTGCTGTTTACTTTTTAGGCCATACAGATAATGAAGAACTGACAGTTGGTGAAGGAAAGGTGGTCATTGCCACGGACAATCTCATAAAACTGTCAACTGATGGAGTATCATGGAGCCCTGGATCTGCTGGATTTGATGCACAAGGTAATCTTGCATTCATGATCTGTGATCCCATGAAACTTGCAACATCTCCAAATACTAAATCTTCTTCAACTTCATCATCATCCTCATCATCATGGAAGAAGGATTCTCCCATGCAATTTGGTATTCCCGTACCCATTATTTGTGATTGGTTGAACCAGCATTGGGAAGGCAACCTTGATGAACTTACTAAACCCAAATTGCCGATAATTAGATTGATGTCCACAGGACAGAAAAGTGAGCATTCTTGTGCTTCCTTCACACTCCGGCAGGTTTTTAAGTCGACAGAAGCTGATAACGATGGCACCCCATCATCGAATACAGTCTCAAAAGGTAAAGATCAACCAAATCCAGGTTGTTCTGGCACAGAAAATACTGTCAAGGAAGGAATCCAAACTACTGATTCACATGGTGCCCATGTTCAAGGAATTCCAACCCCAGAAATATATGAATCGCCTAAGCTGACTGCTGGCCCTCTTAGGAAAAAGGAAAGCGCCCAAATACAGCTTTTGGATATTAATTTCCCTCCTAGGGTGACCAAAACTACAGTTCAACCACATCCAGACATACAGCT
This sequence comes from Populus nigra, assembly GCF_951802175.1. Taxonomy (NCBI): domain Eukaryota; kingdom Viridiplantae; phylum Streptophyta; class Magnoliopsida; order Malpighiales; family Salicaceae; genus Populus; species Populus nigra. Next base: position 23,627,496 of record NC_084855.1, on the reverse strand, counting down.
GCTGCCAAACTCCGATGAGAATTCTGTCAAGGAAATGCCTTCACAGACTCCATTGAGTGAAGATCAAATCAAGTACAAGGGACATGCTATTCCTGAAGGGGATGCTGACATTGCCTCAACAGGTTCTGTGAATGGAGCCCAAAGTGAGGTCCATTCTAGTTCTTCTCCAGTGGAGGTTTCAGAGATGTATAATGGATACAGCAGTGAGGGAGAAACAACTATGTACTCTGCAGAAACTGCCGAGAGTCGAAACTATACAAGCCCAAGAGAGGGGAAGTTTCAGCAAGTTGGCCGGAGCCACAGTTGTGTAAGTTATAATAGATGGGGAACTGCCCAAAGGAACCAGGTGGCCCGAAGGGCAATGCTAGAACAGCAGAGAAGCTTCATCCATGGAAGGAAAATGCATTCACAAGGGGCAACTTCTCAAAGGAGTAATGACTACTTTAGCCCAACTGTGTCTTCTATAATGAAGAAGCGAAACAACTCAGAGCATCCAACCAGACCGAAGCAAAGCGCGGTTCACTCCTCTCCGAGATGGATGTTCTGATTAGTTCTAGATTACTTGATACCAAATGAGATTGGCAACAGAAACATGGTCTTTATGCTATTTCGATTTATGTCCATTCCATTTTGTATACTGCAACTAATTTGTTGTGACCTTGTGTAGACCAATCAATGGAAGATAAATAAGAAAATTAGACCAAAGAACGAGGCGCAGCAATCATCATTCATCCAAAACCGTTTAACCCTCCAAATGTAACATTATTCTAAGGACACCCATGCCAGTCTCCCTTAAGTCATCTCAGCAAGAGGTTCGGTGACTGTTGCTATCAACAGTGACTGGCCTGCTCAAAGGAGGTTCTGCTTCAGGCCCTGATGCAACAAGCGCTACATTAGGTTTTTCTTTTCTTCTGGGATCTTTTAGGTTAAGGAGACGGTCCATAAATCCATAGAAATTGTAGAACCTGAGCAAGATTTACTATAACTATGTAGTAACAACGAAATAAGAAATAGAGGAGCAATAAAGATAGACATTTTCAAGAATTTAAATGGTTAACTCATAGTGATTTATAACTTATAAAGAGAAGGGTGGGAAAATCATGTTGATGGAAACTCAGTCCAACCAATTCTATTGCCCTTTTTATCTGAAGTCTAGCAGGATGGACCCAGGTTGCACCTTTAGGCTTTAGCTCTTTTCCCAGGCTGTAGCAGTCACAAGCTGGTTATTTGACTGTAGCAGCCTGGAGCCCAGGTGTAACTGGTCTTAATAAAGAAGGAACTCTTGGCTTTGGGAGGAGGTTCTCTGGCTTACAGGCCCCCAAAAAAAGTCTGGTGAAATATGAAATTTGATGTGGGAAATTCTTTGAATTGGCATATTAGGTGGAGATGACGATACTTAGGTGTCAGTGTTATTAATGCTTTTCTAGTTTTATGAAAATTTTTTAACTAAAACTTAAAAAAATATGATGTTATTGTTTAATAAAATAAATTGACAAATATATAACCAATAAATCATAGAAATAGAAGTTAACGTTGATTTAAAACTAAAACCGAGAGTTGATTTTTATTATAAGAAGCAAAAAATAAATATAAATACAAGTATTTGATATTATGATGCGAGATATTATTTGAAATATATTTTTATTTAATTATATGAAAATTAAAATATATATTTGTATGGAAGAAAAGGATTAAAATTCTAGATAAAAAAAAAATTAGTCAAAATTGTCCTCTCATTCATGTATTTTTTTTTGTTTTGAAAATAAAATGTTTTTTTTTATTAATAGCAAGATTTATTGAATAAAAACTAATGACAATTAAAAAATATTCTTCAGCATTCTAATGAATTGAATGAAATAGCAGCAAGCTGATCTTTTTAATAATAATAATTAAAAAACACTCTTTCCTTGTTCATGTATTTTTTTTTGTTTTGAAAAAAAAACATGTTTATTTTTGTTAGAAGTATTGTTTTTTAAATGAAAATTTACTATGATCATGAGAGTAAGTTTCAATTAAAAAAAAAGATGAATCAATCATTTTTACACACATTACAAAAATAAATCTAATAATAATTATAAAAAGATATATAACAAGAAAATAATATATATATATATATATATATATATTATTGTTGTTGAATATTAGTAAGTAAATTTTTTAATTTTATTTTTTTGCATATGAGATTAGTATATACTACTTATCTGTAATTGCAAATATTATCAAAGAAAGCTTCAATGTTTTTTAAAGCTTTGACCTTAGTAAATCATTGTTAACATATCATTTTAATAGATTATTTTAAAAATAATTTTATTCTAAAAAAGCTAGGGCAACTTAATAAATAAGTAGACATTATAGGCCCAAACTAATAAGCTCAGCTGTGTTTATTTATATAAGGCTAGGCTTATGCACTTTTTTTTTCTAATAAAAGGTTGGTGATGTTTTTTTTTTATATAGAATAGATGACATGTTATTTACTGGTTTAAATTTAGTTTATTGGATGAGCTTGAAAAACCAAATGAGAGTTTTAGATTTTTAATTTTTTTTTTTTTAAAATAAATTGTTTTCACCTACAAGCATCAAATAAATATTTCACGGACCTTATAAAATCCTTTTTAAACTCGAAAGAATCCTTCAATTGGTATAAAAATAAAACATTAAATTAAATAAAACACGCTTTAAAGTCTGTCTCCAAATCATCTCAATAAAAGCTCATTTTTTGACATAAATTCATTGACACTAGAATCTATCTTTTTCATTACCAATATGTGTATAATTGACCTCTTTTTCTCTCATTTTCTTTCTTTCTCGTCTTTTGACACTCAATAATCAAAACAAAAAGGAAATTAAGTTTATGATCAAAATTCAAAACATAAAATAATATAACTTTAGAAACCAAATAACACATCAATTGAAAGGGACAAAAATAAATTTTTCCGCATCTTTTAAACAACGGGCTTTGCTACTTTTTTATTTTGATATGTTTTCATTTAATATTATTTTTTAACTATAACTTAAAATTTTAATTTGTAAAATTGATCATTAATTTAAAGACAGGGTGTTCCTTGACACTTTGTATGTGAGAATATGGAAAAGGAAACAAATCTCAACATATAAAGCCAATCTAATATAACTAGAAATGAAGAAATTATAAAGAAATTGAATTTGGTGGAAAAAAAGGGGGAAATTTTTTTCACTATTCACATGAACACTAAAAAACACCCCAATTTTTTTTTAGTTTTTTTAAAGAAGAAATTACAAATAAATTAAGCTTGATGACAAAAAAATAAAAGAGAGAAAACAAACCGTGGTATTCACATGAATAATGCAATGAACATTAAAAAATGCCCTAATTATTTTAGTTTTTTTTACTATATGTGCTATGCCGCGGGTCATATATTTTGTTTCAAGCAAAAAACTTGGATGCATGGATTTTTTTATGTATTTTTTTAACATAATTAAATAAAATTGAGAATTATTTGTATAAATAAATAGAAAAAAGTTATCACAATAACTTGAGAAAAAACCATTTAGAAGCATGAAATAGAACAAAAAAAAACTAAAAAAAAACTTAAGTCAACCTGAGTTGATTTGAGTAATGAGAGGCCAATCATACAAAACCCGATTTCCAGCGAATCAAACGTTGAATGATGAAATTGATAAAAAAAAATCAATTAACAAAAAGGATAAAAAAAATGATAATTAAAAGAATGAGGTTGAAAATAAAAATAAAAAATAAAATTTTTTTAATTGAAGGGTAAATTGAAATGAGAAATAACTTAAACAAAAAGGAAAAAAAATCAAAATGACGAGGACTAAATTGAAAATAATAATACACCATAAACTTAGATTGAATGATGAAATTGAAAATCAAAAATACTTTTACAAAGAGGTTAAGGAAAAAAATATAAATAAAAAAATAAGGACTGGACTGGAAGAAATAAAACATGACAAATTGAAATTAAAGAACTAAATCAAAAACAAATAAAATTTGTATAAGAAGATCAAGAAATAAAATTTAAAAATTAAAAGAATAAGAACTCAAACTAAAATATCATAATTAAAGATGACCATGCTATATTTTTATGAGGAGAAAAGAGAAAAGAAAAGGAAAAAAGACTGACTGTGACAAATAGTTGCATCTCAGAAGGCATGTGTCATACTAAGAAAAAAAAAAGTGTGATGATACTTACAACAACACAATGAAAACATATATCAACAACATTTTAAATTTAATATTAACTAATTAAACCAAAAGAATCAAACTAAACTACACCTTATGGATGTGAAATTAATAAAAAAAAAACCATATTAAAAAGACTTAAAAGACCCTAGACTCATGATTTAACTTTTTGGTTTATAAAGCTAAATTTCTCTTTTCAGTGTGTTGAAGATATTATCAAATCTACTGAAGATAATAATGATACTAAAGATAAACATGATCTCTGATTATATCTACATAAGAGATTATCACTGATACTGAAGATAATCATGATAAGTGATTATTGATACTGAAGATAATATCATATCTATTGAAGATAATATTGACACTGAAGATAATCATGATCAGGGATTGCCATCATAATCAGGGATCCCTGATGCTGAAGAGATCATGATCAGGGATCCCTGATACTGAAGATAATTGTGATCTCTGATCATATATGCACAAAAAATTACTGATACTGAAGATAATGGTAATCATATTTGCAACAAATATTCTAGGAATTAAATGTATATCTTATCATTAAGTGCATTATTAATGATAGGATTTTTAAATCAAGGACTGTAATATATATAAGACCATGGTGTAACAGTAAAGATTAATTCAAGGAAATATATTTTTGTAATACTTCTTCTGCATATCTTTTTCTCTGTATTCTTTTATCTTTCATGGTATCAGAGCCATTGACTCATGTCACACAAATGGCTTCCTCTTCAGTAAATACCCCAGATGCTGCTACTAATGGCAATCCCCCACTTATTTCTCCTTCAGCTATAAATGTTACAAAACTCTCAAAAGACAACTACCATGACTGAAAAGCTCAATTAATTCCCTTTTTTCGTGGGCAAGGTCTCTTTGGATACCTTGATGGAACCATTCCCATCCCACCCAAAGACATTTCCATGGCTGAAACTTACTCTGCTATCTCCAACCCTCTCTATGAATATTGGCAGCGACAAGATGCCATCATAGTTGCTATTCTCTTCTCTACAATTTAAGAAAATGTTCTTATTCAAGTGGTCTCTCACACCACCTCTGCTGCTATCTGGAGCGCTCTAGCCAAATCCTTCTTCTCTCAATCACGTGCTCGAGTTATTCAACTCCGCACTGAACTCGTTAACACTCGTAAAGGTGCACAATCAGCTCATGATTTTTTTATGCAGGTTAAACGTATGACAAATGAACTTGCTGTTGCCGGCCATGCTCTTCACTGTGATGAAATTATCTCCTATCTCCTATCGGGTCTTGGCCATGATTATGACTCCTTTGTTACTATCATCACAGCCCGCACAGATCCTGTCACCTTAAAGGAAGTGTATGCTCTCTTACTCACCACAGAGTCATGTTTGTAGCACCACAATTCACCCATTGTCCAGCCCACGGTACATATTGCTACTCGTCAGTCTTTTTCTTCTTCTTATAAAGGGAGAAATCAATACAGAGGCAGAGGTCGGAATTACAGAGACGTCTCTTTCTATAATGGTTCCAATGGCAGGAACACATTTCATAGAGATACTATGATATGTCAGGTCTGTGACAAACCTGGCCATTCTGCAAAAAAAATGCTACCATCGGTTTGATGTTACCTATCGTGACAATGCTGCAAAATCCAGCAATCTGCAAGGTCTGATGGCTACAACAAGTTCTGTTTCTGCAACTGATTGACATCCTGATACAGGTGCTACACACCATCTCACCAATAACATGACCATTTTAAATCTACAAAGTGAAGACTATGCTTGTTCAAATCAAGTCCTTGTTGGCAATGGTGCAGGTTTGCAAATTTCTCACATTGGTTCCTCTATTTTAACTCCCTCAAAAACACCATTTGTGCTCAAACAATTACTTCTTGTCCCTGAAATTCAAAAAAATCTAATTTCTGTTCAACAGTTTTGCAGTGATAACCTTATGTTTTTTGAATTTCATGATCATTTTTTTCTCATTAAGGACTACTCGGGGAAAATCCTTCATCGCGACACCTTTAAAGATGGTCTGTATTCCTTCTCCATCCTGTCAGACACACTCCCTCCTCATGCACTCACTGCTGTACGAGCTTCTTACCAAATATGGCACAACAAGCTTAGTCATGCATCCTTTCCAATTCTTCAAAAATCTATTTCAGTATTTACGTTACCTGTTGCAAATAAAAGGCTTCCAGTTTGTTCTGATTGTCAACTAGCTAAAAGCAGTCAATTGTCTTTCAAAACCAGCAATCATAAATCCATTAATCCTTTAGACATAGTGCATACTGATGTTGGGGGACCAGCACCCATCTTGTCAACCAGCGGTGCTCAGTATTATGTATGTTTTTTAGACGATTGCACTAAATTCATATGGTTGTTTCCCATTAAACTAAAATCTGATGTTGAGAAAGTCTTTCTGCTCTTTAAAACTTCGGTTGAACGACAATTCAATCATACCATAAAAAACATTCAATCTGATTGGGGAGACGAATATCGCCGCATATCTACACTTTTAACTCAAATTGGCATTCATCACCGTAGAGCATGCCCATACACTCATCAGCAAATGGTAGGGGTGTTCAAAAAAACCGAGTAACTGAAAAAACCGAGAAAACCGATGGAAAATTAACCGAGAAAACCGAACCGAGATAAAAAACTGATTAAACCGATTACCAAAACCAAAACTCTTTCCGGCTCGGTTCGGTTTCGGTTTGACCACCAAAACCGGTGAACCGAACCGGCTACCCGTAAAAATAAAGCCAGAAGAAACAACCTACTGACCTAGTATAAATACTAACTAGTACAATAAAGTGTAAACCTAAACTTAACATTACAATTTACTTCTGCAGCCGTTGCCCACACCAAACCTAAATTTTTCATCTTCTCTGTCTCTTACCCACATCTCCGCATATATCTCTTCTCTAGCTCTATCTCTTCTGCAGCCGCCGCCCACACCAAACCTAACATCTTCTCTGCATCTATCTCTTCTTAAGCTGATTAACAAGTAAATAACCCACATCTCCGCATCATCAAGTAAAGATATTGTTGTGCACCGTGTTAATATAATTTCAAGCTAATTCAATTATATATGTTACATTTCAGTGGTAGGGAAGCATGGCTGCAAACAAACTCCAACGACATGGATGGGCACAAACAAGGAACGTTCCAGTCACAACAAAGATCTGGACAACTAATGGAGGTATCATCCCAAAGTCTAGAATTCCTTAAAGATTTTTCAAAACTTCCAGAAATCTAACATATGGGGATAAGAGTTTAATTACATGGATTTGCTTGATTGGTTACTTACAAGAGGTGGCATGCACTTCTCTTAATTAATACTGCAGGAAAGCGATTCGACTAGGCCGAAAAGCTACTTGGGGTCTAGTTTGGATTGCAGGAACCCCAGCTTGGAGTTCACAATGTGTAGACCAGATTGGCCGGGGAAAGAACATTGCTGATCATGCATAAACAATCGCTATATACCATGGTTGTCTTTCTTTGAAGTGAATTCCTGCCCACCGTAAGCCAATTTAAAAAAAAAAACCAAAAAAACCCATGGGATTAGGTTTCCCGGTTTTTTCCTTAAAAAACCAGATTTAACAGAACCAGACCGGTTCGGTTTGAACCGGTTTCCAGTCCGGTTCGGTTAATTTTTTACAAATATGTTGTAATTTGGTTCGGTTGGTTTTTTTAGTCTAAACCGAACCGAACCAAACCGTGAACACCCATAGCAAATGGGTGCAGTTGAACGTCGTCATAAACAAATTGTTGAAGTCGGTCTTTCCTTACTCTCACATTCTAAACTTCCACAACAATATTGACACTGAAGATAATCATGATGAGGGATTGCCATCATAATCAGGGAGCCCTGATACTGAAGAGATCATGATCAGGGATCCCTGATACTGAAGATAATTGTGATATTTGATCATATCTGCACAAAATATTACTGATACTGAAGATAATGGTAATCATATCTGTAACAGATATTCTAGGAATTAAATGTATATCTTATCATTAAGTGCATTCTTAATGATAGGATTTTTAAATCAAGGACTGTAATATATATAAAACCATGGTGTAACAGTAAAGATTAATTCAAGGAAATATATTTTTGTAATACTTTTTCTGCACATCTTTTTCTCTGTATTCTTTTATCTTTCATAGTGTAATTTAAAAATCAGAAAAATCTGAATACGGAAAAATTTGACCTAAAGATTATTAAAGTCATTTTACTATTTTAAAAAATAAAAAAAAAATCACATTTATCTCACCAAATTTTTAATAACAAATGAATCATCCGAAAGAGATCAAAATACCCCCTACCAATAGTCATCTTTTATTTATTTATTTGGAGGGCACAATAGTATTATACTACAGCAATGATCAGTAGAATTAAAGTGTGTCCATAGTGTTTTCTACAAGTTTCTTCGACATCTTTTAGAGTTTACTAGTTACATGATCTGCGCGATGCCGCGGGTCAATGATTTTTGCATACAAAATAGCAAAAAAAGTAAAGATTTAAAAGTATGAGGACTTTTTGCAAAGCTATATCCAAGAGTCTCGGATGTGGCTGCAACGCCTGACCCAAGAGTAATATTTATAATATTAATAATAATATTAAACTTGTATGACCCAAGTTTAAGTGGGTCTGACTACAATACCAGACCCAACAGTCTTGGATGTGGGTCTGGTTGCAAGGTCGTGTCATAAAAGTATGATAATTAAATAGATTAATTAAAAAGAAAAAAAACCAAAAGGAAGAAAAAAATTAATGAAGAAAAAGAAAAAAAATTATGAATTAACTGGGTTAACCCTTTAAACCAGGTTAACCCGTCAAACCTTGGATTCATGTCGTGAAAGTTTGATAACTAAATAGAAAAAAAAATTGACGGGTTAACACAAAATTAACTGGGCTAACCCGGGATCCGTGTCATGAAAATTTGATAACTAAATAGAAAAAAAATTGAACATTAACAAACTAAATTAAATGAAAAAAATTCATTAAAAAGAAAAAAAACAAATAAAAAGACATCAGCATTTTCACTGTGGACTACAGTATGCAGTCCACAGTTAAAGGCATAAAAATAGCAAAAAAAAAACAAGAAAAAAAAAGAAAAACTAAAGGCATCAGTCGATAACTAAATAGAAAAAAATTTAATATTGATTAACTAAATTAAATAAAAAAATATTAAATAAAAAGAAACAATAAAAAAAACTTATAATAAGAAAAAAAACTAATGAAGAAAAAGAAAAAAAATCTAAATTAACTGAGTTAACCCGTCAAACCTGAGATCCGTGTTATGAAAGTCTAATAACTAAATAGAAAAAATTTAATATCAACAAACTAAATAAAAAAATTAATTAAAAAGAAAAAAAAAAGGCATCAGCCTTTTCACCATGGACTGCACTGTGCAGTCCACAGTGAAAGGCATAAAAAAAAGCAAGAAAAAAAAAACTAAAAGCTTTAGCCTTTTCACTGTGGACTGCATACAATATTAAAAAATAAAATCGGAAGAACAAAACTAATGAGGAAAAAGAAAAAAAATTGAATCAACTTGGTTAACTCGCCAAATCAGGTTAACCCATCAAACCTGGAATTCGTGTCATGAAAGTGTGATAACTAAATAGAAAAATGATTTATTATTAATGAAATAAATTAAAAAAAAAGATTAATGAACAAGGAAAAAGCAAAGAGAAAAAAAACCAACAAGAAGAAAAAAAACTAATGAAGAAAAAGAAAAAAATCTAAATTAACTGGGTTAATCATTCAAACCAGGTTAACCCGTCAAACCTGAGATTCGTGTCATGAAATTTTGAAAACTAAATAGAAAAAAAATTGACGGGTTAACCCATCAAGCTCGGGATATGTCTCATGAAAGTCTAATAATTAAATAGAAAGAAATTTAACATTAAAAAACTAAACTAAATGAAAAAAAAATAATTAAAAAAAAAGCAAAAAACAAATTCCGGGTTAACTCGTCAAACTTTTAAAAAAGCAAAAAAAAAATTTCAGGTTAACTCGTCAAACTAGGTTAACCCGTCAAACCCGGGATCCGTGTCATGAAAGTCTGATAACTAAAAAAAAATTAACATTAAAAACTAAATTAAACAAAAAAAATTCATTAAAGAAAAAAAACACAAAGAAAAAAACGAAAAAAAACCCATAAAGGCATAAAAAGCAAAACAAAAAAATTAAAAAAAATTAAAAAAAAAACAGCTTAGCGTTTCACTATGGACTACACAATGAAACACTGAACAATTTTAGTATATGTTATTAATTAAAAAGAAAAGAAAAAAAATTCGAGTTAACTCGTCAAACCAGGTTAACCTGTCAAACCCGGGATTCGTGTTATAAAAATCTGATAACTAAATAAAAAAAATTAACATTAACAAACTAAATTAAACAAAAAAAAATTCATTAAAAGAAAAATGCACAGAGAAAAAAGCAAAAAAAAAAACCATAAAGGCATAGAAAACGAAAAATAATAAAAACAGAAAAAAAAATAAAAAGAAAAGAAAAAGAAAAAAAAAAAGAAGACTGCTCAGTGTTTTACTGTGAACTTGCATAGTGAAACACTGATTAATTTTAGTTTATTGTTAATGTCAATATTTTATTATTAATAGTAATTTATCTTCTACTACAATTTCTACTCCACTAGGCCAATTTTTAAGCTTTAACTATGGCAGTCTCTTGTTATTGTATTACTGTTTTTTTTTTATTAACGTGGATGTCTGAGTGAGTTTGCATGTATCTCGACTAATTCTACAAGCCCTGAAATTAACGACCATATAAGCCTCCAGTTGCCTAAAATTTGTGAAACTCAAACTAGTAATCTCTAAAAAGTAAATTTAAAACCTAATCAGTTGATTTATATCTTTAAAGATTAGACCGTTGTCTTTAATATTTATAACACAATCCTTTTCTCACCAATATTATTATTGGTAAGAAATCCATAACAATTCATAATTAACCACACAATCCCTGTTCTTGTAAGAGACCAGGCCTGTAAGATCTCCTAGCCACCTACTGTCTTCAGCACCGCTGTCTGCTGCTCGGAAAAACAATAACAACAGTAAGCTTTTTTTTTTCAATGGGATCAAATTAATAATGAAATGGAAACGATATCTTATGTAGTTGAGAGAAATTAAAGGAGACCACAGGTTATACATACAGTTATTTTACCTAGTGTTTTAATGCACAGCTTGAAAAACTTGATTTTTTTTATACATGTTTATAAAGTCACCCACAAATCAACATATAGTTTTGAAATCCGGTCCGGCAAGTCAATTTAGGACCCGGTCAACCCGGGACTGGAACCGAACCAGGTTGAAAAAAAAATAAAAAAATTCATGATTTGGTGTGACTCGACTGACCCAGCAAAATCCGGTTGCAACCCATTAACTTTTTTTTTTTAAAATAATACTGTTTTGAATTGTTTTTAAAATAGAAATTGATCCAACTGATCCAATAACCAATTAAAAACCTGAAATTCAGATCTTAGACCGGGCGGCACCAAGCCGTAAAAACCATCAAACTTACAGCGACATACACGCAGAGTCAATCTTTTAACAGAAAGAAGAGATAAAACACACTGACAAAAGCATGGAAATCACCGTAAGCATCAACATTATTGAAAATTAAAAATAAAGCAAAATAAAAGTAATTGATTTGTTTTTTTTGTTTTTAATGTTTGGAAGTATTTAGAAGTTATATTTTAAAATGTTTTTCATTTAGAAATATATTAAATTTTATTTTTTTATTTTAAATATTAACATATCAAAATAATTAAAAAAACATAAAAAGAATTAATTTTAAAATATTAAACTAAATTTTAACCTATTTCTATTTAGAATTGCTTACTTTTTATCTTAAAAATGTTTAAAAATATTAATTTTATTTATTTATTTTAAATTAATATTTTTTTAATATTTTCATATTATTTTGATGTGTCAATATTAAAAATAAAATTTAAAAAATAAATTAAATTATTTTAATATATTAAAAAGAAAAACACTTTACAAAATAAAACTCCAAACGTCACCTTTCAAACCGCAATTTCAACGGAGGCAGGAAGCCCCCCAATCTCTCCGGATGCAGCTTCCAAAGTCTTCCTACCTTCCGGAAGCTTCTCTTTAATTTCAGCATCAGTATACCACCCCTGTGCAGTCGACTTTGTCTTCAAGCACATCAAGCTTGAGCTGAATTTGCCGCTTGCGATCATTCTCTTTAATTTCCTTATCAAGTTTCTTCGTAATCCCACCCACTGCTCTTAAAAATATATTTTTAACATGGTATAAAAAATATAAAATAAATTTAAATTATAAAAATTAATTGTAAAATTACAAAGAATTTTTTTTTATATAAAATTCAAAAAATATACGATTCAAATAAAAAATCATACATAGTTCAAATACCTTAAAATACATGGTTCAAATATAAATTTATACATAATTTAAGTAATTTTTATTAACTAATAACTAACAAATTTAAAACAAATAATCTACTAGTGTCTGAAGTAATTCAAGAACCAATAAAATCATGAAACCATGTAATTTTTTAATTATTATGAGATCACTTCTGTTAGAGCTTAGAGGATTCATTTATATATTTAATTATTTGTCGAAACCATTAGATATTTACAAAGTATCTTGAACAATTAAAATCATGAAAACAAGAAGCTGTATCTTATATTATGTCTATTCTCCACGTAATTTTTTCTATTAATTAATGAAAACTTTTATGATTCCTATGGGAAAATTTTATTTTGATCTAGACATCTACTCTTAAAAAATGAGATACCAAACATGCCTAATTATTTCCACACCAACCAAACATGCCCTATGTGTTCTTGTTCCATCAAGGCAACAACCACACGGTGTGGTCCACACCTATTCAAAGTGAAAAAAAATAAAAGATCTAGAAAAGTCAAGACCACCATTCCCCACCAACCATTAGCTAGGCTGCTGCTGCTATTAGCTCAGTTGTTCGGACGAAGGAGGGACTAGGCTGCATCGAATGCTATGGTTCTTGTTCTATTGAAGATGGTGTTCGGGATTTTCCTGTTAGCCCTGAGATAAGGATTTCTTTAGCTTTCTTCTTTGTGAACTGTGTATTCCTAATTCTATGTCCTGTTCAAGTTTTTTTTCGACAATCTCAGTTATCATGGAGGGAAAAAAAAGCCTTAAAAATCAAATTCGTCGGCATCATCAAATTCCATATCATAAGATGCAGCATCAGTTCAAGTTTATTTAATATATTAAGTTTGATTAATTTTAACCGAGTTTGATCGAGTTTACTAATTTTTAAGTTTTTTTACTTGATTTAGCACGTTATATCTATGTTCACTTGTAAAATCATACGATTTTACAAGTTAATTCACGAGTTTGAATATTTGAAAACGTGTTTGGATTTATTTTAAAAATATATTTGTTTTTTAAAACCATTAAAATTGTTGTTTTCTTAATGTTTATTAATTGTTTTCATATAAAAATATATTTGATTTTTAAAATCATTAAAATTGTTGTTTTCTTAATGTTTTCTAATTGTTTTAATGTATTGATATTAAAAATAAAAATATATTTATTTTTAAAAAATATTAAAACAACTGTTTTCTTAGTATTTTTTAATTGTTTTAATATATTGATATTAAAATTAAAAAAATATAAAAATACTATTTATTATATTTTTAAATGAAAAATAATTTTAAAAAACACGTGACACTAAATACACTTAGTATTATATGCTACCTTGCCGGTTTTCGGCTTCGCGAAATACTTATTTGTTTGGAAATAATCGTTTGTACCTGGCCCCCTCCATACACTTTTTAATAAATAAATTGTAATAACTAAAGAATAATTTAGTCAACGAGAAAACGTACAAGGAAAAAAAATTGATATAAGATATGTAAGAGATTTAAGTTTATGTTTATCTTTTAAATTATTAATTTTATTTTTTAATGACATGATGAAATTTATTTCTAAAAATTTGTATATTTAAAATAAAAACAAAGCCATTAAAACGTGCTGTTTTCCCACATTTCTTTATATTATGCTGGTTCTAAAAATAATAAAATTTAAGACGCACCACAGTTAAATTTTTATAAATTAAAATATTTGAATCTTAAAAATTTATTATTTAATTAATATATTATTTAAATTTAAATCCAAGTTAATGCTAAATAAAATCATTAATTTACCGAGGTTATATGTGTTTTCAAATAACACTCGGATAAGTATAAAAAAAATGAGCTTCGTGCGGGCCAAATGGATGCCAGTGGCAATATCGTTATTCTTTAGAAATCCAGTGGCAATTCCATTCTCCCCTTCACGTCCTCGTTTCCATCGATGAAAACCAGCCTTTTAAAGGCACAAGGAAAGAAAACAGGGACACTAAAAGCCCTCTTCTTTTCATTTACTGTCGTAGACAGAGACGGTGGCTCAGAGAGATGTTGCTCAAGGTCTCGTGTAATGCAGCAGTAGCAGCATATGCAGGGGACCAAATCCAAGCCCAATGCAGAGTCCTGGGCCAATCGCCGACCAGACCCAACTTCCCTCGCCGTCGACGTGCTGTCGTTTTCTCCTCTCCGGTTGCTAAAGCCCCTCTGGTTCAGGCTGTGGTCTCTGAAGGACGGGCGAGTCGGGTCGAGTCCGGGTCAGGTGGCTTGGCGGATAGGCTCCGGTTAGGGAGCTTGGCGGAGGATGGGTTGTCTTATAAGGAGAAGTTTATAGTGAGGTGTTATGAGGTTGGGATTAACAAAACTGCTACTGTTGAGACCATTGCCAATCTCTTGCAGGTAAAAAGAAAATAAAATCTTTAATTTTCATTTTAATTTTCTTTCGGGTGTTTTTGTCTTGTATTTTTATTATTTTCATGCATTCATCGTTTTGCTGTGAATTTTGACGGAATTAATTCTTTTCTCTCTCTCTTTTTCCTTTCTGCTATTGAATTTTGGGTTCTGCATTGCCGTGTTTGATTTGAATTCTTGAAACTCATGCAAAATTTGAGATTTTGGCATTTGGGATTTTTAATTTTTGATAGTTTCTCTTACCTGCTCTCGTAAAGTTATAATTTTTGTTTATTATTATTATTATTATTATTATTATTGTTTGTTTGTTTGTTTACATTTTAGCGTTTGGAATGTTTTTGTCTATCCGGAGTCTGGATTTTGTATGGTTTTGGTTTTGGCCTGGATTTAGCAGCCTATTTTATGTGGAAATTTGTAAATTTATTCTGTGTCTTTCCCTTACTCTGTCAGATTCTATGCTTGTCTATTACTGGTCTCTATGGCTTGTCTGCACAAATTTTTTATTTGCTTTATATAATACTCCATGCTTATGGCATTTGTTTTGCTACCACTAATTTGAAAATTGGTTTCCAGCTCCCGTATGTTGACGGATGTTTGTTGAGTGCTAGTTGTGAATAATACTAACACTAATACTACTAATAATAAGATGTTGTTATTAGAGTTGTTGAGGAATGAAGGTTTGATTCAATTTCAAAAAATCCATATGTTTTGGGTGTAATATTGTGTGTGGAATTTGGACTGTAGGAGGTTGGATGCAATCATGCTCAGAGTGTTGGATATTCAACAGATGGATTTGCGACAACCACCACCATGAGGAAGTTGCATCTCATATGGGTGACAGCTCGCATGCACATTGAAATCTACAAATACCCAGCTTGGTGGGATTTGTTGTTTTTTCGTTGGCAATGTTCATTTGGTTTGGGCCTTGTTGTTACCTCCTGACTGTTAATATGAGGTATTGTTGCAGGAGTGATGTCGTTGAAATAGAGACTTGGTGCCAAGCTGAAGGAAGAATTGGAACCAGACGTGATTGGATTCTGAAGGAATGTGCCACTGGTCAAGTGATTGGGAGAGCTACAAGGTAACCTTTTAGCTGTCTTCGCTGTGCAACTTGCATCAGTAAAAGAACAGGAGAATTTAAATATCACAATAAAAGTTCAACATGCATGGCATATTTAATTAGATCTCAACTACATGGCCTATTAGCTTGTGTTATGAATTTAAATACAGCGTTTATTATTAGACTGTGATTCTTTACAGATTTCAATTCTATAACTTTTGTTCCTTGCCATCTAAGCTGCATCACAAACAGAAATTTGTTTTTGGACGCCACAGATCAGTGACATTTTACCCATTTTAAGTGTTGTGCTTCTTGTCTGAATATTTGCTTGCTTGATTGCCTGCTTACTAATGCCAGTACCACTTCTTTTAGTCAGTCTTTATTTGTTTTTTCTATAAATCTTCAGCCTTCATCGTATGTTCCAAGATTTTCTTCTAAAGGTCAAATTCACCTTTATTTTTCTGAACGGAGGTGTGTTATGAAAGCTGATC
This sequence comes from Populus nigra, assembly GCF_951802175.1. Lineage (NCBI taxonomy): Eukaryota > Viridiplantae > Streptophyta > Magnoliopsida > Malpighiales > Salicaceae > Populus > Populus nigra. Next base: position 23,610,955 of record NC_084855.1, on the reverse strand, counting down.
GTGTAAATTTCTGATTGTAGCAAGTGGGTGATGATGAACCAAGATACCAGGCGGTTTCAGAAAGTCTCTGATGATGTGCGGGCTGAGCACTTAGTTTTTGGTCCACGAGAGCTCAGGTATGGCATTCTTTGGTTTCTAGAGGCCTAATTCATCACCTCTCATCTTCCTCAATTCTTACCTTCTTTTATAATTTGACAATCTGAACATTTGGTACCTTTCTCATCCCTTATTCCTGCTGTTGTACTATCAATGCAACTAAATCTGGACAGTTTGAACATTTTGTAAACGAAAAAAGAAACGAGTTTTTGTTGATATAAAAAATAACTATTTTGAACATGTGTTCAAAACCAACTCTGACCTCCGCCCATGCAAATGACAATATCTTGGTGTTACTGGTCTAATTTACAATTCCAAGATTACAATTTTCTCTGATTTGGAATTATGATGCTCTCATGCCATAGTTCTCGGAAATAAGTTGTAAGTCTGGGGTGATTGTTATTTATGTCAGCTAAGAATGCTTTGTTTGTATTTTATTGTTTTTATCATCTATGATTTGGAAATCCAAGGTGATGTATCACCAAACTTGGACAATAAAATCTACAGCTTTCCAGAAAATATAGTTTATTTTGAGATGAAATGTGGATCATTTCAAAATTTCTTTCTAATTTTTTATATTTATAGATTGGCATTTCCAGAGGATAATAATCGCAGCTTGAAGAAAATTTCCAAACTTGAAGATCCTGCTCAACATTCCAGGCTGGGACTTGTGGTAAGATGTTTGGTTAATCTGAAGGTCTATCAATTTCATTCCAAGTTCTAAATGCATTTTTGGAATTTGCAGCCCAGAAGAGCAGATCTGGACATGAATCAGCATGTTAATAATGTGGCCTATATCGGATGGGTTCTGGAGGTCTGTAACTGAGCATTCTGGAATGGTTTCTCTTGGTTTTTCTGGCCATTATTAGCTGCTGCCTCTGATTAATTTTGTATATTTTCTTCATGATAGAGCTTGCCTCAAGAAATTATTGACACCCACGAACTACAAGCAATCACCTTGGATTACAGAAGGGAGTGCCAGCATGATGATGTCGTTGACTCCCTCACCAGTTTGGAACCTATTAAGGAATCTGGAGCAGTCTCAGAGCTTCGAGGAATCAATGGATCTGCTACTGCAACTGCTAACAATCAAGAGTGTCTTAACTTTCTGCATCTGCTAAGATTATCAAGGGATGGGCTTGAAATAAACCGTGGCCGAACTGAGTGGAGAAAGAAACCTGCTCTATGAAGAGAAAGTAGATATCTGGCAGCACTCTGTGCAGATAGATAGAAACCTGCCAGGTGACGAGAGAACACATATCTCTGGTCGTGCTGAGCAGAGAAAGAAATAACCTGCCGGATGAAGAGAAGATTTAGATTTTTGTACTATTTCATGCTCCAATCACTTTTTCACGGTGTCTTTCTTTTTTTCTTTCCTTTCTTTTTGTCTCTGAAAAAAGAACTACAGGGACTTTGTTCTAATTTTGTTCTGTTAGGTTACAGATTGCTGTGGAACTTAATAAATGGATTGTTTGGACTTGGTGAATATCATGATCTTTGTTACACCCACCTCGAATGCTCCATCAATCAATTGTACTGAGTTCTCCTAATGCTTCATCTCTCGCGTTCTCTCCCCACAATCTTGTCTCGTTACTGTTACAGGTCAGAAAAGAAATTAGAAGCGATTTTGGTTTCGTAGCCGGGGAACAGACAGGGACATACACCATCCTGACTTCAACATTTAGTTCATTAGTTGGCTAATTGATGCATGTTACACACTCCTGTAACATTTTCAGTTCTATCTTACTTGGGCTGGGATTAAAACACCTTGTTCATGGATGCGTCTCCAGTCTTTCTGCAATGTTATCTTTGTTCCAAGTTCTTGCAAGTTAAACCATGGTAGCTATAAGGCCCAGGTTATTGTGGATCAGCGGCTGGGTGGGTTTTTAATAAAACAATATCGTTTGGGATAATCGTTGACGGGTTCTCATCCAAGTTTACATCGGGTAATGGGTATTGAAGTTGGTTGGATTAAGTTCCTCTCAAATTAACGCCAAGATTTCAACAAGATGAAGAAGATTCAGGAACAATCTGCTCAATTACTTCAATACAAGTAAGCATTGATTGACAACTTGAACGGATGCTAAAACTTATAAGACAACAAGCTACGATAACAACAGACAAGAGTGGTTTGGTTAGACCTGGAAAAGATCATCTATGAATCAACTTACTACATACAGTCTGCTGTCATTGCCTTGAATGCAGCCAGATGGGCACGATTACTACCACCAAATTTTTTTACAGTTAGATTGCTGCCTACTGAATTCTTAGCTAACATTCAACCTCCATTCAATCATCTAATGGTCAGAGTCTTTTTTAGGTAACAGGTCATGCAGAAGTTCACAAGCAATCTTCAGTTTGATACATTTAATCCAGAGCGCCACGAGGCCATCAATGAAGTTGCTATATATTTCTGTCGAGGTTCCTCAGAGCAACCTATATTAAAACCTTAAACAGAAATTGATAAACCATGGAGACATGGGCTCTTGTTTCAGTATGGAGTTATAATTTCTGCACCCAATGCATTCAGCTATTAACATCACTCTAGGTCCTGTCTGCTTTTGCGGTGCGTTCTCCATTTTGCCCCAACTAGTTTTGAAATCTTGGTTAAAAAAAAAGAAAGTCTTAAACTTATTTTTTCAAACTGCAATTGTAAAAAACTACGGTAATGCCAAACACCGACTTAATCAAATAACTAGTGATGCCTTCTTTCTACCAAATCGGCAAAATAAAATGCAGTGGATTTGGAAACAGATTCTCAGCAAGAAAAGGAGAGTGAGACTTTTAGATCAACTACGCTGCCATGGGAAGAGATATTTAGGCCTGGCTTGTTTTGATTTTCTTTCATGTAGCATTTCTTGCAGGCTGTGGTATTACTGAAGGAGCAAGAAACTTGGGAATGACAGAAGAGGTCTGCAATCCTCAGACTTTCCTAGGAGGTATTTTGGGCCCAGGCTGGGGATGAGGCTGGCCATTTAAGGGCTTGCCGGAGGGTGGGGGAACTGTGCTGTGGTGGTATACCAGGCTGGGGTTGGAGCTTCCATAAGGCGGAGCTGGCTGGACCAGAAGATGAAGCTGAGGGAGGTGCTGAGCATGGCAAGTTTCCTGCATATTATGGGGGGTGCCATTGGCCAAACCCCATGAAAGCATGCCTTTTATTCAGTGTCGTCATGAGGTCATCAATCAAATATAGTATAGACCAAATAATGAGTTAAGTGTGTGTTTTTTTTTTATTGTTGTGTATATTGTATTTTAAAAGTTTTTTTAATTAAAAATATATTTTTTAGAATTTTTATTTTATTTTTAACATTAAAAAAATTAATTTATTAAAAAATACCTAAAAAATATTAAATTTAATGTTTTTTAAATAAAAAAATTAAAAAAACAAAAACTATCACTGTTTATCAGATTAATTTTGAGTGATGATAGACGAGAGTTGAGACTATTAAATAAAGATTATATTTGTTTTTGTGTTTTAAAAATATTTAAAAAATAATAATTTTTTTTACTTCAAATTAATATTTTTTTGGTGTGTTTAGATTATTTTGATGTGCTAATATAAAAATAATTTTTAAAAATAAAAAAAATATTATTTTAATATATTTTTAAATAAAAAATATTTAAAAAAAAAAATCATAAACATACTTTAAAATAAATATCGCACGTGCAATAATTTATGGTGGCCGCATTTGCTACTGCAGCAGATCTTTAGCTCGGTATGACTTTATTCTGACAACACTTGTACTCTTCAAATACTGTTTAGTGTTTAGTTAACACTATATCGTTATTATTGCACACGTTACGTGACAGGTTAGATTAAAAAAAAATTAATATAAAAAAATATTTAAATATTGATAATATGTTTTTTAATAAAAAAAATATAAATTGATTTGATGTATCCTAATCAACTTAAAAATTTTAATAATAACTCAAACATCCGATAAAAGTATAGATTGACTAAAAAAAATTAAGATAATATTTTTAAAAAATATTAAAATGACAACTTACTGGATCAACTCGAATTAACTTGGGTTAATCTCCCAAATTCGTTATCCAGGTCATGAGACCCTAATAACCTTATAAAAAAACAAATATTTTTTTTATTAAACTCAATTCTTAATCAACCTAATATTGAATGATGAAATTAAAAAAAAAATCAACTAAAAAATTAAGCCAAGTCAACTAGGAACCAGGGTTAACATGTCAAATCTAAGTTATGAGACCGAGACAATCACATAGAAATAAAATTAAAAAAATAATTACAAAACTCAATTCTCAATCAATCAAATGTTAAAAAATCAATTAAAAATAAAAATAAAAAACCACCCAGGTCAATCGACCAACCCGTGACCTGGGTCATGAAACCGGAATAACATCATAGAACGCAACTCAATAATGAAGGATGAAATTAAAAAACAAAATAATTAAAAAGGACAAAAAAAACCCCGAGTAAACAAGTTTAACTCGTGACCCAGGTCATAAGATCATGATAACCACGTAAAAAGAAAGAAAAAATTACGAATGATGAAATTGAAAAAAAAATCAATTAAAAAAAATAAGAAAAACTTGAGTCAATTTGACTAATTCGCAAAACTCAGGACCCGAAGCATGAAACTGTGGTAGCCTTGTAGAAAGAAAATTAAAAAAACAATATGAATCTCAATTCTCAATCAACTCAATGATGAAGGATGATGTTGAAAAAAAATAATTAAAAATGACAAAAAAATAACTCGAGTTGACACGGCTAAACAATAATCATAAAAACTTGCAACCTGAGTTATGAGGCTAAGATACCTTTATAGAAAGCAAATTGAAATAAATTATGAAGTTCAATACCCAATAAATCTAATGTTAGAGGATGAAATAAAAAAAATAAAAATAAAAAATCCTTAAGAATTTTGAGGGCTAAAATGAAAAAAGCCTTGACATTTTACTCTTTATTGCTACAATGAAATAGTAAGGCCTTTTAATACATGTTAATCTTATGGTGTTTAGTTAATATCTTACAGACATAAGACACAAAGATAATTATAATAGAGATTACATTCATGTCTTTTTCTAATAAAAAATTATTTCAAAATTAACCAAAGATAATTTTATTTTTATATCTTTATCTCTCAAATTAAATATTTTTTTTTAATCTTTTCTACATATGTGTCTTCAACGCAACCTTAATCTTAGATGAATATTTGGTTTCATGGATAAGAAATTGCATCATAAATTACTTGAATATGTCCTTGACTGACTTTTCCATTTATAAAACCATTCCTTATAGAAAATCCATCAATATAAGATAATTTTAAAATATAGGTTGCAAAATAATTTATGCAAATAAAGAATTATATTTATTTTAATTTATTCATGGTTTGATATTTATATATGATCAAATTACAAGATTTTCATAAATACAATATCATATGACAAAGATATCATTACTATATATATATATATATATATATATATAGTACGAAAATAGAAGTAAGAACTGTGTTTTTCAATACATTTTAAAAAAATTAAAAGGTATGGTAAAAATACTATTCCCGTGGATACATTGCACTGTGAACAAGAGTAATGCTTTCACCTTCTTATCCTTTAAAAATACTCAAAAGCTAATGGTTGAGGATAAAATTGTCATTGTCATTGGACTGTTTTGGCATTTTAAAGTTGATTAGGGACAAAACATGTATTTTACCTTCTAAATGCATTGTAAAATGACATCAATGCCCTTAAAAGTAAGAAATGGTTAGGCTAGGTTATTTTTTTTTATTTTTCATATAAAAATACACAGTAAAATAATAATTATTTAACCTTTACAGTAAAAAAAATTAATTGACAAAAGAGGTGTTTTTGTCTTTTTTTAATGATAAACACGGTAAAAACACTTAACTATCCTTAAAGTTTAAATTCTTAAACCTTGGGCCAGATGATATTTTTGTCATTGTGCTACTTTTGTTTTAATAATGGGTTAGGCTATGGTAGTTTAGCCTTTTAATAAATAAAAATTATTTTAAAAAAATCATGCTAACACATGTTGAACACAAGTTAGCATGTTAATCTTTTGTTGTTTTTAGACAATGCTTGAAGTTAATTCTAGTGACAAAAGTACCATTTCATTGCATTTTTGATATTTTTTCCATAACCTTGCAGCGCATGCATTGAAAAGATTTCTGGTTTAGCATTAACAATTATTTATTTTTTCTTGTTTCTTTCATCTCTCTTTTTTAAGCGTGTGTGCTCTACCCTTCAATTTTTCAATTCAACCTCTAAACATCTTTTTTCTTTTTAATTAAGTTTGTGTTCTTTTAGTTATTATTTATTTTATTTGAAATAATTTATGAAATTGAGTTATCTTGGATATTTTTATTTATTGTTCTTTGTTAAATTTATTTATTTTAAATTATTCTTGAATTTAATAAAATTAATTATCTAAACATAGAATGATGCCCACTTCCTTTTGTTTTGTCCGATTTGCTCTTTTGTGATGTTGTTTTAGCAACCCAAGTAACTTTTTTTTTGTCATGCATCTTTTTACGGTAAAGTTTAAATCGTCTTAATTTTTTTTATGGTGGACAATGTACATTGGAGTGATGGTAAATCTCAAGTTATTTGTTCTTTTCTTTGTTTTTTTTTTGGGATATGATATCAATGACTCATTTACTTGTGTTAATTGTTTCATTTACTTTTGTTATTTGTTGACAAATATATTTTTTACAGTTCATCGGCTATTATTACCTAATTATTAGATTACCCATTAGATTCTTAAAAGTCAAGTCAGCAACTCGAGTATCATGTTTTTCTTATTTCTTTAGATACACTACAATTATTTGAGCATCTTGGCCACCGACAGCTAGCACCGGTAGCCAATCCTATTCTACCTGTAAAGAGTGAGTCTGGGATTCCCTTTTCACTTCGCAATTCTTGTTTACTTTGTTTCTCGGCTTTTGCTTCAATTTCGTCACACAATCACTATAATTGATGATTTCTATTCACGTGGGAGTTCATAAAATAGAACTGCCGTCGCATAAAGCCAAAAAGGTAGCAGTGCTTCGGAGTTCAGCTTGTAACCGTGACTTCGTGGATACACTCCCAATGATTATACTCAGGAGAGTTTTTTAAAATAATTTTTTATTCTTAAATGTATTAAAATAATTTTATTTTTATTTTTTTAATACATCAAGAATTTAAGAAAATACTTGAAAAAAAATCAATCTCATGTTTTTTCAAGTTAAAAACTCTAAAATACAGAAACACTCCCGTCTCTAGACTACATTACTTTGACGGCAGATTGCTGGGACTCACGAACTGTCCCTCCTACATAGATGCTTGTGGATATCCATAGAATATCTGTAACTTATATATAGCATAGGACTTCAATATTCAATTTACTTCCTAAATGTCACAAAATCTCCATTGCCATCTTGCGCTGCGCATCTCAGCCAACACAGCAAAGGAAAACAGACTGATGATCCAGCATATAAGCATCCATTAAACATAAATTTTATTCCAATAACACCAACTATTGACACAAAGCATTGTTCATCTTGAGCCGCACAATAAGTTTGATAAATTCCTTCATGCGAAAAATTAGGATCCACCAAAATGCTATAACCATTGTTCCATCTCTCCTTTGATTTAACCCTGTTGCAGTAGAGGGAGAAAAAGGTTATGGCTGTTTAGACATGAGGTAAACTGAACTACTTCAAAATCTCAAAGCAAACATCATCTTTATCTCATAGAAAACACATGCTCAGTAAATTTGCATCATAGTTTGAATTGATGGGATTGAGGAAGTTGCATTTCAATATATATGTGATGTTAATGAGCCTCAAATCTCTCATTTTCCATTTTAACAGTAGTATTTTGCCAGGAATGCCCTCGGCAATTAAAATCAGGAGCACCATTATGCTTTTGAAACCTATAATCTTGAGGTGACGGTGCATATGCATGTTCGTGGATCTGTACCAATAGATATTGCATCTCTTCCCTGTTACTTCAACTTCTTTACTGACCACTAGAGGAAATAGTGCAATGCAGGAAACTTACATAAACAGTAATTGAATGTGAGAATCGAAATCAACTGGTTGCTGGGAGGAACACTCTAATAAGCTCTTTAGTAGTGACTCTTTTCCTACAAGTAGGGCATTTGGCCTGTCTTTTGATTGCGTCTGATATGCAAGTCTTACAAAATATGTGTCCGCATTTTGTTGACATCTCCTCGACCAATGGACACAAGCAAATCGGGCAGTTGAAGGTTGGCTCCTTTGGCGGCAGGGTCTGCACATTCTCCCTCTGGCAAAAAAGTAAAACAGTGAGCATCAGAGTTTCAAAATTCATGTATGCATTACATGCCTATGCAGGCACATCAGCACACACGCACAAAAAACAAAAAAAAACCAGAGAGACCCTTGATCATTATTCCAATATTATTCTTTTATATCTCCACTGTAACTCTAAAATCAAAACAAAATCACAACTTGATCAATTATTCCAATATTATTCTTTTATATCTGCGCTGTAACTCTAAAATCAAAACAAAATTACAAATATTAAAAGGCATCCAAGGTCCAGAATACCTAGAATAACAATCAGAATAATCTCCTAGCATGAATGCAAAGGGGGTTAACTATTAAGCACCTAAAAGCAGTGCGTATGTATCAAGCTCCGATCGCAGACATAAAAAGCCATTAAGACATCCTTAAGATTATTGAAAACGGTTGCATTACTTGCAACATCTCAAGTCATTTATCAATAGGAACAGGAACTACTATAGGAGCAGCTATGAGGGCACATTACCTTAGAGCTACTGCTGCTACTTCCGCCTTCCAAGTTGATATAAAGATCACAATTGATGATCGTTTGATTCGGCGGAACCCTTCTACGCTTATTGTGAGTGAATCGCCCTACAGTACACACAAACAGACAATAAGAAAAACATGTGCACTTTAAAAAAACACAAAGCAACAATTCCATTAACAGAATACACCCACCACCTGACTCTACATCAACGACCGCAGCCCTCCGGGAATTGTTCTTAGCCTGAAATTAAATGATAATAATAAGAAGAAATAGTAAGAAAGTAACAAACTCTCTCTCAAGTTCAATTGAAGAGAAAGTACCTGAGCAAACGCTCTGGCCGACGATTCGACGACGTCGTCGTCGTCGTCGATAGCATCAACATCAATAGTAGGAGGCGGCAAAGACGGTCCTTGTCCGTTTCGTTGGTGGCTTGCTTGCACTCCTTGAGGAGGTTCAATGCGGGTGGTCGAAGTCCCTTCTTCATCTCTTCCATCAATCGGAGGAACGTTTAAGTCCAGCACGGTCTTCCTTCGCCGATATCCTCTTAAAGGAGGACTCTTCACGCCCTGAGTCTGGCCGCTCATGCTCGATCAACAAGCTTCGATCGTACAAAAAACCACAGCTCGCAAACGATTGAGAGAAATTAGGGGAAAATCGAAGGGAAAGCAATCCGATCAAATCGAATTAGAGAGAATAAAAGTCGAAATTTAAATTGGGAGGTGTTTATTAGGGTTTTGAAAAATAGCGATGAGGAGGAGAGAGATAGATATGTGAGAGACTGTTGGTTGAAGAAGGTAAACAAGAGGCGCTGCTAATAAGGGAGAGGGAGAGGGAGAGGGAGAGCAGGTGCGTCCGGGTAGTCGTCTGGGTCTTTGACACGGAGGTCGGTGATGGGGTTGAGGATGTGTGCACGTGGCCCATTCGTCAGCTGTTACGTGTATGCTATTAGACGTGAAATGAAAAAAAAAAAAAAACAAATTGCTTGGGGCCTTGCAATGGAAGCCCGGGTCCAATCCGGGCGACTATCGGCTCAAGTTTGGATTAAAAAATTAATTAAATTATTTTTTTATTTTTTAAATTAAATTTAACTAAGTGGAACTAAATTGATTGGTTTGGTTAGGTTTTATATATGTTAAAATAAATTAAATATAATTTGAATTAACAAGTCTTTGTTGTAGCTATATTTGAAAGATTTTGATTATGAACTTTTAATTTTGCTATTTTTGAAAACATTTACAGAAACAATCAATTGAGATACAAATTATGTTGGTTTTTTTAGTTGTCAAGATTTAAAATAAAAATTATACCAAACCGCTTATTCTTCATTTTTAATAGAAATAATCAAATAAATTTTGATTTATTTTCAAATGTGTTATTGCATAGCTCAAGGGAATTTTTCAAATGAATAATATCATTATGCCAATTTGAATTAAATGTTTTTTTTCTTCTAAAAAGACATGTGATATTATACGGGAATATAATACACACAAATTAGAACCAAAAGGACATAATAAATATTTGTCGTATTAGATAATAATATAAATTATATTTTAGAATTGAGTTCTCACCTAACAACTTAAATTTTTAAATTAAGGTAATTCATTAATTTGTTATCAGAGTTTGATAATTAAATGATCATAAGTTTGATCTAAAATTGAATAGACAAATTCTAATGAATCATTGATTCATCTAGTATCTAAATATATGATTAATTTAAAAATTTACTAGATCAAAAATTTATGATGTTAAAAAAAATTATAAATTCACTTGTTCAATAAATTTCTTGAGTGTTCTAATTCATCTAAGGCATGAAAATAACTCGAAGCATGGACCTAATTTATAGATACTTTTCTTAAAAAAAAAAACATTGGAATACATCTGATTTTTTGTTTATCAACAAAAACCCGTACTAAAAAAAGGTCAGGATTTCAACTATGGAATTTTCTTATCCAAGTATATATTATCTTCACCACGAATTTTTTTCTTGACTAACAATATTTGCAGTTTTACCAATATTTGCGGGTTTCTTGATTGTTGTTTTCCCTTGTAGAGGAAATAAGGTGATTAGGTGGTATAATTAGGTGGTATACTACACACAATGTAGTGTAAATATGTACAAATACAAATTTAAATAAAAAATAATATAAATTATATTTTATAATCTTATTCGACAAGATCATTTATATAAAAATAAATGGAGTCATACATATCCATTTTAATCGGTATATTCTTATATCCATGTACAACTTAATCTTTTTCTCAATTCTTTTTCCTTGTTTGAGAAATTAAAATAGAATAGAAATGTAGATAAGAGAAAAAACTGATGAGAAGAGACGTCATTCCTTGACTGAGAATGATGGTCAAGAGACTATTTACTTATTTTTTATTATTAATTTCTTTTGTAAAATATAATGTCTAAGTAACTCACTAAACGCACAGTGTATTGGTAGCTATATGCATAAAAATTCAAATAGCACCTGAGATTTGCTCCCTTTTCATTTGCCATAAACACTGATCTTAAATCATATTACTGGGTTGTGTAGTAAAGAAAACCTAGTTGATTATATGATTTAATGTTTTTTTTTATTGTCTAGGCTTATTTTAAGTGTTCAAATGTCAACCTTCAGAGGCAATTTCTGCTTGATGCACAAAGATGGGTGATAATAATCGTTGCAATTCATTCCCCTACACTTTTTTGAGTGATAATTGCTCATTCACCTCTTTCTGTGAATATTGTTTTAAAACTCGGACAAATCTGATAAATCAATTTAGATTTTAAACTAATTTAGATTAAAAAATTTAGAGAAAAAAAGTTAATTAACCTGGTTTAAAACCCAGCAGCTATTAACTCATTGACTCTTTTTTTTTTTAAATTTTCTAGGGTTAAAATGATGTTTTGATTATTTTTTATATATAAAAATTATTTATTGACTCTTCCAACACTTTACCTTACCCTATTCGAGTTTTAAAACTATGCCTTCATCAACAACTGTTTTCAATAAGGTGACACTTGGTGACTTGTTTGAGACATGCTACAGATGAAGGCAAAACCATCAGAGTCGGGCATTTTGCAAGGTGTAAGCGATCATGAAAATTTGTTGCATGGAGCTGGGAGGTTTACAAAGCCACACTCACATTAGGCAACAACAATTTGCGGCCTCAAAGTTTTCCAAGTGCCACAAGATCATGATTCAAATGCTGCAACTGTTGCATAAACTCGATCAATGCAGACCATATGTCTATCGAAGTGTGCCCAGTACAGTAAATAATCACAAAAAGGGGTGTTTACCATATCAATCAAAGCTGAAATTACTGTAATTGAATTGACAAGGTTCTCAATTTATTCTTTAAAAGTTACTGGCTCGAGTTTCACAAATCTTATGCTTACTAGAGGTTTACATGATCATTAACTTCAAGACCTGTAAGATTAGTCGAGGTATACACAAACTGATCCAGACACTCACGTTAATAATAAAAAAAAACTGAAACTACTTTGATTAATGTCAAATGATTCTTACTCCTTTTGAAGCATGGAGCCCTCCGTTGAATTAGACATATATCTTGTTTATTTTTGCGTTTAAAAAACACTTTTGAAAAAAATTAAAAATTTATTATTTTTTTCTTTGCTTCAAATTAATATATATATTTTTTATTTTTTTAAATTATTTTGACATGTTGATATCAAAGATGATTTTTTAAAAATAAAAAAAATATTATTTTGATATATTTTTGAGTAAAAAATACTTTGAAAAACAATCACAACCACACTCCCAAACCCACGGAGAAGAACCACCAAACACTAGCAAGAAAGAGGGAAAACACTTCAACTTGGTAAAGATCTGATGGGAAGACTATGGCAGTCGGTCCATGGTGTTTGAGAAAGGTAATTATATAGGCAATTTAGAAGGACTTCTGCCAGCAAATGTCAGTTCTCATCAATCAAAGAATGAGTAATTCTGGCCGAAGTTGGTACAGTTACAAAGAAGAACGATGCAAGCACAAAGAAAAACATAATATCTAGATTCAAATAAAAGAATCTCTATGAGGTTCTTTATAGCCAAATATAATAGTGAAACTGGAAGCTAAATAACAGACTTCGGTGAAAATCATGTAAAAGTAAAAACAATAAGGAATTAAGGAGGACTACATTTCCATTACACATTCTGTTTACCATCACAAAGTCCACACAAATAAAGAGGTTACTCCACGAAGTGATCCTCCAAAGTATCTACAAGCCCCACAAACCTCATAATTTACCACAATTTGAAATGCCTCAGTTTCGGCCCCATGGAAAGCAGCAAAACTGAAAAATAGGGCAAGAAGTTAGTGTTATGTATATAAATGATATGATCCTCAAAAGAACAAGAGATTATGCACTTAGTAATAGACAGAGAGTCATGACATACCTTAGCGCTGTCACTTGGGGTTTGCTTACGATCATAGGCATGGGAAGACTCGGTAGGCATGCCAGGCATCTTCCCTTCCCCAATTTGCTTTTCCTCCCTCACTTTGTTGAAAATGTGAGTGTAACCATCAGCTGATGAAGGGTTGTTCTCATCCCAGTCACCAAATTTCGGAACAGCAGCTCCCTTATCAGGCTGCCACACCAGGAATAACATAATCAAGAACAACTTTTGACAAAGATTTTATCCAGATCACAATACTGAAAGAAAAAAAAAAGACCAAGAGGTGCTTCAAGAAATTCTTCATTTTGGTTTTGTTGACTAAAAATGGAGCTAAAATCAAGAGAAAAGAGAAAAGCATCACATAAGAGTAGCTCAGAAAAGCAAGCTTGACGTATTCATATTTCACAAGGAAAAGACTAAACCATCAATGATGTAAGCTTGAGTGGAAAGACTTTGTTTACAGGTAACTTCTGATGGAGATAGGTGTTTGATTAGAAAGAAGAAAAAGGGTTGCAAATGTTTCAGCAGACAAAAAAAAAAAGAAGCTGAACAAATCCACAAAAAGGAAGATGCGTAGGGAAAAGGAGATAAAATTTACACTTTCATCGCCTTTTGGTCTCAGTCGGGATCTTCCAGGAGTTCCTTGAATACCCTCGTTTGAATTTTTTCCTTCCCAGGAAGGTGATGGAGCTCCACTGTTTCTCCCAGAAATCCTGGCATGGTTATGGATTGGGGATTGCTCCATACTGTTTTCAGACCCAATACTGTATCTTGCCGGTCGTTTATGGGCTTCACCAAAGCTTGGTCCCCGTCCCCCATAACGTTGAGGGGCTGGGTCATAACTAGCTCTGCGGTTCAAATTTTCATTGCGTGCTGGAGAATTAGAGAACTGTTTCAGATCACTTTCTTCCCTGCTCGTTCTATGCTCATGTGCTTGTCTAACAGCTCCCTGCCCTGCTGCTTCCTCTGGTGGAGCTTTGGCTCTAAAAGGAGGGGCTTGATCTGGAGCTGCATAATCAGAAACTAAATCGGGGTTCTCCTGGGGATCATTTGGATTTATCATCTTCCCTCCGGTTCGGCCCTTCCTAGCCTTGTCAAAATAGGCTGTATATGGAACATTCTCTTCACTTTCCCAATTACCAAACTTTGGTACATGTGAACGTTGCTGAGAAAAAAAGAGAGATTGTTATACCAACTATAAAGAAGAACCCTTGTGCAGGCAGCTAACTTTTCATCCATGAAAACACGCCACTCCATCATTAATGACACTTCCATGAAGTAGCAAATATCACACAGGTCACAGTTGGTGAATCCTTGTAGGCTAATCCATGAGGAATAATGGCGAGTTCTAAATATTCAAAGTCACTCCAAATATGAGTCATGAAAGACTGTATAGCCGTACAACATATACTTTATTTTCTCTATAATGCACAATCATAGCACAGATCAGACAGTAGTATCGAACTGCAGAAAGTCCATGTAGTTAAAAAGTTTTTATACATCTCATGTCTGTAAACTTATGAATGCATACCCAGTGACCTAGACAACTTCAAATTGCAGTCTGATGAAAGTTCCACACATCTGTGTAATCTGAAAGTGAGCTTATATTTTGACTTTCTTGTCAATGAAAAAGGTGCGCAGGAAAAAGAGGATAAGATGAAAAGGAAAGAATCCACATGAAAAGAATAACTTGCAGCTTTTTGCAATTTGGATACCTGGTTAGCGGGATATGTTCTCTAATCAAGAGGAAAAATATACCATAAATCAAGCTTCCAACGAGGAAAGGAAAAGAGGTACAAATCAAGGTTGCAAAGTAGAAAGGTCTACAGGTTTCTCCTATTGTAACCACAAAACCTTCAGCTTGAACACTGCCAATTACAAAATTTTGAGCTAGAAAGTTCAGATCAGAATCAGGGATTGATGACACAATTATGACTGCTCAGTTGGAGAGCAAGTATTGTGGTTGTTTTAGAGATGAGTGGGACTAGTCTTTCATCCATATTCCAGGAATCAAGTATGCTTACAGCATAAAGAAGGGGCTATTCTACTAATGCTCTCCATGCTTCACCTCTTCACCAGAGATACTGTTGATCAGAATAATATCCTATGATTTGAATGGAAAAGGGCACAAGTATGGCATACTTACAGCTATTAAAGAGATAATGAGTAACTTGTAATGCTAACCATGTTGCCCTCGATCACCTACCATAGATATATTGGAAACAAATCTGAAAACATGAATCCACTTCTATACTTCGATGATGCTTGTTCTAGGGTAACCAAGGAAGTAGTCTTCATCCCATAAGAGGAGTTTTCTTCTTTATTGATCTTATCAGTTACATATCTTAAGTGGAAATGGTTTAAAAATCTCAGAACAAAGTCATATTTCTCTAAAAACTTCCATCTTAGAAGAGGCAAGAGAACGCTTTCACACACACACACATTCAAGCCTTCCATCGTAGAAGAGGCAAGATAGTGCTTTCACACACACTAAAAACTTCCATCGTAGAAGAGGCAGGAGAATGCTTTCACACACACAAGCACAAGCGCACAGACACACACACATGTATATTTAGAGGGGGTGCTAATCAAGCAGCGTTGCCCGAAGTCTTAGGCCAATCAAAGCACACCATAAGCAGAAACTCGGCAAATAAGTTTCATCATAAGCAAATTTAGTTAGCCAGCAATGGATTGCCACCTAAAGTCAACTCATACCCCATGTCATTTGAGAATTATTTTCAAATTTCAATATCAAAATTAGGCAAGCCATGTATTTCATCAATCAAAAGAACTAGCAATTCTTGGTCCTTCAGGAATAAAACACCCTTTTTTCTTCAATTGCCAAAACTGGAGCATTGCCAATCAATCAACACAAAGACAATCAACCATAAACCACACAGATTAGACAAACCCTTTTTAGTCCTTAAAGATTAAAGCACAACTAGAACATAATACAAACATACACACACACAGAGTGAAATCCAAGCTACAATAAGCACAGAAAGATAAAATTAAGGGAAAACAGAAGAACTTACTGCCATTTCTCTCTGAACCAAGAAGCCTGGATTGATGAAACCCAGAAACCAAACGCAAAGACTAACCCTTCAACAAAACTCAACCTTTTATGTAATAAAATCAAGTTCTGTTAGAATTACAGCTCCTTCGGAGAACCCTTCAAAGACCCCAGCAAGAAAGAGAGAGAGAGAGGGAGCTTAAGTTGAATAGATAGACTTTTCAGAGAGAAAGAGCGTGTTTAGAGAGAGGGCGAGAGGGGGGGGGGGGGGTTATCAACCATTGACCAGAGCAACCGGTAATGTTTGACAATTCTTCTCTCTTTCTCCTCTCTTCTCTCTGTAAAAAACGAAAGAACAAGGACAAATTAAATTGAAGTCTCTGTTTCTTCTCAGTTTCAAGTGTCCCTGTCTCCAAGTCAGTCATCGTATGTACTGTTCCCAGCATGTACATACGATCCATGAATACGGTATTCTTTCTTTGCCAGAGATATTTCTCTTCCTTCCAGGTCATGTTGAATGTCGTGGTTATTGAGATCAAGCATCCTTGTACTTCTGCATTTCTCTCAATTTGGTCCTCTATCAATTAATTTTTTTTAATATGACCCTTTTACTTATCTTCTGCTACTTCAATAGGCCCTCCCATCAAAATTTAAACGTTGAATGTTAAGTTCGCCTTACCAACGAGATCCATAGTGTATTTTTTTCTCTTTTAATTTAGGATTTAAATTGGCTTGATTTGTCTATTTATACTACAATTTTATTGTAAAATCCTATCATGAAAACTATAAATTCCCAATTTTAAAATTAAATTGAGGTGTGATTATATAACTCAAACCAGCTAAAAGAGTCATATTAAAAAAATTAATTGATCGAGGATCACATCGAGAAAGTGTAGAAGTATAGGGACTTATGGAGCTTATTAAGCCATTGACGTGGAGGAAATGGGTTGGGGTTCTGGCACTAGCAGTTTTAATTTTTTTTTTTCTTTTGAAAATAAGATAATAAATTAATTATAGTAGCAGTCCATGAATTAATTACCTTAACGGCGTGACCAACTGTTGTTGGCGGCTGACCACCTCAACTTCAACCGTAAGAGTTAGCGGAAGTCTTGTCTGATTCTGCTGAAACATCTCTGCTGACTTTTCTTTACCATTATTATTCTTTTCTTTTTAGCTTTTTTTTTTTTTTTTTTTTTTCTATATTGAGCTGTTCAAACTTCGGCTCCCCCAACTTGTCTAATTATTGTGGCGTTTTAACATCGTTTTATTAAAATATAGATTATTCCGTACAATTTAGAACCCAAATCATTAGCTAGGCTGAAATGCCTTTTTATTTTTTATTTTTTAAAATTCATCACTTGTTTTGGCCTAAAGTTCCTTAAAATGACATAATAGAGTTATATGATTACTTTATGCTTGGTTGGTATTATAGGATATAGTATATTTTAAAATATTTTTAATTGAAATTATATTAAATTAATTTTTTATTTTTGATATCAGCATATTAATATAATCTAAAAATATTTTTTAAAAATTAATCTGATACTTTTTTATACTAAAAACACTTTAAAAGACAGATTATAACATAAAAACAAACATTCACTTAAAAAAAAAATTCTTAAAATTTACAAGTTATAATTTATCATAGTTTAAGATGAAAAAACAAGTTTAAACAATATAAAACTAAATAATTTTAAAACTATGTCCAACCTATAAAAATCTTCGACCGCCCTCACCGTAATATCAAACGAAAACCTAAACATTAAACACCAACACATTGTTTCAAGGTTTGTTTAAAATTTCTTTTCACAAAATCTATGTATAGACGGAGCCTTTATGTTTTCACACTCGTACATACAAGAGATGGAACTAGGGGCGCGTGACACCACGAGCTTCTGAAAATCTTACTTCTAGTTCTCAAATTTTAAGCTTTTAATTATATCTTTCAGTTTTATATGTTTTGTATATAAAAAATCATTTATTTTCTTATTCTTTCATCTTTAAAATCATGCTTACGTGCATTTTAAAAATATATTGAACTTAGAAATACATTAAATTAATATTTTTTAAATAATTTTAATATGCTGATATTAAAAAATTAAAAAAAATTATTTTAATATATTTTCAATCAAAAAATATTTTTTAAAAATATTATAAAACATAAATCAAATATACACTCAAATATATATATATAGCCACGATTGAAAGAAAGAAATGGCGACGAAATCTTCTCTTGACAGCGCGTGTAAACTTCTGGTGAGTTGTTTGGAGTTATTGATGATGATTGCCTTTTCGTGGATGAGAAAATTTTGAAAGAGATTATAATAAAGCATGGAATATATCAAACTACAGGCAAGCTAGGGCTCCACAATTGAGCAATTGTACTGTATTATTTTCTCTAAAATAAATATTCGTTGCTGGGACATGGGTCTCGGTCTGTGCATAAAAGTATATAATATAACCACGTGTATATGTGGAAAATTAATTCCAAATTGGCCTGCTCGATGGGTCAAAATCATGTGTATAATTCAGACAGAAAAAAATATATGCTGAGGTGAATTTTCCGGAGGTAAATGCTGAATTGCATGACTAACAAGTAACAACGACCATCACCTTTGTTGCTTCGTGTGAAAGGAGAAGAAAAACCGGGTGCTCTTGTTGCTTTGAAAAATGGTGGAACCGTGGGAAGGAGAAATGTATCCACAGGTAGTAATTGAAGGCCCTTCTGTTCTTTGGTTGTCACCATTTCTTGCTACCTATAATGTTACTTTCACAATCACGTGCTACAATGCAGTTTGAGAATGTGATTGGATTCACAATTCTACAAGTTTATTTTTGGGTTTTTCAAAACATGTATATTTAGCGGAAACAATAATTTTTGGAGTTTTAAAGATACCGTTAGACATATCTAGAGTTGTTTGTTCTCTTAATTTCTTAAATATCTTCGTATAATTCATGTTATATCTAATATCTACCCACTTGTTATCCTTGATCAGGACACCGTGTAGCTGTATCAAAATATAATAATCTTTATATAAGATAACTTAGTGATTTTGAGTCTAATGATCATTTACAAAATCGTCAGATGAGCTTTTCCATAGACACAAGTGATCTCTTTATATGGAATTCTAATGCGGGTTAGTTCAGTGTGCATGTCATCTGACAAACAACTACATATTAGTTATATGTATCTCTTATACCTCAACTTATGAGAACAACTGTTTCATTTCATAAAAGAAAAAACATAATATGTATCATTTTCAACATCTCTAGTTAATATCCAGTCTCAATAGAGCATCGATTAGGAACATTTTAGAAATAATGCGTTGATACAACATGAATTTTAAAATTATAACAATTTTATAATTTTATTTGCAAATTATTTTTTATCCAATGTCTTTATCTTTACTCTAGATCTATTAATAAAATATTATATTCATTAATCAAATATTTGATGAATATTAAAGATAAATAAGTCTTTATTGATATATTAAATATATTTATATGAACAAAATCAATGTCATGTGTAACCGACTAATTGACTACAGGGCATGCACATTAACATTTATGTGGTATTTTATTTTTCACAAAAACATCTTCATGATTCTAATTTGGATAATTGTGTATGGTTTGATTTATTATGAGTAAAAATCTTTTTTATTCATGATTAAATATTTTTTTATTGAAATCAATAACAGATCTTGGATCTAAATTATGATATCACATCTCTAATACATGGCATATATATCTTGCATTATCAACTTTATACTACTATTGGATCGTTTGTCCACACTACAGGTTGGATCAAGAAAAATTTAAATGTAAAAAAAATGTTCAAACGTTGTTAATGTTTTTTCTGGTAGGAAAAAAAATTAAACAATATGGGGTTGACTCATCGTGACTTGATCAGTTTAATGGATCCAAAGGCAACCTAGACAAATAGTAAAAACATAGTTTGACTATAAAAGATTAAAGACAACATTATTTTAAAAAATATTGAGACAATGGTATATTCAATCGACCCGGGTCAACTTGGATTAACCTTAAAAATTCACGAATTGGATCATGAGACCATGATAACCTCATTTAAAGTAGCAAATAAAAAAAATTATGAAATTTAATTCCTAATCAACAAGTATGAAAATTGAAAAAAGAATCAATTAAAAAAACAAAACAAATGACCGAGTCAACCATAGTTCACCTACCAAATCTATGACCTAAGTCATGGGACAAGAACAACCTCATAAAAATTAAATCAAAATAAATTATGAAGTCCAATTCTCAATCAACCCAATGTTAAAAGATAAAATTGAAAAAAAAATCAATTAAAAAAAGAACACAAAAAAATAACCTAAGTCAACTTGAGTTAACCTGTCAAACTCGTGATTTGGATCATAAGATCAGGATAACCTCATAGAAAGCAAGCTAAAAAAAATACCTGGATCAACTCGAGTTACCTTGCCAAACCTGCGTCTCGGCTCATGAGACTAGAATAACCCTATATAAAGTAAATCAAAATAAATTATAAAACACAATTGTAAACCCTTGAACAAATCCATAAAAAAAAAATAATAATAATATTACGTAAAATGGGTAAAGTGATTAATAAATTACGAGAATGATGATAGTTTTGAGAATTTGATGTAAAATATTATGTACGGGTAAAAAAAAAAATGAAAACTACTTGGAAAATGAAAATATAAAAAATTACAATTGAGAGATATAGAAGAAATTTGTAAAAAGGTTGAATATATATGTGTGTGCGCGAGCGTGCATGCATTCGTGTGTTGTGACCAGCCAAAAACAAAGAAAAAGATGGAGGAAGAATGGCTTTGGAGAGTGATAAAAATCCATAGGACAACATATAATTTGAGTGAAAACCTTATGAAAACATCAAACTAAGCATATGAACACTAATTGAAGGAAAGAAATCAAATGAGAGGAGTAGAGAAAAAGGGGAACAATTCAACAATTTTGGAGGAAGAAGAAAGGTTGGAAAATTTTCAATTGGTGAGTGTTTAGAGTCTTAATTATTGCTTGGTAAGATGTCCTAACACCGTTAGACAAGTTTCTTGTAGATTAATGTCTTAAATTGATTGAATATTTGTATATTATGAATTAGGGTTCTTGGATAAAAAATCAGGGGAAATTGGAATTGGTTATTGTTTAGTGTAAGGAATGATACAATGAGTAGAGAAAGTAAATAAATTGTTGAAATTGAAGTAGAATTTTTGGTATGCATATGAAGTAGTGGTCAACTCGTTATAGGAAATATTTTTAAAGAATATTTATATGTGTTTGAATGTTGTAAAATGATGAGTTTTATGTATTTAATGTATGCAGATGGAAATGGTTTAAAATGAATAGACCAGTTATATACTTATTTGTGATGAAACTTTGATTATGCAAAGTCTTGCATACTTTGGAAAATTTGTAAGAAATATTTATGATTTGTGTTTTTGAAGTATATTTTAAAGAAATTATGTTGATAAGGATAAGTTCATAAATAAAACTTAATATATACTTTAAAGTATACTTGCTGATAACAAAATATATGAAGTGTGTTAAATACAAAGTTTAAGGTATGAAAATATAATGAAATGATGATGGGAGAATAATAAGTAAATAGTAAATAAAATTAATTGTCCATAATGAAAGATTTGGCATATTACGATGATAGTAGAAAATTATTTAATTTAGATATAACATGAGAAATTATAGAAGGAGCGTGCTAGAAGGAAACAATGGGGAGAAACAATATATAAGATTGAAATTATGGATGAAAATGTATTAACTAGTATGCAAAGAGATTATATATAATAAATTGATATAGGATGATGATAAGGAAGTTTCATGTGAATAAAAGGTACATAGGAGGCATGACCTATTACAGAGGGAGCATGCTTGTTTGGTGGTTCAGGTAATTATTAGATACCCTAATTATTGATTTTTACTAATATGCAATTGTATTGATTAAATCTGGAATTGTTTATAGTTATACTTAAATTAAGAATGGTAAACATATAGTTGGTTTTAGTATGACGACTGTATGAATGATGATTAATAAATATAATGTAAGAAAGATTGAGAATTTTTAAATTCAGTTGGGACTAAACTATGAATTGATCGTAGGAGCGAGAGTTGTTATTCTCTGAAACTTAACGATTTGGCTGGTCGTAAGGACAAGGGCCATTGTTACTAAATTGTCCAGTTAACCGCGAGAGCGGGGGTTGATATTTCTTAAAATATATATTAATTAGCTAGCCGCAAAAGCGGGAGCTAATATATTCAGATAAAAAGTGAGCCGGCCATAAAAACAGGAGCTACCATTATGCAAAATTAGTTTGGTCAGCTGTATGAAGGGGGACACATATTATGTTGAGGAAATTGATTCAGGGAAATAAAATAGTTTATATATGCATTTTTTTTACGACAGACACTTTAAATATAAATATAGTTAATGTTGCAATTAATATTATTTTAAATGTGTATTTCAGGTTCTTCTTATCATCCACCACAACATTAATTATTAGTTTTAGTATGTATAAATTTTGTATTATGAGATGTTTTGTAATTTTTGCAAACGCTTTATGTAATTAATCTTATATATGTTTTTAGGATGTACTCCTGATTATTGTAAGTAAATAGTTAGTTGTGTGAATATTCATGGTTTTATAAATAGGTTATTTTAAATGGTTGTAATCAGAAATAATATATTTAGTTTTATGTTTAAGTAATATTACTAGAATATTCATGTTTGAATCATGCTTTTTATATTTATATGATTACTATGAAGTGAAGTTTTGAGGAGGGATTAAATGGTTGATTGAGGTTATAGATGATTGTTATTGATGATGATTGATGTATGTTAAGTTGAGAATATTTCGTTTGTAATAAGATATAAATTTTTTAAGAGAGCTTTTTTATAGGAAAACTTAGCTGAAATTTCGTTAAAAAATGAAAAACCTTTTCCTTGATAAATCAAGAATTTAATTAGTTGAATGTTACTAAAGATGAGGTATCACTCTACTTATTAGAAAATAAAAAAGTTATAATATGCGTGTATAATTGATATTGTTATCATGATATATCATGAATTATGTTTACTATTGATTAAGAAAACTTGAGGTGTTACAAGAATTCTTAATCAACCCATAGTTGAAGAATAAAATTGAAAAAAAATAAAAAAAAGACACAATAAAATAGCCCGAGTTAACTTAAATTAACTTGCTAAATTCATGATCTGGATCACGAGACCGAGATAACCTAATAAAAAGTAAATTAAATCAAATCATGAAGCCCAATTTTTAATCAATCTAATATTAAATGATGAAATCGAAAAAAAATCCAATAAAAAAAAGTTAACTAGGCTAACCCATTAAACCTGTAACACAGGTCATAAAAAGCAAATTGCAACAAATCATGAAGCTCGGTATCTAATAAATCAAATATTAAAGGATAAAATAAAAAAAATTAAAGCAAAAAAAATTCTTGCAATGAATAATGTTTTGTGAGGTGGTGTACAATAAAAACACCACCTCTTTTAGAATTGTTTTTGTAAAGAAAAACAAAGGCAATAAAAAAAATACCAATGCAATGAATAATATTTTGTGAGGTGATGCATAATAAAAGCAGCATCTTTTTTAGTTTTTTGTTAATGCATATTTGTTTATTTGTTTTTTCAGGTCTATAAGTCTATTATAATTATTTAGGCTCATTTTTATAACGATGAAATTTCTCAGTAAATTATTGTCCAACACTCGCTTCATAGTTGAAAGTTAAACACTTCCATTTCAAGGGTCTATATGACCTCATATATAACTTTCTTTCATGCCCTTTTTTGTTTGGAATACCAGAGGATATCTATGATGAGGAGTGATGATAACGACAATAATTGCCTTTATGACTACAACTGCATGCTAGTTTATATTTTAACTTTTTTTAATTTCAAGTATCTATTTGGAGAAGAACACTCCTTATGATGTCAAGAGTGGCTTTCATATGAGTTTGAGAAGTAACAATGCTTTTTCCTATTTTATTGTATGTTGTTTTGACCTTTTTTTTCCTTTCTTTTTGAAATAAAAGTTGTGTATATGCAATAGGGGTGTAAGTGATGGGGTTAACGATGAAGTCACCTGCTTAGAAAGAGGTAGGGCTCTTAATTGCTCTTATATAGTCAATAGAGTTGTATGAACATTCTCAATTGTTGTGCTAGTTGTTGAAGATCTAGAGAAGCTATCAATGCATATGTGATAAGGAGGTTTGTCATTTTTTCGTGTCATAGTGTTTCTAGATTGTTTACTATGAAAAAAAATAAAAAAACATAGAAAAAAAAGAATTGAACCATATTTCTTTCAAAGTCTTTCATAAACAATATCACTAACAAGATTTGGAGCAAACCCCATTAGATTTAGACCTTTCCACTATTTATAACCAGGTTGAGAACTCGAAGATGAAACATTATATTGAGTGGTCATAAACACTTACAAAACAAGCCTTTTATTGGATTTAAAAAATCCCTTATTGTTTAAATTAGTGTTGTGATAGAGAAAAAAACCTTAGAGGTGTGTTGTATGTATATGTTTTCATAGAAAATATAAGGAAAGAAATGATCAAGGTTGACAAAAAAAAAAAAAGAATATGAGTTAAGTAATTTTATACCGATTACATGATAGCTCATGAATGTTTATATAATTATGAGCCACTAACTTGTAAAGAGCTAAGGATAGAAATGAAAAAACATCGTGGCACCATTTTAGATGCATTTATTTGAGATAATAACCCTTAATAGTAGTATTTCATAAATGAGTAAAAAATATAATCTCATGATAATCATCCACTCAGCACGCCTATGCAAAAACATTGTTATATAAGTCAAATTATAGAAAAAAAAAACACACACGCAAGCATTTAATGCTTAGTACCAACTGTACAAAAATGTAAAGTGAGTCAAGCTAGAAAGTTCAAGTCCTAGACAAAGCCCAAAAGGCCAGGTCAGGTGGGACCAAGCCCAAATAAGAGAGAGCAAACTTGGGCTGAGCTCGGCCGAAACCAACCCGGCCCGCCCTCATGTCCTGAACAGGTCTACTTGTGATGGCATGTCACATGTAGACAGATTACGAGCAGTACATGGCTTCATTGTTACAGTGAGGGGTGTAGCGTTGTACTGTGCAGGTTGTCAACAAGTTCTGTCTGAAAGGTCCAGCAGCAAGTCTCTCTTTCAACAAAACCGTCCACTTTCTATAAAAGAGAGGACACCACAACAGCTCTTCTGTGTTCCAATCAGAGGGCAAAGACAAAAAGTAAAAGAAACCTAACAGCAGGACAACAGTCATCTTAGTCTAAGCACTCCCTTAACAAGCACTGTATTCTTGTTGCTTACACACATGGTAACCTCTGCTTCCAAGCCTAATGCCGTGCTTTTGCACCTCCTGATAACTTTTTTCTCCAGCCCTCTTGGGTTTTTTCACTTTTGACCGATACCCATTTTGCCATTTCCTTCCCACTTTTTTCTCCCTGATCTCTGTTGGCCTGGCAAAAGCAAACCCTTTTGCATAATCACCCCGTAGTAGTCCCCAACGACACCACTAGGAAAAATCTAAGGAAAAAACTAGAGGAGCTTCTTAGAAAAAGCTTCCACCTTTTCCTTACTAGAGCTAATTGCACAGATCTGTAGCCTTAAAAACCTTTGTATAGATATAAAACTGGTTTCTTTTTTTGCTGTTTAAGATTGATGCTTAGTTACATGAACTAAAATAGATTTTTGTAACTCTTCCTCCAAACTTTCCTCTCTTTTGGAAAATTTCCGGTGCTATTAAGCACAGATAATCCACTTGTTCTAGCTCACATCACATGCAAAGGACAAATGGGTTTCTATTAAAAAGAAAAAAAAAGCTTTTATTTTTTTTTGTAATTTCTGCTTTAATCTATGATCTGTAGGCTTAAAAATTCTCCCTTTCCTAAAGATAGAATCTAGTTTTGTGGATAGGTGTTGTCTTGTGTAGCAGCAGAGATGATTCAGTTGTTGTTCTTAGTTCTGTTTGTTGAGGGGGCTGTGGCTTTTTTGCTGTTGGTAAAGATTGGGCCACTGAGAGAGTTGGTGATAAAGAGTTTGGATCAGGTGAAGATGGGAAAGCGTCCGGCTACAGTGAAAACTATTGCTGGTACCATGTCTGTGATTCTGTTTTTTAGCCTCATGAACATTGTCAAGATCCAAAATAAGGGCGCAAAGCTTGGTACAATGTCACCTATGGATCAGGTCCTATGGAGAACCCACTTGCTTGAGGCATCACTCATGGGTATCGTCCTATTCTTTTCTTTGGGCTCCTGTGTTTGCTTGCTTCTTTGTGTTTCTTGCATTTAGCTTCTTATGTTGTGTTTGGTAATGTTGTTTTGGATGGAAAACTTGTGTTTTGCAATTATGAACTCAATTAATGTTAAGTCTCTGCATCATCTAATCACTTAACTGTATTGCACAAGCCCATAAGAAAAGGCTATAATCATTTGAAATATGTAGAGCATATGAACCTCATTGACATTTAAGTTTTAGATTACAAATGGAAGTGTTAGCTCTCGAGTAGATAAAACCCCTGAGACATTATTGTTTATGAATCTAAAAGGTGGAAACTCAGACCATTGGAGGTACATTAATGAGAAGAGATGGGGAGTTTGAATTAAGGATGCATAATTTGATAGCGTACACTTTTGTGGGAAACCATGCATTTAGTAAGAGTACAATGAGAAATTATCTGCATGGCCAGCCTCGCATGGTAAGATATTATTGAGCGTGCGAATCGCTGTTCACAGTGCAGCAGCAAATTGAGATGAGAATCATAGACCACATTTTGTACCAATGAGAACTTTACGGAGACAGTATATGCACCGCTGGTTTTGTAAGGTTGCAATTTACAAAATGACCAATAAGTATCGAGTCTTGATTTTGCTTTCACTAGCAGTACACCCACTCAATAAATATGCTACTTCATTTTCTGACTTTCATTGTTTAGTGATGATATTGGTTGAAGTAATAGCATCGCCTTGCTGTTTCTTTTAAGTCAGTGCAACTTGAAATATCATTTCTTTCATTTACCACTTTTTGTACCTATGAGAAATTTATGGACACTATATGCACCATCGATTTTGTA
Source organism: Populus nigra (assembly GCF_951802175.1). NCBI lineage: Eukaryota > Viridiplantae > Streptophyta > Magnoliopsida > Malpighiales > Salicaceae > Populus > Populus nigra. The sequence continues at coordinate 23,583,500 of NC_084855.1, read as the reverse complement.
AGTTGCAATTTACAAAATGATCAACAAGTATCGGTCTTGATTCTTCTTTCATTAGCACTAAACTCACTCAATGAATATGCTATTTCATTTTCTGACTTTTCTTGTTCAGGGATGATATTAGTTGAGGTAATAGCATTGCCTTACTGTTTCTTTTAAGTTAATGCAACTTAGAATGCTGTTATCGTGCATCTATGATTAAATGAGCTGGAAAGGAAATATGTGAACTTTGTCGGGTTGATGTTGAAGGGTTCTGGTGATGTTTGACCAGCTTTAGCCATTATAACTGTTAAGCATTAACCTTTTTTTTTCTTGTTTCTCTTTGTCGAAAATATTCTTATTAATTGTTGAATAAAATAAAAGAAGGGGAAACCATCAGTGAAATTGTGCACTTCTGTTTGCTGAATAAGGTAGATGTGCACTTTCAAGGAGATGGAAATAACCATACAAGCATCATTCCTTTTTCCCAAAAGTTTGCTTTTGGATTGTGAAGCAACTGTTGGTAGTTATGGCTCCCCCCTCCAGCTCCAAATGTGCTTTTATGTTTACTTATAGAAGTGCAGATCCTAGATTTGATTAAATATGTGGTTCGGCAAATGACCTACCTCAAGAAGTGTGCTCTGCCATAAAAAGTTGAGTGCGATTTCCAGAGTGAGAGTCTGAGTGGTTTTATAGGGATCATCTATGTTCCATGAGTGCGTAGTTTGTCTTAATTGCTATTTGTTTGATGTTGGTGCTTGCAGGATAGCACTCCAAAAGGGATGAGTTTTGGGGAAGTTCCTCAAAATTTTAGAATTTGCACTGCTGTCCCATGGGATGACAATGCCAAATGGATCTTTTGCTAGAAAAGTGTGCATTCTACGGCAGCTAAAGGGGCGGTGATAGTGGTAATCCAAAAAATGTTGAACCACACTCCCATTGTTCCACCTTTGTTTTTAATTTTTGCATCGAAGTATAGAATAGTGGGAGTGTGGTTAAACTTTTTTGGAGTGTCACTACCGTTTCACAGTAAAGGTGCCGTTAACAATAGCTGCTGAAGTAACATCTTTTTGCCTTCAAAAGTCGAGTCTGTTTTGGTGCGCATGCGTGCAAGTGTTAGAGATTGTTTGTCTTCCTATATTTGTGGTCTCCTGATCTAGGACGAGATGGACTTATAAGGGAAAGGGGTTTGAAGAAAAGATAAAATATAATAGTACTTGAATCCACAAGAACATAGAAAAAAGAGGAGTTCCACCTCTCAAAATTACAATAGAAAATTCTCAGTTTAATTCATAAATTGGACTCCTTTGTACAACATTCAAGTGTGCTTATATAGGGACACGAAAGACCCTGTAAGAGTCCTAGAAATAAATCCATACGCCTAATTAACAATTATGACATAAGTAAAAAACTATTTACTTAAAGAATGATAAAATGTCACAATTATAGCAAATAATTAATAAAATCAATCAATAATTCAAATTGCAAATAACTTGGGATAATTTCCTCTTCTCGAATTCCATCTCTTTTATACTATGGATAGATTATGATTATAGCAAAAGAAAGCTAAACAGAGATTGTGTGTTGATCCTTGCACCTAAGTATTGTTTTTGTCAAATTTAATCCGATGTTGAATGTGCTTGATATTACATTTGGACGAATTAGAAAGTGATTAACTGTGAACTTTTCTGGACACTTGTAGGTAAGAAATCTATATGATTTAGACTGAACACCATGGCCTGTTATGCATTTCAGTGTTTCCTTTGATGGATTGAGCATGATGTGCTAATGTATCATGGTTACTCGTGCTAATGTATCATGGTTACTCTTGCATTTCAAATGGAACATGTGAAATGGTGAAGATAATGAGCTTATATACCTGAGGAAATGATTTTCTGCCATTGTTGAATGTGAAACTAGATGGAGGATGTCTCATAATGTATAAGCAATCTGCTATACAAAATGATAATCAGCATAGATGTCTGAGATAACCATCTCATATTGTATAAGCAATCTGCTATTCCATGTTCACCATGACAAGATGAGGATTTTCTTTGGATAGGCAAAGAGTAAAGGAGAAATATTGGAAAGTAAATCATGTGCAACTACTTTGTGTCGGAAAATCTATACTGTTTCTTCGAAGAGTCAATGAGCCCCATGGAGTTCATATTGATCACACATGCCACTTAGTCTCTTTTGGCCCTTCAATAAAGTGTGTCCCAGATTAGCTACTTGTCTCTCTGATTCTTTGGAGAAGTGAATTTGTTATGGATCAACCGCCGTGCGCCATCAGATATATAGCTTTTATAATTTGATTGAAAAAAGAGAGTAGAGCATGGTCAAATCCAGATCTAATCATGTGAAAGCTTAGAGTAAATCAAAAATCAAACATTTAGTAAATAGAAATGAACATGATATTGGTGGAAGTTTTAAATTGATCATGTGTTTATGTAAATGTCATGTGATTGCCAACATAATAGTTTGGATATCAAGAAGTTGTTGAACCTCTGCCTAACAACATTTCCAGTATTTGAATGTCTGAGCTGTGCTCTTTCTATAGTTTTAGTGGCAGTAGCTAAGTTATTCCATGGCTTCTTTCTTCGAGTTCACTACTGTGTATTTCATGGTTTGAACTTGATTGTGCAGGCTTTACCCTGTTTCTTGGGTTCTTAATTGATCGGATGCACCATTATCTTTCGAAACTTATTGGGCTGAGGAGAAGCATGGGATCTTCTAAAGAGGAAGTTGAAAGGCTTCAGAAAGAGAAAATGCTGCTTAAAGAGAAGGAAGACAAAGCTTCCATGGAAATAAAGCTTCTACTGGAACAAATTTCTACTCTATCAGAGAATTTGAAGAAGCTGAAGCTGGAATCTGAGAATAAGGACAAGCAGATTGTAACCGCCGAAGCACATGTTGTTTCCCTTCAGAAACAGTGTGCTGACCTATTGCTGGAATATGATCGATTGTTAGAAGACAACCAAAATCTTCAGGCTCAAGCTACAGGACATAGGATTTGAAGAAATTTTAAAAGATGCCAATCAAGTTTTGATAATCAATATCTTTTTTTCACTGGAGATGTTGCAGAAAACATCTGCTTCATTTCATGGAAACAGTCACTTGTTGATGCATCTTAATTGAGTAAAAAGAGGACCTGGCTTCTCTTTAAAGATAGGGAATGTGTTGGATTGCCCAGTGTCAAAATATTTTGATAGCTGCAGTTCTTTCCATCTTGTTTTCTCCAATTGATGTGGGAAAGTGTTTTAAGATTGCTGACGGTGTTCTTGTTTTGAAACAAAGGGGTGTTTGGAACTAGTTGTTCACTTCTTCCTCTCACATGTTCCTTTCCTTTCCTTTCTTTTGTGGGTGCTTTATTTACGTAACAGTCTCAGCAAAAGCCAAATATTGAAATACATATGGAGTAGCTTTACCAGATATCGGCAAACCCCATGGTTTAAATAGGTAAAGCGGATAACAGATCCTGTTCCTTTTATTCTGTTGGACTTGATCAACACTGAAAATTTCAGTCAGGCATTTGATGTTCGAGAGCTGCAATGTTTCTCACTACACACCCGCACACGACAAAGTGGCTGGCTATTTTTGGTTTTCTGGTGTTTATACCATGTCAAATTAACAAACATGGCTAACCTCGGTGCAAAAAACTTTCACAGCTCTCCTAAATTTCACGCTGCTTGGGTTTACGAATCTTTTGAACCCTGGTAATGCCAAAAACTGGACTGCATGCTCCATTGGGAGACGAAAGTGTTTAAACCCACGAGGTTCCACATGAGACGTCACACAAAGCCTCTGATTATGGATGGGAAACCTGGTCCTTGTGAACCAATCAAACAAATAAATGCTTCTGAGTTGCCGGTCTTTCCTTTCTCTGGCCAGCGTGAAAGCTCAAGTTCCCAAAATGATTTAGCTTCAGAACCTGGCAAGCTGAGTAAGACATCCCCATGGAAAGTTATCTTCTTAGTTGCACCATATGCATAGGTAGCGATTTGTACCGGCACTTTTAGGGGAATCATTTTGCTTGATGAGAATTATGGAGGAACTGGGCATCTAAGTTTTTGTTAGCCCAATATAGCACCAAGAAGCTGTTAATATGAAGGACAAAGAATGCCTTCCACAACATGATCTCCAAAGCTATTAATCAATAAATTTCAAATCACTACTTCTTCAACGTCATGCGAACTGTCTGGGACATGTCTGATAACTCTCATCTCATTATCCAAACTATCCAACATTTGTAAGATTTCTTCATACTGGTGATGATTCTTATCTTCCACCAGAAAAGCTTCATGCTTTCCATTCACTTCCACCGCACTGTAACCAGGAACTTTCTTCATTCCTGTTTCTTTCATAATCTTCCTTAAAATAGATACTCTATCCCACATCCTAGCCAAGGAAAAGAAGTTTGAAACCAAGGCATAAATTCCCAGATCATCTGGGTTTAAATCAAGGATTTTCTTTGCTGCCACTTCTCCAAATAAGAGGTTCCTATAATTATGGCAACCTGACAGGAGGGCAACCCAAATAGCTAAACCTGGTTCCGTGTTCATAGATTCTATTAGCTGATAAGCCTCTTCCACTCGTCCTGCTCGGGACAAAAGATCAACCATGCAAGCATAATGCTTCTCGCTTGGTGGGATCTTACATTCATTAACCATGGCATTAAACCAGTATTGACCTACATCTACTTGTCCAGAGTGACTAAGAGCCGAGAGAAGAGATGCAAAAGTTGCATGATTAGGGCTGATGTGTGCTTCTTTCATCTTTAGGAATAGAGAGAGAACTTCCTTTCCATCTCCATGGATACCATAGCTGGCGATCATTGTATTCCACAATATAACGTCTCTAGAATCCACCCGATCAAATATGGCATGTGCACAAGAAAGTGATCCACATTTTGCATACATGTCAATCAATGCGGTGCCCAGAACAAGTTCAAAACCAAGCCTCCTAACAATATATCCGTGTATAGACTTGCCTAGTTTCAAATGTCCTACTTGTGAGCATGCCAAAAGTGCGCTAACAAGAGCCGCCGTATCCGGTTTGAATTCAAAACTCTGCATCTCAACCAACAAATCAAGTGCATACTCTGCAAAACCATTTTGAGCAAAGCCAGAAATCAATGCACCCCAAGAAACAGCATTCTTCCGGGGCATCTGCTCAAAAACACGAGAAGCAAGCTCCAAATCCCCAATCTTGGCATACATGTCAACAAGGCTGGTTTGAAGAATAACATCATCCATAAGCATCTCTCTCCTAACCGTATGCCCATGAACTGAAAGACCCAACTTCAATTCTCCAAGATGAGCACAAGCCTGAACTAATCCCAACATCAGAACCCCATCTCCTTCGATCCCCTCCTTTCGCATCCTTCGAAACATATCAACTGCCTCTAACACCTTTCCGTTCTGCACAAGTCCTGTTATCATAGTAGCCCAACAAACAACATCTCTTTTCACCATCTTATCAAACACCAACTTAGCCTCATCTATTTTTCCACACTTTACATACAAATTCAAAACAGATGACCCGACAAACACATCACACCCATATCCAAAATCCACCGCTCGACGCCAAATTCTCTCTCCAGCTTCCAAATCCTTTAAACTTGACGATGCCTTTATCGCTACAGTGAAAATGGAGCTATCGGGTTTAACTCCTTCATTTACCATCTGATGGTAAAGATTCAAGACTTCAGTCAAGTGATATCTCCGGGAATACGCAACGATCATGGCATTCCAAACGTCTACGCCTCTTTGAGGCAATTTGTCAAATAGGTGGCGGGCCGGCGTGATGCCACCAATGCGGGCATATGAAGCTATGACGAGGCCATTGGAGTTTGAATTGGTGAAGAAGAGACCGGTCGTGATGATGAGTGCGTGGATTTGGGTTACGGGAGCTTCATCTTTGCATGCTAAAAGCAGATGTTTTAGGCGTTTTGGCCATGAAAGTGTCCGCATTTGTCTTGGAGCATTGATAATTTAATATTGATGAAAATTCAAAAACCTACCTGACTGCAGTAGCCGCTGGGAAAAGAGAAGTGAAAAGGGAGGGAAATGGAGTTCACATGAAGTCTAATTTGACTGTTATTATTATTGATAAGGAGCTTAAGTACTTATAAATTTGATTCTCTGTTTTGAAAATGATTTTTAAAGCATTTTTTGTTTCAAAAATATCTTTTTAAAAAGTTAATTTTTATTTTAAATTAATTTTTTTATATTTTTAGATTATTTTGATAGTTAATATTAAAAATAAATTTAAAAAAATAAAAAATATATTATTTTAATATATTTCTAAACAAAAAAATACTTTAAAAAATTATCACTGTTAAAATAATAAACAGACAATCAAAAATAACTAATTTTAGAGATTAAATAGTAACTAATCATTATTATTGTTTTACAAATGATTTATTTACCAGTGTGAATAATTTTTTTATTTTATTCACTTAATCCTTTTATATTCTTGCTGGAAAAAAAAATACTATCTTGAAATGATTATAACTAATCCCAAGTCAAACAGAAAAACTCAAGTGCTTTTAATAAATCAATCAATATAATTTTAGTTAATTTTTATACTAAATACAGAGAAACATCAACATCTCTCTACTTCCATTCATTGTCTTCATCTTTTATATAGCGAGACAATAAACAAAAGAGACACAAGCATTTAACAAAGGCATCCCAATTCTTCTGCAACAAATCTTAGATGTCTTGACTAGAAACATCTGCATTAGTGGATGTTTCCCAATATAACAGAAGCTTCTATATCAACAGACTTTCAGGACTTAACAGGGTACAGAAACTAAGCTAAGCCTTCACAGTCTTTGCACATGCATAAATGCTTACTGCTCTCGAATCTCAACCTGTAAACTCCTCTAAATCATCGCTCTCTGAGCGAAGTTGTTGAAGAACAGTGGCACAACCTTGACAGCATGAAGCTCCATCCCAAAACATGACAGGTGCCATGTCTTCACTTATCCGGCCTATAGTGCCAGGGACCCTTCTTCAAGTTCCGCAGTCCTCTTGTTCAAGCCTTTTGGTTCCACCTTTAGTTTATGAGTATCTTAAAAACTTATCTTTAACAAGTGGGTTTGAAGTAGGTTAGCCTAGCCCTCCTGGAGAATGGTTTGAGAGCATCACTCATGACAAGTTGGATAGCTCGAAGCTGGTTAGCTTGAGCCTGCTCAATGATATTTCGCTGCGCAATTTGTCAGCCTGTTGGAGAAGCAAGCAAGCAAGCTATAAATAATTCAATAATGCACGACAATCCTTTCTAACACTAGGATTGGGTGATTGGAGACAAAGAGGCCTGCAAAGAGTGAAAACAAACACAAGCAAGAGGTAGAACATAAAAATAAGGCATTCAACTTACGAGTGGCGGATCAAAACAGCAAAGAACTGTAATCAGAGAAGATTCTTGATGAAAAAGATCCTTTCATTTATAAAAGAAATGAACATTGACATCGGAGTGGTCTTGCTTTCTTAACAACCCAGAACATTAATCAAAACTTCTTCAAGAAATTAATCAAAAATAATTTAACTAGCAGGGTCAGGGGAAATGGGCCAATTCTAAAAGAAAATTATTCTGGAGGTACATCACTTTCAAGTTACATTATCATGATTTATGCACCCCTTGAGCATGAGAAACTATCTATCAATACTTTAAACAAAGATTTTTGTTTTACATCCCTTCTTAAAAATATGACTTTCAAAAGTGCCAATGGAGTTTAAGCTCTTCTCCATGTAATTAATATATACTTAACTCATCAATAATCATGTGGCCCACAACAAAGTATCATTCATTTCTGTTTACATCTGAGACAAGCTCATTCTTTCAGAGCAGAGTACTGAAATGACCTGTGCAATCTGCTGTGAATCATGCTATCTTATATGTGGTGCCATGATACACCTTATTCTCAAATGGCCCAAGAACATCGCTGCTTCTACCAACTTCGGAACAAAATCTAACAAAACTGAATTGAATTAAGTGAAGATATAGCAAACAAAATAGTAGTCAGGCATGTTGGAGTGATAATATGTGTTTGATATTGATGCACATACATACAAATTGCAATCTTCTAAACAATTGCATATTCAATAAACAACCAAGTCCAACGACAAAGACCCAGACAGAATCAGAAAGGGAAAGAGGGATGAGGAACTAGTACCCAGTAAAAACTGTTCAAATGATCATCTCCCCCCACTTTGGAAATCTTCAATTATACACCACAAAACGTCAAATCTATGTGACTGGACCATGCTATGTGTAAACAAAAGCTTACACAACTGAAAATTTGTTAATTCAGTCAACATTCTCATTTTCTGATCCAGACTCCTCGCTCTTGTCAATCTCCACGGACCTTGATTTACTAGTCAGCATATCATGGCGCCCCAGAAAAACAAGATCAAGAAGCTTTCTCCTAACATCATAAACTCGATTAGGATCTATCAAACGACCCCTCTCATACGCTTCTCTTAAGAAAACAGTATGTCTCTTCCCCTTAGTAGACAAATAAAACATGCCTGGATGATCCAAGAACAAATCCCTTATGTTCATATCAATCCCGAAACAATTCCTGAAATGACTGATCTTCTCCACTTCCACCATTTTCTCCACTGTCAAGCTCAAGAATTCATGCACAATAGCAACTGCCCGTTTCTCCAATCCCTTAAGTCCTGCCTTAGTCTTCTTCTTCTTCTTCTCCATCAAGTCCTCATAGGGTCCTAAATAAGGCAAGCTCTGCCATTCTTTAACTTTCGCCCTGAAAGTCTTGCTCAACCTCATTCCTGGCGGATACACATGTTTAAAACTATACCGTATGTCCATTCTATCAACACTACAGTCCTCCCTACAACACTCCGTAACCCTCCAATTTTCAACCGCTGCCGTAAAATGATTATCAGGAAATTCACCAACCAGCTTCAAAACATGTGTACGGGGTTCATTTCCATCACAAAGTCTAAAAAGGTTCGGGTTTTTCACTATCACCGAATCCTCAAAGTCATCAGGAAGGCCCAGCTCCCTCCAAACTTTAAAAACGGCACGAAGTGGCAGTGATTTGGACGTTGACATAAACAAAAGCCGAACCAATCGGTCAACAACAAGAGGCAATGAGGCATTGACAGCTTCTTCTTCTTTGCGAGAAATTTCAAGAGCAGTATCAGTTAGTCTGCAAAAAGCCTGGGATTTCGCGGGGTCATAGAAAATGTGGAAAATGTGAGTGTACTTTCTGAGAAACGAAGGTGCGCCGCGGTTAAGATGGAGCTTCTGGGAAAGTTTTGAAAGGAAATCAAGTGAAATGCATGGAGGGGTTTTGTTAGGGTTTGAGAGAATCAAATCTTGAATGGCAATGACCTTGACAAAGTTTTTATACTTGTCCATTAGCTTCTCAAATGTAGCATCTCTAGCTCTCGATGCTACGTACTGGGCTGACGTTGTTTTCGATCGGATTGTGATAGAGAAGGTAAACGGGTGTTTGAAAAGAGATTTGATTATGTAAGTTCTCATTCTTCACGCATCTGGGCTTCTCTGGGAACTTATAACAAACATGTAAAAGGCGCGTAGCTAGGAGTCGATAGAAGCGATGGTAGAGAGCAGGAGAGAATGGTGAGTGTTATTACGATGTCGTTGACAAATAAACACTAGCAACAAGACATAGATTACTTACCATACCCATATTTCTTTGAATTTAGAGCTCTTTGTCTTCGATGACCATCGCTCTCAAGTCTCAAGGAGACCCCTTGTTTTTCTACAGTAAGACAGTAGGTTACCAAGAAGCTCCTCTTCTATTTATTTTTTCAATTCAGCCCCTTCCCTCTTTTTTCTCATTCTTTTTTTAAAAAAAATTTATCTTTTGATTTTTTTAATAATAATTACAGTTCCTTTTAAATGGAGGAAGCTAAATTATACTAGAACAGTTTTTATATAATTTAAATTTAAATTTAAATTAAATAAAAAATCAGGTCTAAAGATTATTTTTTTCGTGTTAGTTCTATCTTTTTTTTTTAGATCATTTTTTTTTTCAAAAAAACAAAAGCTAAAATCTTGAATAGCTTGTGCACATTAACACATTTCAAGCATAGTGCACGGTCGGATGTAATAACTATGCTATAAAATCTTAGAGATAAAGTAAAGTGTCTAATTCTCCGTTGTTTAATGGATGCAGCGGCTTCACAGCTTGTTGATCAAGAAAGAAAGAAGAGCAAGAGCATCAAGCACTAATCAGTGATCAATAACATGGCAGAAGAAATCACCGAATCTCCAAATCAACCACCACCAGAAACACCGCCACCTCCACCATCTGAACCGGAATTCGACTCGAAAACCATGCGCAGAACAAAACCGGGTTTGAAGCGCCTCTTCCTCACTTTCACAGTCCTTGTCTCCTTCCTTTTAGGTTTCCCTTTTTTATTCAAATCCGTTGAGATCTACCGCTCTCCGCTTCCTTTCCACGACATCGATAGCCTCTCAAACGACGTCGTCTCCAATCCATTTCTCTTTCCTTGCCATTTCCAAGCCATTCTTGTCCCCTCCGATCCCAAATCTTCTTCAATTGACCTAAATTTAGACGAGCTTGAACTCTCAATTCGCTCTAAGATTACCAAATTAGCCTCCAAAGGAATAGCATCTCAATGCGGAGCCTGCACCAATAACTTCACTCTCTCGCTAACCCTAGACGACGGGGATTGCACGCATTCTTCGTCTAACTTTTACAAGTGCGGCGCGATCCGAGCCGTTGATTTGGATTTCGGTGACGATGAGAGTGTCGATGAAGCTTTGGAGTCTGCTGGTTTGGATTCTGGCGGGAAAGTGTATAGTGTGGTGGTGGTGGTGAATGGAGATGGTGTGGAGGGAGTGAAAGTGGTTGTTGGGAAGTACCGGCACGCTTGGATTGTAGGGAGGGATTGGGGAGTTGAAGAAGTGGCAGAGAGATTGGCGGAGATTTTTGTCAGAGTGTTTGTGAATGGCGGGAGAGAGGAAGGGTTGATTCATGGGGAGTTTATGCCTGTTGGTGCTGATGGGAGGATTGTTCTTTCGTTTAACTTGCTCAATGCGGATCCCAGTGATTGGACTTACGATTGGTAAGGAAGCTTCGCTTTCTTGTAGTTCTTTATAGCTTTCTGTCTAACTCGGTGGTGATTAGTGATTGAAACTAGCATCTGTGTGATTACTCGTGAAAAAGGTGTCGTTATGGGTAGGTATAGTACATATACATGGAATTTGTGTTTGCTTGCTATCTTGGGAACTATTGTAAATAGGGATTTAGTTGTCTACTCGAAGTTATTGCGTGTTCAGTTAGTCCATTGTATTGCAGGGATTTTCAGAAAATAGATGAAACTCTGTTGGCTCCTATGATTGATGCGTTGGGACCGATAGCAAACACAAGCGTGGAGAGCCAAGTAATGAATCATCCTTGTGCCTTAATGATTTATGGATTCCTGGTATTTATGGTAATTTTGTTTGCAGTTGAAATCTTACTGTGTTTCCTCTTCTTGGTGATCTTTCTTATGGATAGGTTTTGTACCATACTCCAAAGTTTTCAGTTTCTTCTTGGGATGAAAAATTAGGCGGCTATATTTTTAGTACAAAGGATCTTCCTTTCTTTGTAAGTTTCTTCATGTTCCTGAGCCTTTTTTTTTTTTTTGGGAAACTAGACAGTTAGACCATTTAACTTTGCTTAAACCAAACAACACCTTGGTCCTAGCCCTCAGATGATTTGCTTTGGTTGTATACATTTTCTTACTCTACTTACTGATGATGGACTTTTGATCTTGTTATTTTGTCTAATGTTTCTTATGTTTTCAAATATTTTTAATAGGTGAACTCAAATGAGTGGCACTTGGATACTTCTATTGCTGCTGGTGGGCGATCGAAAATCTTGCAATTTGTGGTGTACATTCTTTTACTCAATCTCCTTCCCTTTTTCAAATGACTTTTTCGTGTTTGTTTCTGGTAACAAAGGCTTAATCTCCAGTCATTAGTTTAAAGAGATAAAAGGATTTTGTTTCATCCATAGCTCGCTATATCAATTCTCTTTCCTTTTTGTTTCAGATATGTGCCATCTGCAAAGGAATGTCCCCTTCTTCTACAGCTTCCAAATGGAGAGATTTCTAAAACAAATGCCTTCATATCTCCAGTTAGTTATCACACATTTATTGGCGTCATAATCAATTGTTTATCAACCATTGGTTCTTACAAAATTATTGCCATACATTGTAATTTGTCTCTAAATGTCATATCACAGATGTGGGGAGGCGTCATGGTGTGGAATCCTCAAAGCTGTTCAAGGGATTCAGACAGTGAGCTTCTTGTTAGGCATATAATGTCTCCTGAGGTCAGATTTTTATCTATAAAATTATCCTAGAGCGTCTAGTCTGCATATGCAATTTTTTTTCATCGGCATGAAAATTGGCCTGGGTGTTCCACTTGAAACCGAAATGTTCCCAATCTTGACTCCTTTTTTATTCTATCTCATATGTCATGCCAAGTTCAGTATCTGCCCTGTTTGGCTGAAACATGCCTTCTCATTTAAATTTTATCACTGTGTTGTCAAGTTTGATAAATTGAAGTTTAAAATGATATCCAAAGTTCATTGAAGCATAACTCAAATACCAGCTAGTGGCTTTGAAACTTGTTTCATTTTGGTGGCTTATTTGTTTTATTGTTCATTTTACAATCACACGGATTGGGTTGCTACCCATTTGGTTTCTTATAAAACCTTATTCTAGGTTCCTGGCAATCTAGTCTACATCTATCATCCAAGTTTCTCTTGGTATACATTCAGTCAGTACTTCTGCCCTATTATGCTTACAAAGTCTAAGGGATACTGTTGTCAAACCTGCTTTGTTTGCTAGTTGATCCGATCTCAACTTAGTGTATAAAGTTAAGAAGAGAAATAATGTCTTTGCTGCTTATTTATTTCCAGTATTACAGAACAATCTGCTACTTTTTTTTGGGCTGGGGAATCAAAGTGATTTATGTAATTGAGGATTGTACGAAATCATATGTATTTGTTTCTCTAGCTGAAGTGACTAGAAACCCGTGTTCTATTATAGCAGATTGCTTTTATTTATGTGTCTCAACTTTGACGCTTGCATCTTCCGAAACAGGACCTTCAGAAAGTTTTTGAAGTTTTTGTGGGGCAATTCCGGCAACTTTTTGGTCTAAAATCTGGTAGTCTTCATGTGGGTGCAATGGGCACGTACAGTCTTTTAGCCAGTGAAAAAGGCTTCACAGAATGGTGAGAAAATGGTCAAGAATATAGGGATTAATAAATATGCTCTATTACCCGTACTTTTCATTTACTGCATATAAAAAACTAGCAATAAGTACTGCAGTAGAAGCTGAAAACAGCAATTTTCACCAGCTGGCTGTTAGTCATTGTGAAATTAATTAGTTTTGTTCTAGAATTCTTCACACCTCATTTTGTTGCTCACGTGTTTTTCTTTTACTGAATTTTTAAGACTTCTATATCTATAGAATTTGTCTATATTAATTATAAAATTCTCAATGTCTTGGAGAACTCAAAGTTGTAGCTCAACATGAGCATATTTCTCATTGATCATAATTATTCTGCAGGGAATTGGATGTCTTGTCACGGCAACATACGTGTTTTAATATTCACTCAAGTGCCACAACTCTGGGATCTCTTTCAAAATTGGTATGTTCAAGAATTAATTACCTCACCACCATGATTTGACTAGATTCTCTGCTAATGACAATATTTTGTGCAGGTTCAATCATTGCCTAGGATGATTATTATGGATGAGATAGGAAAGCAGGTCAGTTGTCAGATGAATGCTTGTTTCTGTTATTTGTTTTCCCATGAGCACCGCATCCTTAATTGCTAGTGGATTTATTTATGTGTGCTCTGTGAGTTTAGAGGTAAGGAACCTGTTTGTTTTGCTTTCCGAAATGCATTCTAGATTTTGAAAGAGAATACATATTCAAAATTTCATTTGGTATCAATCCGTAATTTATGTTTTGAAAATTTTAATTTGTATTTTACTGTAAAAAATGAGAATTCAGAAGAGTATCAATTGGGCTGCTTACTGACAATATCATGACTTGTAAATCTCCTTGAGTATTTCTTTAAGCATTTATTTTTGAGTCCTAATAAAATGAGGATATAGTAAATATTTCCTATTTTTGAGCCAAGACTTGTTATGACCTTTTTTGGATTTTATAAAATAATTTCCTTTTTCGAAGTCTTTTTAAAATTATTTAATTTTATCAAAGAATTATTTGGTATCTAAATATCTGTTCTTTTTGTTTTTTGGCCATAAATGGTCTCTGTAATTTTCAATCAAAGTCTCTTTTATGGAAAAGTTTATTTCTTTTAAAACAAAATCAATTCCTATTCCTAGGAGGTTCCTCCCGATACAAACAGTGCATCTTAATTTCCAGATAAGCAGGAACGTGGGGCCAACTCTGTTACTGTAACATGTAATCACTTTGTTCTTTCTCATGCTAAATTACAGAGTATATATTCTATGTTATTCTTGGCCATTTCATTCCCAAGGCTTGTTAATCTTTGTATTCCAAATTTACCTAATGATTTTTTTCCTGGAATTTACTATTGTCATTGCTTATTATCCTTTGAATCTTGTCCTGCTTGAGTTGTCATTTGTCGTGATATTTCATCTCTTTGTACAGGTAAAATTTTCCCTTGAAGCAGCAAAATTAGCTCGAGTTAACGCCTCTCTTGGATTTTACGATGCTTCAGCTGGTATGTTCCTATGCACTACTTTGCAGCTCCATTCTTGTTCCTCCAGATGAGGATTTCCTGTCAAAACTCTGAATCATCAAGGGGAGCCTAAATATGAGTTTAATCTTGTTGTCTCAGTGTCCTCAAGACAAGCAAGATCTTTGGCAGAGGATGCCTTCTTCCACCCATCAATCATGTCTGTCAGCTACTACTCATTTGAGCACTGTTTTGCAGTGTACTCGGTATGTTTCTGAGAGCTATTTTTTTTGTTCTTTATCCTATTTGAGTTTCCTATACTAACAAATTTCTGTAGAGTACCACTGTCAAGTTTTTTAATCGCCCGGATTTATTCTTACATGTGGTTTTGGTACTATTTGCACAGCCATTCTTCTTGCCAGTTTCAATGCATGTCCTCCTTGCTGCATTAAGAGAATGGAGAAGATACAAGCAAGAAAAGGCAAAGTACGTGCTATGGAAGGCTAAAGAAAAGGTGGCATCTTAGTTCCTAGCCGTGGAAGTGATTTTTCATGAACAAGGCCCCATCTGCCGGAGAGAAGGGTTCCAGATGACATCGCAGAGGCAATTTAGTGAGCAAGGGGCTGCACTTCGGGTATTTATCTTCCAGTTTGGTTGCTGCTTGTATCTAATCATTGGCTAATACTTACAGGCCACGTCCTAGTTCCTTCCAAAGGTTTTAAACCCCATCACAAATGCCAAAAAATACCAAACACCCAAGGAAGAAAACTGTTCACAATACAAGCAATCATTGAATCCATTTGACCCAGTGAAGGCTTATTAGAGGCTTTCTATTTTCTATTTTCTGTGATTATGAAGGAATCGATTGTTTCCTGGGAATTTTCTTGGAGCTGCTGTGTTTATTTGAGGCTTATTTAGTGAAGAAGCTCAAGTATTTTTTATTTTTTTTGTTTATTATAATTAGGTAATTAAATCATTTTTTTTTAGTTCAAATGTATTTCAAAAAACACTTTAAAACGCAAGACAAACACACTACTACTAGAGGCAACTAAATGGAGGCAGACTCATTCTTCCTCTTTACAACTCTTGATGGAAAGCCAGCTTTCATGTTAAGCAACTAGTAATTCATAGCACAGTTCATATGTAATTGCACACAATTGATTCTCGCAAGGAAAAGTGTAATGTAAAATCGAAAACCTCTAAATAAATTTAAAAGGTTCTTTGATATTTTGTCACCAAGTCAGGAACTTAGTCTCAAGCTAGGATGGTTGCTTCTTAATTTTTTAAAAAATATATATATTAAAAAAATCATTTTTTATATCATCATTTAAAAACACAAAAAAAAAACAAATAATTAAAAATTTAAAAAAAAATCAGTTTTTTTTAAATACTTTTGAATGATGTTTTTGTTTAGTTTCAATTTGAATTTAAAATTTAAATAATATCTTAATTAAATAATATCTCAATTAATTTCATCAATTGAGGAACATTGATTAAATATTTCTGTTTGGTTCCTATTTAAAATTTAAATTTAAATAATATTTTAATTAATGAACGAATTTGCATACAGTTCTTTGATGTATTGTCATCAAGAGAGGAACATACTCCCCAATAAAATTATATTTTTGTTCAATTATCTTTGATTAATTGATAAATTTCCATGCTCCCAAGTGGGAAGAGGTTTAAATTTTAAGAGCTTGGAAAACAGAAACAGCCCAAAAAGATATGCAGAACAGCAAAAAAGCTAAACGAAGCACAAAGATTGCACCAATTTAAGGTTGTACCTACTATCTAATATCCATAAAATCCAAAGGAGCCAAGACGAAAAGAGCTTCTACCTTTGTCGAGAGTTAGCCACTCATACTGGTTTCACAATAATTAACCGGAAAAAGACACTGTAGCAATACTAGGGAAAACAAAGGGAAGATGTTTACATGAAGGCCTGTACCAACCGGGGGGACAAACCAATAATACATCGTCTCCTAAATCTCAGCCCCTTGATTCCAACGCTAAGAGTATTTTCTTCCTTGGGCCCTGAAACCACCAAAATGAACCAACATCTGATCAGGAATCAAAAAGTGGAAGCAGACCATCAGAGCATTTCGAATTGTAAACAGCATACAGAAAGTCGTAGGGAGGGAGAGAAAAGCTAAGAAGGCAGGTGGGTGCCTAGTAGAGTGTATAAACAAGGCATATCACATTATTGTGAAGTATCATGGTGCACGTGAGGCCTTCCAGTTTCTAGCATTCATGCTTTTATCATGCAAGACAGGCATAACCAGAACAGTCGATTAATTTGCAAGTGTGTGTGTGTGTGTGTGGGGGGGGGGGGGGGGGGGGGGGCGGGCATCAGACTGTTAAATATCAAAGAAATATTAAATCCATGCAATCTGTGAAGGGCAAAAAAGGGAGAAAAGTAAAATCATAATGTTATGACAAGTGAATGCCTCATCCCAGAAGCAATTGCCTTCAAGTTGAGATAAAAAATGAGATTTCAATTTGTCAAATGAAGTGATGAAAGAAGATCACATAATAATAACAGTCATTCATAAAAACACAGCAGAGTCCTGGTCTAATAGCACAGCATATTATGCAAATTGTTTAAAAAAACAAAGACACCATTTCCAATAGTTGAAAACGGGCACAAGTATTACTATTCTTGTTTGTTTGGGTTTTTTTTTTTTTTTTTTGTGCACGTAGGGTTGAAGGGAATAGTGTTTGTGAGGAAGAGAGCAGGTGATTGAGAAGGCAGAATATGGTCAAAATTCTCTCATCCCAGCAAATCTCTTCACTCAAAAGGATCCAAGGATTTTAGATCATTTTAAAGAAAACCCTTTCATCCTAACTTAGCAACTTTGATCCAGATTAAATGTTTTTTTTTATGCACCCAGCTACTATACTTGTTGAAAACAGAATGCTTAAAATGATGACAGCAAGTTAGGATAAGTCTTAAAAAGAAGACGGAAACTGGACATTAGACAGTTGCCTGAGTTACTGATCTCTGAGATGATCTCTCTCTCTGAATCCTAATGATCAAGAACTACAGACTTTCAATAGAAAAAATCAGCCATGATTTAAGCATATCCTGGCCAAGAGATCAAGCTTGAGTTTACCATTGGTATCCCTAAAGCCTTCAGGTCTTCATCATTCATGTGTACAAGAGCTGTCATATCCACCTGTATATATTGGAGCATGTTAATAATCAAGAGAAAACTCCTGAAGATGATATACATGTGCACATATTTTAAGTATAAAAACAAAAAATTGTACCTCCTCAGCTTGAAAAGTAATGAGATATTTCTCAAGACCCAATGACTGCAAAAAGCCATCCACAGATGAATCCGTCTGCAAAAAAGATTAAAGAGTTAGAAATAGCAAAACAGGTCTGCAGTAATGATTTTACAGGCAAACAGAGGTTTCTTAACTCTAATTGACATGTTATAACCCGACTTGGAATTTTAGGCACTAACAGTATAGTAGAGCCATCCCAAAATGCTCTTCTTATGTGAACGCCTTTTTCTTCTTTCAACTTAAAATTAATAGAAGGCTTTGCCTTATCACCCTAAAGGATCAATAAACAACACTAAGCCTCATGATTAACTGCCAAGCAATTAACTGTTTGGAAATAAATACACAACGCAGAAAGCATAACACAACTAAGTGATCCTATAATGACATATCTACAAGAACTTCCTGGTATCTAGTTGTCATGGAATGCATACCTAAACATTTACTAATGCTGAAGTTTAGTACAAATTCAATTGCTTCAAGCAGTTCCTGTTAGCTAAAATCATTAATTGTCGCAGCAGTCTATAATTTTTCACCATAGCATCAACTGATCAAGATTTCAGTCAATTGACAAATCACAAAAAGGGAAAAAATGGAAAAAAAAAAAAACTGCCTCCACCACAGTGCATCAAGGCACCTAAGCATAATCGAAACCTCTAACTAGACAGAGCGGAGTTCCTTCATTTGTTTTTAAAGTGATAAGTTGACTGATAAAACTAATAAACTCAAGGGCTAACACAAACATTTTCCTTCTTATAGTCTTTTTCAAATTGACAGCGAGCTTAATACCTCAGGTTCATAACTATTCAGACACAATATTACAAGCTCGCAACTCTCCAAAACTTCATTCAAAATTGAGAAAGTTCTGAGAAACAAGGCACAGCGAAACATGCATATGACTGAATGACATAAACCCAAGCTAAAAAGGTAACCTGAACAATAATTTCTAAATATCAATAAATCAGAAAATTTAGGCTTCAGCATTAATGGAAAACATCAAGAAAACAGAAGCAGAGCAAACACTTGATGAGAGAATAAGATAAGATTCATGCCTTCTGCTGATATCCTTTTCTAGAAACCACAATGGCAGTTTTTTTAATCTCTGGTTCAGGAGCTTCAACAGCAACACTTCTCCTGGCTGGTTTAGCAACAGCTATTTTTGGTTTGGGTGGATCAACATTTGCTGGCTGTGAATTCATCGTCCCCGATAGTTTTTCACGCAGATCCCGCACACCTGAACGGGGAGATGCTTGCTGGAAACTTTTCCTTTGGAGCTTTAACCGAAGATCTCGAGCATCAATTTTGTGATCTTCACAAGTCATTAAGAAAAAGTCATGAGAAAATATAGTTGATTTAGTTGCATCCAACAATAGCAGCAATTTTTAGGTCCAGTAATTCTGTCATAGTCAATCCATACTTGAAACACGTGGTCCACCATCATCATAGAGATCATGTTCCCATTTATCATCTTGCCTCTGCCTGCAAATAATGTGATATTTACTCAGTGATACTGTTTTGGATATTAGGACACTCGAGAACAATATGAAAACAACCGGGACAACAATTATATAAGAGCATCATTATGAAAGAGATTCATTCAATTTACAATGGATAAAAAAAGAAAAAGAAAAAAAAATTGAGTCTAGTAGTAGCAAAAGACATGTACTCTCATAAGGCATAACCCATGTAACCAACGACTTGATTTGGAAGGAAAAAAAAACCAAGAGTCTGTTAGGTTTGACCAATGAAAAGTAACTATTAACTTCGAGTCATCAATCAAAAGTCATTTTACATAAATAACTTATAATAAAAAAGAGTTCAGATAGAAGTATGTTTGGCAACAAATGACTCAAAACAATTTTTTCTTTTAAATAGCTAATATAAGAATCATGAAACTTAAAAGTTAAAAACTTTAACTTGTCACTAAAGCAAACTTTTGACTCAATTTTACAACATTTATTAGATTTAAGTCCAAAATCATTTGTAACCAAACATGTTTATAACTTTTCTTTGAGTCAAAAGTTACAAAACAACTTGAATCATTTACTAAAAGTCATACCGAATGGAACCCAAATATAGAAAGCAGATTCTCACAAGTCCTTTTGTTGCAGAGCCTATAATTGATAAACCAATTGCAGCTTTTTGCTTGACTGAAAAATCAGTTCACCCATACAGAGCCTATAATTGATATAACCAATTGCTCTACTCTGATAAACAATCTCAATCTCTCACATACAGCATGGAAAATGAATCTACAAGTCCAGAAACTCCCACACTTTTCCCAAAAAAATATGCAACGCTTATTCATATTTTAGGCATCAAAAGAACAGGCGTTCTTCGTCCACAAACATTCGATCTTCTCACACAGAAACAAGTAGTCAAAATCAACAGTTAAAACAAGACGATCATATCACAGAGTGAGAATCGAATACCAAGCTCCCGGGTTTTTAATCTCTACAAGTATGACCATAAACTAATAAAACTCTCTTTGAAATGCAATTCCCAATATAATTCCCTAGCGAAGCGCCGATTCTCATTTTTATTTTACAATGTGGATGAAGCTAGACGCTTAGCTCAACTGTTTTTCTTCTAATGCTAAAATACAGATTCTCATTGTAAATATTAACTTTTTTAACCCAAAAAAAAACCTCCACAAACCCTAAATTCTCCTTGATAAATCAATAAAATCAAACATAAATTAAAATTCAAGTAAAGTGAAACAGTAGAGAAAGGGAAACAAAACCTTTTGCCAGTAATATGACGGAGGCGAGCGGAGTCGCCGATGGAATTGCCGTTAAGGCGATCCTTTATTGAAGTCTTCGCTGCAGCGTCTACGCGATCAGCATACATAGTTAAAACCCTAACCCTAATTTGGCGAATTGCAGAACTTTAGAATGTGATTTTGAGCCCGAAGAGAGAGAAGCAAACCCTATCAAAAAGCAGTCGCTTCTTTGTTATCGGGGAAGGTGGGATTTTAAATTCTCGGAAAATAAATAAATAAAAGGAACTGAGATTTATTGCTTAAAGTTTATTTAGTTTACTTTTTGTGAGAAAATAAATAAATGTTACTGCTGAATGCTAATTAAAGACGTGGAAAGGGAAGAAGGGACTGTAATGGAAATTTACGCTTTCGGCCCTTGTGTTATTTTGTGTCGTACCCATTGTTTTAAAAACTTGATAGCTTGATTTAGGAGTTGAATTATGGCAATGTTAGTGTAGTTGGTTTATTTTTTAACTCAAAATAATATTATTTTGACAAAAAAAATTAACACAAAATTAATGAGATTTTTACCTAGTTATAACTGAATCGATTATATCATAAGTAATCGAGGTTTTTTAATAAGTTAAGGCTGGTCAATTTTCTTTAATGTTTTATATTTTCACCTCGTCGTATTTTTTTTATCATATCTATTGTTTTAAAACTCGATTTAGAAGTTAAATCATGATAAAATTTGTGTCATAGTCAAGAGGATTAACTTGGTTAATTCTATTTTATATAAAAAAAAATTATTAAAAAGATATTATTTTAATAGAAAAATATCAATAAGTTTTTATCTAGTTTTATCCGAATTAATTATATCATAAGTAATCAGATGTTTTTTTAATGGGTCAAGGCTGGACAATTTCTTCCACTATTTTTTTTAATTTGAATTAGTTTAACTTGGAGATCATGCGAGTCTTAAATCGACCTTTTAATTGATCCACCAAGCCGATTCAGTTTTTATAACTATGAACATCACTTCATATATGGTGGGAATTTGGTCATAAATATAGTCAAAAGATCCAATTTGGGGCTCAGCCTTGGGCTTGAATAGTGATTTGGAGGAGTCGACTTAAATTATAATTTTTGAAAAATCACTTGAACTATCTTTTTTTTTGATTCTTTTAATAAAAAAAATTAAAATATCATCATTTTGTTAAAAAGTTTCGGAAAGAAGTAAAACTTGCAAGGGTCTTTAGGGAACGCGGTCCAACCTGTATTTTTAAAAAATTCATTTTTTTGGCTAAAAAGTATTTTTTTTTATATTTTTTTGGATCGTTTTAATGTGTTGATCTCAAAAATAATTTTAAAAAAATAATAAAATAATTTTGATATATTTCTAAGTAAAAAACACTTTGAACAGCAACCATAATTTCAAACAAACCCTTAATCGGCGAATCTAACTATGGTTATAAAAATAAAAGGGGGAATATGAAATGCATATTTATACTATTGAAATAGTATAAATTATACACCTAAATTATTTTATACAATTATATCAATTTTAGTCTCAAAATAAGTTATTTATAAAATTGCAATTTAGACAATATGGATGTATGCATTTTAAAATAGATAAATTTCTTAGTTAATAATTTCTAAAGATTGAGTAAAATTATTACAAAAAAAATTATTTGGTGACAAAATTAAGTTGACCTAAAATAAAGAAAGCCTGAGTGTATTTGAGGCGTGAAAAGTATATAATATTTTTTTTCTAACATATCTCCATCGATGATATTATCTCCATATAATTTTAATTTAGAATTAATATTAAACATTGTAAAATTATATTCACTTGTCAATTTAAAATCCTGCAATCATAAATGTATTCAATCATGGCGACCTTCTAAAAAAATAATTGTCCTTTGATAATCATATCTTTCTTTTAAGTTTTGCCAAAGAATAAAAGGATTTCTGATTGTGAGATACTCAATTTTCAACTTTTTATGAAGATGATGACATAAGAAAATCATGACATTTTTCTTGTTTTGACTAGATGTTTCATTTTGATCTTTAATGGTGTCCAAATGAATTTTGGCATCAAAGAGTACCCTGATAAATAATTCTTACCTATAATATCAAGTGTTATAAGTTACTTCATGAAATATCAAAATTGTTAAAAATTTAATTTAAACGTTATAATAAATATTCGGTCAAATATTGAATAAATTTGTTATAAAATTCAAAAAATTTATGATTCACTTAAATAATTAGAAGGATTAGATAAAAAAACATACATTTTATTATTTATCCACAAATCAAATATGATTATTTGTTTTAGGATGAAAGTGAGGAGTAATTGTGTTGATAACATATTATAAAACTAAATATTTAAAACTTGACAATATATTCAATAAAGAGTAAATAGAATAAATAAGAACAATAAAGATCATAGAAACAAAAAGAAAGCATTCTTATTTCATGTAATCTTATAAATATAGTTGTATCCTGTTATCATCTCAACAATACTTTATTTATAATCTAATGTACATTAATACTTGCAAAATTCAAATGAATTTAAAGATGATAAATGAACCTGAAAATAAAGAGGTGGAAAATAGACATCCATATGTAATATATGGTTTCATAACAACTTTTGTAATTTTCATCTATCAATTAATTTTTTTAACATAATCCTCTTTCTTATCTTATATTACTTAAAAAAAAACCATCATAAGTTTGCCTAATAATTCAAACATGCTATTTTTTTTTGTGTGTGGGGTATTGTAGTAGCTTTTGTTATTGCGATTTTAAAAAAATATTTTAGTAGTGATTTAAAAAAATATATGTTTGGTTAAAATTACTGTGATATGAATTTTTAAAAGTAAGTTATTTTAATTTATATAAAATTAAGATTTGAAATATAATTATATGTGATGCTCAATACAAAAAAATAAAAATTAATTTGTTAACCAAATTATTTTTTCTCTAGCTGGGTAAAAAATAAAAGCTATTAAAATATGATACATATAAATATTGCAGTTTCGATAATAAATTAACGTGATTTTTTTATATAATTAAATTATAGTGTGTTTTTGATAATTACAGTCAACTTAACCCTAGTTTAGAAGAAATAAAATGAACACTGGATCTCACTTGTGAGACCAACTCGAGAGAGAGTTGAATAAAATTTATTCAACTCATCCATTAAATATTTTACAAATTTAATTTATTATGGTTACAATAGGTAGGCAAAGATTAATTACTGTACATTACAGTAAAATGCTGTTTACTTAAAATTATTTTTTAAAAAATATTTTTAAATCATTTGATATATTGATATTAAAATAAAATTTAAAAAATAATAATAAAAATATTATTTTAATATATTTTTAAATAAAAAATATATTAAAAAATTATCACTATTATAATTATCATAATACTAAATACTATCAGGATATATAGCATTCATGAAACTGAACCTGAACTTTGAATCGGCCTAATGACCCATGTAACCTAATCTGAAAAAGGATCGGACAAATTGAGAATAGACGAAGTGAGTTAACTCTTTTTCTATTAAAAAAATGTTTTTTTTTTAAGAAATATTGTTTTTAAAATTAAAAATTATCATAATTTTAAAAGAAAGTTTGAATAAAAAAATAATAAATCGATAATTTTTATATAAAATAATTAAATATGTAATATAAAAAATCATATAATAAAAAATAATTAAATCAATATTTTATTTTCATTACAAAATGTTCACGAGGTTATTTTTTTAATTAAAACTTAAACATTGATATTGAACAAACACGCCTGATTCAAAACCATAAATTCCAAGCATGTCTGGGCCTTAAATTCCAGCCCACATGCCATATTTTTTTTCCCCTATTTTTTCAAGGAGACTATGGCTGCTTTCTTTCCCTTCTCTAGACAATTAGGGACTAAACACAGAAAAAAAAATAATTTACAAACTGAAGCATAAAAAGCCAAAAACAAGGGATCAAATATAAAAGAAGTAAAACTTGTGGGACATAATTGAACATTTTACATCACGTGAACAAAGAAAGTGTGAAAAGATCTTTTTTAAAAAATAATTTTGGTTTTTGATTTATCTATTGTATTGTTAAGAACAACATAAAATTTTTTTTTGTAAATGTGGTTTCTAATTCAATATTGAAGTATAATAACAAATAGGAAGTAAATAAGAATAAATAAAGTTCAGCAGCTAAAATAAAAATAGATAAAAATCTAAATTATTCAAAGTTGAAAAACTAGTTTTTTAATACCCTGTTTATTTTTGTGTTTTTAAAGTATTTTTAAAAAAGTTTAATTTTTTTATTTTTTTGTTTTAAATTAATTTTTTTTTGGTGTTTTCAAATTATTTTGATGTACTGATATTAAAAATAATTTTTAAAAAATAAAAAAATATTATTTTGATACGTTTCCGAGTGAAAAACAGTCATAACCACCCTCCCAAACAATCCATTATATTTATTTATAATATTTAAATAAATAAAATTTGATGCAAATCTCTTAGTTTATTAGATAATATTTATTTATTTGTACTAATATTAATGAAATTACTATTTTATTCTTAGAAAAAACATCTAATATCATGGATATTTAAGTCTACACATTTTACGTTTCTCTTCTTGACGTTCGTGTTGACCTAAGAAACTACTCTTTCATTTAATACAGAAACTACGCACAGTTACATTTCTATATATCATAAATGGTGAGGAAATGAAGGTTCAATATTTAAGCGAGCACAAAATGAAGAAGGGAAGGCAAGGTGAGAAAACTCAACGAAAAATATGGAGGGGGTGAAGTTGGTGGAGAAAGTTGTGATTGTACCAGAGATGCCCACAAATCGAAGGCGAATTTTCTTATCAAACTTAGACTTGCCTCTTGTTGCATATCAAGAATCCGTTTCCTTTTATGATCCTCCAGAGAACAAAATCAGCTTCTCTGAATCTTACAATACCCTATACCGTGCACTCCGTTCCTTGCTAGTGCCTTACGACTTCTTTGCTGGACGGCTTGTGCCAGCTTTGGAAGATAACAGTAGGTTGGAGATTGACTGTAATGGTGCTGGTATTGTTGTTGCTGCAGCTAGAACTGACACCAGATTGAGCCAGCTTGGTGGGCTCTTTGCACCCAAACCAGATTTCAAACAGCTGGTGGCTTTCTTGCGTGAAGAGGGAGAGGATGAAATGGAGTTCAAAGACAAGCCCCTTCTTTATATACAGGTTCAACTACTACCATTACTTGTTAGCTTTTTTTCCTTTCCCTTTTCCATCTTAAACGTCTTACAAAATTGATTTCTAGGAGACATTTTATTCTGATTTAAAAGCTTAATCTTCTGTTTTGATAGTTGACACAATTCAGATGTGGAAGTTTAGCACTTGCCTCCCGCTACAATCACTGTGTCTTGGACGGGGCTGCTGCCAGGGATTTTGAGAAAAACTTGGCTGCATTCACTCGAGGTGATGATTTGGTCATAGTTCCAAATCCTGATCGAACAATCTTCAAAGCTAGGAACCCACCAAGAATTAGTCACCCACACCATGAGTACTCCAAACCCAGTGAAACTAGAGACAACCTTTTCTCAGTTGGAGGCAAAAGGTGCACTAATGTCATGCACTTTAGTACTCCACATAATACGACTCATTTGATCCATATCCCCCCTCAACGCATTGCCAGCCTAAAAATGGCAGCCCTCACGGATGGGAAATTGAAAAGGTGCACCACTTTTCACGCCATAGCTGCAAAGGTATGGAAGGCAAGGAGCATTGCAACAAAGATTCATGATGAGGTATGTAGCACAATGTTGTTTCCAGTTGACGTGAGAAGAATTGTGGTGCCACCAGTTCAAATTGGATTTGCTGGGAATGCTTTGGTTCCCGGATGTGCACGAGCAAGTGTGAGAGAACTCAAGGACAAAGAGGATTCTTACATTGTAAGGAAAGTGCAAGAAGGGGTAGAGAGATTCGATGATGAGTATGTGAGGTCTGGGATAGATTGGTTAGAGGTCCACAGAGGGACGCCTTGCAATGAGAATAGCTTCTCATTAGTGGCATGGTTTCGGCTGGGGCTAGAGGAAGATGTATTTTCATGGGGGAAACTTAAATATGCTACTCCAGTTGTGTTAAAACCTGGTTTGGTCTTCCTGTTGCCTGGACTAGAAGGTGATGGAGGCCTTAATATTTGCCTGGACCTGCCTGATGATCAAGTGGACGAGTTCCACAGATTATTGATGGAATAATTACGAAATACATACAGTACTTGGCTAGCAATTTCAAGTTGTAGCTACGCTTGCAGTAGCTT
Organism: Populus nigra; assembly: GCF_951802175.1. Classification (NCBI taxonomy): domain Eukaryota; kingdom Viridiplantae; phylum Streptophyta; class Magnoliopsida; order Malpighiales; family Salicaceae; genus Populus; species Populus nigra. The sequence goes on along the minus strand of NC_084855.1, from coordinate 23,556,510 downwards.
AATTTGTGGTATATCAATAAAAATGATTAGAAGGAGAGCTGCGCTGCATTAGACTGTAAAATTAACACACACATGTCTTGTATATTTTCTTGTATATTTTCTTCTCGTTTCGATTATCTCGAAGTTTACAACTTGATTAAGAATCGAGAAAGTAACCTGATATAACACCGATTATGATATCTTACGCATGGGAGAGAAGTCCAAAGAAAGGATTCGACATTGCAGACTTTATCTCCAGTCCTGCTGAGTTTAGAAGTTAGAACAGCCAAGTCAACCTTATCACGAGGAAGAAACAAGAATTTGTCCTCTTCGATTCTTTCAAACCCACATAGTTCAAGAAACTCAATGCCTCCTATCAATCTTCCAACCCTATTCTGCCACCATATAAGGGGAAAATTATTAGAAAAATATAAGCGAGGGTTACTCATCATGATTATAAAACTCGATTCAGCTAATTAGCTAGTCAAACTAGTGACCCGTCAACCCAGAACTTGTCTAAGCAGGATTTTATTCCCAACCAGATTTGTTTTTACCAAAACATCATAGTTACTGATAGAAAAATAGAGCACTTCATCACACAGTAGTGTTTATAGAACAACATGCAACTTCAATCATCTACTCTAGAAAGAAAATTTGGATATATTTGGGCTTTCTTTAATGTGAATCTGAAGTTAAAAACATGAAACGCCTAGGAAGACTACCGAGAGGTACAATGTGAAGTTTTCACAACAGTTAAATGCCTTCACAATCAGTGCTCAATGTGAATATGACATGGGATGCCAAGTTCTTGGTCATGAGCAAGAGGATGTGCTCAAACTGTGTTTGATGCTGTTAGCCGATGGATTATTCAGTTTGCCCGGAGTTGCGGTGACAATCCATCCCAATGGTTCAGCCCAAATTAATGGAAAAATTCAATTCTTCTGGAGGATATATATGGTCTCAACATCATCAATCAAGCAAGTGTCTGACCTGGAATAATGGATTACCAATGCGAATTTTCCTGAATTTTTCCTTGTCAGGATTCTGTGCAACATTCCCAACATATACAAGAAGAGTTTGAAAGGCCCTTTTGACTCTGACATCGTCATCCTACACCAAGAAAAAAGAAGTTCAGTCCTGTGAACCAAACACAAAGACCTTGATTAAAATCTAGGATTGGCATCTCTTTTGCCTTTTTACCATGTATGTGTACGTTAAAGAACAGAAGTCATTTACCTTGTGACTGCGCTTGAGAGACCGTAAACATTCTCTTAACTGCTCTACTTTTGAGACAGAGGCAACGCTGACATAGTTCTGCAATTTAAATGTTATCATGAGGAGACTATATATGTACCAGATTTTCTTTTAAAACAAGAGGTACAGCGGGACATGTCCGCTCTGTCTCCGTTATCCTTGTGTCTTCTTTCTCAAGATAGTAATCAAATGCCACTTAAAGATCCTAACACCACACCTTTTTATCATCTGTGGAAGGTCTAGAAAGTTTTGTAGCTGTGTGGCTTACTGATGGCAATCCAAGCATCCGCCTTCGTTCGTTCTGTGAAGAAAAGCAGAAAGCTTTCAATGCCCAATAACAAGAAAATGTTCACGAGTCAGGAGAACAGCTTAATTCTGGACCGAATCTATACAATGAGGATCAAAATGAATCATAAGATAGATGATGCAACATTCTTCATGACAGTTTACAATACTAATCCAAAGGGATGACTTCTTAAATCAATGCTAATAAACCTGGAATTCTCTTAACTATTCAGGGATCATCACTTGCTTTCTCACATAGCAGACGAACTTAATTACCAGGTGTCCCTATTCCGCTTCTAATTACGATATACCTATAATTTTATGTCTTTCTTTCCTTTCCTTTTTCCTTCCTCCTTTTCAAAGTCTGGCAAAGACAATACCATTATGAGACGAGGATAGCTAGGACAGAGGGGACAGGGAACATGTCCAACTGTCTTTTTTGTTTTGAAATGACAGAAACCCACTTCAAAACTGTTCCAATATCCTTCTAACCAAGGCTTCTGTCCCTTTTATATCCGGATCTTCTATCCCACGACACTAACCAAAAACAATATGATAGCAACTGATCATGCATAACCTTGTCTCATACACATTGAGTAACAGAAATATTTCTTCGATGTGGCAACGGAAACCTTATCAGCTTCAAGTTTCTGACGAACTTTCTCCCTTGCTCTTTTCTCTTCCTCTTTCTCTGCTTTCCTCGAGGCTAAATAACTGGTAAAAACAAATGCATTCAAAGGTTCAGACGTAGCACGACAGAGAACGGACAAACTAACATACACTACAACACACAAAGCAGCCACAGGTTAAGAACACACCGTTTTCTTTCATTATCCTCAGCAATTCGCTTTGCCTCATGGATTTCCTTACCAGCTCGAATCCTTTCCTGTAACACATTTAGCAGCTAGATTTCGCAAATGAAGGCCCCATATAAATCTAAAATTTATATAGCGAATCACACCATGTGGAGCACACATGAATTCACAGATCAACAGGGAAAAGAAATACGAAGAGAAACAGCTTTGGTGCGAAGAGCTAAGCAATTAATATTTACTGCAAGCATGATGGACATATAGTCGATGCAAGATCCTGGTAACAAGCAGGATGAATGCACTGTACCTTCTCCCTTTCTCGTTCCAATCTCTTTTCTTCATCTTCCTTCTCCTTCCGAGCTTGATTCCTGAATTCATAATATTTTTTTTTAAATGAAAAAAAAAAAACAAAATGGAAATTCAGATATCGTATTAAATTATTTACATATGTTCGCTGAATGTAAGGTAATTTTTATACACTTAAAACATTGCTGGTGTCTGAACATTTTACTAAACAAAAAACCTCTTATTATTTTACAATAAATCATACTTTGGTTTTCAAAATTCTACTCATTGAATTGGAATCCCTTCATATTCTTTAAGGAACATCACCGTTATGTTTATTAAATCTAAATTACGTACGGAATTTTAACTGAATGGTCATGATTGGTATATATGATCATAAATATAACAATAAATGTTTAATTAAAAAAATATAACAATAAATTAACTTATTATTTTATTCCTCTCACTTAATCCAAATCATTAAATTCAAAATCAATAATAAGATTTGAAATATAATCAACCATATTCTTTTAGTAATAAGATAGGATTTATGAAATGAGAAAAATAAAGAAAATTATTATATATTAGTATATATGAAAATCATTAAACAAACCTTAATTCTTGTGCTTTTATTTGCATTTCCTCCGTAGTTTGAATTGGCTGAGGAGAGTCGATATCAATGTTCACTGCTATCTGGAAGCAAATTCTAGACACTAAATATGGTAGAAGAAAGAACCGATCGATCACCAAGATTTGAAAAGAAAATTAAGAAAAGAAAGAATCATACCAGGGGCATTGGATCGATGCTTGGTTCATTCTCGTGATCAACGATCCAATTTATGGCAGCTTCGATGTCAGTATTGCCTGAAGAAGAAATATTTTCAACTTCATATACAAACGTAGCTCAAAGCACGCATCGAAATGCCAATAGTGTATTCAAAAAAGGTCACCAGAACAATGAAGTGCTTTCGCAGCTTGGATCCGTGGGAAACCCATGTCTTCAAGTTCCTTAAGCAATCGCTTGTTTGCTTCCAAGACACTCAATTCTGCTTGAGAGATGAGAAAGAAGAATATTATACGTAACTCAAGAACATGCTACATGCATGTAGAGAATTATATATATTCGATTATTATGTATGATCAAGTGTAGCAAGAATTAGCAAATAATATTATAAGAGATATATTCGGCATCCTAGCTAGGAAGGATGGCTCCAGTTACAACAGATGATCAAGATGTTTTGGAAGCTCTGAAACATGAAAGATTGATAGATTTGTATAAAGAGAAGAAAAATCTTAATCATTATGAATAATGGTGCATCGTACCCTGTAGAGACTCCATTGAATTAAGGAGGTGCCTTTAATGGAGTGATCAATAAGCAGGTGATGTTGTAGAAAGAGAATTAGAGAGGTAGCTAGCCAAGTGTTGTTGTAAATGGCTTGTAGCTAGCTGGTTTCGTTTAGAACTTGGACGTACGTGAGAGAAGCCTTGCCACCCACGCATTGTAAAGAGATTGATTGGATAGCTTTTTTGGATTCCAATCATGGAAAGGAAAGCAAAACACTAGATTCCTGAAACTTTTTTGATGAATCTAGCATGTTCACTCTTCCTCTTCCTACCCTTTTCCTCTACTTCCCTGTCAAGAAAAGAACCCCTTCGACTGGCAAACCTTTCCGCCGCTTTATTGAACGAATGTCTCGCTCTCTCCCTCTCCTTTCCCCATCCCCCGGAAATTCTGAAGCCCGTGTGTTCGTGCGAGCTTCTTCGACCAAAATCCATAATCCCAAGCTCAATCTAACCCTCTCCTCCTAGTCCAAAAACCAACAATCGGTAAACCACCCTTACTACGGTCAACAGCCCAACCGAACCTCTCCCTTCTTTCTCTTAGCCGAACCCTTCAAGGAAGTAGCTGAGCTTTCTCCGGGCCAAGTCCGGCCAAACCCATTGGAGCCCTTTCAAAGCCTAGCTCAAACCTAACCCTCTATCTTGGCCCAACTGAACCCTCTCCAATCTTTGCCCAACCAAACTTTGCATCTATGTCACCTACTCACCCTCTCTCACCAATAAACAACCTCTTTTTAATAATATCAAGCCAATCTTTCAAGTAGAAGTCCCTAAGCATGGCCCAAACCATTTTTTCACCGATGTTAATCTTTTAAACTTGACTTTTCCCCTACTTTCCTAGCCTGCCATCCTAATGGCATACCCAGGCATTGACTTATTCACCAATGACAAGATCAAAATGCTATTCAATAACTTAATTTTCTATGAAAGTATATATTTCTCATCATTTTTTCTCCCTTTACTAGGTAAATTTATATGACCATTAATATTTATAATTATCACCGGTTACCAAATACAAATAAAGACCAAGACATTTTCACTTAAACTATACCATACATTTGTAAGGACTATGGACACCACCAATCTCCATATTGGTATGATATTGTCCACTTTGAGCCTAAGCCCTCATGGATTTGCTCTTGAGCTATACCCAAAAGGCTTCATACCAATGGAGATATTTGTCCATCCTTATATACCCATAATCCTCTCCATTTCTAGCCAATGTAGGACTTTGGTTGTATACCCAACAATCCTCCCCTCAAACAAAAGACCACCGAGCCTCCCCTCAAACCGATCATTCATCCGTCCACTCTCAACCAACCAGGATTATTCATTCTCTACTTCACCGTGTTGGGGTCAGGACACGTCCATGAAGCATCCGGAGAGCACTACCTGACTTGAGAGTTTGCTCTTTCTAGGTCAACTCCTCTTCACCGTGTTGGGATCAGGACACGTCTATGAAGGGAGCACACCATCTATCCAATAGAGTTGATCCATGGATTACATCGTGATTGGGGGCCCACCACCTTCTGTTCGGCATTCCGAGGATTCATCCATCATAGCTAACTCCGGGGCCTGGCTCTGATACCACTTGTAAGGACTATGGACACCACCAATCTCCACATTGGTATGATATTATCCACTTTGGGCTTAAGCCCTCATGGATTTGCTCTTGGGCTATACCCAAAAGGTCTCATACCAATGGAGATATTTGTCCATCCTTATATATCCATAATCCTCTTCATTTCTAGCCAATGTGGGACTTTGGTTGTATACCCAACAACATTACTCTTCCTGTTCCACACATTCTCTCTTCACGTATATTCAAATAACTTAAACATTAAAGAACTCTTTATCATGATAAAGAACTTGTCTTCGCAACAAAATTCACTAACTAATGATCTAGTCACTTCTCTAACCCAAGATTATAAATGTGGAAAGCCCAGTTCTGTTTGAGGTTTTTCATGACTTTATCAAATTACATTCAATATTTAATATTTAGAGAGAAAAAAAGGATTTGTACAATTAGAAAAAGACATAACATTGTTTTTAAGAATTTTAGCGGGAGAGTTAGTTACACAATTAGAAAATACCATAATCTTCTTAAAATATCTTTGCGTGAGGATATTGCTCAAGGAAATATTCTATAGACGTTCAATTCTATATCCATTTTTCTACCTTAATTTCGTGATTCTATTATTAAGTTTTTTCTAATAAATTATAGATGAGATGAATAGAAAAATGAAAGAAACATTTAATTTTTTATCTAAATTTAATATTTAATCATAGTTATAAATTTGATCAAAAACTTAAGTTGTGGGTTTGTTATGTCAATTTAGATTAATCTAAAATGATATTATTTTTAAAAAAAATTAATTTTTTTTTAAATTAACTTAGATGAGTCTCTTTCAAATTTAATCAGGTTAATTAATTTTATTTGATTTTACATATTATTTATCTATTTTTTAATAAAAATTCAGGTGTGAGCTTAGCATTGCAAGTCAAGGACATCTAGGTTCTCTTTTTTAGGCTAGGTGCGCAACTCAATTCTCTAGGTCTCGCCTCTCATCCTTCATATTTTTTTCTTGTTTTCTTTTGAATAAAACTCATTATGAATAAAAATAATAAAAATATTGTCTAATTTTTCCATAGTTTTCATATAACATTATATTTTCTTATAATGATAATAATAATTATTTTATGAATTATTATTTATGAATATACAAAATTTATAAAAAAATAACAAATATTAATTAAAAATTTAATATTTATTTTTTCATTGTAAATGTTTTATGTACATTGTTTTTATAAATTAATTATCTGATCTTGATTTTTTTTAATTGAATCTAGCTTTTCAGCTCTGATAAATTTCTATTTACAAAAAAATAATTCCGATATAAAAATATATTTTTATAAAAAAAATAAAATAAATAAACAAGGAAAGAGAATTTTGATTGAAATATAAATTTCATCAAAATAATTTTTCCTTCTTGATAATAATTGAGATTCTTATTAATATTTAAATAATATTTTTTAATAAAAACATGATGCCAATAAAAAAGATATGATTTTATAAAAACATAAAATAAATTAATAAAAAAAATAAAAAAATCTAATAAAATATATATTTTTTATAATTTAAATTATTTTTTCTTACAAATATATATTTTTATTATAACAAAATTAAATAAAAATTAATTTTAAAAACTACCTCGCAAACATCACACATACTTAAAAAAAAAAAAATATTTAGCAAACATGTTAGGGTACAAGAGGTCAAAATCCAAGTAACATTTAGTCAGCAATTGTTTTTTTTTAAAAAAACTCATCTTGTTCCAATTATTTTTTTTTAATTTAAAATAACTTTTGTTTCATTAAAATAAACTCAATCGATACGTGTTAACCTGCAATTGGTAAACAGATCCTTAAACAGGGTTGTAGATCAGACCGGATCTTATATAACTGTGGGTAGACCGACACCCCAACGCAGAGTGCCTCTAGAAACAACTTTCAGACACTTCCAGAAAGAAATCGTTAGAAAAAAAGAAGCTTCCCACACAGACAGAATTGAGGAGTTGGCGAGAGAAGCATTGATGCTCAAACAAGAAGCTTGATTCTATTGAGAAACAGACTAATCAGCAAGAAACTAATGTCATCATCAGGAAGCAGCAACAAACCAAGAACGGTGAAGTTACGGTGCCCTTCTGTGTCCAGCATAGCGTCCTTCTTTGCATGGGATGAGCAGAGACTGGACTTGGGGTCTATAGCCAGGACTTTTGGTTTAGACCCTTCAACGTTGAAGCTGAATGGTTACTTTATAAGTAGAGGGGCTGATCTTATCTCCTCCTCTGTTACATGGCGATCGCTTCTTAGTTTTTTCTCGGCAAAGGGTTTGTCCACTGGTAAAGATGATAAGGAAGCTCTTATTGTAGATGGCAAGCTCTCCAAAGTTGGGACTAAGCGTAAGCTCTTTGCAATGATTCTTTATTTGCTTAAAATATATTTTCAAGAACTGTGAGTAGTGAATTGCATGTCTAATCTGATTGTAAAGAAAACACTGAGTCTGTTATGAGTAAGATTGTTTCAAATTGTTATTAGTTGCTGCTGAGAAATTCTGGGGAGAAAGAAAAAGTGAAACTTGATTGGTATTTTTTTCTATCAGGAGAAATTGGTTTCTTGTTAAACTATATTTTTTAGAGGACAAGGTATCCTCGTACCAGCTTATGCGTCAATGGAGATTAAATTCCTTCTTTGAACAATCTTAATTGGGGCTTCTCCCGCATCGAATTGATATTGGCCTGTGCATTCAGAAAAGTCTCTAGTTTACATATTCATTGGTTCTGAGCTTTTGGGATTGCCTGGATGAGCAAAAATAAGGTTGAGGAATCGGTGGCTGTGCAGCATCTGTATGCGTTCTAAATTTTTGTTAATATTGGATGTTTTTGATAATCAAAAGTGGTATCTCAAATGTGTATTTCGTGATTAAACTTGTGTGTTTTGACTATAACATTGTACTAAATGCTTATTTTGTTGGAATTGTTTGTTCTCAGGGGCACATGACCCCCAAAGCGCTTCAAGTAGGAGCAACTACAGAGCTGAAGTTGAGGGCATTGGTGTGAGTAATAGCAGACAACAGCGTCAAGATATCGACTTGCTCATGAATAAAAGGATGAAGGAAAGCAACTCGGGTATGCAAAACATCTGGCCTTTATGCATGGTGATAATTTTTATTGAAAGATTTAGAAGTGCCTATTTGAAGATTGCCTCTATTTTGCCAAATCCCTGATAATGGAAAATATCATTTTGATTTAGAAAACAAGAAACTGAAAGGAGTAGCTGTGGCACTAACATTATTAAAAATTTGTGTCTTCAGGATGTGATGAAAGTTATCAGATGCCAAAATGGAATGGCCTTGGCTTCAAAAGGAAGCGGTCGATAGAACATCATGTCAACTTGCTCAAGAAGTTGAAAATAAATGGAGCCAATTCAGGTACATGTCCAGACTTCAGAGGTGATATCCTGCCAGTTTCATCCTGCACCCTGGATTTATGAGGCTTTTATGAACATATGAAATGATCATCTCAACACTAGTGCTGTTGTTATCGCCCTTTCTTATTCCAGCTTTTTAGTCTTTCAAACTTCAAATACAGTCAGCCATTGAATGCAGTTGCATGAGTGGCAATTTGAAACGGATGAGAGAAGGTGATCTGATTCTGGCTGCTCCTTGCAAGAGAACAAGATGAGACTTTCTTGTTCTTGTTCTTGTTCTTTTTGGTAATTTTCACTAAAATGAGAATGTGGTAAGTGTGTGTGTGTGCAGAAGTTAAAATTTATGATGGACTGTTTGATCAGTCTTTTCATTTCTGACACTGGTCGCACTGCACTCTGTAACTTCTGAAAACCTCCTGACCTTAGTTTTTAAAATCATTAACTTGGAAGAGGTACATATGAAACTTTCAACGCAGGATGAAAGTATCAATCAAGATTGGTGATGATGCATATGGGGATGATTTGCTCACCAACATGATATAAAACAGATTTCAAAAATACCATTTAATATAGAACCTAAAAAATGTATGACAAATAGGACAATGATACAAAACTGGCTACAATATGTGATTTAATGGTAGTAAAGATCATTCTACACGTTCCTAAGCATTTTTTTAATATTATGGATACGCTCATGGAGGTCACTCATTCGTGAGCAGCTACTCTCAATAGCCAAATTAAATCACAGGGAAAGTCTGTCAATACGAGATTTACCACGCAAAGTGTGGGTTAAAAATACAAGAAGTTATGCTTACACTATGATTCTTCACTATTGCACTGGGTGCTATCTAAGCATGTTTCTTTTTGCATCTATTACACATTGGAGGTCTCGAACTTACTATTGCCAAACAACGGCGAATGCAGCCACTAACAAGACTTTTAAGTACCGACTTAGAATTCATCAATGGTGATGAATCTTAAAGCTCAGACGGGGAACAGTTTTTACAGCAGCTGCAACTGGACAAACGAAAAACAAAGATCAGGAGTCGAGTAAATGAGCAAGTAAAACCAATGGGAAAATGTTAAAGAATGAAAGATGGTGTCACTTTCTAGGTCTTGAAAATGATTAGCTCAAAACAGAGAAATGTCTCGGATGCTACAGACATATTTTAATGCGTGGATATCATCGCATAATTGACATCCGATCTAGCAATTTAAAATTCTTGTTGATTCACCAACATTTAGATTGTAAGAATCGAATCAATTCATGAGAGAGAGCCATTCGTAGACCATATCTATGGACCATAGTCCAGTGAACATACAACGAAGACGATCCAAGACAAGGTTACCTTTAGTGTTAAGAAACCTTTCCTTCTCTCCCATTCATCCTCGTAGCGCACTGAGCAGCGATCCAAAATACAGTGCAAACACCGTGCAAGTGATTGTGATGACATTGTACGGCATGCTAAAATCAGGGGCTGTAAGAGGCACAGGTAATACTTTAGTGTAAGAGAAAGCATGATTCTTTTCCTGCATCACAGATCCATAATCAATCAAATAGCTTGGATTGTCATCAAGCGCATTGTGAAATGAGAATTTAGAGATCATATCACCTGAAACTTAGACAGCAAGGGTGACTTTCCCCACAGAGTCATCGCTAGGGAAAAACATGGTTGCGGAAGCTGGGAAAGCTTACTCCAGCTGGCGGGATATGAGGTCCTTGATTAGCATCTGGAGTTTATTCAGCTATGTGCAAAAAACCCTGTTGACATATCGTACACAGCAGATGAGAAACACAGTTTGGCTGTATAAGAAACATTATGTCCTGTACCTGTGCATGTTGTTATTAATGACAGTATGTTCTTCCATTCCACTAGACTTTTAGTATCTTTCTCTGTGCTTTAAATTGCAACTTGCAGGTTAACTAAGAAACGATATCCAAGCAAGGCATTGACAACATTGCAAGCTAATTATGCAGAAGCTGAGAGTAACATTGCAGACGGGAAATTATAATCTATTTGCCGTTTGCCACTGTTTCCACAGGTTGGTTTCTGAGGATGTTATAACATTTTATTACTCCTGAATTCATTCACTAATTCACTCTAATGTACCAACTCAAACTTGAAAGCATCGAAGTGCTAAGCCTACCTTATCGAAGTACTCTAATGCAAAGCTGCTGATTACATACAACAAGGAAGCTTCAGAACCATCTCCATCATACCAGGAGATATCATGTCTTTGGAAGGAAAACATGTATCTTTTCCACAAAAGCTGGAGAGAATGATAATCAACCCTACTATTTTCTTCATTTGAGTACCGTATAGGGATTTACTGACAAGTCGAAGCTGGCTTCACCGCCAAACCCTCCTGAGGTCAACATAGTCAGCTCCATAATTTTCTTTTTTCTTCAGTTCAGCAACTAGACCCCTCTCAACCTGAAGAAAAACATTACTAGACCTAGCTAGAACACATATTCCACAGACTTTCCTCCCAAAAATTGAACTCAAAGACCTGCTTGGTTGAAGATATGATTCGCAACATATAATCTGAAAAAGTAATCATAATTTTATATTCGACCATTGAATCCAGTTTAAATTTTATGGAATAATTCTAGCTTGTAAGGTCTAAAAAACTTTCAAATCAAGCCTGCTAAATGTTATAATTATTTTCCTGATTAGTTTTATTTTAGTTATTTTCTCACGTAGCTTTGGATTCTTTTGATTAGATTAGTTTAACCTCTATATAAATAATTATTGTGTTTTTTTTTTCAAGAGATTATTTAACCACATGCTTTTTCAAAAGACTATAACTTTAGAACGTTAGACTATATCTTGTGTGATACTAATTGTCACAGGTCGATTTTTTCTTCAAAAGTTTCAGCCCCTACACGACAGTCTTGTCCCAGGTTCAGCCATTTCCCTCACCATTCACTTGTGTTTATTTACAACTAGTTTGTCCCACAAACTAAAAAAGCTTTCTATACTCTTTTAATGTTGTAAACAAGCAGAATACATAAATGAATATGAACAACATAATGCACAAACTCAAATACAACATATTACTGGAAAACTCTCAACCTTGTATCAACTCTTAACAAAAGGAATACACAATGCCTGTCTTGTGTGCTATGCCTATTATGATACCAATTGTCACATGCTCGGATTTTTCTTGTCAAACTTTTATAGCTTCTATGCGGCAACTCAACTCCCTGCTAGAGTTAGCCTTCCTTCTATTGATCCATTCGTATTTGTTTAGAAACTAAGTATTTTTCCTCATCAAGAGGTTTCCCCCACGCTCTCCCATGTTACAAGACAAGCGAAGCACACAAGTAGAAAAAACACAACATATACAAACACAGATTATTATAGGAACCAATCCCAACATTTCATTAACTCAGAAGGATACACACAAGTCAGTTTGTGTGTGCGCCATGCATGATGGTTTTGCCAAAAACAATTATAACTTTATATACGATCATTAAATCAGGTTTAAATTTTATCAAAAGATTCTAGTCGGTAAGGATGCAAGACAAATAGAAAGGATGCAATATGTACAAACATATAAGTTATTACATGAACCAATCATAACCTTTCATTAACTCAAAAGGATATACATAAGTTTGTTTGTGTGTGTGCTATGTATAATGATTATGTGAAAAACAATCATAACTTTATATTAATTGAGTTCAAATTTTATCGAATGATTTTAGCTGATAAGATGGAAAGAATTTCAAATTAAACGTGGTTGGTTTTAGATTTTAGTTATTAATTTTTTCATTTAGCTTTAGATTCTTTTGATTAGATTAGTTTTAACTTTTATATAAATAATTATTTTGTTATATTTTTATGAGATTATTGAACCACATACTTTTCAAAAGACTATAACTTTATTTTCTATACACATTATGCACTTCGTCGGATAACATCACAATAAAAAAAAGTAATTTATATATATAATAAATCACATAGAGTATCTGCCAAGAAATTGATAATTGAAATTATACAATATATGAGAGAACTTCAATTGAAGTCTCCTTATATTCAGGATTTAAATTTCTTTTTTTTTTACAGCTTATACATAAATATGACAAATTAATCGTCACCAAACGTTGTGCTCTTATTGAGGGCACTCTGGGGGAGGTGTAGGGTACCTGGGCCTATCAGAACAATAGTCATAAGTCAAATACTTCTTCCTGACATTCTCATATGCCCTTTGTCGGGCAGAGTCCAGTGTCCAGTACTTTCGGGTATTCCACCAGTAGCTGGTCGAATAACATGGCTGAACGTTTGGTTGTTGATGATCTGAGCAGCCATTAATGTCAAATCCTTGGAAATGAGCTTGAAATGGTGCATGGCTCCAATTAATCTTTGTATGGCCTCCGTCTGTTGCCCAGCTTTCTCCATTCCACAAGCTTGCCTCTATTTGCATTGGCTGTGAAGGGTAGCTGACTCCAATATTCGTGTGGTTCTTGAACACTCTTATGGGAGTATCATCCACATAAAATCTGATATATGCACAGATATCAGTAAAATATATCGCTATATATTTGGAACCAGAGATGTTAATCATACGGATTAGAAACTAATCATGAGATCCCAGTACTCTTACACAATCTGATATTGGTTCCACAAGATTTTGTAAGAGTGGAAGTCAGCAGCTGGGTCGAACCAAAGATGCATCCTTTGCTCTCTATTCCCTCGACCATTTGCAAACACATTTGTCTGTAGTGTGATAGGCTTCCCTTCCCTGTTGCCCAGGAACTCAAAGTCGAGCTCATCGTGATTATTACTGTGTGAAGTTAGCTGACAGGGAAATCAGAACGACCATTAATTATAGATTACTAAATTATACATCCTTGATATGATCATCATTACTGTAATGAAGGGTATATGATAAGAAAATTGATAAAATTATTGAGTGTATGTACTGACATAGAATGCCGTGACAACTCCTGCAGAATCCTTTCCTGGTAGCTTTATCCTCATGTTAATGAATCCTGAACCAAATCCTAGCTTGGAACCAAATCCAGAACCTATCCATCCCCACAACAAATCAAATTAAATACATGATAAAAAAAATCATATAAAGATTGTTAAATAAAAATGAAATTATACAAGTACTTAGTAGTTGTTGTAACAATTTGTATATATATTAAACGGTAGGAAATAAATATTAGTATTCAGTTCGGATTTAAGCCTCTTATTTTGATGAATTGTTTCCATGTTCATGCAAGGATAGCCATGAATCTGAAGCCTCCATAAAGTATCAAGCAAAGTCGCTCCTTTACATATTCCTCATTTATGAAAACGAGATGGAGTTGTGTGTGTTTATATATATATATTTATGAGAAATAATTGAGCCTTAAAATAAGAGGAAAATAATTAATCATATTAGAAAAACGAGAATTTTACAGTAAAAAAAATAATTCTCAGCTAGGTAAAGCTTGTATATATATATATGTGGAAACAGGAGTCAAGAAATGATATGGTTTCGTATTTTGATGATAAATATTTTATAGCTAGTAGCTTTCAAGGAGCTAGGAGAAGAAAGGAGACCAGAAGAATGATCTAACGAGAGCTGAATCTGCCTTCCTTCATTAAGGGATTTGACATGATCATATCCCCAGGTGATATCATAATTCTGATCAAAGCTAGCATCACCTCCATTTCTCCTTGCAAGCACCCCTCCCGTGAGGAGAAATGCAAGGAAACAAGGGAGACAAAAATCCATTAATGTAGCTAGAATACTGCAATTCATTGCTAGCTAGCAAGCCCTTGTATTTGCTGATCAAGCTTGTGTTGATGAGTCCATATTTATACACACAACACACGTATGAGAAATATGGCCGCTTCCCTCAGCTGTCTACAAGAACTATGAAAAAAGCGAAAAGCTGTGTGTGCGAGTTATCATTTATCGACTTCTCCACACGCTAGTGACTTGTTCATGCACACAGCCCATCATTGTAGTTCTTTTTATTTGGAAGCAACTTAAAGCAAGATGACTGCCATTTCAAGCACAATGTTCTATCAATTAATTATAAATGGAAAAGACTGGCCGATTATCTCAAAAGTCTGGTATCTTTTTGCTTCAATTTGCTTGTAAGTAATCCATTTTGTTTGGTTATTGTACAAGAATAGAAAATATAGATATATAAAAGATAAAAACATGTTTGATTTAAAATATAAATAAAACAAATATGTTTTTGAAGTATAAATAAAATCTCTTCTCTATCTTTGTTTTTTTTTTAATTATTTAGAAACATTAAGTAAATGCTATCTATCTATTGTTAAAGTCTAAATTTAATATCTCTATTTAGCTCTTCAAAGTGCATGTATAAGTATTAATAATATTGTTATCCTATTATGTATCTACAATTATTCATAGATTAGTATAAATACATGTATTTTCTAAGTGCATGTATTTTTTTGTTACCCGGGTATCCTCATACTCTTTTAAAGAGTGAGACTAGTCCCGTTCGAGGTTCGGGGTTGTTCCTCTCAATAAGTGTGATTCTGGAGATCGAACTTGTGTTTTTATTCTTGCATGGATATAACAGTATTTTAACCGTTAGACCAATTCTTTAATTGTTTCTAAGTGCATGTATAAATATTAATAATGTTGATATTCATCTAAAATTATTCGTAGAATAGTAGTATAGATACATGTATTGAAACAATTGTAATTTAAAAGGTTCAAAAGTATACGAAAGGAAGTAGTTACCTACCTGTACACTACAACACTAGCTAGTCATAGCTTGTAGCTATAAATTACTGTTTTAGAAAAATAAATAAAGATAATAGTAATAGAAAAGATATGTTTTTTTATATATATTTTATGTTAGAATATATGTCATTTACTTTAAAATTATTATATAGATAAATTTATTTTATTTTTTTATACATGCGAATTTGAAAAATCATAACTGTCTCTATAAAATATATCGTTTATTTAGAAAAAAAAAGGGTGGCTAAGAGGTCATCTGGTCATGTATGTTATGCCACCGAACACAGTATCTTTTCAATGATGGGCTTGACATCACGGCTACAGCTTGTTTTGTCCTACACGTCTTTATTCAACTGGAAGGTGTGGCTAGCCCCCTCCATAACGACTTCCATATATATATATATATATATATATATATATATATATATATATATATATATATATATATATATATTTCCCTTGTCATAAATGTCTTCTCCACAAAACTAACGTTTTTTTTTTCTAGGACTGCTTGGCGATTCTAGTGGACTTGTGCTTCAAGATAAAACAAAGGTTATTTCTTGATGATATATACTAGTATAATAAATTTTATAGGAGAAATATTATTTATATGTTTGAGTATACAATGTACTTAGATCAAGGTATAGATATCTCGTTTTTTAAAAGGATATTTAGCTTTTTACGGCTATAAGTTATATATTAGATGATGCTTGGCATTATGGTTATAGATTAAAAATAATAATAATCTCAAGTATTTGTTTTATATAAAATAGAAACTTTATCATTTATAACTTGTTATTAAAAAAAATCAAGAATTGTCTCTTTATATGAAGAGGTTTCAGAGAGACAATGAATAGGAGCTCAAAAGAAAATAAAAGATAAAAACCGACCAGAATAGGTAAAATCTAGTAAGTTTGTGGTCTTATAAACGCGTATGAATTGACATAAAAGTGGATCCACAATCTCAAATGAAGCTTCAGGAACCATAGAAAGAATAATATTAAGTATCGTCTCATAAAACCTGATTTTGATATCATGTTAAACAATCCAAAAAAATAAAGAGAAATACAAAAATAAAAAAGAAGGAAATTAGTGTTTTATTAATATTAAATAACACAATCAGATACTCAAAATGAATAAATTTAATCTAAATACAAAAGGATCATATATAAAATAAAAAATATATATTCTATTTTTAATAAATAATAAAATAAAATAACTTTATATTTCTTATAATTCCTGTTATAAAAATACTTGTGCACTCTATCAATGGCAGCGGTGATACCGCAATAGATCGAAACTAATAGAATTGGTTTTTCCTATGATGTGGTTTTAAATAAAAGATCTCTTAATCAATTCGTTTCTTCACATGCCGAAGCTAAAGTAATTAGCTCAGCTTTCATTGTTGAATTAGCAATAACGAGATTGGTGGGCTGCGAGATGCTTTGGGCGGGACCAAAAGGTTTTTTAATCCAAAAAAATTAAAAGATAATTATGTTTTTTAAAAAATAAAAGAAATTTAATAATTGAGTTAAATCTTGATTAATTTAATAATAAGATAAAAAATAGAGTAAGAACAACAAATAAAAAATAATTACCCCAGACAAAACTAGGCTAACATGTGAAATATAAATTTGTGACCTGAACATGAAATATGTTCAAATTACATGTTTATTGTGCATTTTAGATCATAAGATCAGAATAATTTAATAGAAAAAGAAGTTGAAGATAAAAAAAACTAGAAAAATTGAAAGACAAGTGTAAATTAAAATATTTAATATTACAAAACAGATCATTTACCCAGTTGTGTTTACTGATTTTATTTATTAAAATCAATTTGTAACAAAAATCGACTCACGCACAAGATTTATTGAATAAAATAAAAGAAAAAAAATATTATGCAAGTTTGTACATATTAAAAATATTATAATAAATAAATAAATTTTTAAAAATAAATTTAATATATATATATATATATATATATATATATATATATATATATAGATGAATCATACTAACCTCCTTAAAGATTAAATACACTCAATATAATTAAAAAATATTCTCATTTAAAAAATGTTAAATAACCCAAAAACAAAATCACAGAGATGAGGTATTAATAAAATATAAAATTAAAAATTATATAAAAAAGTATTAATAAAAAAAATAAAAAATAAAAAAAGAATGAGGTTAGATGATGTTAGATGATGTTAGGCCTGGCCCATCAAGAAATGACCCGCGCGGAGCCTTTATTTTTTTTAAGTTAATGGGGCAGACACTTTTTTTTTTTTTGAAAAAAGCAGATGATGTGTCATTTGAATTCCTAGATTCCATCCATTGTGGTACCTAAAAAACTGACGTTCATGTTTTTTTCATCTAAAAACTAATTTTCAATTTATTTTATTTTACCAAAAATACCTAGAAAATACTCTATGAACCTTGTTAAACAATCCATGGCCTAAAAAAACACAAAAAATACCTCAAAACATGAAATCAACCTGAATCTAAAAATCTCCTCAAGCTCAGATATGTTTTTTTAGATATTTTCAAGGTAAAACAAAACATTTAGTTCAAACTCCTCTCTTTATATTGAATTATTTGACACTAAAATCGACTATTTCAGTAGTTGGAATCGTCACAACAATAATTTTCTTTCTCTATGTTGGAATCTAACAAATCTCTCTCTCTCTCTCTCCCCATTAAAAAAGCTGAAAAATAAGAAAAATAAAGTTTAATATCAAAATTGAATTTTTAAAAATTAAAAGGACCAGTCATCTAAGAGCTAAAAAGAATAGGGGATGAAAATAAACTTTTAAAACAAATTTCAAAGCTACTACCTATTTCATGTGTTTTTTTCACTTCAATCATCTATCTTTTAATTCAACCATCCCTTCCAAAAATAAATACTATTGGTTCAAAAATATTAAATCATACAAAATAAAAATTCAAAAACCCCATTGAAATTTTTTTAAAATATCACTACTCCAATCCATACTGATATGATAAGGTGAACTAGGATGGTAAACAACATTTATGGATTTCTGACAAATAGTAGCACCACCTCCATTAATGGACATCACCGAAACCTTCTAATACTGCAAATACTTTTTTATAAAATTAATCATAATTCTTGTTACCAAGTAAATATCCCATCACTCTTTTAATAGCATGCAGATGCTCTTCACCTGAAAAAGTAGTAAACTTGCAAACATTCCAACTGCATGAGGTCTAATACAATCAGTCCTTCTCAAGAATGTTTTTTAAGTAAAGATAGAATTTTTATTTTTTTTTTATTTGAGATATGTTATTGAAAATGAGTCGTATTCCTATATTTATATAATGTTAGGATATTACCAAACCAAAAGGAAAAAAAAAAAAGAATTCAACTCCCTTTTAATTTATTAAAATTTTGTTAACTTTCTTCCTTCATCGAACATATTATGTTAAAATTAAAATGTATGGACATTTCTACATGCAGGAACAACCATCGCAATGCTTCTAACTACGAGATTTTAGCGCGCTAGAGGCCGAACTGGAATTCTTTCGATAGCTCAAGTAAACCGACGAGCTTTTTCCACAATGAAAATGGCAAGTGCCACTCGGTTGTTTACCGGCCATAGATACATACTTAAATCCTGCTTGTTGGTTAAAAAATATTTTTTAAAAAAAATAAATTTTTCTAATATTTAGTAGTATAATAAAAAATAAATTGAAAAATATTTTCTAGTATTTAGTTATATCATGGAAAATGAGCTGGAAAATAACTTATTAATATTTTATTTTTCTCAAGTTTATTAAAATAATGAGGAACAAATCTTACAAATTAAAAAGTTGAATGAGAATGAAATTAAAAAATAATAATTTCATAAATTATCTCAAATAAAATAAATAATAATCAAAATAATAAAGATGAAGAAATTAAAATAATAATAATTAACATTTCATAAATTATTTCAAATAAAATAAGTAATAATCAAAAGAATAAGAATCAAATTTGATAGATAAAAAATTTCAATAAAAAAATAATAAGGAAAAAGCAACTAACAATTATAAAAATAAGGACTAAAGTTAATATAAAAAATAAATTTTAAAAGATGAAATTGAAAAATAAATATTCAAAACAATATATATATATATATATATATATATATAGCAATCAAAAGTTTGAGGACTAAATTTGATATAATTAACAAATAATATGACATTTCTAAATTTTTCATAACTTCCAGAAAGTGTTTTCCGTTCAAATTTTTCAGGAAAACACTTTTCTAGAAACCAAACCAAATTTTTCTTTGACTGAAAAGTCTTTTTCATTGATCAATTTTTTTAATAACAAATAAACACAAAAAAATTTTAAAAATAATTTTCAGAAATTACTTTCCCGGAAAATAAAAATGCCCCATGACTCCTTAATTTGTGGCCCACGTCCACAACTTCCTTCGTCCTTTTACATGCCACTCGTATTTCAAGCCGAATGCAAGTAAAAGCTGGTGGTGCTAGTCAGTGTTTTGTCTACTTCAATGGCCGTTGATCAGTTTGCGACGTGCTTGTCTTATTTATCTCTACAAAATTATTAGATTGTGTTTTGAATGAAATCAAATTCGTTTATAGACAAGCAAAAATGAAAGGCAAAAGTTCAATGACAAAAAAAACTCACGATACTAATCTAAATCGCAAATAATAATAGCATTTCCGGTGACCGCCGGAGATAGTAGAAACAAAGAAAACATGTATTGGCCAAGTACAACTAGAAGATTTCTAAAAAAGAAGCAGGAATTCCTTACATTAATGGTAATCTGATGGTGGAATTTTCTTGGATTATTTATTCTTTAGCTCAGTGGCTTCACACATTACTGAATAAACGCAGTGATTTTCATGACCTTCGGGTCTATTGTTCTTGGATTTCACATGAACGGAGATATATAGACCAAGTGGGGAGTCTAAAGGAAATATATTCTGGGTTTCTTCATGAATATTGGTGGTGCAGCTCTTCATGGGTTTCTAATGCCTGCCTGCATTGGAGTTTACTTTCTTGAAGGCTGGCAAGGCCATGACTTTTGACCTTGTCCTGCAAGTTCAGTTCATTGTATCAATGTTTGCTACTCTATTTTGCTCTTTCCCCATGATTATCAACAAGGTCTTTCAGGTAGGTGATAGATAGTCTTGATAATTTTCTTATTCTGCAGCACTTGCATTGAAAGAAAATTGAAGTACTTCCCAATTTCCATGTAACAAAGTCTGAAATAGAGATTTCCAACTTGTAAAAGTTGGCACAGACTTCTCTTATAAATCAGTTCTCCATTGAAGCTTGGAATCTTCAAGGTTTCAGGATGGGTTATGCCTGTTGATTGCTCGCCCAAATTGCTATCTCTCAGCAAATCTCATAGCAAACTTCATCATCTATGTGAACTTTTGTGGTTTATTTGAACCATTAATGTTGCATCGCTCAGAATAATTCTAATGAAGTTGTGTTTTGCTTAGGATTTATCCAAAGAGGCAGAAGAATTTGGTCTTGGGAAAACAAAAGTACTGTGCTATACTATTAATATCAGCAATAGTATTGCAGTTGTTAGTTATAGGAATTCCAGGGGTGATCTATAGCTCCACATCACCATTGGATCAGGGCTTGTGTCATCTCTTCTGATTCCAGTCCAACAGGCATTTGCCATGATTTTCTTGCAAGAGGTCTTTCATGCTGAAAAGGGCATGGCCTTGGCCATGTGTCTATGGGGTTTTGCTTCTTACTTGTATGGAGAATACCTGCAGATAAACCAGAAGCCGACAAAGAAGAATCAAACCACTAGTAAATCAGGAAATACTACATATGTTTTTGCATGCATTACTATAAAACAACTGCATCCTTGTGAAGCTATGCATGCTTCTTCTATCATTCAAAGATCACGTTGCACAATCACTGTTTACCCTCTCTATATCTTGTGATACTTCATCATATCTCGAAGGGTAAGCTACAGGCATAGCTTGTGACATAATATTTACTGAAACTGGATCTTGCAGCTTCAGAGGAAGGGCAAGATCCCTGTTTAAAGTCCTTGAGACTTCTTTACCCGTCCCGGGATCCTAAACTACTATATTTGCTTCTGGTTTAGGGTCTGTTTGTTTTTGCGTTTCAAAAACGTTTTTAATAAAATTTAAAAAAAAATTATTTTTTTATTAACTTCAAATTAATATGTTTTTAGTGTTTTTAAATTATTTTGATGTGCTGATATCAAAAATGATTTTTAAAAAATAAAAAAAATATCATTGGCATGTATTTTGGCATGAAAAACTATTTAAAAAGCAACCGCAATTATACTGCCAAACAAACCCTTAGTGTCCCGAGAACCTGGGATTATGGGAAGATATTATGGGCTAATCTACTTTTGTAAAAACCATCTTGAATTCTGTATGTTAGAGTCTTGATGCCACCACTTCATGGCGATGGAAGATGCTATGAGAATTAACGCCTACATATGAGAAGTCAAAAGATATTCATACGCAAGCTTACAACAAGACTTTTCTTTCATAAGAATTCAAAGCATATATGATCAACATCTCGTTTTGCCATGGAAATTTCATGGACACGACTAACATGAGATAGCATAACTGATCATTCGATTAATCATCAATTTATATAGGTTGTCATGTCAATTTTAAGTCCATTGAATTTATATTTTATCTTAATTGTGAAAATACTTGTACAAATTAGGTAAATCTTTTTTTTTTTTTGAAAGTTGTGTAGATGATAAGCTCTTTAAACCAGGATTCAACATATATGCTTCAAATTTTGATTTTTAAGAATTACGTAGATGATCAATTAACTCCAAATGTCCAAAGCTTATGCCCAATGGGAAAAAAATCTTAGAAATTTGCTAGGAAGTGGCAATATTCAAGGCCAGAGGTGGTGGATAATGATATAAAAGAATTGATCTTGAATTACCTCTTGGATAAGTGTTCAAGATACGTTCTTCAAATGCTTCAACGAGATATAGCCATGAATGATTTGAAAGTGATGCTATCAAAAAGAGATCATCTTCTTTTTCTTTTTTATTCACATGAGTGTTCGGATTAACTTGTGCGCATGTCGACTAATCTCATAGGTCTTGAAGTTAATGACTATATAAGTATTTAGTGATTCTAAGGTTTGTGAGACTCGAACTAGTAACCTCTAAACAACAAATCTATAGTCTAACTAGTTGAGCTACACCCCTTAGAGTTAAAAAGAGATCATCTTGTTCTTGAAGGTGGGGGTTGCCTAGAATAAATCTTGACTGGTTACACATTTCCATATAATCCTCCTAATATGGCACATTTGTTATTGTAACATGTTCGCAAAAAAATCATAGTTATAAAATCTAGACGGGCTTCTCATGTCAACTAGGAATCTAATTGATTTGGGGCTTAGATTGCCTAGGTGGAAGAAAGAAAAATCTTGGCTGATATATTGCAACTTATATTTTTTAATGTAATGATGTTCACAAAAATCATTGCTTCATTGCTTGTAAAATCTAAATTGGCTTCATAAGTCAACTCAGGATCTAACTTATTTGGGGTTTAGGTTGTCTGGGTAGAAGAAGGAAAAACCTTAGTTGGTCCAGTCAAAAACTCGAGTTTATTGACCTTTAGGTTATACATTTATGTTTTTATATATTTTGATAATAACAATTATATGAAAATTAAACTAATAATATGCTTAGTTAAAAATAAACTTTGAACATATTTTATACGAAAGACATATTAACAAGCCTTATGGAAGTCCAAGAAGAAAGCAAAATAAAAACTTAGTTTAAGTATTCATTATTAGTGTTAAATCTTTATATCTTACTTAATATCACAAACTAAAATGAATGCACACAATTAACTTTGTATGCATCTTAAAAGGAATGATACAACAATTCTAAAAATTCAACCAAGATTAAAACCGGTAAATCTGGTTTTTCATGAATTGGTCAACCGTTTAGGTATACCAAATAAATTGGTCGATCATATATTCATCTATGATGAACACTTGAGAATTTTACAGGAACCAATCAATCATTTTAGTCGCCGGTAGAACTGTAACAACTATAAACGACTAGTATTTGCTAAGAAAATATATAGCTTGCCAATTGTAAAACCAAGAAAGGAATCTGAACTTATATGTTATACAAGTTATTTTAAGAGTAGAATAACTTCAAAATCATCAATCCTTAATCATACTCATATTTATACAATCAAACCTATATAATCTTAGATAAGAGTATACATTCTCATTCTCATAACACTTAAACAATTTTAAATCCCTTAATTGTTATTTAGTGAAATACAGAGATACTTAGATTCTCAATTATAAAATTTACTCTATTGAGAGAGTAATTTTGTGATAACAAATCATATTTGTAAAACCTTGAGAGTTTGAAAAAAACTCTTAACATCGGTGAGGTATTGTCACCAAGAAAAAATCATAACAAGTGCATATCTTCAAATGAGAGAAAAATTTTGAAGAAGGAATATCTCCAGGTGATGTAAAAAACTTGGTGTTAATTTATCAAGTGATAATTGTAACTTTGAACTTGAACTAATAAAAGATTACAATACTTAAAATCAATTTGGTGTTTGAGGTGTAGATGTAGGTTTGAGTTAAATTATATTATTTGTTTATATTAGTGGAACATCTAATTTATCTTCTCTATGTGTTATTGTTGTTTTAATCCTAGAACAATGGAGTTGATATATTAACCTAGTCAAAAATTGACCTCACTTATTATATAGTAATAATAAGGTGATCATTATGATTAATTTACTTTTAAAAAATAATATTTATGTTAAGTAATATGAAACAAAATAAATTTAATATAAAAAAATAATCACTTTAAAATCATGGAAAAAACAACCTTATAATCAAACTCAAGATATCATTTCAATCCATTATTTTCACCACTCAAAAGTCTCTTCTAATCTTCTCATATTAATAATGCATTAATCATTATATAAATATGATAATGTGCCCGATTAAAGTTAGAAAGCATATTCAACTCACAATAATTACATTAATTTAACTATTTAGGAAAATGATTGTTTTCATTTAATCTTTTAGCATAATTTATTTTTTTATATTTTTTAACATAGGCTAATCACGTAAAATTTTAGTTTATACCCAAACAATAATTTATAAAAAATCACTAGTTATGGTTTAAGCATTATAAAATTTCTCGATATAAAACTATTAATTGAAACATAACTTATAAAAATTCAAAATATTTTTTCAAATTACATCTAAAAAAATCAATACAAACTACCAAATAATATATAGTTTTTTTCACCGACATTACCACTGCTATTATTAAAAACAATAATAATGCCAACCACAACACTAATAGTAAACGAATATAAAGTTATTTTTGGTAATAAACTTAATTAGGATTTTCAGTTTGGTTTCTTATATTGGGTCCACGGGATTTTCTTTGATTTTTTTTTAATAAAAAATAGAGAAATTGAGAGAATTTTCCATGATTTCTCAGCGAAACCACATTATTTAAGGTGAAAAGGCAAAGATATTTTTTCGCTGTTTTGTAATTTTGCTAATTTTTTTTTTATTGCATTGTCAACTTTTTTCATCCCCACCACCATCACCAGGTCACGGCTTAAAAAGGTAATGTCAAGTTCCTAATTAAGACCACCATACCCCACTCTCCTTTTCACAGAGCAAAACCCACGCGCCTTATCCAAGTCCACAGCGCACCCTGTCTTATATTTTTAGGTATACTTGTAAAGCCCATATTGGAGTAAGGTCAAAATCCTGGGTAGGGAACGTCCATGTAAAAATAATAATAATATTATTAATTTAATAAAAAAAATTAAAGTTAAGTTTTAATCGAGTGAAACCCGAGTTCAGCAGGTCAGAGAGTTTATATAGGTTTTTGCCAAAGTTAGTTGAAATTTCTTTTATTTTTATTTAATTTAAATTGATCCGAATTAATTGAATTTAATCGGTTTTAAAATTGATATTTATGATTTTAGGGACGTTTCCAACCGTTTTAAAAACGAAAATCTCGTGCTTGTGGTGGCGTCGCGACGCTAAAATTGAACAAATTTTTACTCACGCGCTAAACTATTCACGTGGTGAAACCACAGGGAAAACCCCGTGCATAGTATATAACACAGACACCATTTTTATTAAGGACATTTTGCTATCATACATGTGTTTTTTTCTTTTTACATTTTTTTTTGTTAATTTTAATAAAATAAAAAATATATCTTATTTGACGTTGGAGATTTGATACTTTAGAGCCTGTTTATAAACATGGGTCAATCTATATTTTTTTAAAAAAATTAAAAATATTTTTTATTAAAAATTAATTTTTTTCTGTTTTGATACACTGATCTTAAAAATAATTTTTAAAAATAAAAAAAAATTATTTTAATATATTTTAGCATGAAAAACAACCATAACTACATTCCTAAACAAACTCTTATACTCTGTTCCGACTCAGTTTTAAGTTTTATTAATTTCAACACGTTTGAATTTAGTTTTTATCCAACTTCAACTGCTTTAAATTTGATATTGGGTGTTTAAGATCTAAAATTGTTACCGAAAATATAATTATAGAACCTTATTTGGATCATGAATTGAGCAAGTTAACCTATAAATCTATGAATTAATTTAGGTTCATTGGTTTTAAAAAAAAATTATTTTGAATAAAACAATTTTATTTAAATAAAAACTAAGAAAATATTGACAAGTCTAACCTAAGACAAAAGTTGACTCTCTGTATCATTAATTTTAACCAGATTAATTTTTAAATATTGAATTAAAACTTCAAGTTAATTGTTGATAAATCACAATGTTAATCTATCATGCTAAATTGAGTTTAATTACTATACTCTATAGCAAATAAATAAATGAGGGTCCAAAAAGATAGCAAAGGGCCCAAGAATTTTTAATTTTGGCAAGAAATCTGGATTACTATTGATAACTATTATAAGGAAATAATCAAAGATAATCCCGGGAGCAACGGACTTACTTTAGTGGGAGGGTTCCGTCCCGTCCTGCCGTGGTCCATGTCTCTCTCTCTGTTTTCTTTTATTTTTAAATAAGAATAAAAACCGTGAGATTCTCCTTACATTGAGCGAGTGTGAGAGGCCAGATGCAAAGGACTCCTACTTCGTGACTTCGTTCGATGCAATAAATACAAGGAAGAGAGTCGAAAGATGAGACAGGGAGAGAGAAAGAGAGGAAAAGATAGCACACATCTCAAGCAGAGAACAAGAACATACTGCTACTACTACTCAAGTAGTTGAAAATATTTATTTATTTAGTTTTCTGTCGATCTATTTCTGTGTAACGGCTACTTTTTATGGTAGTTGTAAGTGAGAAAAGAGAAGAGAAGAGAAGGCGATGGATTACAACAATGACAAGTAAATTTCTATCTTTTTAACTTGTTTTCGTTTTCTGGGTTTAGTTCAAAATGCAATTTTTTTTCCTTTTCTTTTAGTTTTAATATTATTTTTTGTTTTTGAGTGATTAAATGCTGGTTTTGTGAGATGGGTTTTCATAGACTTTCATTTTTTATATATATATTTTTTTGCTTTTCGTGTTTTTAGTTGTGTTGGTAAAGGAGAAAAAAAGATTTGATTTGATTTGCTGCATTATTTTATTTTTTATTAGCTTTTGGATTTGCTAGATTTATCTTGTAACATTTTGAGTGATGATGATAAGGGATGTGGGCTCTGAATGTTTTGGTGGGTCTTTTTTTTTTTTGCTTTTTGATTATCGTGTTATGCTAAATTTATGTTGACAAGCAGATATACCTAAAAACGATTATGATAGAATGTTATCATCTGGTCTAAGAGATCCAAGCGATGGTTATGTGCCTTTATCCTGCACTACAATTTGATCCAATTGCTGCAATTTTATTTTTACCATTTCTGTTTCTTTACAGTATGTTATCTGCTACTGTAAGACTGTTTGCTGTTTTGTTTTATCTTGCTGGTGTGTGTTTTCCATTTTGGGTTTGATTTTGCTTGGTGTGGTTTGTGACCATGCTTTACTTTTACTGCTTTTGCTGTTCTTCCTAACCTGTATTATATTTTACCAATTGTTGACTCCATTTTCTTATGCTTCTTGTTAAGATCTTAGAAATGTATATGCATAATCCTTAATCTGTGTTCTTTGCGTTGTGAAGTGGAAATGGTGAACATTGGGGTTGGCAAGGTGAGGATTACTGTTTCCAAAAAGATGCTGGTGTTGGTAAGTTGCTGTTGCTGTGCCTCCTTATATGCTCGTAAGAGATGATATAATGCTGCACCTAACCTTAGGATGAAACAACAAAAATAAATGAAGTTGCTGATGTTTAGTTGCTCTTGTTTTTTTGAATAGACGTGTCTCAACGTTTATGGAATGAAGTGACTCTGAATGGCGAGGATCTTTCCTACATGCTTGATGAAACAACTCCGGTTAAGGCTTGTGGGGGTTTGGCTTACCATGTTAATCACGATGGTATGGTGTTAGTCTCCTTGCATTTTTTTTTCTAACATTTGCATTTCGTTAATTGCTAGTTGTCGGTTATCTTTTTAATTTGAAAGAGTGGATGTCAGATAAGATGAACAAGGAACCAGAAGAACGGAGGGAGACTTGTTTCCAATTTAAAAGACGTCGGCTACAGTTTGACACTCATTTAGCAGATTCCCCCTTTTGTGATGAAGATTTAACTTCTGTATTTTTAAAATCAAATGTAAGTGTTGCTTATCTATCTATCATGACTAAAGCATGTTCTTATTTTAATTTGGTGGTTGTACATTTGGAGATCAATGGGCCTCTGTTACTACATAAGATGTAGTCCTTCTCTATCTCATCAACCCTCTGCCTCCAAACCTTTGAAATTTGAATTCAAGACCTCCAAGTTGATATTCAAGCTCTAGGATTCTCCTTGGGAACATTGTGACTTGACTGATGATAGAAGAATGAGAAATTTGAATTTTATACTACAAGTTTTACGTTGTTAATTATGAAAATCATATAATTTGCATCCATATGCAAACCATTTGTGGGAGCTATGGTGGTTAATCTTAGTTATCTAATGAAATGGGTGTGGAGCTTTGAGAACATTGCCTGCGGTGCAGTTTTTAGATTTGTCGGAAATCTAGGATTGTTCCATATTATTCATGATGGAGTAAAAATGTGCACTCTATTTACTTCAGAGAATGGATTTCCCCCTTATTGGAGATACCCACTATTTATGTTTTTGGTTCTATCTTTAGGAGACAGAAGAGTCACTTGAAGAAGTTTTCCCTCAAGCATCACAGTGGGATTCTGCATATCAAGGTTTATCTCTTGCAAAGTTCTGTGCTAAAACAGATATGAACTTGAATCTGCACGCTAGGTTTTCTAATTGTGGTGCAGCATGTTTTTGTAGATATGTCTGCCTCCTGTTACAATGGTCTGGATCAATCATCTGAGCATTGGATTTCAGACTGTATTAATGACTCGGGGATGCATTTCAGTCCCAATGATATGTATGCTAGTTTTAACTTTAAGACTTCTACACGTCATTGCTATTCAACTACAATCTGATTGTTTTGTCATGTGACACTCAGGAATTTCCCAGGAGCATCCGATATTCAAATTGATATTTCAGGTATGACATGAATTTTCTAGTTCAGAAAGTGTCCAAGTTCGTCTTTATTAAGCATTCTTTTTCTTCATATGTATTATGTAAAGTGTCTAATATTATTTTGTTGCTGTAGATTTCTGCAATGACCCGCCTGAGTTTGAAGCTAGTACGGTTCAAAAATGTGTTACTCGAACACCTCGAAATGTTGTTTTTAAAGGTGTCTTTCTGTTATCAATCATTCCTTTTCTTGCCTGTATCTACTAAAAGCTTAATAATATGTTCTACCATTTCATTAGATATCCTTTGATGACTAGGAAGTTTTTCTCTGAGGTCATTTTAGTATAATAAATTTACCATTCGTTGTTGTGGTTTCTGTGTCCTTCTGCCGACAAAGGAGGAAAAGAGGGAGCCAGACAAAGCATAGAAGTACCATACCGCAATAACATTCCTGGTGTTATTCAGAATGTTATTTGTATCTTTGGAGATATCTGGATTACTTTCCTGCTTTTGTTGGAGATTTTTTTATATAAAAAATAAAAAATAGAAAGTAACTGTGCCTTTATATATCCTCAGGTACAAAGTCCTTCATCCAGACACCCACTAAGTTAGCTACTTCTGTTGCCTATCCATTTGCTTTCATCAAACCCTGCGGGGTGCATGGAGATGTTACTCTGAATGAAATAAACCAGCGGATCCGTACTCCACCACCATCAAAATCAAAGCAAAAGGATGAAGATCCTGTTGTTTACCCCATGTCCGCTTTCTCTGGGAAGCCTGTTGTTGGCAAAACTAAAATTCGCACAGAGGGAGGGAAAGGAAGTATTACAATAATGAGAACCAAGGGCTGATTAGACAAGTGTATTTCCAAACTTTTCATGTTGCAGCAGCCTGAGTCCCCTGATGTGTTAAAAGGTTGAATTTTTTGCTATATTATTCTCGACCTTTCGAGTACAGAAGTTCATAGTGTTTTCTTTTCTTTCGTTCAAGCTGTTCTTCGAATTCATAAATCACCTCAAAGTGTTTGTGTTTCCGGATAGCATTTTAGGTGTCCATGGCTGCTGTTCTATACATAGTTGCTTGGTGTTAAGATGACTGAAAAACTTTTGGCTTATTTCTGAATGTTCTCTCGGCTTCAGAACTGCCCTGTAAGTGCTTTCACCGAATTTCTTTTGTTGTGCAAAGCTTTGGTTCTGGATTTATGTATCAGAGATGGAAGTTGTATTAAATATGGAGTGAAAGCACCTCCATTTGTCTTATTTTTAGTTAATCTGGATGCAATTTTCACATACAGTTTGATTTTATGATAGTGGTTTACATTATACTACTACAAGGAGATTATAGTCATAGATTGCGTTGCCGCAAGGTTTTCTGATTGAGAACATTCTTTCTGGATGTACTGTGTTATCTATAGATGATTTAAAGGCTGTCTTGTGCGGCAAAAATATGGTGTGCTTTATGGAAATCAGACAGCTACATTAAAGTTTTCGTAGGTACCAATAATATTTTTGAACAGATGATATTAAATTCACAACGCACTTTTTTTTTCCTGTTAAAATATAAAAATACCCCCATCTCAAAAAAAAAAAAAGGTAAATAAGTAGCTTTTTTCCCCTCACATGTTTTTAAGTTTATTTTAATTTTAATTTGAAGGAGTAGTCGACACTGTAAAACATGAAATTGATTAATTATTATTCTTCTTGGAGCTTTTTGAATCCCTAGGAGAACTGCAGAGAACAATGGTCTCCTGGAAAGTAGAAACAGGTGAGGGAGACGAGAAAATGTTCCGAGGGAGATGAGAAAAAGAAAAAGAAAAAGAAAAAGAAAAGGGAAAGAAAGACAAAAGGAAGGAGGCACATTCTCAGTGTCCATGCTGCTGCTTCTCCCCTTGTGGGCAGACAAAGTTCAGCAGTCTGCCTGCAATTGATGAGATCATGTGGAATCATGGGCACTCTTCTCTTTTACTGTACTGTTCTTTCTTAATTCCTTGGGAAATATTAAATTAATTGTATGTTCAGCATTGTGATTTGAATATTTTCATATCAAAGTGTATCTGAGTTGGATAGTCATTAATTTAATGTTTTTTTGGATGGTTTTTTTATGGTTTTAACAGGTATCAATCACTTTTTACCCGTTAAATAACATGATTTCTTAAAAAATAACTTAAAATATGAATATAGCAAATATATTAAGTGTTGTTTGATGTTGTAATTCATATTGTTTTTCAAAATATATATATATATATATTAAGATGATTTTTTTTCAAATTTTTTATATTTTATATCAGCACGTTAAAATTATTAAAAAATACTGAAAAAACATAAATATAATGTTTTTTCAAATTAAACATATTTTTAGACTCTGTTTGTTTGCTGGAAAGTAATTTTCTTTTGGAAAGTGGTTTTCTTAAAAAGTGGATTATTTTGTTATATTTGGTAGTGTCATGAAAAATAAGTTAGAAAATACTTTTCAGTGTTTGGTTATAAAAATGAGTTGAAAAATAGCTTATTAATATTTTTTTTTCAAGTTTATTAAAATAATGAGGAACAAATCTTATAAATTAAAAAGTTGAATGAGAATGAAATAAAAAAAAATTCATAAATTATCTCAAATAAAATAAATAATAATCAAAATAATAGAGATCAAATCTAACAAATAAAAAAATTGAAAGATGATGAAATTAAAATAATTATAATTATAATTATAATTTTATAAATTATTTCAAATAAAATAAGTAACAATCAAAAGAATAAGGATAAAATAAGTAACAATTAAAAAAATGATAAGAGAAAAGCAAATAACAATTATAAAAATGATGACCAAAATTAATATAAAAATTAAATTTTAAGGGATGAAATTGAAAAAAAATTCAAACAAAATATATATTAATCAAAAATTTGAGAATCAAATTTGATATAATTAGCAAATAATATGATATTTCTAAATTTTTTATAATTTTTGGAAAGTGTTTTCCACCTAAAATAAAATGAAAATATTTTCCTGAAAATCAAGTTAAATTTTCTTTTAATTAAAAAATATTTTCTGTTTATTAATTTTTCTAATAAAAAACAAATATAAAAAAATTTAAAAAATAATTTTTTAAAAACCGCTTTTCATACGCACAAACAGCACCTTATATGCAATTACGAATGTCAAATATAAAAACAAACAATGCCTGTTTAGAATTCCACCCTTTTTGTCCCCACAACTATTTTAACACCCTGTGCTTGTTGCGTGCTTGTAAGGCTCACTTGAAATTAATCAACCACCAACTTGCTAGAGATAATTAATTATTAATCCCATCTAATTTATGTTAGATTGATATTTTGTATGTTGTGGCGTCCTAAATAAATAAATATACACACATTTTATTTAGGAAAATGATTTTTTAATTACAAAACTTGAAGTGTTTTTGTTTTTTAATGAAAGAATGATTTTTTTTAATGACAAACCTTATTGCTAATATAAATATCATGCACAGTGATTAGTTTACATGTACTTTCAATGTTGATGATCGATGTGCCGTGGCACCCAAAAATCAGTGTAAGAGTCAAAAGACTTAGTGTGTTATTTTTTTATTCTTCTGTGATTGGTTACATAATATTGGAGAATAAGTTATTTGAATTTGAAATTTAAATTGAAGTAGCGAGTTAATATGGTATTTGACGGACTCGAGATTAGATTAATTTAAATTAAAAAAAATATTTTATAATATTATTTTGAAGTATTTTTAAAAATATATATATTTTGGATTAAATTTTGTAACTTATAATTCTAGTTTTGTATGTTCTAATATTTTTTAATATTTAAATAATATTTAAATCAAGTTTAAAACTATAATGGGGGTAATAATCCCAATTTTTCGAGGGTAGGTTTTGTTATGGAAGGGGATAGGATGGAATGGCGAGAATATTACGTAAAAGATGCTCTCGTGATAGCAAGGCTAGGCTAGAAACCTGGAATATAGATGACGTCACAACTGGCATGGCATCATTCAAGCTTCGAGACAGAAACTGTATGTAATGCTCATGCCCTGCCAAAAAGATTAATCATTCATTCACTCACAGTCTAGACAAGCCACACGCCCAGGACAGGCAACATGCCTTTCCTCTCCATAACGGCTTTCTAACTGTCTGAAAACAAAGAAAAAAAGACGATCACTCTCATCAACATCAGATTGTCTGAATCTTCCCTCCCTGCAACTTCACTTTTTCTAAGCTAACCTTTACTGATTGTTCTCTTTCTCTCCATCTCCATCTTAAGCTTTTAAACCTGGTTGCGATGGATCAGATTTCTGATGACTAGTGATCATGGGATTCTTTAATTTCGGTCTACAAGTGGTGGTGGTGGTGTTAATATCTTATTGTTCTTTTGTATCTTTTGTTGTTTATGGAAACAAGATCAGGAGTAATGTCATTCCGTCAACTTTGGATGGCCCATTTGAGCCCCGTACCGTCCCTTTTGACGTCAGTTTGCGTGGCAACGCCGTAGATTTGCCCGACGCCGATCCCCGAGTTCGCCGCCGGGTCAAAGGTTTCCAGCCCGAGCAAATTTCGTTGTCTCTCTCTGCCACTTATGACTCTGTTTGGATTTCATGGATCACGGGTAATTATGAATTATGAAATATTCCTGTCTGTCTTAATTTCTTTAATTTGTAATTCATACTATCATTTAGGAACCGGTGGACGCTGCGATCAGGTGTTTTTTTCCATGTTTTTTACAGGAGAGTTTCAAATGAGTAACCATAATAAGAACATAACACCATTAGACCCGAAAAGTGTTGCAAGCGTTGTTAGATATGGGACATTGAGGAATCCATTAAATCATGAAGCAAAGGGCTATTCCCTTGTTTACAGTCAGCTTTATCCTTTTGAAGGTCTTCAGAACTACACTTCTGGCATCATCCATCATGTTCGCCTCACAGGTAGATATATTATCTGCTATTCCATTGGCGAAACATGGTGTAAATTCTTGTTTAATTTCTTTGCTTCTTTTTTTGTTTTTGTTTACAGGGTTAAAACCTGACAAATTATACTATTATCGATGTGGAGATCCTTCAATAGGTGCATTGAGTGATGTTTATAGTTTCAAGACGATGCCAGTTTCGAGTCCAAAGACCTATCCGAAAAGAATAGCTGTCATGGGGGATCTTGGTCTTACATACAACACAAGTACCACAATCAGTCATGTTATTAGTAATAAACCTCAACTTGCTTTGTTGGTTGGGGATGTAACTTATGCAAACTTGTATCTTACAAATGGAACCGGCTGTGACTGCTATTCTTGCTCCTTTCCTAACTCCCCCATCCACGAGACTTACCAGCCTCGTTGGGATTACTGGGGAAGGTATGCATGTAGTTTGATTTCATTGTTATTGCAATCTGCTAGTGGGGATTGTATTGTTAATGTTTTAATTTGTAAATTTTTACAGGTTCATGCAGCCTTTAGTTTCTAAGGTTCCATTAATGGTGGTGGAAGGAAACCATGAAATAGAAAAACAATTTGGGAACCAAACATTTGTGGCTTACAGTTCTCGTTTTGCGTTCCCAGCTAAAGAAAGTGGATCTTCATCTACATTCTACTACTCCTTCAATGCAGGAGGCATACATTTTGTCATGCTTGGAGCATACATTGATTATCATAAATCATGTACGTATTGTGGATTTTCTTTTATACTCGATACCATGATGATTTAGTTATCTGGTGTTCTGCTTCTGCAACTCAAGTCATTGAGAAACACACTTGGAAAATGTTAAGTTTCGATTTGTACAAGTAATTGAACAAGCTGCAAGGTTTTGGTATCTTAGTTTAAAGTGTTCGTCTTGTTATTTTATCTGTATGGTTTGGTTTCTTCTTACAGCTGATCAGTACAGGTGGCTGGAGAGAGACTTGGCTAATGTTGATCGATTTGTTACACCATGGCTGGTAGCAGTATGGCATCCACCTTGGTATAGTTCTTACAACGCCCATTACAGAGAGGCAGAGTGTATGATGGCGGCCATGGAAGAATTGCTTTACTCATATGCTGTTGATATAGTCTTCAATGGACATGTAAGTGACGAGGGCTGCTTTTTTTCTGTTTTTCAAATGAATTATCCCCGAACTACAAAAGAAAATGAAGAATTCAACATATAAACTGGATCGATTTGACTCATTTGAAATGCTATGAGAAAATTCTTAAAAAGTTTCAGCTGGATAAATTGGAATCTGTGCATTTTTACTTTTGAGTCTTTTTCCTGTGCCTTCTATATATCTTGAACAATTTGCTTAATGTTGTTCTTGATTCCCTGCATAAGATTTCGAAACTAGTCTTGTATTTGATGTTGTTAAGGTCATTTACCTTTCTGAACTTCTATCAGCTTAGTTATTTTGATGTTGGGCTGCTTAAGTTTAGATTAATAATACAAATAAGTGAAGAAATTGATGTTGTTTACATCAGAATATTAAATGAATTTGAACTCGAATTTAAAGTCATTCATTATATGTGAAAACATGACTAATCTAGGTGATTCTCATGATTAATCTAGATGGGTTTTAAATTCAGAACTCAATCTTTTCAAATTATCCAACCATAATTACATTAAACTTTGTTATAAGTTATAACAGTTTTGAATTTGATATGTGTGTGGGGGTTCAAAAAGTCAAAAATATGTGTTAAATTTGTCTGCTCACTGATCATGACCAGGTTCATGCCTACGAGAGGTCAAATCGAGTTTATAATTACACATTAGATCCATGTGGTCCTGTGCATATTGTGGTTGGAGATGGAGGCAACCGAGAAAAGATGGCTGTTGGGCATGCTGATGAACCTGGTAACTGTCCAGATCCCGCAACCACTCCTGATCAACACATCGGTGGCTTTTGTGCCTTAAATTTTACAACTGGCCCGGCAGCCGGTCAGTTTTGCTGGGACAGACAGCCTGATTATAGCGCTTTCCGGGAAAGTAGTTTTGGCCACGGAATTCTAGAGGTACCCCTCTCTCTCCCTGTTTAACCATGTCTCTTTTAAGTATCAATTCATATGCTGCACGATTGTGAAGTCACTTGCCAGTTTCCATTTTCAAGCCCACCGAAGGGCGTGCCGTTAAAAATTCTTACATATAACAGAAGAATGTTAGTAGATGTGACTGCAGGCAAGTTTATTGATAAACTGAAAGCATAAAAAATGATGTTCCTCCAGGAAGTTTCATGTGGTTGATTCAAATCCCATAGTTTGTAGCTCTGATACCATCGAGAAGGATGAAAAACATGTGCAGAAAAAACATGCCCTGCCATGTTCTCCTTGTACCAATGACTTTCAAGACCATTTGATAGCCCTTATACAGGATACATATCGACCAAAGTGAATCTGAGAAACCCTACTGCCCAATCTCATTACCACATACGCGGTACTGCAATCTTTCACAAGGGTCTCAGACTTGAATGTTAATGGCAGGTGAAGAATCAGACCTGGGCTTTATGGACGTGGCACCGGAACCAGGACTCTCGCAGTACAGTTGGGGATCAAATTTACATAGTGAGGCAACCTGATAAATGCCCTGTCCGGTACAAACAAACTGAACGTTGGTTTGCATCCATTTGAACAGCTTTGGTTATAAATTGACTGCTTTCAAATGTTGGTGAAAGCATTGCAATTTCTTTACCTTCTGCAAACCCTCTGCGATATAGTGGGATGAACTAAGAAGAATAAATGACTTCCTAACAATTATTTCTGGAGAAATATGATACATGGGATAAGAAGCATCTTGTTGTTTTAGTGATTGCTCACACACAAACACTAAATATTTATACTAGAAAAGTCATTACTTGGGGTAAAATTGCTTGCCTGTTGTTGTCCTGTAACTTGTAAGTTCACATTGAAGAGGAAAGGCTTGCTGTGATAATTTATACTGGGTACCTATGTATATAACGCCTAAATTCTCATCATATTACATCGTCTAGCAGCACGAGGAGACCTGTATTGTTCTCCCACAACCCTGTTTTTATGGTTTAGGCTGCTCCCATTTCGCTCACCTGCCTATGTCATGAACATAAAATTTTAATGTAGTTAAATTCTTGGAATGGTTCTATTTCGTATTTTCTTCAAGTCATTATCTAATGCATGATCAATGGTATTTATCATATCTTATGATCTTTTGCTTATGTTTCTTTGCCGTTGCGTCTTGTTTCATTTGATTGGAATAAACCAATAGTCACACGTCTTTGAATGAGCACATAGACAGACTTTGGACAAACTCCTGTTCTTCTGGTGCACTAGATTCACTTAAACAAAGGATGGCCATGGCACTGCGCTGCAATGAAACAAGCCAAAGCTGTCCACAACTCAAGTGGATTTATCTGTGGGTTGTTTGGTGATCTGAAGTTTATACCTATGTTTTATCTTCAACACATTCCAGAAATCTAGTTGTAAGATTCCATGAACAAATACATAAAATAAGTGACTGTTCCACATTGCTATTTTTTCCCAAGTGTGTTTGGCTTGATGGCAAAGAAGATGAAAAGAAAATGGCCAGGCAAGGAGACTCCATTCAGCTTGAAATAAATGATTGGGGCAACAACCATTACATTTGTCTTCCTTACGATGGAATTAACTAATGAATTAAAGGCTTGAAGTCACATATGCAGCATCTGCCCGGCTTGAATTAAGACTCTTGATGGAAGCTCTCATTGATGGAAATCGAGTTGTAATCGTATGATAGGGCTAGTAATTCTTGCTAGTGACTGAGCTCTTTCTACAGAGGTACCATCTCATCTCATTTTACAAAAACTAAACCAACACCCAGCATCAGAAGTTTACAAGTAGTAATCTAAACATTTGGATGGCATCAATTTGAAGCTTTATGAGATGCGGCACTTGCTTGTCTGCGGTGGTTGCGTTCTGGGAAATGTTATGGATGCTCGAACTCTTCAATTACATGAAAAATTAAAAGAAATTTAAAAAACAAAAGAAAGGAGAAGGACAATGACTCTTTAATTACTTGAATGTGATGATTAACAAAGCTCAATCCTGTTATGCGTGTCTATGGTTAAACAGAGATTACACTAACAAGTACCATTTACACAAAAATTCAGCATAAACCTGTGACTGTATTTCTCTATCTTTCTTTTATTTTCTGCAAAATATAAAAACACTTAAATGGGCAAAATGCCAAAGCTGGCAGCAACTCGTTTTCCAATCTTCTGTTGAACCCCGAGAGAGCACCAATCATATAGTATTTCACTTCCCATTTCAAACTCAACAAGATAAGTGCAGAGATGTTTACATGAATGTGTCTTCAGTCCTCAAAATATATCAAGAATTTCCAAGATGAAACCGTTGCATAGAGGGCAATTACCCCTTTGAACCCAAAGCTCTCTTGAACACAGCCTGCAAAATGTATGCCCACAAGGAATAAAGGCTGCACCTTTATGCCTAACCATGCACACGCAGCAAGTATACTCTATACCAGCAACACCGTCACCCTCTTCACCGCCGTCCTCCTCCTCCTCATCTTCATCATCATCACCATCACATGCCTCAAGATCCCCCATTGTATATCTAGACCCCTCAAACCCCATCTGCCTATCTGTCTCCTCTAACAAATCCATCAATGACATCCTCACCGGCTCCTGCGTCTCCGTACTCCCGGGCATGGGCATCGCCCCTTCCTCGGCCTCATGTTCGGCTGCTGCCGTAGCTGCAGCTTCCTCCTGTGCAGCTGCTTCTGCAGCCTCCTGTGCTGCCACTGCCTCCCTCGCCGACAACAGTCTCTCCTCTGCCAATGCAGTACCCAGGCGTGTCGTGCCCTCACGTGCCGACGGATCTAAATCATTCTCATCCGACTGGGTTGAATCGACAACCGGGAACCGAGTCGAATTGTGCCGCGAGATTTGCGGTCTAAAACCCCGAGAAGGCGGGCCATCTTCCACCGCGTGAATGGTCACATCCGGGTCACCAGAGTGAGTTGACTCAGACTGAACCTGCAGCATAGCTGAACCAAACCGAGTTGAGCTCCGGCGAGTCATTTGCGGCCTCGAGCTCTGACCCATCCCCGAGTTATCATCCGATTCCTCCAACTCAGGCGATATAACAGACGAGACGGTGGTGAAACGCACCGAATTACGGCGTGTCATCAAAGACCTGGAGGAAGCGTTATTAATGTTAGAATTGCGAAACCTGTTTTCGACGGGGATGGGGATATCCGAAGCAGGGGTATGAACAGAAGATGTCCAAGCAGAACCGGCACGCTTCAAACGGAGCTTGTCTCTGAAAGCTTTCCAGCTCTTTTTGTCTTTGTGTCCAAATAACGACCCGCTCTCTTCATCTCGGATTATATCCAGTAGTGTCCGATTTGCCTGACCCGGCTGTTTTTCCATGCTTAATATTGTCTCAAGGGTCCTTCTATCTCTACTATTTTCAAGTGCATCCAACAGCGTTATTCTCTTGCGACTGCCGTCATCGCCGCCGCCGCCGCCATTGCTGTATCTACCCTCCATCAAAAATCAGTGACAAATTTTAAAGATACTAGAAATGTCAAACAAGAACAGCTCCTGAGACAATTAAATCAAGAAAAATACCCCACTCCGTGTATGTGCAGGAGCAGTGTTTGACTGAATTAAAAAAAAAATAGTATAAATTATAGTGTAGTTCCTGGAAAGAAGAATTCAAGGATTAGAAACATCTTTTGTTTTGGTTTCTGTGCACGATTTATCGGGAATGATAGAATAAAGAAGTGTTGCAGAGGGTGATTGAGACCGCGACACATAATAATTTTTAAAATAGCTTTTAAGATTAAAAAAAATAGATATTTTTATTTATTTCTTATATTAATATATTAAAATTATAAAAAAAAAATACTAAAAATATTATTTTGAATCATATTTGTTTTTACAGTGGTAAAATATTTTTATAAAAATAAAAATTATAGTTTTAGATTGTTTTGATATTTTAATATTAAAAATAAATTTTAAAAAATAAAAAAATATATTATTTTCATATAAAAATTAATTTAAAAAATAACTACTACTATTATACTAAATACATTTTTAATATTTTTTTAAATAAAATATATTTTTAAAAAATATCCACACATAAAATTAGAAACTGTGTCGAACACCGGTTATAAAAAAACCTATAATATGCAAAGACTCTATTAACATTATATATCACATGTGAAAAACATGTATTTTATGTTTTTCTTGTGGTGTGGTGTACCGTGTATCAAGTAAACAAAAGGGTTCTAAATCTAGCCCAACTCGCTTGGTTATGTTTTATTTTAATTTTTTAACTTAGGTGAATTTTAATTGAGTTGGTTATATCACAGGTTAATTTATTATGATGAATCAGTTTTCAGTCAATTTAATTTAAAATCCAACTTAAATTAACAAAAAAATAATCAGATTAACTTGCTAGCCGGAATCGTATTTAATATGGATAGAAAATCAAAATGAAAAAATACAAGCTTTAAACTTATAAGAATTTACATGGTACTAAAATTATAATTATTAATATTTATAGAAATTTTATAATATTTAAGCTGTCGTGTCAATCATTATTGTTAAAATTACGAGTTCACGCTTAAAATCTTATGATTTTACTAGTCAATATGTATCTAACGTGCTGAATCGAATTAAAAATTTAAAACTAGTAAAATTAAACTTAACTCGTGTAAAATTAGTAAAATCGGTAAACTCGAAATGGATGAATTAAATAAAAAGATATTAGAAAAAAAAATTCTTAGCACTCAGAATGTGAATTTCTTTCTTCCTAATAATCTCTCTTAAAAGGATAAATAATTTTATGCCGTAAATACTGATAGTTCGAGCTTAAACATCATAAATTCTTTTAGCAAGACTGGGATTTATTACTATCAAGAAGGAAACTGGAACAGCATTGGATACCTTACATACGTTGGGTTATGGCCGTAGATCTCTGATATACGAAGCAGAAGAAGCAGTTTGCTGCGAAAAAGAAAGTTTCAATGATTCCAGCATTCAAGACAAAAAATATATCTCTCATAAAAATAAAAATTAAGGAAACAGATAAGATCACACACAGCACCGCAGAAAAGTCTAAAACAATGGCCCTTCTCTCTTTTCTTCTTTTCTTTCTCTGTCTGTTGTCATGTGAGATTTCACTTTCTTTATTTTATTTAATTTTTAAATCATTTTTCTGTCGCTTTTTCTCTCTTTTTAATTTTAATTTGTGTGAAAATGTTTGAAAGAGAGAAAAGGAGAGACGGTGGGGGTGGTGGAGGGAGGAGAAGGAGAGTTGGGAAGAGAAGAAGGCGAGTCTCGTGGTGGAGAGGATACATAGGATCCTGTGGTGGGATCCCTTTGTTTGGGGGGAGATTTTGTGGCTGGCTTGGAGTGTGTGGTCACTTTACTGTTTTACCCTTTCTGATTTTCCTCTCTTCTGTCGTTTTTTACCGAATTCTCGTCCCGTTTAGCTTGTCGTGTTCATTGGCATGGCTGAGAGAACGG
Source organism: Populus nigra (assembly GCF_951802175.1). Lineage (NCBI taxonomy): Eukaryota > Viridiplantae > Streptophyta > Magnoliopsida > Malpighiales > Salicaceae > Populus > Populus nigra. Next base: position 23,514,796 of record NC_084855.1, on the reverse strand, counting down.
GAGATGCGGCCCCGCGGTGCAACCATTTTGTTTTTAAATTTTTAAATTTATTTTTTTATATTTTTAGATTATTTTTTATAAAAAATAATTTTTAAAAAATAAAAAATATATATTATTTTAATATATTTTCGAGTAAAAATCACTTTAAAAAACAACTATTATTAGACTTCCAAACACCTACAAATAAAAACAATGTTATTTTTTAAAGTATTTTTTATTTAAAAAAATATTAAAATAATATTTTTTATTTAAAAAAATAAAAAATATCAATTTAATATTTAAAAAAACATAATTATATTTCAATAACAAACGTGCATGGTTGTGGCTTTAAATAAAAAGCATTTGATTGAATCGGTTGTGGAAAAAAAAATTGTAAATAATATATGATAAGAAAATAGAAAAGTTTCAAAATGTTATTATAATTAAAAATTAAAAATTATATGAAGACAAATTTAGCTGGAAGCAGTATTGACTTCGATATATATGTATTTAACGAAAGATGCTGTCATTATCATATGGATGAAAATACAATTAGCCAATTAGGATTCCTTATTGACACGTCACTTGCATCGCCACGTAATTTGTTATACATCACGACCCTACTTCTTTTAATTTAGATTTTTATTTTCTCTTTCCTTGTAATTATAGATGTGTGGAATTTGGGTCTAGTATGAAGTTGTTTCCAAATATATTTTATAAAAAAAATTAAAAAATGAATTTTTATTTAAAATTATCTTTTTATAATTTAAAATTATTTTGATATATTATATCAAAAGTTATTTTTAAAATTAAAAAAATATTTTTTTAATTAAAAAATATTTAAAAAAATTGTTAAACTCCTGCTTTATAAACAAGCCACATTAAAACAATTGCAAGTATCTTTCTTAGTTGACCTCGCAATTTCAATATTGTATGGGTGATTATGTTCATACTTGTAAGATTCTATTGCTCCTAGTTTGACTTGATTTTCAAAATAAAGTTAACATGGAGTATACCTAAATCGACTTAAGAGATAATTAAAATCTTTTCTTTCCTTTTTTTTTTGACAAAATAATATTTTTTTTAAAAAATAAATCATTTAAAGTAACCCGTTTAATTTATAAATCAAATTTTAAACCGGGTTATAAATCTACTCGGGCTGAATAACTTGGGTTTTTGTCGCAAGAACTTCGTACATCATGTCAAAGGCAAGATAATGAGTTAGCTCCACTTGGAAAGTTTTAAGATTATTAAGGTTTGCGATATGCATTGATTGCAAGGTTTAAAGTAGTCTCCACCCATAATCACGAGCCTCCAATCATTAATGGGGCTTTTACCTCGCTAATTAAATTAGATAAGATCATATAATATTCAGGATCCAATGCATTTTTGGACTTTATCATTCATCATGGAAAAGACATGTTTATTTATTTGTGATGTTTGTACTTTTTTTTTTTAATCGGATTTATACTGTTCTACATGACCTCTTAACCGATTGATTAATTTTAATCTATTGATTCTAAATGTATATTTGGTATTATGAAACAATGTATTTTTTTACTTGAAGATACATCAAAATAATTTTTTTTATTTTTAATATTAACCTATCAAAATAAAAAAAACAATTGATTTATTTTTTTCAAAATAAATATTTTTAAAAAGTAATTAAAATAAGCTAGCATAATTAATACATGATTTTGATTAAATTTGTTCGCGTGCATTTAATCTTCTCAAGGTTAGTGAGAGAATTCATCGGTGTGTGTTTGTGTGATTTACAGTGAAGGTCAGTCTCAATTAGTGTTTGGTATAGGGATTTTTCAATGTTTTTAATTAAGGTTTATGATGAGGTAATTTTTTTATTAAGATTTTTATAAATAAAATGGATATAGTAAACATACCAGACTTAAAGTACTTAGATTTGGTAGAAAATCAAGCACAAAATAACATAAGTCTAGCGAACATACTAGGCTTTAGATTATGTGTTTGGCGAATTTGCCCGACTCAAAACACTTGGACATTACCAAGTTCTGAGGCTATATACTTGATTCTAAACAATCTTCTACAATATAAGTATTAAAAACATGATAAATCATTATGTTTCTCAATCTAGAATAATAATTTATATTAAGGTAATGATTTCCCTATATTTGTAGGTGTTGTTTACAATGTCTTTTAAAAGACCTATTATATTTTTTTATCTCATTAATAACATGTAAGAAATATTTGTTATATTGATGACACTGAAAGCAAAGAACTTTCCAGTTTTTTTTCCTCTAAAAATGACAAGATTCAGGGGGAACAAATACTCTTTGAACCATCCAGGTAAAGAGTTTATAACTTTTTATCTCTTGAGATAAATATACATGGATTTCAGAGCATTAACCAATTTAAAATTTAAGAACAAATATCTTTATTCATTGAAATTAAAACTCTTTTAAATTATTTATTGCCTTAACTTATTTAATACATTTCTCATAAATACATTGATTTTAGCATCTAAAGATCGTTAAGCCCCTGTGATTTGGAATTGTTTTTGCAATTATTCAAACTTCTACTATAGATTTAGAGTTTCTTAGATTAAAAAAAAAATTCAAGCACTTGAATATATTAATTAACCACCATCCTAAACATTAAATAACATTTTAGTTATATATCTTAAATTTTGAGATATTATCAATTTTTATTGAGAATTTATTAAGAATAATTTTAGTATTTTCGTGTGTTAGGTAGAAAGGGGTTTTTTTAAGAGTTATAAGAGCAGGGTTTCCTTTCTTTATTTAAAGGGTTTTAATTATTTAATTTCATCTTAAAAAAATTATGAACGGATGAATGACATTAATGGACAAAGAAATTTCTCTAGACCAAAACCTAATTGTGAGCGTTTGTGTTTATACGTTACAACTTGATCTAAGAAAATATGAAAAGTAATTTTTTAAATATTCTATATAGTTTTAATATGTTAATGTTAAAAATAAAAAAATATTTTAATATATTTTAAATTAAAAAGCACCTCACACAATAACACTAAACACACACTTGCAAGTTTGGTCAAATTAAAATTAAAATTAAAATTCATATAGTAAAGGCACAACCAATACAAAAAATACAAAAATAAACATGATCTAAGTTAATTGGCTGAACCTTTTCGGAACAGCGATTAGGACAACAAACGGAGAAAGCTCTGAATAGTTGGTTGGTTTCTATATTTGTCCTTTCCCCTTTAAATTATGACCCATGTTATTACTACGACATTGGTGGTTGGGCAGTTGAGCTTCCGGTGGTGGCCGGGCGGCCGAAGCAGTTGTGCATGACGGGAATTTGGAGCTTCGAATTTAAAAGTATGTCATAACAAAAACACTGGTTCGCCGGCCTGGCTGTCCCGAAACTTTTTGTCGGTTCAAGTGTAGAAAAACACAGGAACCTCATTATTGGTACGCGTAGCTGGCATAGATTGACAAAGCATAATAAAAATATTGGCTTTATCCATAAAGTCCAGCATTGATGATCTCTCACATGTAGGGCCAGTGTCGTTTAAATGACTCCATGGACCACCTTTTTTCTTTTTCTTTTTTTTTCTCATGTTAGGATAGCTATCAGCATGGCCAGACGGACCGCCATAATTCTTCAAGATAATCCTTCTTTGCATGACATGCAACAAAGCATCATCAACTGACTGAATTTTTTATATGAAAACAATAATATTATGATTGCTAAAAATTAATATAAAAAATTATTATTAGAAACTTGTTTAAGAGTTCACATTTATAATTTTTTTATATAATGTTAAAATCTTAATAAATAAATATTTATGAGTTTGAATTGTATTACTTTATTCTTCTAATTAATTAAAAAAAAAGGTATAAAGCAGCAAAAGATCCATGGAAGTTCAAATCCTACCCCCTCGTTTTTCTAATTAATTATTGTTTAAAAATAACACAAAGATAACAGCCCATTTATGCAAGTTTGAGTCCCACCACTCTATTCTTTTAAATCATTAATTGTTTTTTGAAAAATCAGCATAAGACAGTGGTAGTGTCACTGTACCCGTAAGTAATTTATGAGAAAGTGACTCTCGAAAGGCATGTTTTTTATTTACTTAACAATATGGGATTTTTAAGAAAATATTATTCATGTGTTTGTTGTCTCCTTAAGAATTTTAATGATATTGAAAGTATATCATCACCTTATCATTTATTATTGTCATATAATAAATATTTATTAATTTTAGTTAATTGCACTAATATTTTTTTTAAAAAAATGTTTATTGCTAGTCTAGAAAACAAGACTATCCTGGCATGTTTTGGGTGTATTTGAGATTATGGTAGTGGTGATAGTTTAAAGTGTTTTTCATTTAGAAATATATCAAAATAAATTTTTTTAATTTTTTTAAAATTATTTTTAACATCAGCATATTACAATAATTTAAAAACATAAAAAATAAATTTTTTAAATAAAATAAATAAAAATTAATTTTTTTTAAAAAAACATGATTTACATCGCTAGGTTTTTTTCTCTGGCAAATCAGACCAAATTATCATCCTAGGCCCAGTGGCCCAATGCTCCATTAATATGTCTGGTTTGCCCTCATCTGTATGATGGTGGTTATTAGGCTAGACTGGGAATCATGAATATAACAAAATTGTAGCTGCTATCTTCTTTTCCAACTACAATTGTAGACACTAGGGATGATTTTGTGTTTTGGTAAACGGATTTTTTAAAGTGTTTTTAATTGAAAATATATTAAAATATAATTATTATATTTTTTAATTTTTAATATTAATATATCAAAATTATTTAAAATAATATTGATTTAATTTTTTTTTGTATAAGAAGAAAAAAACAAACATGGCTGACTTAAAAAATACTAAAGGTACAGTTTAGTCCTTCTAAAATGACCAATATCTTTAAATCATAGTTATTAAACTTAAAACACACTAAAGAATGAGATAAAAGTTGTTTTTTAAGATATTTTTTATAAATATATTAAAATATTTTTTTATTTTTAACATTAGTATATTAAAATAATTAAATAATATTAATTTAAAGTTAATTTTTTTTTTTAAAATACGATAATGTCAAACATTATCTTAACTTTGTTTGATAAATTGATAGTAAAAATTCAGGATATAAAACTTGATTTAAGATAGATTTTTAGTTAAATTGAATAAAATATTAATTTGAATAAATTCAATTTACATTACCAGGACTTTAACAACTTGGTTGAGCCATTTAATAAAAATACTTAATTTAACAATCCACATGTTGATTCATAATACAGTGACTTCGATTATTTTTCAATTCCGTCCTCGGTTCGGAACTGGCATTGATTGTAAGGCTTGCTTCCAGCTGTGAAAGCATGACCATGCCATCAATGTAGATCCAGCAGTACGCAATAATTTAATTGCTACCGTACAGCTACGATAAAAACAATTGAAAAAAATTATAATTATACTATTTTTATAATAAAATATCATTTTTTTTTAGTATATATACCAGTTATTTTTGGATAATATTTTTAACAAAATAATAAATATACAAGCTTCTCAAATGTATTTTTTTTTAAATTGTAACCACCAATATAAGTTGTTTTTGTAGTTTCAAGAAAAAGATCATAATTAAAAATCATAATCTATTAAAATTGATTTGTATCCAAAACATAGTTATGAAATTTAACTCGGTCTAATAAGTTAATCTGAGTGACTTGAGGTCTTGGTCGAGTTTTAAATAAGCAAAATATAGACTTGTAAGTGGCTCGGTCAAATTAGAATGAGACCTATTTTTTAACATTTTTTTAATAAAATTAAAAAATATAAAATTAATTTATGAATACTTAACATCGCAATTTTTTTTTATAATCTATATTCATATAGATTGTTTTTAAAATTTTTTTAATATGAGATAATTATATATAGCTTATATCTACATATATTATTTTTTAATTTATCAATTTGATATAATTATATTGGCTACATCCACATAAATTGTTTATTAAATTTTTTATGTGGAATAAATATACTACACTTCACATGTATTGTTTTAAAATTTTTTCAGATAAAATATTAAAAATCTTTTTTTTTTATATATATATATATATTTTATTTTTTTTCCGAGTTGACATAAATTAATTTAGACCCACCTTCTTAACCGATTAAGCTCCTAAATCAATTTTAATAACTATGGTGAAAGTCACTCCAAACATACAATATAATAGGTTATAGCTACTCTTAAACAATTTAAAATTTAAAATTAGTCAAACTTAAGTTTTGCCCTCTATATAAATTTTCCTAATCACAACCCTCTACAGAAAATTTCTGGCTCCGGGCCTATGTCCAAGTAAATTCCCACCGATGGATTTAAAATGGGAGCAGCAACAAGAAACGAAGCTTCAGGAGGAGCAAAAGGCCTTAAAAGGAAGTGGGAAGTTCTTTATTTAAGCACACTCTGTCATCATCAAAGCCAAAGCCAAGGCCGAAAACAGGGAAACACAATTGACCAGCGAAGCACAATTCTCTAACCTATTTGGGCCACCCCTTCAATTCCATTTGGCTTCTTTCCGTTCATCTAATTTTATGTGTGTGGCATTGTCCATTGCAACCTCATCTGCTGGTTAATAATATAGTTATTAGACCTGATTAGGTGAATTGATACGAAGAAGAGTTGGAGTTGTTGGATTATCCCTACTTATAAAGCATAAATTGACCTAGCTGGTCGATTTAGAACTCGGCTGACATGGGATTGAAACAGTCCGAGTTGCGCAAAAAAAAACAAGTTAAGGTATTGAGCCAACTTGATCTAGTTAAGAACCTAGGTCGACCTGAAATAAAATCCTATCTTTAATTTTTTTTAAAAAAAAATTGATCAAAATAATATCATTTTTATCTTTGAATAAAAAATATAGTAAACATAAATTAATCCTTCTGCCCTGAGATCTGATCTATTTACGGGTTATTGAATTAATTTAGGTCAATAATTTATATTATAATGGCAGTGTTTTTTAACCAAGTTACTAAAAACTTGACTGGGCCAAAAAAGTTTAGTTAAGTCAATGTCTTCTCTAATTGAACTAGAAACTTAAGATTGATTTAGTTTTTAAATCTTAGATTTTTTAAATCAATTTACTGAATTAAACTGAGTTTAATAAATACGAGGTATTTGACCCACAATCTGATAATTTTTTAGCAAAAGAAAAATGAACATGTAGGCCTTTTCAATCTTTTTTTTCAAAATAATATCCTAATGACAAATAAAAAAGCATGCACATGCATTTAATTAAAAAAATCAAGAACCATATGGGTAATAAATGAAAAAAAAAATGTTAAAGCATCTATTCGGCTCGATTCGTTGCGGATCAAATAATTTTTTTCTAAAGCAAAAAAATAAATGTGTAGGTATTATTAAGGTGTTTCTTGAAGTCGAGTATAAAATATAATTATAAATCAAAAGATCGATGCTTATATATAATAAAATAGAATGAAGATTATATGTGTTAATAAAAACATTTAAGATCTAAAATGAACTTTTAACATAGTAGAAAAATAACATAATGTTACAATTATTACAATAAAACACCATTTACTTTTAGTTTTGTACTAGATCATTGGTATGCGATGCACTACGGGTTGGATAAAAAAAAACTTTAGTGTGAAATAATGTATGAGCATTATTAATATTTTTTCTAGTATTTTTTTTAAACTGTGTGAGGATTGACCCGATGTGATTCGGTTGTCTTGGAGAGTCCAAAGATAATTTGAATGACAATAAAAATATGGTTTGACTCAAAATAAATATTCAAGTACAATTTTTTTTTTATCAATACTAGGATGACAATATATTAGATTGATTTGGGTCTACTTACCAATTCACATGCCGAGTCATAAGACCATAATAAGTCCATAAAAGGTAACCAAAACAAATTACGAAGCTCATTTTCTAATAAAAACGATGTTGAATGATGAAATTGAAAAAAAATTCAATTAAAATGAAAAAAAATAACCCAAGTCAACCCGAGTTAACCTGTTAAACCTACGATCTGAGTTATGAGATTAGGATAACTGAATAGAAAACAAATTGAAATAAATTTTAAAGCTGAATTATCAATTAATCTAGTGTTGCAATATTAAATGGAAAAAGAAATCAATTAGAAAAAAGACATAAAAAATGATTTGAATAAACTTGGGTTAACCCATTAAACTCGTGACCCGAGTCATGAGATGAAAATAACCTTGTAAAAAATAAACCAAAACAAATCACAAAGCCCAATTCTCAATTAACTCAATGTTGAAAGTTGAAATTGAGAAAAAAAATAAAGTCAATTAGAAATAGGAGAAAACTCAAGTCAACCGATTTAATTCATAAAAATTGTGATTTATGTTATAAAACTGTGATAACTTCATAAAAATAATTTGAAATACAAATTATGAAGCTTTATCCCCAAAATTTATAATGTTGAGGGATATAATTGAAACCGAGAAATCAATTAATGAAGGACACAGCATATGACTCGGGTTTTGACTCGAGTCAATTTGGGTTGACTCGTCAAATCTATGACCCGAGTTATGAGACAAGAATAATCTCATAAAAAGAAAACTAAAACAAATCACTAAGTCTAATTCTCAATCAACTCAATGTTGAAGGATGAAATTGAGAAGAAAAAAAGTTAATTAAGAAAAGGGGGTGAAATCGAGGCAATCAAGTTAATTTATCAAACCCATGGTCCAAGTCATTGATTAGAATAACCTTATAAAAATAAAATTAAAAAAATTAAGAAGCTCAATCCCAATAAAACCTTACCATTGAAAGATGGAATTAAAACTAAAAAATTGATTAAAAAAAGAACAAAAAAGGCTCAAGTTAGCCTGTGTTAACATGCTAAACCCATAATTTGAGTCATGAGACATAGATAATCTTAAAAACAAATCCAAAAAAAATAATATTAAAGCCTAATTCCTAACTAACCCAATGTTGAAGAATGAAATTGAGAAAAAAAATCAATTAAGAAAATAAAAAAAAACTCAAGTCAACGAAGTTAACCCGTTAAACCCACCGTCCGAGTCATTAGACTGAGATAATCTCATAAAAAATAAACTTAAAAAATTATGAAGTTCAATCTCCAATAAATCTAATATTGAAGGATAAAATTAAAATTTAAAAATGAATTGAAAAAATGATTCAAAAAACAAATCAAGTAAACATAAATTAAACCATCAAATTCGTAACTTGAGTCATGATACATGGATGAACTCATATAAAATAAACCAAAATGAATCACAAAATCTAATTCTTAATCAACCAATGTTGAATGATGAAATAAAATAAAATAATTAAAAAAATAAGAAAAAAATTAAAGTCAACTTGTTAAACCTACGATCTAGATCATGAAACTGAGATAACTTTATAAAAATAGATTAAAAATAATTATATATTTTAATTTTTAATAAATTTAATATTAAAAATGAAATTAAAATTAAAAAAATACTATTTTAATGTTTTGTTGGTTATTTGTTTTTAATAACCATAGCTTCAAATTAGTCAATAGGCTATCCTTGTCCAAATTATTGCTAACCACGACAAAAACACATGTTGACTTTGATGGTAGTGTTTAAAATTATAATTGTGGTTGTATTTTTAGAGTATTTTTTATATAAATAATATTTATTAAAAATTTTATTTTTAATATTAACAAATTAAAATCAAAATAATTTAAAATTATATATAAAAAATAATTAAAAAAAAAAATTTAAATGTTTTAAAAATCATTGTTAAACATTTTAGCACTGTCATCGCCCTCCACATGCTTCAGCCGTCAACACCGAGCTTCATTCCCTGCATTCTTGGTTTACATACTGTACCCTCACAAGTCACCACAACGGACTCTTTAGCAGACTTCAGTCAATGGTTGTTAAATATTTTTATTTTTTATAAAAACATATTTATATAGATTTTTTCAATGTATTTTGATAGTTCAAAAAATATAACAAATTAAAAAAATATTTGCATGACAACCATAGTTATCAAATATGACTTAGGGGTTGACCCAGCCAAGGGATCGGATTTTGGGTCACACGAGTTAACTCGGATCAAACTATGAAAATTGAAAAAAAAAATTGAGGTTTTAATATTTTATATGAAAAAATTAAGAAATAATCAATGTGGATAGAGGTTATAAATGTTTTAAACAATTAAGTTTAAAAGATTACCTCAAAATACCTTTTATCGCACATTAAAAAGATACTATTTTATTCTTCTAAGTTTAAGTATTCAAATAAAAATATTTTTTATCCCATATTGAAAAAAAATAACTTTTTCTTATGAACATAGAGTATATATACTAAAGGATTTCAAATTTCATATTGAAAAAAATAAAATATTCTTCTAGTATTTATATAATGAACTTTGAAATGAGTTTAGTAATCAACTGAAAAATATAAAAACAAAGAGGTTTCAAGAAAAATATAAAAAAAAAGAACTTTACCAGGTTTTTTCCGGGTCGCCTGAGTTCCGAATTGACCTCGCGGGTGGGCCTTACTAGGTCATAGTGGAAGCAGGGCCCAACTTTAGTGGGTTATGCTCGTAGCTCTGGGTCCACCGCTGCTAAGTCTTGCTGACAACAATACCCAGCATAAATGGATCATGTTCACTACTTTGAGCCTACAAATGCTGGGTCCTAGTGGAGACAAGACCCAACTTTAATGGGTCCTGTTTCAACTGGGTCCACCGTTACTGGGCACCCAGACCCATTATCATTGGGTCCTGGTAGAGGGACCTAGCAGCTAGGTATCCATCTGCGCCTAGCATTATTGGGTTATGCTTGATAAAAGAACCGAACAGCTGGGTATCTATCTGGGCCTAGCGTTGCTGGGCAACATGGCTTAGCATCATTGAGTCGTGCTTAACAGAAGGACTTAACATCATTGAGTCATGCTAGGCAGAACGACCCAAAAGTTGGGTACCCATTTAGGCTTACCGCTGTTGGGTCCTGGTGCACCTAGACCCACTATCATTGGGTCTGGCGGCAGTGTTAGAACCAATAAACTTGGGTCTTTATAGAATGACCCAACAACTAGGTATTCATCTGGGACCAGCGCTGCTGGGCAGCAGGGCCTAACATTATTGGGTCATGCTTGGCAAAAGGACCCAATAGGTGGGTATCCATCTGGGCCCAACATTACTGGGCAACATGGACCACCATCATTAGGTTATGCTTGACATAATGACCCAGTAGCTGGGTACCCATATAGGCTCGTGTAATTAGGTCATGTTTGTCAGAAGAACCCAATAACGTTGGGTCCTGCAAGACAGCATGGCCTAGCGTCATTGGGTCATGTTTGGCAAAACGACCAGCAACGTCGATCCAAAATAATATTGTATTATAGTATTTATAAATTTTTTTAATGGATTTTATTGTTAAAAAATTCTCTTTTATAATTCAAATATATAAAGTATATTATGTGAATAAAAAATTTATTTAAAGCTCTATCAACTTTAATATAAAAATATTAGAATTATAATTTTTATGAATGCTTTTATTTTGAAAAAAAAAAAATTCAAGAGGAAAGAAAAAGAAAAATCTTAATTTGAAGTAAAAAAAAATATTGTTAAAAAATATATAATACAAATATATAAAGTATATTATATGAATAAAAAATTTATTTAGAGCTCCATCAATTTTAATACGACAATATTAAATTTATAATTTTTCTAAATGCTTTTATTTTGAAAAAAAAAATTCAAGAGGTAAAAAACAAATCTTAATTTGAAGTAAAGAAAAAAAATTTATTATTAAAAAATTCTCCTATAATTTTTCCGAATGTTTTTATTTGAAAAAAATTCAAGAGGAAAAAAAATAAAAATCTTAATTTGAAGTAAAGAAAAAAATTAATTATTATTATTATTTTTAAAAGAATTTTTAAAAGAAAAAAACAAATATGTTTTAATAAGAAAACTCAACCCAATCTCAAATAAAAAAAGATATCACTACCTAATTTTTGTATAATATATAAAAAATTCTCATCTATTTATATACTTTTTATCGTATAAAAAAAATAAAATAAAATTTTAATTTTAATAGGGATAAAATCCAACTTTAATAGATTTAACAAGACTCAACGCGATTGAATTATAGGATAAGCAGGACTCAACACTATTTTAAATCCTGCTACAATAACAAAGCGACCCTTCAGACCGTAGACGCGTATATATTTAAATCACATTAAGGTTCTTCAAGAGAAGAATTAAGTTTCTAATTTTATCGAAGATTCAGCTTAATTCTTCCATCTCAAGTGTATGCATTTAAATCACTCGTCAATCTATTTGCCAACAAAATTGCTTATATTTTTTATTAAAAAAATGAAAAAAAAAAATTGAAAACACAGAATTGGGTTATAAAAGTATCTTTTCGTTATTATCTAAAAACAAATGATAAAAGGGATAAGAGTTTTTTGTACTTTTTACATGAGAGATGTGTCCTGTAGTATCTTCTACTCATTCATGTTCAGTAACCACAATTTTTATCGAAATAAAAAATAGCAGAGAGAAGATAATTCGTAGACAGGGAGATTATTGAAGCAGAATAGCATGCTGTCATGGTTCACATTTCCAATGAGTTGTCAACTTCCATGGCAAATTTCATTTCGTTTTGATTTTGTGATTTGCAAAAATTAAAAAAAAAAAAAACTCGGAGAGATAAAGTGTGCGGCCAGGACGTCACTAGTTGTCTCAAAGTTGTGCCCTAGCCTCTCAATTTCGTAAGTGATTATTGCTTTACCTTTTCAGTAATTTTGCTTCTACTTTAGAAACCCTAGAATTGGGGTGCAATGTTGAATTTTTAAAAATCATGCGTGGCTGAAGCGAAATTAGGGTTTGTTTGTTCGGGACAATCTTTTTTGTTCCGTGTTTTGATTAAATGTCTTCTCAGTTTTACACCTTTGTCTAGCATGGTTTTTCAGCACTCATGTTTGATGTTTCCATGGTGTTATGCATTGCTGTTGAGTTGCTCTAAATGCAAGTTCTTTTGTTCCTTTTTTCTATTTTGAAGCTGCTGTAAAATTGATCTGAAAGCATGTTTCACTGAATTCTTTTTCTATTTTAGAGAAATTATTTTGAAGCTGCTGCATAAATTTCTTTTCCTGCATATTTTCTTGTATTCTGTACTTATTTACTGGGTCAGTTCATGGACACAAGCATGTTGATGTCATACTCTGCCTCCGAAGCTCATAGAGCTTGTGGAACAAAGGTGGAATATATAATATCAAGACATCTTAATTTGTTGTGATGAGATGTTGATGTTTGATAGCTTTTGTCACATTACCTTTCTGATATAGATGTCTTTCATTTTGCTTTTACAATCTCACATTCTCTGCTGCTGCTGCTGCTGTGATATGGTCCCAGAAAAGAAAAAAAACTATGGCTTCTCTGTCTCCTTCCACAAACTTGTTCCAGCAATCGTTTACTCGGAAGCTGCAAACAAAGTCGAAAGTGACACCCAGTTGTGCATCCAGACCCGAAACCAAATCCAATTTCCCTTCCTTTTCCGCAAACAATAATGTTGCTATAGGTAGGAGCGAGAGAGGAGAGATGACGAGAAGGGAAATAGAGTGGGAAAAGCTGAAGAAGAAAGAAGAGAAAGAGAGAAAAGAAGAGGTTAACAGGAAAATTGCATCACAGAAGGCGATATCTGTGATTCTGCGAAGAGAGGCTACTAAAGCTGTAATTGAGAAGAAAAGAGGTCCTACTAATTCAAAGAAGTTGCTTCCGCAAACTGTCCTTGAAGCTCTTCATGAAAGAATCACCGCATTGCGCTGGGCTTCTGCTCTCGAGGTTGGTGGGTCTATACTTACAGTTTATTTATTTATTTTGTGGTCTTCTGCCTTCGTTTATTTATTGAGATTTTTTTGGTCTTGGGAGGTCCATTGAGTCTTAGGCTAGATGTAGCCCCCCCTAATAAACTGGAGTCACTGAGGCTGGAACCTGCTTCGCTCAACGAAATTTTACTGGGTACACAACCACTAGGCCATGTTGGTTTGTGTCATAGAGAATTTTATTGAGCTTGTATGTTTCATGGAATTTATTACATTGCCATCCAAACTGTATTTTTGATCCTCCATTGCCCTTCTTGTATAAAATATGTGTGCTTGGGCATGGAACTATTTTCAAAGTGATTTGTCCAGTTGACCATATTTGCTTTTAGTATTTGAACTACAATCACAGTAAAGTAGAGGACTTGATGATTATGGTCAGGTTTTTGAACTACTTCGAGAGCAGCTGTGGTACAGGCCTTATGCTGGGATGTATGTCAAACTCATCGTCATGCTCGGAAAGTGTAAACAACCAGACAAGGCCCACCAACTATTTCAAGCTATGATTGATGAAGGCTGTGCTGTGACTCATGAATCCTACACGGCTCTTTTGTCTGCCTATGGAAGAAGTGGTCTCTTTGACAAAGCATTTTCTATTATGGAGGAAATGAAAAACACTCCTGATTGCCGACCTGATGTCCACACTTATTCAATCCTCATAAAATCATGCCTCCAAGTTTTTGCCTTTGACAAAGTGCAGGTGCTGCTTTCTGACATGGAATCTTTGGGAATCAGACCCAACACAGTCACGTACAATACTCTCATCGATGCCTATGGCAAAGCAAAAATGTAACTCAGCTACCCTGTTTGGTACCTTCAAGTTTTTTAATGCTCCATCTGGTTGCCAAGAATGCAATTGGAAAAGAGTATTGATTTTAACTTCCCGTGAGCTAGTCCCCTGAAAGCATCAAAGCAAAGTGCAGGGAAAAAATATTGCCTCACCTTTTGAGGATATTTCAGTTCCTTTAGATGGGAGGAGAAAGGCAGTCACTGTGCATCTGATAATTGAATGGTTGTTACCCATTGTCTCCAGCTCTCTATTGCACCCTCTTTCGCAATTCTGTCTTCAACACTTCCTTTGCTGCCATTTTTCGCAGGTTTTGTTTATCTTTCATGCATTTGTCACCTAATCCATATGGGAAGCAATTGGTTTTGGTGTTTTTGGCAACCAGATGGAGCGTGATATTACCACTCCATTGTGGAGATGCAACTCATTATTTCTACTTTCTAAAAGGTTTGCAGAGATGGAAGCAACACTAATGGAGATGTTGAGTCAGCAGGATTGTGAGCCTGATGTTTGGACCATGAACTCAACAATCAGAGCCTTCGGTGGCAGCGGACAAATGGAAATGATGGAGAATTGTTATGAGAAGTTTCAGAGTGCTGGGATTGAACCCAATATTAAGACATTCAACATTCTCTTGGATTCCTATGGAAAAGCTGGAAACTACCAGAAAATGAGTGCAGTCATGGAATACATGCAAAGATACCACTACTCGTGGACCATTGTTACCTACAATGTGGTGATAGATGCATTTGGACGAGCGGGGGATTTAAAACAGATGGAGTATTTGTTTAGGCTAATGCGGTCAGAGAGGATCAAGCCAAGTTGTGTTACACTTTGCTCTCTAGTGCGAGCTTATCGGGAAGCTGGGAAACCTGAGAAAATCGGGAGTGTTCTTCGTTTCATTGAGAATTCAGATGTAACTTTGGATACTGTGTTTTTTAATTGTTTAGTGGATGCATATGGTAGGCTGGAATGCTTCGCGGAGATGAAAGAAGTGCTTGAGTTGATGGAGGAGAAAGGTTGTAAGCCTGATAAAGTTACATATAGAACAATGATTAAAGCTTATTCTATTAAGGGGATGACTAGCCACGCAAAGAAGCTTCGAAGCCTTCTTGGATCAGTTGAGGTGACTCGGTCTCCGAAGAAGAAACCTGATTTTTGATGGGAATTGCACTCTTTGTATCCTATATTCATGTTCATAATCTGTTCGCACGTGATACCATTTTTGTGTGTGCATCTGCAGATTCTGCTCAACAAAAAAATAAACAAAAAAAGTTACATTATTAAGCATTTTGTCTGTAATGTACACTGATTTTAAAGAAAGCAAGAGAAGGGAAAGATTCTGAAGTTAACGTAGACTGCTTGAGTTATATGCAGTCTCAGAAGTTGATACTTTACTATTAAATTGCTGTGAGATAGACAACAGAGGAGAGGACGTACAAGAGTTTTCTGTGAGAGAACTTGAGATTGTGCTTGTCTGAGTTCCTAAATGTTTTTTTAAACACAAGAGAAGACAAGTTGAGAAGACATTCTCACAAGAATCTGAGAGGATCTCTGCACTGGTTGGCAGGTTTATTGGAAGTCGATGAAAATCAACACGAACCCTAACTTTTTATAGAACTTGTTTGTGTTGAATAGTAGAACTTGTTTGATGAAAATCAGCCCGAAATGTATGTTGTTCTCATTATTCAGATTATAAAATTCTAATAATTTTATAAAAATAATTTGAAAAAAATTTATAAATTTCTATCTCTAATAAATTTAATGTTAGGGGATGTAATTAAAGCTGAGAAATCAATTAATAAAAGACATAAAAAAATGAAATCAATTTGAGTTTATTCGTCAAACTTATGATCTGAGTTATGAGATAAGAATAAATTTATAAAAAAAAAATTAAATAAATCATAAAGTTTAATTCATAATCAATATAGTATTGAAAAATACAATTGAAAAGAAAAAGTTAATTAGAATAAGAGGAAAAAATCGAGGCAATTAAGTTAATTGTCAAACCCGAGATCCAAGTTATTGATTGAAATGACCTTATAAAAAAATTTTAAATTTTTTTTGAAACTCAATCCCAATAAAATTTTAATATTAAATGATGAAATTGAACTGAAAAATTGATTAAAAAGGAACAAAAAAGACTTAAGTTAACTCAGGTTGATCGTCAAACTCGTGACTTGAGTTATGAGACACAAATAACTTAAAAAAAATCTACAAAAATAAAATTTGAAAGTCTAATTTTCAATTAACCCAATATTAAAGAATTAAATTGAAAAAAAAGTCAATTAGAAAAATAAAAATAACTCAAGTCAACCAAGTAAACTTGTTAAACTCACAGTCCGAGTCATTAGACTAAGATAATTTCATAAAAAGTAAATTGAAAAAAATATGAAATTCAATCTCCAATAAATCTAGTTGAATGATAAAATTAAAACTTAATAGATTTAAAAAAAGACACAAAAAAACAAATCAAGTAAACTCAATTTAATCTATCAAATTCGTGACTCGAGTTACGAGACATAGATAAAATCATATAAAACAAATTAAAATAAATCACAAAACTTAACTCTTAATCAACCAAATGTTAAAAGATAAAATTAAGAAAAAAAATCAATTTAAAAAAAAAAATTGAATCAACTTGTTAAATCAATTATTTAGATTATAAAACTGAAATAACCATATAAAAAAAGATTAAAAATAATTATAAAATTTAATTATTAATAAATCTAATATTAAAGATGAAATTAAAATTAAAAAAAGGATTTTAATATCTTGTAAATAGTTTTTTTATCATTTAATAACTGAACTTATTACACGATGTTTGAGAATGTGGTTGAAGTTATTTTTTAAAGTATTTTTCACTCAAAAATATATTGAAGTAATATTTTTTTTATTTTTAAAAAATAATTTTTAGAAAAATATTAAAAAAATATTAATTTAAAATATAAAATATAAAAAATAAAAAATAATTTTTTATTAAAAAAAAAACAATTTTGAAATGTAAAACTACGTGAGAGGGAGAGGTTTCGCATGGTTACCCCCTTCGATTTCGAAAAGATAAAACAAGCTCACACATGAATACGAGGGAAAAAATAAAAAATTAAAACGATAAAAAAACAACAGAGAGAACATATTTATAGACAGAAAGATTCTTGAAGCAGAATCGCTCGCTCTCATGGCTAACATTTCCAACGAGTTGTTATCTTTTAGGGCAAATCTCATTTCCTTTTTGTGATTTCCAAAAAAAAGATAAAACCCTTGGAGAGAGAAAGTGTGCAATTAGGTCGTCACTAATTGCCTCAAAGCCCTTCCCTAGCTTATTAATTTCGTAATTCAGGTGATTATTGCTTTACCTTTTGAGTTATTCTGCTTCTACTCTGGAAACCTAGAAGTGGGGTGCAATGTTGAGTTTTTGAAAATTATGCGTGATTGAAGCGAAATTAGGGTTTGTTTGTTTGGGGCAATTCTTTTTTGGTCTGCATTTTGATTAAATGTTTAAGGATTTATCAAGGTAAGTCATGTTTGTATGCGTAAGCATGGGGAATTAATGCAGTAACGTGGTTTGGTCGAGTCTTTTATTGGTAAGCTAGTGTTTTTAAGGTTTTTGAGAAGCTGCTTGTGTGCGAATTTGAAACAACGTTGGCGCTAATGTATTTCCCCACTTCTGCCTCTGCTGCTTGTCTGCGTCGACGTGAATGTTGTGGAGAGTCTGTTTGTTTGGTTGTTATGTGATCATTAATTAGGTTGTTCTCCACACTTATGTTTCGTTGTGGATTTAGAAACCTAACCTGTTTGAACCAGATTGCTTGCCTTATGGTGCTTGATGCATGTTTGCTTGTGCAAGTATGGTGAGGCTATGTGATGCTTCTAAAGGAGAATAGCATAGTAGCTTTGCTGTATAGCTGGGTTGTTTAAAAACGATGTCTTAGGGTTTATGGGTTGAATGAGAATGTCTTTAAGCTTCAGGATTTGTGTCAGAACAGAGAAAAAATGTATAATAGTGACAGAATTTTATATGAGAATAAGAGCATTTGTTGAACTTTGTTGTATCCACGCTTTATTTCTCGTGTTTTTAAGTGGAGGGGAGATTGTTTTAAAAAAATTGAATTTTCTGTTATGGATTTTCTACCATAACCTTTTGGCATTCATTAAATATCTGTTTTGGACAACAAGGGGGCTAGGTAGCATATTTTTCAGCACTCATACTTCCATGGCGTGAGGCATTGCTGTAAAGTTGCTCTAAATGCAAGTTCTTTTGTTCCCTTTTTTCTATTTTGAAGCTGCTGTAAAATTGCTCTAAATGCATGGTCACTGAATTCTTTTTCTATTTTAAAGAAATGATTTTGAAGCTGCTGTATAAATTTCCGTTCCTGCATATTTTCTTGTACGCAGTACTTATTTACTGGGTCAGTTCATGGACACAAGCATGTTGATGTCATACTGCCTCTGAAGCTCATCGAGCTTGTGGAATATATAATATTAAGACATCTTAATTTGTTGTGATGAGATGTTGATGTTTGATAGCTTTTGTCACATTACCTTTCTGATATGGATGTCTCTCATTCTGCTTTTACAATCTCGCTTTCTCTGCTGTTGTTGCTGTAATATGGTCCCAGAAAAGAAAAAAACTATGGCTTCTATCTCCCCTTCCACGAACTTGTTCCCGCAATCATTTAATTGGAAGCTGCAAACAAAGTCGAAAGTGACACCCAGTTGTGCATCCAGACCCGAAACAAATATATGAAAATAATATTTTGTTAAAATTTATTTTCAATATCAACAAATTAAAATCAAAACAATCTAAAATTCTATAAAAACAATAATTTTTAAAAAAAATTAAAAATTTTAAAAATCATTTCCTGCGTTCTTGGTTTACATATTGTACCCTCACAAGTCACTACAGCGAACTCTTTTGCAGACTTCAATCAATGGCTTCACAAGATCACCTTACCCATGACCACCACCATCATGACCATGATCACCACCACCATCAGCATGACCATACCCATGATGAGTAAGATTCTTATCTCCAATTCATTCCATTCGTTCTTGTTGGTTTGAAATATATATTTATAGAAGTGTGATTCTTGATAATGGAGCAGGAAAACATCATCAAGGGTAGGCCCAGATGGGAGGGTGTACCATAGCCATGATGGACTAGCACCACATTCACATGAGCCCATATACTCTCCTGGCTTCTTTAGCAGGAGAGCACAACCAATCCTCACAAGGGATTTCAATGAAAGAGCTTTCACTGTTGGTATTGGTGGCCCTGTGGGTACTGGGTATCTCTCTATTTTCCCTTCTAATTCTTTTTACACTTAATTCTAGGTGTTAATCGCTGATTGAATGTTATGTTTTGTTCTGGTCAGGAAAACAGCTTTGATGCTGTCTTTATGTAAATTGTTGCGGGACAAGTACAGTCTTGCTGCTGTGAGTGATAATCTAAGATGGGATTCTGAGATTTTTCTTTTGCTAATTGTTCTTGAGATTTATTTTTTTTGTTGAATTTGATTTTGAAGTTATTGATTATTATGAATGTCAAACTTGTTAAACGTAAACGTTCCAGCTTAATGAACCCAGTTTTATCTCAAGCAGCAAATTAGCAGCTGCAGCCCAGCCCTGAAAGGAGTTCATTGTTCTTTTGTTTATGGATCTTTGTAAACATTAATTCGTAAATAGCTATTAATCTTTGTAAATGATCCTCATACTTGTGCCTCAAAGTTGCTAGACTAAGAGTTTTTTGCCTAAAATTTCAGAAGAAAATAACACGGGCTCAACTAAGAGCTTTTCACCTAAAATTTTCAGATGAGGCATAATTTGTGTTCTCTTCTATCGTCAATCGTTTTAAATGCATGGTCATGTAGATTGAGAGATTGATTAAGTGCTGGAGAGCTATATGGTTATTTTAGGTAACAAATGACATATTCACGAAAGAGGATGGTGAGTTCTTGATTAAGCATGGAGCACTTCCTGAGGAGAGGATCCGTGCTGTTGAAACTGGAGGCTGCCCACATGCTGCAATTCGTGAAGATATCAGCATTAACCTTGGCCCTCTTGAGGAGCTTTCTAACTTGTTCAAAGCAGACCTTCTTCTTTGTGAATCTGGTGGAGGTAACTCAATACTGAATACCACTATACATATTTAAGTGGCTGTAAACTGACATTAAATTGATGATCGCTGAACATCAAAGTTAATTTTATTGTATATTACTCCAGGCAAGTTGTTTTTATTCAAGTAAGGATATCAGAAGTTAGATAGTGATGAAGAATTTTGGCAGTTCTATTTCTAACATGTTGACAGATGAGTTTTAGTAAGAAGAGTACTGCTGCCTTACAAATTTATTTGTATACACTTTGTATCGATTAGCAAAGGAAATCATCTAGTTGAACTTGTATGGTGCAGATAATTTGGCTGCCAACTTCAGCAGGGAACTGGCTGACTATATCATCTATATAATAGATGTATCTGGCGGTGATAAAATTCCTCGGAAAGGTGGCCCAGGCATCACCCAAGCTGATCTCCTTGTATGTTTTCTCATTCTCATAGCTGCTTCTTCTGTTCCCAATCTCTCAGACTCAATCTTGTTGGCCAAGTATAGAAATGTAAAATTACCAGGAAGTCCGAATTAATTGTGTACAATCCTAGGTTATCAACAAGACTGACCTTGCACCAGCAGTTGGAGCTGACTTAGTTGTCATGGAGCGTGATGCACTTAGAATGCGGGATGGAGGGCCATTTGTTTTTGCTCAGGTTAGTTTAGCACTCTGTTTCTCATGTTTGATTGCATTTGTTTGTGGCAAGCTCGCGACAATCTTGTAATTTGTTGTCTAAAGCTTTGGAAGATACAACATAGAATAGGAGATCAATTTTAAGAAAAGAAAAGATATGAATTAGGAGATCAATCCTAAGAAAAGAAAAGAAATGAAACAATACAAATTGATAGAATCTTAAGAACACGCTAAATTTCACCAACCCAGTTTGTGTTTGAAGTGCCAGACCACACTGCTTGTGATACGGGTTCTTTCTAAATAGAAGCAGGGAGGCATTGTTGTATGCTTGTGATGTTGTAGTACAGGAAAGAACGCAATAGAGAGAGTTGGAGATGGTGTAAACAGTGTTGACAGCTGAGAACGTTGTGGCAGGGGTCAACTTGAGCAATGGAGGGTACTAACACCAAGTCTCTCCAATGCTGAGGGATTGCATGTGCTACCATCTGATTGGGGCATTCTCTAGAGTATTCATGGAGCATCCCAGAAGGAATTAGGGTTTCCACCCTATACAATGCTCAAGTCTTCACCCTTCACCATGTTATCCTGTTATCCCCTGTCCAGATTGTCCGCTCCTCCTCCCATGCCTTTCTCTGTTGATTCCTACAATGCAGCATCACTAGCACATAACACTGCCTCACCGCTTCTACTCATAAAGAATGACATCTGCACAGTCAAAAGAGGGTCTATAATGGTGCCTTTTTGGGTCTTTAAGTCTAGTCTACACACTCATGCGCACACACAACATAATAGGTGGATCACAATTGCCGTATAACATATGGGCTTACAAGAAATGTTATGCAGATTTATGCACAATGAATTGATCTATTTTACGGTTTGTTTGGAAATATACACAATCCATATATTTCCATCCTGGTATACAGCTAGACATTCCACTTCCGATTGGTCATGGCATGTTTAGTGAAACAAGTAGCTCTGCTTCAATAAGATATTCTTTCCTTTCTTCTGCTGTTGTTTATGGAATCTAGGCCTTTTCCTCTTATGATGGTTATTTCACAGTTCTCTCTTCCGAATTTGGCTTATGTTTAGGCTATCCTTTAGTTACAGAGAACCTGCCCTATCCAGCTATTCAATGCTTGTGGACTTGTCATCTTCTCATATTTTTGGTTCTTGAACGATTTAATTCTTTGGTCTGCCAGGCTGTGAGCTGCTCTGTATACAGTGAGACAACCTATGTCTATAACCTTTCTCTTAAAGTTGCGCTTATTTCCTTTGCTGTTCATAATGTACCTGCAGGTGAAGCATGGAGTTGGCATAGAGGAAATTGTGAATCACATTTTACAAGGTTGGGAAGTAGCTACTGGGAAAAAACGCCATTAACCTGGTGCATCCGAAGGTTGACTTGGCATGTCTCTGTCTCAATCTGGTTTCAGCTACTTAATTTGGTGCTTTCTTGGGTCTTTATTAGAAGTAAAGGTGATAATATAGGTATTGCATGTTTAGTTGAAGCGAGTTGAGAGCTTGAAATAAATGTATCAGATTGCAATAATTGATTACTTTATGTTTCGATCACAACCAGCCTTGCACTATTGCATCAATAAAACTATCAGAGCATGGTGCCATGCAACATGACATTTTATATCGCCGTTCATTATTGTTCAGAGCTACTATTGGTCTTACATGTTTTATATATTTTCAAATTGCCCCGATAATTAGGGCATCAAAAATTGTAAATTGAAGAGTTAAATTGAAAAGAAAAAAACTTTAACAAAATCAAAAAAATACAATATGAAAACTTTGATGGAAGGATATTAAACTTTATTATTTTAATATATATATTGATTTTTTTTTTATTTTTTCATGTGAGATATTAAAACCTCAAATATATTTTTGAGTTTTTCAGAGTTAATTTAGGTGTGTGACCAGTTTCTTTCTCGAGTTGGGATTAACAGTTAAAAAAAACACAAAAATCAAAAAGTTACATCAAAGATTTATTAATGACATACATTAGCAGTAGCTTAATAACTAGTGCAACAACAGAAGCAATTATTAAGGTTAATTTTAACATGTGATTATTCCATGTAATTACAAGTTAGTTAAAAATGTTAGTTAGAAGTTAATTGTTAGATGGTCAAGAAGTTAGTTAGCATAGCATGCAAAAATAAATTTGGTAATGTGTAATCCTACCACCTCCCCCCCCCCCCCCATTCATTTTCTTTTCTTCTTTTAATTCTCTCTTCAATTCTTAAGTTCTTAACACAAAACTCAGTTCTTATGGTCTCAAATCTTTTTCTCTCAACAATGCAATCTCATGATACAAAGAAATTAAAACCATTTTACTCCATTGCATTCATTAACATGGTCTACATCGTTGTCATCTCTATGTCAATCATGCCTACCATAGTTATAATACCCATCTAGGTTACAGGTTAGAAGTGATTGCTTCAAAATCTTTTTTTTTTAATTAATTAAAATAATATTATTTTAATTTTAATTTTTTAAAATAAACTCAACTAATTAAAAATTAAATCAAGTCGAGTTAATTTAAATTTTTAATTAGATTAATTGATTTTATTCTTTTTCAACTCGAACTAGTTCAAATTCCAAGTCGGTCGGGTCTTGAATCTACTCACGGGGCAATATAAGTCTTGTTACAGTAATGCCTACCATTAGATTGCTTAGATTTTCACAATGCATTCACTTTTTGGTTGAGTTTCGATGGAGGTGCTCAAGTCTCTATCTTTATAAAGTCTGGTTTTTTTGTGTTGTTTCAATTTCAATTTTAATTTGCTTTATTTTAATTAGATTCCATATTTTTTAAATATGTTTTTTTTCTCTCAAATTTTTCACTATCCTCCTTTTCCATTAAGAATGATAAGAAGACAAGCATATATGAATTTCAATTTCATTTTCAAAGTTATAAAATATTTCAATATCATTTTAAAAGTATAAGATAAATAAATAAATCGCAATTGACAAAAGTTAAAATAAAAAATACAATAAATACAACATCTTTTAGTAAAGCATTAGGTAATTGTCCGCGCTACGTTGTGAGTCAGATCAAAATTTTGTTAAATGTAAAAAAAATTATTCAGATGTTGCTAACATGTATTTTAACAGAAAAAAATAAATTATGTGGAGATTGACATGATATGACATAGTTGACTTTGTAGGTCCAAAGAAAACCCAAATGACCGATAAAAATATATTTTGGCTAAAAAACTCAAGACGATATCTTTTTTAAAATATTAAAATGATAACATATTGGATCAACTATGATTTACTCGGATCAACTCGGATTTACTCGGATCAACTCAAATTAACCTATTAAATTTGCAATTCAGGTCATAAGATCCTGATAACCTTATTAAAAATAAACATAAAAAAATATTAAGCCAAATTCTCAATTAACTCGATATTGAAGGATGAAATTGAAAAAAAAATTCAGTTAGAAAATAAATCGAGTCAACCCGAGTTAATCTATCAAACCCGAGTCATGAGACTGAAATAACCGCATAGAAAGCAAACCGAAATAAATTATGAAGCATGATTCCCAAATAATTCAATATTAAATGATGAAATTAAAAAAAAACTAAATTAAAAACAGGATAAAAAAAATTTCAAGGCAACTGGGTTAACTCGTAACCCTGGTCATGAGACCATGATAACCCCATAAAAAGCAAAACGTAAATCAATCATGAAGCACAATTCTCTATCAACCCAATATTAAAAGATTAAATTGGAAAAAATATATTAAGAAAAATATATAAAAAAATATCATGGGTTAACTTAGGTTAAACTTGTCAAACTTGAATAATGATACTAGGATAACTTAATAGAAAGAAAATAAATAAAAATTATAAAGTCCAATTCTCAATTTATCCAATGTTGAAAGGATGAAATTGAAAAGAAAATATTCAATTAAAAATGAAAAAAAAAAACCCAAGCCAACCCAACTACCCCGTAAAGCTCGACACTCTGGTCATGAAATCTTAATAACCCCATATAAAGAAGAAAAAATATGAATCCAAATTCACAATAAACTCAATATTGAATAATTAATTTGAGAAATAAATCAATTAAAAAAAAGAGCAAAAAAAATAACCCGAGTTAATTGAGTTAACCTACCAAATGTAGATCATAAGACTATGATAAATTTATAGAAAATGAATCAAAATAAATTATGAAGTTTAATACACATTAAATCCAATTTTGAAGAATGAAATTATATAAAAACACTTGAGGACCAAATTATAAAAGGCATTGGCATTTCACTGTTCATTGCTATAGTGAAATGTTAAGGCCTTTTAATATGTCACTAAATTTTAGAGGATTAGTTTTTTAAGAAATCTTCAATTTCTACTAATAAACCAAAATTTATCGAGCCTAAACTCTCCTTGAAAGCCTAAAATTCAAGGTTTCAGGCAAAGTGTCCGAACCCAATTCTCAAGGGCTTAACTCAAGGGAAAAGCCCACCCCTCATGGGCTCGACCTGGGGAAAGAGCCCAGCTTCCATAGACTCATTATATATATTTTTTTATTATACCATCCCTATCATCTTTAGGTGTATAAAAATCATCTTGGGCCTATCATATTTTTCATCAACATTAATATTGTGTAAGAGATAATGTATAAAAATCTCACAATGACTAATGATATTTCCATCGTATTAATATTTGTGTAAGATATATTTATCCCCCGTTAATGCATATGTTAGAAATATTTATCTCTCATTAAAACTATCAGGGTAAAATTACACTTTAACCCCTTATCTCAACAAAAGAATAAGACTCATGAGCTATAAATACCTCATGAATCCTTCAAACTCCATGTTCACAATCTTCATTCTCTACTATATACATATCTTTAAAGCATCTTTTTCTAAAATATCATTGTCTTCTCTCTTTAGAAAAAAAAGCTTACTTAAACATTTAAAAGTTCTCGGATCTATCAAAAGTGATCTTTTGCGGGTACCAACTACTAAGTACTTTGGTTTACTAAGCACCTTAGCAAGAAATAATTGATCAAATTATTAGAATCAAGAAATTAATCAATCATCCAACACACAAACATTATTCATAAACTATTTGGATTTTCTTAGACATCATTGCTTGCATACTTTAATTCACGCTTAACAACAATTTTTTTAATACTATAATAAAATAAAAAATAATGTTCATATGAATTTAACTTTGTCCCTTAATTTTTTTTTGGCCATCACCATTTTTACTCCCTCTCTTAGATTAGATTCTCAAGCTACCACGCTCCTTTCTTTCTTCAATATTATCATTGAAAAGCATTTTGGATGTATTTACAAAATTCTACCATCCTTAGTTCTCACTTAATAGTAACAACATCATTTTTCCCTTTATAAATTCTATTATTAAATAAAAAATAATATTCAAAGAACTTAACGTTGTTCCTTGATTTTGTTTTTTCTATCATCATTCTTATCCATCTCTCTTGATTCTCTTGTTATCATGCTCATTTCTATCTTTGATGTTGTCATTAGAAAGAAGTCTCGATATCCTTGGTGTTTGAACTTCACGTTGTGCCGGCTGCTGAGTTATTTGAACAAGTTCGCGTAAGCAAGTGATCCTCTTTGTCTCATCAACTCCCCCGTGGCATGTCTGCTTGTCAAGCTTTTGCCCTCTTTGGCTGTGGATCACCTCATTTTAAATGGAAAAAAAGGGAAAAGAATTAAGGGGTGATGAATATAAAGGTTGTCATTCTTCTTCTTCTTTTTTGATATATTTATAGTTATAAAACCTGGATCGGATCATGAATTGAGTCCAAAACGATATTGTTTTGAAGTTTTTTTAAAGTTTAAAACGATATAGCTTTGAAAAAATATTTAAAAGTTGAACCAAATCTTACCCAAGTTTTGATTTGACTATAAATTGATATGCTAGGTTAATCGGATCAATTCTCAGCTTAATTTAATATAAGACTCGATTTAAATCAGATTCGAGGTTATTGAATTATTGAGTTGGTCTACAAGGTCAAACCATATTTAATAACTCTTATATGTATTATCTAACTCACGCGATCACTTTAATTGGGTTATTTTTTTCTCTCTAGCATACATATAGTATTTCCCCTTACTAAACACATGTAGATTTTTGTTAGAACATGAAGTATTATATTAGGAAAAGGATTAATAAAATCTTTAATTTTGATTAAAAAAATCTAGATGCCATCTCATTCAGGGTAATTTCAATCTGTAATGTTGATGATCATTCAAATTCTTGCTATTTGTTTTGATTTTTTTTTTCTAATTTCAATGTTTTTATTTGTTGAAAGCTAGCATAAAAAGAGAAAATAATAGTTAAAGTATGAAAATTTGATAAGAAAAGAAAGTAGAAAAGGCATCGATGCCTTGCTACGGAAGTTTAACAAGTACAGCAAATTAATAACAAATACAAAACCACATGGATTATTAAATTAATTATCATAAAATAAAGATTAATTAAATTATTTTCATAAATTATAAAAACTAATTTATGATTAATCGATAAATTTATTTGTGATAATTTCTTCCGACGCACGAGGTGTCAAAAGGTTCATGCCTAGCTGTGATGACAGGAAATTATTATCTTTCGCCCTCTATCATTCACCAAAAGCAAGAAGAAAATAAAAAATACTATAATTTGAGCAGACAGTTTTTCCCCCTAAAATGGCAAAAGTGCCAAATACATGATTTACTTACTTTGCAAAGTTGAGAGTTTATGATTGGTTGAAAATTATATATATAGTGTATGCGCGTAAGATGTTGTGTGGTTTAATGGTATCATGGGAGTGTATGGTATTGTAGTGTAGATTGATTTTTAAAAATATTTTTCAATTAAAAATTTTATTAAAATAATTTCTTTTACTTTTTTTAAATTTTTTGACACATTAAAACCATCCAAAAAATCAATTTGATGCTTTTTTTAATAGTTTAAACCCGGCCCGGCTCAAGGCCCGGGTTCCGGGTTTTGACTGGGTCATCGGGCTGCTCGAGTCAATTTTTTTTAATCAAAACGACGTCGTTTTAGTAAAAAAACAAAAGTCAACGAGTTGCAATCGAATTTTTAACTGGATCACCCTAGGTCATCTAGGTCCCTGGATCAACCCGTCGGGTCACCCCCGAGTTTTTCCTATCCTTATTTTTTCTTAAACCTAACCCGGTTCCAGTCCCGGATCGGTTGGGTCCCGAGTCGACCCGCTAGGTCGGGACAAGTTTTAAAACTATGCTTTTTTTAGATTAAAAACATTTTGAAAGGTAAGTTGTAATGTAAAAACAAACACTCACTAAACCATTAAAAAACCGACACCATATAATATGAACAGACCATGATGTCCCTTATAATGTCCATGTTTTTTTTATTTAATTATAAGGTACTAGATATAATTGCCAGACTTGATTTAAGATATAAATGATTGGATTTACTCGTAGGTTATCAGATTAATTTGAATTAATTATTTTTTTTAAATAATATATATATATATATATATATATATATATATATTTTTTTTTTTAAGTTGACCCAAACAAATCTCACTATATTTATCAAAGTAAACCATATTATTATAGTTTGTTAAAATCTATATATCTGGATCAATCCGCTAGATTCAATAATTATAATGATAAATCAACAAAATAATGATATAATTCAATGATACCATTATTTAACATCTATTTAAAGTTAATTGATAAATATGACCCTTTAAGATAATTTATTTTCGATAATATAATTTTATTACTTAACATTATGCCAAAAAAATATATCCAAGGATAGACATATTAGTTAAAAACTTATTTTTTATAATTTTTTTAAATCCAGTTTTAAATTGATATTTTTAAAAAATCTTTTTTAAAATATATCGAGTCCATAAAAAATTATAAATTTGCTCGAATTAAAAAGTTGAAACAATTATATAAAAGCCCAACAATGAAAACGAAAAAGCCCATGTTGTCGTCTTCTTCTTCATGTGACGTAAAACCGAAGCCCAGTACTACGCGCAGAGGGAGAGAGGGAGAGGTCTCGCATAGTACCCCCTTCGATTTCGAAAAGAAAAAAACAAGCACACACATAAATACGAAGAAAAAAATAAAAAATTAAACCGAGAAAAAAACAGCAGAGAGAACAGATTTATAGACAGAGAGATTCTTGAAGCAGAATCGCTCGCTCTCATGGCTAACATTTCCAACGAGTTGTTATCTTTTAGGGCAAATTTCATTTCCTTTTTGTGATTTCCAAAAAAAAAAAAAACCCTAGGAGAGAGAGTGTGCAATTAGGTCGTCACTAATTGTCTCAAAGCCGTGTCCTAGCTTATTAATTTCGTAATTCAGGTGATTATTACTTTCCCTTTTGAGTTATTCTGCTTCTACTCTGGAAACCCTAGAAGTGGGGTGCAATGTTGAGTTTTTGAAAATTATGCGTGATTGAAGCGAAATTAGGGTTTGTTTGTTTGGGGCAATTCTTTTTTGGTCTGCATTTTGATTAAATGCTTAAAGATTTATCAAGGTAAGTCATGTTTGTATGCGTAAGCATGGGGAATTAATGCAGTAACGTGGTTTGGTCGAGTCTTTTATTGGTAAGCTAGTGTTTTTAAGGTTTTTGAGAAGCTGCTTGTGTGCGAATTTGAAACAACGTTGGCGCTAATGTATTTCCCCACTTCTGCCTCTGCTGCTTATCTGCGTCGACGTGAATGTTGTGGAGAGTCTGTTTGTTTGGTTGTTATGTGATCATTAATTAGGTTGTTCTCCACACTTATGTTTCGTTGTGGATTTAGAAACCTAACCTGTTTGAACCAGATTGCTTGCCTTATGGTGCTTGATGCATGTTTGCTTGTGCAAGTATGGTGAGGCTATGTGATGCTTCTAAAGGAGAATAGCATAGTAGCTTTGCTGTATAGCTGGGTTGTTTAAAAACGATGTCTCAGGGTTTATGGGTTGAATGAGAATGTCTTTAAGCTTCAGGATTTGTGTCAGAACAGAGAAAAAATGTACAATAGTGAAGAATTTATATGAGAATAAGAGCGTTTGTTGAAATTTGATGTATCCACACTTTATTTCTCGTGTCTTTAAGTGGAAGGGAGATTGTTTAAAAAAATTGAATTTTATGTTATGGATTTTCCACCATAACCTTTTGAGCTCTCTTTTATACTGGCGTTGGCATTCATTAAATATCTGTTTTGGACACCAAGGGGGCTAGCTAGCATATTTTTTCAGCACTCATGCTTCCATGGCATGAGGCTTTGCTGTAAAGTTGCTCTAAATGCATGTTCTTTTGTTCCTTTTTCTATTTTGAAGTTGCTGTAAAATTGCTCTAAATGCAGGTTCACTCATTTCTTTTTCTATTTTGGAGAAATTATTTTGAAGCTGCTGCATAAATTTAATTTCCTGCATATCCAATACTTGTTTGCTGGGTCAGTTCATGGACACAAGGATGTTAATGTCATAATGTCTCCGTAGCTCATCGTGCTTGCGGAGCAAAGGTGGAACATATAGTATTAAGACATCTTAATTTTTCGTGATGAGATGTTGATGTTTGATAGCTTTTTTGTGATTACATTACCTTTCTGATATAGATGTCTTCATCTGATGCATTTACAATTTGCTTTCGCTACCTGTCATTGCACCTTGATTGCTAGGCCATAGCAAGTGTTCTAGATCAGTTAATTTTTAATACATTCAGGCAAACTCCCAATTCTTCAATTGTTTGGACTTGAAAGGACTGATACAAATGATCTATCCATCATGCATTTGCTGAAGGGAAAGCTCTTTTTCATTCTTGGAAGCTCTTTACTTCATTCTAATGTCTTTGTTATGTCTAATTGTAGAATTTGACAGTTTGTTAAATTGATGGGAGGAGGGAAAGGCTTCTAGCCACCAAAGTAGGAATGCATGGATGTGGTTCAGGATATGCTCTCCTAGTAAATGCTGAGGTTGATTCCATGGGTGGGGTTGTTGATGGTGGAGTTGGTATTGCTACCAAAACCTCTCCGCGGCGAGCAGCAATTGAGAAGGCCCAGGTGGAACTTAGGTAACACTTACATTTTTTTTCGAGTTTTACCCTCAGTGTAATTTCTGCATTTCCTTTCTGCATGAGAAAAATGGCATTATTGTCTTGATAATGACAACTACAATTTGATGTTAACAGACAAGAGTATGATGTTCGTGAGGAACGGAGAAGGGAGCTAGAATTTCTTGAGAAAGTATGGCAATTTGAGCCTTTAAATGCAATTTTGAACCCTTTTATGTTTTTACTTCCCTTTAAATTCTTCCTTACTTGCAGGGCGGCAATCCTTTGGATTTTAAATTTGTAAATGCAACTTCGGTCAGTGTCCAGTCTACTTCACTCACAGATCATCACGTTGAACAGTTTGTTACTAGGTATATTATTTTTGCTGTGTTTGACTAACTTATAGCTTGCTAGTTGGCTAATGCTCCTCCTACTTCCATTTTCCCTTCTCCTCATTGTATTACAGTGAAGCAAAAGGCAGTTTTCCACTGACTGCATCACCTCATGGGGATTCTGTAGAAAGTAGTGGCAGACCAGGGGCTACTCCAGTTTGTGAGCCCAATAGTGCTGACAATTTTGATGGTGAAAATGAGTTACTTGAAGTTGAAAGGAAACGTAAACATCCTAGTAGGAGGAATAATGTCACTCAATCAGAGCAGTCTTCACAGATGGATGGAATTCACAATGCCAAGGAATCAGAAGATTCTGCTATTTTTCGGCCATATGCTCGAAGGAATAGGTCCAGACCAAATCGTGACGGCGCGCGATCAAGTTCAACTGATATTGTTCAGAGTTCAGTTGGCCATGGATCCTCTTTACCGGCTCGTGGGGATGCAAGGGATGTGAAAGGGTTGGTAACTGAAACAGACGATCATAAAGCCCAGATTATTACTTCCATCTCTAATCCAAAGTCCACCACTTCAAACGGTGACCTGTTTTTTCAGATAGACACTTCCAATACACAGTCAAACACGGAGCTTGATTGTGTGCAGGCTCTGAAAACAGTAGTCAACCTGCCTGATGATAGGTTGGATGTTACAGAGTCCATTGTCTTGAGGGATAACCAACATGACCGACCTTCAGAAGCTGATGCTGAGAAAGCACCCAATGATATTGCTTCCAGGGAATGCGATCATGGTGGAGGAAAAGAGCTGGTTATTTCAGCTGGTCCTGAATGTCCCCCTTGTGCTGAATCAGCCAAGACTGAGAATGAAACTGGTCCTGCTCTGCTCAATGGCTTGGAAAAAGATGGAAATGAAGGTCAAAATGGTAATGCAGCAATGGGAACGAAACGATTCAATTCAGAGTCCTCTTGCACCCAAAATAGCTTAAGCCTGGATGCAAACAATGGCTGTGATCCATGTGATAATCGTAGAAATGATGACACCAATGAAATTCTTTTGAAAGAATCATCAGAATTTGAAGGAACACGAAGTTTACCATCGGGTAATATAGGAAATGAAAAGAAAGAGACTAACTCTATCTCTGCAATCAATGATGGTTCTGTGCATGAAAACTACTCTGGCAATGATTCTACTGTCAAAAATGAGGAAGAAAGGAGAACAACTTTTCACTCTCAGGTGAAGTGTACTAATCTTGAAGGTGTGGAACAAAATGACCATGTTGCCTCTGAGGCTGATACAAAGGCGGGCAACATGTTGGCTGATAGTTCTAATTCCAACAGGGAAATAATTTACCCCAGTGGTCCCCAGGGCTCTTTGGATCCTCCTGTTCAAGAGCTTCCTCAGCCTATTTTGTTAGAGAAAAACTCTTTTGTTGCCACTGATCCTCAATCTTGTTCGAATACACATGTTAAAGTGGTAGACAAGTCTCATGAAGATTCTATTTTGGAAGAGGCACGGGATATAGAGGTTGTTTCTTCATACTGTATCTTAAACATGCTGCATTTCTTCCTTCACAAGTCTTTAAAAGGATGTTAACATAGTTTGACATGCAGGCTAAGCGCAAGAGGATTGCAGAATTATCTGTTGCATCTGTGCATTCAGAGAATCGCCGGAGATCTCACTGGGATTTTGTCCTTGAAGAAATGGCATGGCTGGCAAATGATGTTGCACAGGTCTGACTTTTTAAATAAGTAATTTATTGTGCAATTGTTTTGCTTTCCGCTGAAGAATTTATTTTTTATATTAAAGAACTCACAATTAGCTGCTATATTCAATTTTATCTCTATTTAAGCTTTGTTATTTATTTTATTTCCTTGTAGGAGCGTCTCTGGAAGATGACTGCTGCTGCTCAAATATGTCGACGG
This sequence comes from Populus nigra, assembly GCF_951802175.1. Classification (NCBI taxonomy): domain Eukaryota; kingdom Viridiplantae; phylum Streptophyta; class Magnoliopsida; order Malpighiales; family Salicaceae; genus Populus; species Populus nigra. Next base: position 23,481,163 of record NC_084855.1, on the reverse strand, counting down.
ATTGCTTTTACTTCTCGATTGAGAGTTGAAGAGCAGAATCATCATTTGAAGCTAAAAAACATCGCTTACAGTCTTGCTAAGGCTGTCATGCAGTTCTGGGATTCAGCAGAGGTGTATCTAAGTAACAATTGTCACAGTGTTGGTTCAAAGAATGGGAAGCATGAGGTGGGGATGTTTGTTGGGAATGAATTTTCTGTCAACAAGTTTGGAGATATTGATAAGGTGCTTGTTATGTTCAAAACCACTGTTTCTTTTCTTGTGTATTTAATCCTGGAAGTTGTCTTTTCCTTCACTGTTTGCTTTTAATCTATAGAATTCGTACTTTCTAGAACAATTTTCTAAATTCAAATGTATTTTATCTGATAAGTGGAGTATCATTTATTCCACACACACACAAAAAAAAAGACAGCTCTGGGTCAAGAGTATTTTTCTCTGGATATTGATAGTATATAATGAATATGCTTTTACTGGAATTCATGACTGCATTACTTTTCTGAAATTGTTTGATATTTATCTATTTGTATCTAGTACTGACCCATTCTGGACATCTTGTTCAGGAGCAGGTGGCATGCAAAGAGTTAGAGAAACAAAATCCTGCCAAAAACATTGCGCATTCCATTCATGGATATGCTGTAAGGTTTTTGAAATATAACAGTTCTCCATTTCCTTCCTTTCAAGCAGAAGCACCAGCAACTCCTGATAGAATAGCTGATTTGGGCATTGTGGACACTTCATGGGATGATCGCCTTACTGAAGTATGCTCCTACCTCCCTTTTGTTCTTTATATTTTTTGTCTTGCTTAAATTCACCAAAGCCATCTCCTTTTGATCTTTTAAGATGCATGCCTAGGGGTTTTACTCTAACTTTTGCCGCACATAAATCACTCATTGCGCATTGAACTTCTATTTGCAGGAAAGCCTGTTCTACGCAGTTCCCTCAGGTGCCATGGCAATGTACAGATTGTCCATTGAATCTCATATTGCGCAGAGTGAGGTAATTTAAATATTTTGAAACCTTTGGCACTTGATCTTGGTTTTCTCTATGCTTGAAAGACATGCAGTTCGACAAAATTTAGAAGAAAGGATACCGGAGAATGACTTCTAGTGGGCTAAGTTGACTTGATACCTGATGTTCATAAACTATAATAACTATTTGATTTCTTCCCTCACTAGGTTGTTTTTAAGTTCCTCTCATATTGGTAATCTTGCTTATTTATTGATTTCTTTCTTCAGAAAACTCGCAGTAGCATGCAGGAGGAAGTCGATACATCCATGTATGACACTCCAGCAGGTAATGCTGAAACTAGCTTATCTACTGGCTCCTTGTTCATTGAATTTGTTCTCTTTCACAAGTGCATTTCCAAACTTCAGATTTTGGATATCATGATACTGCTGCATACGATGAGGAGGAAGGAGAAACAAGTGCTTACTATATGCATGGAGTCTTTGAAGGTAGCAAGTCAGCAAAACATGACCAAAAGAAACGGAAAAGCTTAACAAAGTCACCCTCTGCAAGATCTTATGATCTGGGAACTGATTCACCTTATGGACACTACACCACTGGGCCACAACAAAATGTATTGATGGGGAAAAGACCTGCTAGTAATCTTAATGCTGGCTCAATCCCAACAAAACGCATGCGTACTGCTTCTAGACAGAGGTTTACAAGTCCTTTTACTGCTGGAACTGCTGGGGTTTTACTCCAGGCTCCAGTGAAGACAGATGCATCGAGTGGAGATACCAATTCTTTTCAGGATGATCAGAGTATTTTGCATGGTGGGTCACAAATTCAGAAAAGTGTGGAGGTTGAGTCCGCTGCGCATTTCGAAAGGCAGTTACCATATGACTACGCAGAGACATCAACAAAACCGAAGAAGAAGAAGAAGGCAAAGCACCTGGTACATAGGAATTTTTATAGTTCAACTAATGCTGGGGGCTTATTTTATTTTAATAATGTCCGGATACTTTCTGAAATGTTCTTCTATGTAGTGCTCGTTAAGTTGACTGACTCCATTTGGTTGCAGGGTTCTGCTTATGAGCAGGGGTGGCAGTTGGATTCTACTGGTCATAATGAACAGGTGATTTAACTTCTTTTGGTTCAGATGTTAGCTATAATGTACTTTTTTTTTCTTAAGCATAAAAGATGCTGAGCTCCAATTAATTGTAAAGGTCATGTTGTAGTGTTAGTAATCATACAGCTTCTAGTGCTCGGGAGCTGTGTAATCACCATTTTAATTAGCTTGTCCAAAGAAAAGCAGACACTAGTTATAATTGACCCAAAATACGACAGAGAACCTTGAGGTGATTTGGCAAAACATGATTATTCACTCAATGATGGTTGCTTTTCAGATGTAAAACAGTCTTTGCAAGAATCTTTTTTAAAATGGGGAATCATATGTTGTTTGTTGACAGCAAAATTCCCTGGTAAACTGAAGTTCTGACAAATTATACAAGTATGTGTTTGCTAGTCAAAGTATGCATCCAGTCCACAGATAACAATGTTGGTCAATATCACTCTAAAAGGATCAACAATTCTCCTAAATTTTCCATTTCTGCTGGTTATTGGATGGGGGAGTAGTTCTGATAAGTCTTTTGATAGAAAAACTGGTAGAGGGCACCATGTTGACTGGTACTTTCCATTATATAGATGAGATGAACAATGTTGTTATGAGTTTGCATGGCTTTTCTGGTATATTGTTAGTGCATTTATTTATGGAGTGTAAACACTTGAGTGATCAATGTTTCCTTTTGTTTGTTGTGTAACCTTCCGCCAACCAAATGTGCATTCTAAAAGCTATTTTCTAAATACATATTAATTTTTATACTGGTGCTTTTCTACTTGCAGAGGGATAATTTCAAAAAGAGATTGGAGAGTCATCATTTGGACTCTAATGGAACCAGTGGTAAAATCCTGTTCCATCGCTTGTTTCTTTAACAGGGATTTGACAGGTATACATAGCTTTTCATGTTCCTCTTCATTCTTGACACTTAAATATCTTCTTTTAAGGTTTATATGGGCAACATACCACAAAGAAGCCAAAGATATCTAAGCAATTGCTAGATAATACTTTTGACAACATGGTTCAAATGACCGGGTCCATCCCATCTCCAGCTGCTTCCCAGATGAGTAATATGTCAAACACAAATAGATTCATCAAATTGATTGGTGGCAGGGAACGAGGCAGAAAAAATAAATCAATGAAGGTACTCCCTGGTGAAGTCGTAGCTGATCATGTGGCATGTACTCTCAACTTGTCACTGTTTTCTTAGATATATCTCTTTATGTGAATTTGAGAATGTGAAATCCACTGCAGATGTCTGTTGGGCAGCCAGGTTCTGGAAGTCCCTGGTCACTTTTTGAAGACCAGGTTGGTTTTCCTTCAGCTTTTTTTTTTTTTTTTGAACCTGCTGTTTCTTTGGTTTCAAAACTCTGATCAAATACTTGAGATTTTTTTTTCTGCTTCCTCAGGCTCTTGTTGTTCTTGTGCATGACATGGGTCCTAATTGGGAGCTTATAAGTGATGCTATCAACAGCACTGTTCAATTCAAGGTAAATAAGATAATTTCATCTATCGACAACCTTCTTGTTTGAGATGGATACCAGGTCACTGTACAAAACATTGTCTACTGTCTACAATGTTTCATAGCTGGTAAAAATCAATTTCAGTTCCCTTTTCTCTACAGTAGTAGTTTTCACTTGTCAGATGGTGAAGCCTCTCTCTCTGGTTTTTTTTTTTCCTGGAAATTTCATATATTGGCACTTGCCCAACTTGTTCAGTGTATATTCCGCAAGCCTAAAGAATGCAAAGATCGTCACAAAATCTTAATGGATAAGGGTGCTGGTGATGGGGCTGATAGTGCTGAGGATTCAGGATCTTCTCAATCCTACCCATCAACTTTGCCTGGCATTCCAAAGGTAAGGTTGCTAATGTTGTGTTGTTTTCTGACTGAAACCTGATGCTTGCTCCTATAAATTTAGCCCGTGTACCATTGAGCTTAAGCTTTTCTGGTCTGATAGTCTGACTACTTTGCATTGCTGGCATTTTAAGCAGGGCAGTGCCAGACAGTTGTTTCAACATTTGCAAGGGCCGATGCAAGAGGATACCCTGAAGTCTCATTTTGAGAAAATCATCATTATTGGGAAGAAACATCATTACAAAAGGAGTCAGGTTTGTTATTCATTCAAAGCGTACCTGTATCTGCAGATCATGTCTTGTTGCTTGTGAGAAGCCTAACCTGATACTGGTTTTATACCCTCCATTTAAATAAATTCAAATCTATTTATCAGTGTTTGTGTCAGTTTATTCATTAGCTGGTTGACAGATAGACCATATTCGTCTTCTTAATTCTCTACAATGGTTTTTTCCCTTGATATTCCATTCTTATGAGATTGTTACTGAATTTTGAGGGCATGCACCTTGTGGAAGCTGGATAAAGTAGAACTCTAACCTTAAGTGGGAAAAAATCTCTGATTGGACTTTTTTGGATCTAAAAGCATTACACAATCATGCTTTGTTTATGGTCTTCTTTTTGCAAAATTCTTTCTGACTGATTAATGGCTCTGTACCATGTGAAGAATGAAAACCAGGATCCCAAGCAAATAGCAGCAACTCACAATTCTCATTTTATTGCTCTTTCCCAAGTTTGCCCAAACAACTTAAATGGAGGTGTCCCAACGTAAGTTTTCATTCTTTGATGCATATCTACAGTTTGTCTGATAGCGCTCAGCTTATCACCTGTTCATTCAACTTCATTGCTTTGCAACATCTATGTTTTTACCTTTCCTGAATTTATTTCATGCCTTTTGTCTTGTGCAAGCAATTGAATATTACTTTACTTTGTTGTCTGGATGAAGGCCCCTTGATCTCTGTGATTCAAGCACTTCAAATCCAGATGTTCTTCCCATTGTGTATCAAGGCTCTCATGCTAGCAATCTGGTAATGCCAAACCAAGGTGCTGTTGCATCAACGCTTCCCACTTCTGGTGCCATCTCTTCTCTGCAAGGATCTTCTGGCGTGGTTCTTGGCAATAACTCATCATCACCATCTGGTCCCCTCAATGCACCTCATAGGTAGTGTGCTATTTTATACTTTGAGATTGTCATCGTATTTTCAATCCATTTCTGATTCTTCTTACTGTTATTTTGGGGGGTTGTATTTATTCTCAGAGATGGTAGATACAATGTTCCAAGGACATCTTTACCAGTTGACGAGCATCAAAGAATGCAACCCCATCAAATGTTACATAGTAGAAACTTGCAGCAGTCTAACATGTCGGTTTCTGGGGCTGTCTCTGGAGCTGATCGTGGTGTTCGCATGTTATCAAGTGGAAATGGTATGGGCATGATGCCAGGGATGAACAGAAGCATGCCACTGCCACGGTCAGGATTTCAAGGAACAGCCTCTTCATCAATGCTGAATTCTGGAAGTATGCTTTCTAACAATGTGGTTGGGATGCCAAGCCCTGTGAATATGCACACTGGTTCTGGTCAAGGGAACTTGATGAGACCTCGCGAGGCTTTGCATATGTTGAGGGTAAATACTAAAATCCTCCTCTACATATGTATTTTCTCTCTCCCTCCCTCTTTCTTTCTTGCTGCATGTGTGTGGGCAGGTGGGGGCACGCATGCGGGTGCTCATGCATGCGATTGTATTGCTATTAACTGATGCTGTTTCATCAAATTTTGCACTATACATGTCTTTCTAAGGTTGCCAAGTGTTCCATGTAGTGGCATTGACATTTAGACCATGGATCATTACAACTCTGATCTGGTGTAATAGCTTTCTGGTTGCTGGTATTTACAATTTTTTGTTGCTTTTCCTGCAGAATTTTACATTTTGATGTTATGGAACAATTTCTTTAAATGTTTCATCGGCATCACTTCATTATAGTGCATCAGTACTTTCTAATATTATATGGCAATGTATTTTATTTTTGCAATAGCTTGGCCATAATCATGAGCATCAAAGACAAATGATGGTACCAGAGCTTCAGATGCAGCCAACACAAGGGAACAACCAAGGAATTTCTGCTTTCAACGGGGTGCCTACTGCTTTTGCTAATCAGACAACTACTTCACCTGTGCAGACATATCCAGGCCATCCCCAGCAGCAGCATCAAATGCCTGCACAACAGTCCAATATGCTTAGCAATCCTCATCATCCTAATCTCCGTGGCCCCAATCAGGCTACAGGTTCACAGCATCCAGCATATGCTATGCACCTGCCTAAAGGAAGGCAAATGCAGCAGCGGCTTCTCCAGCAGCAGCAACAGCAGCAGCAGCAGCAACAGCACTTTTCTGCATCTAGTGCTTTGATGCCCCATGTCCAACATCAATCCCAACTTCCCATATCATCATCTATGCAAAATAGTTCTCAAATCTCATCACCATCTGCATCGCAGCCGGTGTCACTACCTGCTATAACTCCCCCTTCCCCAATGACTCCGATTTCAATGCAGCAGCAACAGCAGCAGAAACACAACTTGCCACATCATGCGGTCAGTCGGAGCCCCCAAAGTGGTTCCAGTGGGTTGACCAATCAGATGGGAAAGCAGCGACAACGGCAACCACAGCAGTTTCAACAATCTGGCAGACATCACCCTCAACAACGACAACACTCACAGTCTCCACAGCAGGCTAAACTTTTGAAGGGAATGGGGAGAGGGAACATGGTGGTGCACCAGAACCTTCCCAATGATCACTCTCCTTTGAATGGCCTTTCTGTGCCTCCAGGAAACCATGGTGTAGAGAAAGGAGAGCAAATCATGCACTTGATGCAGGGTCAAGGCTTGTATTCTGGGACTGGGTTGAGTCCAATTCATACATCTAAACCATTGGGTCCTTCACAATCTCCAAACCATTCTCAGCCACAGCAAAAGCTATATTCGGGCCCTACAACCCCTTCATCAAAGCCACTCCAGCAAATGCCTTCTCATTTGGAAAGTAGTACTCAAGGCCAGGTCCAACCAGTACCCTCTGGTCAAACACTAACAGCTACTCACCAGAACACTCCAGTTATGGTTCCCAGTCATCAGCATCTTCAACAATATCCACAGCCACATCAGAAGCAGGTTAGTCAACCTCAACCAACTGTTCAGAGAATGCTTCAACAGAGTCGTCTGTTGAATTCTGATCTGCCAACAAAGCCTCAAACTGATCAGGGCCATGCTGATCAGCAAACTTCAAACAACATCTCCCAGACAGGAACAAGTACATCCACAGGGATGCCTTTGGCCTGTAATGAGACATCTAATGTGGCACCAGTTGTATCTTCTGTTTCTGAGACGCAGTGGAAATCATCAGAACCATCCTTGCATGATTCTGGCATGGCAGATACAGCTTCTAAGGTAGGTCCTATTGGTAGCCCCCCCCTTACGAGTGCAGCTGGGAGTGAGCAAGTGGTGCCTGTCAGCCAAGGTTCAGTCCACAGGCAGTTATCAGGAGGCTTGCCCCTGCATTGCCATAATGGTGGGACACGGTGGCAACACCAACAACCACATCAATCAACAGCATCGCCTTCCCCATGCCAGCAACTTTTGCAGTCACAAGAGCCACAACTACAGCAAGAACGACAACAATCACCTCAACAGCTGCCACCACAGCAGCCGACTCAGAAGCAGACACAGCATCTTCAATCAGGACAAGGCAATTTATACATCACGCCAAGCAATTCTGGTCTGGAATGAAGCAATTTGGTGGATTGAGCAGTTCCGGAAGCAGTCAGTACTTCTGGGGTTGGGTTTGCATGCCCTAATGGCAGCTGTGTACAGGTAGATTTAGCTTCTCTGTTTCTGTTTCCCACTCTATAATCAAGCTGCAAATGCTAATAGAATCTGTCAAGTTACCATTGCTTGCACATGAACCTTTTTGGTTGCCACCATCGAGCAAAAGTATCTGATTCTACCAGTGTATCATATGATGCAGGCAATTCAGTTACTTTAGTTAAGATGAGCACAATCTAATGCTGCCGTGGGTTTCATGCAGATGAAGCTTGGTTGCTTCATAGGGGCAATGAAAAATGGAAAGAGGTGGATCTGTTGGTAAAGAGATCTTTACGGGAGTTTTTTTGTCCTTTTGATTTATTGGGTTATTTGGGGGAAATCTTGTAAATTATCACCGGTTTAGAGCTTTGGGAAGATGGAGACAGATATAGAGGTATGTGTACAGGGTCTCATCTCGCCATTTCTTGTACCTCCCCCCTCCCTCCTTTGTCTGGTTATGTGCAGAGGGGCCCGTTTCTTTTTGTTTGTGCCCCTGTAGATTAGTCAGTGCATGTGTTATCACACTCTTTCAGATTAAGTTAGTAGCTCTCATTGTTATGGGCAAAGCCTTCAGAAATTTTGTGAATACAAAGTCTCTGGTGTATACCCCCTAGTAGTCCATGCTGCTCTGCTCTGCTCTGCTGTTAGAATGGTAAAAATCTCCTCCTATCAAAATATTGTAACTGACTTGTATTTTGCAGCAAACCTAGATGATATCTGATCCCTCTCCTGCTCTTCATGTTAAACTGCAGAAACTTTGAAACCATGCATCATTTTAATCGCCGTCTCCATTTTTTATTTCTCAAATGCCTGTCAGGTCACCTGAAGGCTTACCTCTTGCACCTCTTTGTGATCCATTGCTTCATTTCGGATCTCAGATGGATGGAAATGGAAGCTTATGTGGTTTGCATTCAGAAATGCTAATCTCTTGTTATTTCTCTATAGATCGTGTCACCGTTCAAATTTTTTGTATGGATATTATTATTCTTTAATTTAGTCATTCGTAAAACCATCAAAAAATAATACATGAAAATTAAGAAAAAACATCTTAAAAAGTAAAGTTTTTGTGAGAAAAGGCATTGTATTTTCGGGTATTTTTTTTTTAAAAAAAAACTCCACGTGCCATTTTCTGTCTCAATGGTAATAGGAAGAGAGAGGGGAATTGGCAGCAATTGAAGACGGATGTTTGGCAGCATCTCGTTCGAACTCTGAATTTTATTTCGAAATATTTTGTCCATTGACCTTATGGGTAGTCTAAATAAAGCCCAACTTCGTCAGTTTCAAGGAATTTGTTTTTAAAAAATTATCCGTGAATTTCAAACAGCTATGATTTGAATACCTCCGCTTATATATTTGATGAACGTAAAGGATCCGCTGCTGCCAAGACCAGTGCCACCACTATCCACTACGTTTGATAAGGAGGAGTTGTTTTTAAAATGTTTCTTGTTTTAAGATATTTTAAAATGATTATTTTTAAATTTTAACTTTTATTTTTCACATCAAAACAATCATAAAATATTAAAAAATAATTTGAATGAAAAATATTCATTTTATTTTAAAAATGTTATTAAATGCAAAAATAAACTGGCTTTAAATACTGAAAAGAGAGTATGAAAATCCTTAATACAATAGGAAGCAAAAATATCACAATAGCAATTGAATGTCATTTATTTTGACAAACATGCTGATCACTTCCATTCTTTTCGTGGTCAGAACTTCTAAATCAACTGAATTGCCCTAGATGTACAAGAAGACAGCCAGACATAGAGAATGGCCTGGTGGGGAAAAAAAACACCCTAATATATGGGAATACCTTTGAAGTTAGATAAATTTCCAGGACGTAAACTAGTGAATTTATGGGTGACAAAATGGGCAGCACAAGATCTAAAACAGAGCATATGCTGAAGTTTCCAGCAGTGATTCAGGAATGAGGAGCGATGTGTCTTAAATACAAGAAAAACTAGCAGAAAAAATGAAGCCAAATCAGAGCGTGGAAATTTGGCACATCAAATGAGATGCACCAGAGTTATGATACCGGGAATCTACCACTGCCGATTCCTCAAAACACAGAAGGTGGTTTTTGCATGCATGTATAGAACCGGAACATACTTTCGACGAAATTATTCCTAAGAATCAAGTAGTTTACACTCAAAAGAGAAAAGATGACAAACAGAAGAAAAAATGTATTTCAAAACATACATGCAGTGCATATAAGGTTCACAAGATGCAGGCAAAGAAGCATCCTCTCCAGAAAAATTCAAAATGTCATCCGAAAAAAGATAGCAGGCAACACCTACGAAACGAAACCTGCAATGACTTCGGAAAACGCTGAAACATTGTTGCCCATGTCCAAAGTAATTGCAAGATGAGGATCTTCAGTCATGATTCTATGAAATCCAATTCCAAAGTAATTTTTCTTAGAACTACATGATGAAACCTGCAATGACTATGAAAACACCGAAATATCGTCGCCTATTTTCACAGCAATTGCAAGATGAGGATCTTCAGTCATGATTCCATGACATCCAATTCCAAAGTAATTTTGCTTAGAACTACTTCTATTATGTCAATAGCATGCACAAAAACATTCAATCAACAAAAGTATAGGAAATTTGGATGAATATAACTAAACATCTACTACTCCCTTGCATTCCAATCAAATCACATTGTCAAAATTCACAGCCGGCGGATCTAATTTTGAATGTACAGAATGCTGCAAACATAATCTAAATTACTATAGGAACTCAATAAATTACTAAAGAGATTTAGCAGGAAAAAAAGCTAATAGCAGAAAATATTAAAATTCAGAACAATATCGAACCTTCAAAGCTAATCCGAAATCACAAGCCAAAAGCTTCACCAATCATATGAACAATCTTACTATGAGAATCTAAAATCATCTCCAGCTTCTTATTCTCCATCTCCATTCTCGACCTCTCTGTTTCTTTCATCACCTCCAACTTCTTCCTCTCCAACTTCACCATCCTCTCCGAAAACGCCTTTATTTGCCCCGCCAACCCCATTTCCACCCCTTCTTCTCCCTCCTCCTCCTCCTCCTCAACTTCCTCTCTCTTCCTCTTCTTTTCCGCCTCCCGCGAAACCCCCGAAGGACCACCACCCGCATACCTATTAACAATACTAGGCTTTCGGAGTATATAGTTAATGCTTCTGCTCCTCAACTTGCTTCTATACCCATAATCTTCATCATCATCATCCTCATCTTCACCTTTATCATCATCATATTCGCCAAGAACGCCATTGTTTCTGTTCCTAGTATGATAATTTTCCTGGCAGGGTACTCGAGCTAGCGGCTGCGCCGAAAGGGGCAAAGGCCCGCGTTCCAAGGAGTCCATGAGATCAAAGTACTGCCAATAACAAGTGCCACCAAGAGCCATGACTCGTTTCTCATCTCGGTACCTTCTGCGGAGCTTCTCCATCTTGTGGCGGCATTGGACAGCGGATTTCGAAGGGTGGTTGTAGTCATAGCCGCAGCGGGCAGCCACAGTTACGGCTACTTCTTCCCACTGGCTAGCCTTGAGCTGACCGCGTTTTAAGGAGTACCACTTTTCTTGGTAGGCTTGGATTAGATGGATGGTTTCTTGGTGGGTCCAGGGGAGAGGCTGGGTTTTCTTGGAAGAGAGTGGCGTGGGGTTTGTCGGTGGTGAGTGTGGTGGTGGTGGTGGTGAAGGAGATGGGGAAGGTGTGGACATTGTGGAGGAGTTTTAGGGTTAGGATTTGCTGGAAGTGGTGTTTTTCGTTAGAGGGTGTTAAAATGGCTGGTGGTGGACGGAGGCGGCGACGGCGGTTAGCGGGGTGTTGGTTTATTAGGTGGGAAATTATGCCAGCTAAGCATAGAGTGTTATGGAGTTGGTGGTTAGTTAGTGGATCCAAACCCGAAACTGCTGCTGTGAGATACCTGACCCAGATATAATACTCTTGGGCTTTCTGATTGGACTAATTTAGCCCAATTGAGAATTCAAATTTCCTAGCCCCATTTTAATTTATTAAATATTAAAAAACAGAAAGCCGAATTAATTATATATATAAAAAAACATGAATTAATTATATATATAAAAAACATTTCTGAAACCCTTTTTTTTTTGTTCTTTGGATAATTACCTCCTGTAATCCTTATATTTTAGATCAAGTCGTAAATTTATTTCTGCAAGTTTAATTATTTTTAATTTGTTCTTGAATAAATGATCAACATTTTTTTTGTTATTTTTCTATGTAAATTCTAAATTGACGTCACCTGAGAAAGTGATAGCTCACTTGATTTATTAAAGAAAAAACATATGGAAATAAAAACTTGAATTCAACACCACATGAAAGTTTATTATTTCTCAGATGTAAAAATGGTCAGGGTTTCATTTTTTGATGTAATCATGTAGATGAAAAATATCTGTCAAAAAGATCTGTTAGAAATGAACTATAATATGAAAACAAATTAGATGTAATTAATATTGTAGAGACACTATATAATTGCATCATCTATTTTAATTAAAATCAATTGGGTTTTGATCGAGTGATGAGTGAGTTGACCTGATAGTAAAAAATAATATACATAAAACTAAAATATATGGAAAAAGTCATGTTCATCAAGACTCATTGCACTGTGAATTGTAATAGTGCTCAAAACAAGCACTGTTCACCAAGACTCATTGCACTGTGGATTGCACATTTTATGGGGGCATTGTGTGTTGTAGCCCCAGGCACAAACATCTAGCACAAGGGTAGTCATTCCCAGCCACAAAAGTTCCAAGGCTGCAGGGGGAGGGGTTGCGCCCTAAGTTACGGACACCTGACACTTGTTTGTCATGCCCTGACACTGGACCAGACACGCGAACCCAGCTGCCCAACCAGGCCAGCGAGTCTGCTGACATGGACCCCTTTCTGTTGGGTTAGATGTCTAGACCCACATATCTTGGGTCTGGACACATACCCCAAAGCCAACCCAAACACTCTTAGGTTTGGCCACAAAAGGACCCAAACCCCAACCCTGTTGGGTCCGGCCACGGACCCATCCCCCAACACTCTTGGGTCCGGGCAAGGAAGGACCCACACCAAAACCTATTTTGGGTCCAGACGTTGACCCCAAACTCAAACCCCTTTGGTCGGACTCCAAACTCATCCCACACTCATTTGTGTCCGGACACGGAAGTACCCCAACCCCATTCGGTCTGAAAACAAAGGGACCCAAACCCCCTTGGGTACGACCACAGAGCCATACCCCAACCCTCTTAGGCTCGACAAAGGAAGGAACCATACCCAAATTCATTTTGGGTCCGGCTGCTGACCCCAAACCCCTTGGGTACGGACTCTAAACCCATCTCAAACCCTTTGGGTTTGAACACAAAAGAACTCGGACAGGAAATTACCCAAACCCCTTTGGGTCCGGACAGGAAAGGACCCACCCCAAACTCATTTTGGGTCCTGACATGGATGACCCAAACCCAATCCCTTTGGGTCGAACTCAACACCGAACCCAAACCCAAAAACCGTTGGGTCCGGACCCCCACCCCAACCCCAACTCATATTGACTCTGGACACGAAAGTACCCAAACTCAAACCCTCCTAGGTCTGGACACGAAGGGACCCAAACACATACCGCATTAGGTCCGGGCACGGACCTACACCTAAACCTATTTTGGGTCCCGACACGGAAGGACCCAAACCCAATCCCCTTGGGTCAGACTCTGAACCCCACCCAAACCCTTTTAGGTCCGGACACGAACGAACCCAAACCCAAAAACTATTGGGTCCAGACTAACACCCCAACCTTAACACATATTGGGTCGCAACCCACTTGGGTCCGGACTCCGAACCCAACGCAAACCCCTTTAGGTCCGGACACTAAAGAACCCAAACTCAAACCCCCTTGGGTATAAACATGGACCCAGCCCTCAAAACCCTTGGGTTCGGACTCCGACCCTATCCCAACCCATTTGTAGTCCAGACAGGGAAGGACCCAAACCCTCTTGGGTCCGGACCCACATCCCAACCCAACCCATATTGGGTCCGGACTCGGAAGGATTCAAACCCAAACCCAACCCCCTTAGATCCGCACGTGCACCCAGTCCCCAACCCCATTGGGTCTGGCCACGGAGTCAGCCCCCGACCCATATAGGGTCCGGACAGGCAAGGACCCAAACCCATTTTAGGTCCGGACACTGACCCCAAACCCAACCCCTTTGGACCTGGATGCCGACCCCAACCCAAACCCCTTTGGGTCCGGACTCGGAATGACCCACACTCAAATCCTTTTGGGTCCGGATATAGACCCAGCCCCCAACCCCATTGGGTCTGGCCATGGAGTCAGCCCCCAACCCATATTGGGTTTGGATGGGGAAGGACCCAAACCCAACCCCCTTGGGCCCGGACGCCGACCCCAACCCAAACCCCTTTAGGTCCAAACTCGGAATGACCCATGCCCAAACCCTCTTGGGTCCGGATATGGACCCAGCCCCCAACCCCTTTGGGTCCGGACTCCGACCCCACCCCACCCCAACCCCAGCCCATTTTAGATTCAGACAGGGAAGGACCCAAACCCAAACCCCCTTAGGTCTGCACCCAACCCCAACCAATTTTGGATCCGGGCACGGAAGGACCCAAATCCCCTTGGGTCACGACACTGACCCATTCTGAACCCCCTTGGGTCAAACACGAACCCACCACCTTACCCTATTGAGTCAGGCCACGGAAGGAACCAAACCCCAACCCATTGGATCCAGACACAACTCCAAACCTGACTCGCTTGGGTCCAGCCAAAGACCCCAGCAGTCCCAACCCCCTTGGGTTCGACCACAACTCCTTTGGTTCGGCGTCCTAACCTAATTCTCTTGAGTCCGCCTTATAACCCAATTTCTTAGGATCTTATATTTTTTTGATATTTTTATAAAAATAAAAGGTTGTCCCGCGACAGTGCGCGAGCATGTCACCTCATATTAACTATTGTTAGATCATAGATGAGAGAAGTACTTTTTAGAATTCACTTTGGAGAAAAAAACACAAAATATATAAAATTTATAATTCATAAAAAGATAATAAAAATATTTTTATAAATTTCTCTTGGGTCAAAAAAATAACTAATATTATATGACTAATTAGTAATTACTCTCTCCCCTAATCATAAATACGTTTTGCAAACAAATATTACACCGAAGAAATAGAAAATAAATATTCGTGCTCAAATATCAAAAGGGTATTCCAGCCCCAATTCACAACAAACAAACAAAATAAAAAACAGCCCGCCACACATGGGCGATTGTTTGGATCGATTCTGGAAGTGAACAACATTATCAGGAGCAACAGTTCATTTCCTATCGAAAGCAGTCACAGCACAACGTTTCAATGGCACCACAAGTTCATGTCAAAAAGGTATAATGGTATTTCGAAATTGCCTCGGGGTAAAATTTCTGTAATACATCCATCTTGCCTCTATTTCCAAAATGAGTGTTCAATATTAAATGTAATTGAGTAATGAGTAATCTACCGTATCAACTTGAGGAAACGAAGAAATAATGTTTTCATGCTATGTACAGAAAAAAAAAACATGAGGAGAATTGTACAGGTGCGAGGGTGTCGGCAAACCTATCTGAAAGAATTTGATATCTTCATGGCTGGGTGAAGAGCAGCGTTCTGTTTCTGTGGAGGGTAAAACCCATGGACAGACAGAGATGAGGTGATGTATTGCAGAGACTCCATTTGAATTCGCTGAGGTAATTCGTACCTAGCAGTCACTGTATTCTCTTGAGAATCATCAAGCATTGCATCATAATTATCAGTAAACTTCACTTTTCAACAAAATGACGCTATCTTTCTGGAGGAAAGTACTTGCAATTTCTTGGCCAACAAGAGTTTGCTGCTCCCTGCAGTTGTCGAATCATTATTTTGTAAGCATGCATATCTTGTCTGACAAGCCTTGCATTGGACGAGATTATCGGCTGCTCATAATACGAGCAATAAAAATAAAGACTAGCAAAACAATTATAAAACTTGTGTCTGTACAAAGTAGGAAACCTTTGACATGAAAGGGATATTCATCCATTGTGAGGATAGTGAAGACGTGGACAAGTGTGCTGATACAAGAACTATGTTCTCTCAGTTCTTTTATGTTGATTCATTTATTTTTATAAATGATATTTCCTTTTATCCCTTATGGCATTTCAACTCGCTATCAGTACAACTTCTTGAATACACAGGGCTCTGAAATAATTACCCTAAGAGACAGTCATTATGATAGTTAAAGCTGAGTGAAAGAAACAGTGTTGAATCTTGTCTTGTGAATTTGAAAAACTTACAGCTAAGCTGTTCCCCTTTAGACTCTCCAGTGATTCTGCGAGCTCCACTTGTCTCGATGCAGTTGCGAGTAGTGCCTGCAAAATAAAAGCTACAGATTTTTAGTCTACAAAGAACAATGAAGACAATTTCTGGAAGTGCTACAAAATTCAGAACTGAACCTATTTCCTTACACAAGGATAACTTACTTTCTTTGTCTTCTGTAGATCATGCTCTATAGATTTAATGCGACTCAATGACTCAAGAAGCATGTCCTCTTTCTCAGGAGGAATTCTGGTTGGCTTGCTACCTAGCTCATTAACCATTGTTTCTAAATTTTGCAGTCTCTGCCAGCACGGATGAAGTGGTTCTTCTTTTATTTCCTGCAAAACACCTTGCACTTGAGAACTTGAATCTTCCAATAGTGAGTCGCGCTGGTTTTGCAGTTGACTGTCTCTTTGTGATGAAAGAGCTCTCCCTATCCCTGGGAGTTTAAGATACATCCATAGTAACAAGTTGAGCACAAACTGCACCAAAAGGCTTGCTGTTTGAGGAATAAATTTCTTCAGCAGCATTCTTGGAGTAACATCATTAGCTGAATCATCTGAAAGAAATTACCACATCATGAATTTATAGATGCAGAAGCTAAGTTTATAGTTATTACACCAAGCATCGTCGCTCATGAGCAGCTTTTCTGTTGAGAGAGGAAAAGACAATAACGAAACCCAATGTACAAAAAATTGGTAACTATGCAACAAAAGAACAATTTCAACAAATCAAACAGCAAAGAAACACGTCTCTTAGTCTCTTACAGGTCGATCTATTTCAAATTGAAAAAACAATTTAGACCTTTAAGTACTGAGAAATGTTGTCCGGCTAGTCTTTGAATGCACAAATAAACAATTAATGCAATGCTTGAAGCCTTCCTGCTTTTTGTCACATGAAATACAACAAAAAATTGCCATCATCCTTCGTGCTGATTTTTTTTATTTTTTACTGAAAAGTGAGATATAATTTTGTTAGAGTTCAAATGATAAAAGTGAGCCCGAGACGTCACCCTCTTGTGTAAGGGTACCACTGAATTACAAGCCCATCAGTGCTAATTTAATTA
The DNA here is from genome assembly GCF_951802175.1 of Populus nigra. Lineage (NCBI taxonomy): Eukaryota > Viridiplantae > Streptophyta > Magnoliopsida > Malpighiales > Salicaceae > Populus > Populus nigra. Next base: position 23,464,015 of record NC_084855.1, on the reverse strand, counting down.
AGATACGGAGTCATTTAACAAATGAGCAGAGATGTACAAGATCTGGGTCCGATACCACTACTATAAAGCATTTGAAACCTATTATCTGATGAGCAGGCATCAGGTACCACTTGAAAAAAGAAAATCCAGATTGCAATTTCATCATGAACTAGATCATTTGATGTGAAACAGCCACCTTAATAATGATACAAAGTTGAACTAAAAGGAAAATTGTCAAGTCACCTACTCATTGAACTAGTATCTTTGACTCTGGTAGCATTGTTTTCAACCAAGCTGTGGACAGAAGCAGAATCACCCATCCTTCCCTAGTACAACATAGGAGCAAGTAGGAGTTATAATTACACGTCAATATAATTGCTCAGTGGGGTACTGAAATTCAGTGAGCCCAATAAATTCATTCATCCTAAAGGCATAGTATATCACAGTATTCTACTGTACTGATATATTATTCAATCAAACATTCAAACGGAACTGGAATAAATTATCATTCAAATCTAATGATCAAACCTGTCCCATATTCCAGTGCAGATAGCACATACTTAATTCCTCATTTTATAGAAAAATCTTGTGAAAACAACGGTATGATCTTTGGTTTTGTACCTTTAACATTCCACAACACTGGAAGGTATTTTACAAATTTGGCATTAAACAATACAAATCATTTTGACTGCCTCTGCTTAAAAATTTGTTTTGAATTCAAATTGTGCAAGCTCTGCATGTGAATTATTTGAAATTTGTAAAGAAATAATACAAAAATTTGCAATAGAAAAACTTATTATATGAGTGATTGTCCTAGCATTCAATTTTTGTATGCAATAGTTTTAAAGTGCAAAAAGTGTTGTGATGCTTCTTTTAGCTGATGTAAAATCTTTATTTTTGCCTAAATATATGTGAAAACTTCAAACCATCTTTTAACAAAACCTATGATGACAAATACTCAAATTCACAACAAAACAATGACAATTCATATTGTAATCTAACGGCACCACAATGAAGATGCAGAGAAACATGTTCCAGTTTGTGTGCACAAGAGTGATGGTCAAAAAAATATGTCATATGAGAAAAAGGTCTATTTAACATAAAACAAAACACACATTTACATAGAAAACTAACAAGTTAATTTTTTTATTTAAAATATAAGTGAAATACATTCAGGTCTCTATGAAAAAATAAATGAATTTGATTGTAACAAGAACTAATTCAATTGTAACAAGAACTAATTTTTATAAGAGATTATTGCATGGCAAGCAGAAAAGCAATTACTAAAAGGGTGCTTCTATTGCCTAATTATATTATGTTTTATGTCCGGAAGTATTAATAAATGGCATTATCCCATGTATACACATATTAGTAGTGGGGTTATTTAAGTATTAAAAAACGTTATCAAGGGCAGAACATAGTCATTCAAAAGTTTTTAAAATGATGGTGCCTTTATATATAGTTATGGATGATAGGTATTTTTGCAACTTGTCACACAACTTCCAAAACTTGTTGATTTTAACATATGAAAGAAATTTTAACTTCACAAAAAGAAGAAAATTCAAAACCATGCATTAAAAGGGATAGTTATGTTAAACATGATCGCAGATCAGACAAATCTGTGGAAACCCATTTATGAAAGAGTCAAAATTTAGTTATCCTTTAGTATGCCCTATATTATTTTTCAGTTCCTTCAGCATTTCTTTATCCTTTTCCCTCTTTCGCTTGCAAACAATGTGAAATTAAAATAAGAGATGATCATTTACTAGAAAGTACATTTAAATTTATTAGTAAACTATAAAGCTTGGGGAATAACCAATAGATGACATCAACCAAAAAATTATATTAAGAATCAATCCAATATGGCTGGAGTTAAAAGAGAAACCAGAAGAAATCAGAAAAAAAGGAACTCCTGAAAACATACTTCATCTGAAAGTGGCAATGGTTGAATGAAGTCAGAGGCATTTGGCCTTGTGTCCGAGCATGAATCAGCAGAGCAGATTTCACTTCTTGAAACCTGCATAATGAATAGCATATTTAATACACAAGTAAAAGATAGCTAAAGAAAACTGAAAGTCATTTATTATCCTGAAACTGACCTTGGAAGCAAACAACTTGATTTCAAAATCGTCTTCATCAAAAGAACTATTCATTTTTCTCAAATATATTGCTTCTCCAGCATGTACCAACTGCAAGACAAAGATTCCAATCACACAAGTTTCTAGAACATAAATAGATGGTATAACATCGCAATGGTTTTGAAGTTTATGATTCCCAAACATGAACAGTCACATAAGATCCTTGCTATTTTATGCTTGATACTGAAAAGGATCGTACTTTCATTATTTCTGGATCCTTCCACGGGCCCTTGTCGGATCTTAGGCAACCACCTTCATTTGGGCATGAGCAGGTTCCACCAAGAAATTCAGGAAGTTGGCTGTTTTACAAGAAAATGCCAAAGTTTAGAGTTATAAAGCTTATAAATCATCTGTATTCTGACTGCAAAAGCAGGATGACATATACCAAACCTTGAGTCTATAACTTCCAACAACTTATTTTGGAACTTGTTGCCTAGAACCTGTGGACCAGATAAGGATGATTTTAATTAGTCTACACAGGTTGCTAGAGTAATAAAAAAAATATATATCAAAAGTCTTGTACATTTATCTTCGCAGTAGTCTTCGGGTCAAGAAAGCCTTTTGCTGTGTTCCATAGCAGTTTGAATCCACTACCAGCGTTAACAATGAACATCTGATGTAGTGTCTGTTGGAAATGAGTTAGCAAAAAAAAAAAAAACATTCAGCAAATGAAAGAACCATTAACTCAGATAATTTTTTTCACATTAGGTTTCAATTTAACAATATTAAATCACCTCAGGATAGTTGTCACCATCAATTTTTTGCATGTGCATAACTAGATCATGAGCAACCTTGCCGAAGCTCATCCAGTTCTGGATAAATCAAATAACAAATCAAGAAAGGACAGCATGCTATATAAAGTGTTTCTTAGGTAGTAGAAAAAAAATTAAAATAGATACTTTAACAAGCTATGAATTTACCAGCCCATGGACGTCCAAAATTGTTATTGTAGAATCTATGTGCCTCTTAGCTGCTATAGAACATGCAGGGAATTTCTCAGTGAAAGCCTTCTCAAACCCCTGGACATGATATTTCAAAAATCTCTCCACTGTGGTAACTCTCATTAACTTGCTTGGTTCAATTTTGCCAGTTCTTTCAATATAAACAGGTCGACCCTCTTTGTCTACACCATGGTAACCATGAGGATAATAACTTTGAACCTCTTCATATTCATCGTATACAAAATCCTAAAAATCGCACAAACATGTTGTACATCTGTTAGAACCTTTAAGAAATAAAATTATAAATGACAACAAATCAAAATCACGGCGGCTACCATAATTTTATAATCCAGTTAAGAAGGCAAGCCCCATTTTCTTAATCTCAGTCCTGATAAAGTCTAAATGTCGAAGACCACCATGATTTTCTAATCCAATCAAGAAGGCAAGCCCCATTTTCTTAATCTCAGTCCTGATACAGTCTAAATGTCAAAGACCATTACCTCATCATCTCTAAAACATATCCTATTCAACAAAAGTAAGTGAATAACATTGCAACGAAACTTTACCTGTATTATCGAATCTACCCCGTACTCTCTTCTCCAGTTGAGCATTTCTGACCACATCAGCACCGTTTTATCAAGGTCAAATTTCCTTGCTTTCAAAAACCTGCAGATGCGCGCACATTTTGCCATGCCCAATTATTATAATAATCTAAGAATAGCACTAATCATATTACCAAAATTCATTCGAATTCTAATGCTATAAGATAAGTTAAGATTCATCTCACTAGCTTGGGTTTAAAAAATTATAATAAAAATTAAAATTAAAAGAAATTACCTCAATAAAGTGTGGTAATCATCATGTCGAGGGGGAAGAAGGTCTTTGGAGATCAACACGAGGCGAAATGCATTGACAGCCTCTTCCTCCTTTGCATCTCTAACATCATTGATAGTAATCGCAGCATACCTGCAATCAGCAACACGCTTCCCACGCTTCCTTAGCGTATGCGTGAGCTTAGTGGATGCACTCATTGCCTTTTTCCTCAAAGATCTAACCTTCTTCCTTCTCTGATGCTGCTGCTGCTTCTCGTCCTCTGACGTCTCCAGATCCATTCCTTTCCCCTTGTCACTTTCTTCACTCCTCAAAATCACCTCCCCTGAAATCACACCATATCACACTCGCATTGTCAAGATTAACCGAATCTCTCCCTTGCTTTCACCTCAATTTTCATAGCAGTAAAAAAGATTCTCCATAAAGAAAACGCAACGCATGGATTTCTCACCTGTCATTTCCTTTACTATTCTGTTATCGGATCTGCTGGATCTGGAAGATTCCAAAATCGATAGAAATTAGGATAAACCGGAAACAGAAAAACAAAGAAAATCGGAATAAAATTTAAAAAAATCGATCAAAAACAGAATAATTGAAGTGACATTGACGCTTGAGCTTATCGCTGATCAAACATCGAAGAATAATCGAGGATACCTTCGATGAAACGGCATTAAAAAGTCGATGAAACGGCGTTCAGAGATTGCGATTTACATATATGATGGTGTGCGAGGTGCTATGCTATATACAGACGCGCGTGTTGTATATGGAAGGGAGAGGTGTGGTGGCGCTTTGAGATTTCAGGAAATGTATTTTATTTTGCCTTCCTTTTTAGTTTGTTAGTTAACACCCGAGCAAGCTAGGAAGGCGGGCTTTTCTTTTCCCTTTTGTTTTTTTTTTCTCTGTCAATTAATCGAGAATCAATGAAATTGCTTTTCCATTACGATCCCTTTCTCTCTCTGTGTACACACACACACACAAATAACTCGTTTTTTAATTAAAAAAAATCAAAATAATATTATTTTAATAAGAAATTAAATTGACCTGTTAATCTACAGGTCCACCCAGCAAATTAAATTTCAGGCTGCATCAGATCTCCAATCAAATCTTTAACCATATGTATATAAGATAATAATATTTATGGTAGGGATTATTTTTAGATCAGTTTATGTATTGATCTAGATTAATTTATTTTTTAAATATTTAAAAAATGCAATTTCCAATTTCTATGATCAAAGATAAGAACTCAACGAGTTAAAAAAAAAAACAGCATACTTTATTTTCTTTCTTTCTCTCTGGAATATAATATTACGAAATAATAGTAGTGATAATTAGGAGGAGGAAGCAGCAAGCAGCGGTCGCTTTCGGCTGAATGAGAACTAGCAGGATTGTCTTTATCAATTTGAAGGGAAGTAGCAGAGAAACAGACCCACAAACATACAGTTTGCCGTTTCCGTCAACTTAGGAACCCTGGCCTGGCGTTTGATTGTTTCTTCTCTTGGCGCTTCTGTTTAGTTGCCGTCCGTTAACGGACGGTAGTCTAGTTTTTGGAAAGAGATTGTTGGTATTTATCATTTACACATTCATTTCGGTAGCGTTGGTTGGTGATGTGGGATATAAAAGAATTATTCACTTAATACAAAAATACTTTTGGTTAAAGAGATAAAAATAGAAATATCAAAATAAATTTGTTTCTAATATAATTTTAAAATGAGATTTTATATTTCTAAAATAGAAGGTATAGAGAATATATTTTTAGAGACAATATTTATTATTATTTTTTTTCTAAAATATCCTTGTAAAAAACTCTCAACTCTAAAATTATCTAACAAAAATATGTAATAATAAAAATGATTATTATTATAGTTTTAAAATTTATCTCAGGGGTCGACTAGAGACAAAGCCTAGGTCACAGATCGGGTTGACCCAAATTAATGTAAGAATAAAAATGGTTATTGTTGTATTTTTAAAACCTAATTTGAAAATCAACATAGGGCAAGGCCCGAGTAATGAGCGAGGTTGGAAATGATTATTATCATAGTTTTAAAACTCGTTTTGAGGATTGACTTAAGACAAGGTCTAGGTCACATATCTGAAGGGTCAACCTAATATTGTCCTGAGTCAATATAAAAATAAAAACAGTTACTATCATAGTTTTAAAACTCAATTTGAGAGTCAACCTGAGATAAGATTCAGGTCACGGATCGAGAGGGTCAACCTGATCAACCTAATTTTTTAAAAAAAAATAATCAAGGCAATCTTGTTATAACTAAGAAAGAATTTTAAAAAAAATCACTTTGTCTTGTATTTTTTATATCAGGTCACCCTAGTTTTTTGACCGAATCATATTGAGTCAATTCTTCCTCTATTTTTTTAAAACTTAAACCAGTCCAAACCCCGAGTCACCTCACCAAGTCAGTTCTGGTTTTATAACTAAAATTATTATAATATTATTGATCTCAACACTCAATATAAACTAGAGTAACAAAAAATAATATCTAATTATTTTTTAAAATATACAAGTTTGATAATAGTACATATTAAGGGTATAATATATATTTTTATATTTTATTTTGTCTTGTCCATTATAACTAAACATGATATACAGACAGTCACTTTGTCTTGTACACCATTACTAAATATAATTTTGTCATTGTCTTTTTTTTTTTTATCTTGTCTCTCTTGTCTATGTATTTTATGTCTTAAGATAATAACTAAATGCTACCCTTATTTGTATATTTATTGGTATTTATTATGCACAACACATAACGTATGTCTATAAAGGAGTAGGGTTGAGATTATAGTTATAAAACTAGAATTGTGACTCATGTTACGTCATAGGACTATCAATTTGTTTTTTGTTTTTTGTTTTTTTTTTGTTTTTTTTAATGTACAACATGGATATTTAGGCAATGGTAGCATCTGTAAAGAAGCAAGAAAAACCTAATGCTCAAATTATTAACTTGACCGAATCCAATAAGATTGAGCAATGTAATAGTGTAGTTTAGACCATAGACAATGATAGCAGACGAAATGTACAAGAAATATTTGTTAACAATTAACTAAAACAAATAAGCCACCAACATCATACTCAGAAGGAAAAGAAAGAAAAGATCGTTAGAGACTCATCGTCATTTCATCGTGGATAATGCCCATCACCTGAAGACTTTGATGAGATGGTCCAAACCCCATTACAAAAAAGTGCATGACAACATTAAAAGATATCGCATAGGTCACTAGAGCAATGCCACGAGGAAAATAAACAAAAAAATGAGTGATCATCCGCCTATATTTAACCAATCAATTATATTCAGCTCGAGAATAAAACTTATTTATATAAATAAACCTAATAAAAAAATAATAAATAATAAGATACAAGAGAACCCAATCAAATAAAAAAAACAAAGGACACCAAAAAATAGAGCTCAATCTCTAATTAAATAAATACGGAAGATAAAACGGAAAAAAAAAATATTAGATTTAAAAAATATCAAACAAAACAAATAAATCCTGAGTGACCCCCCTGAACTGTGTTAATTTTCAAAACTTGCAACTTGTGAAATCCTAGACAAAAGCTTAACCAACAAGCTAAAATCCAAATAGATTAAAAGTTGAAAGACAAAATCGAGTAAAAAAAGACAATTGAAAAAACTTTACAAAGAAAAAAAATCAAAGGAATAAGGATGAAATCTAATAGGAAAGAAATCGTGGAGGGTGAAATCAGAAAAAAAAAATTCAAATAAAAAAATTATCTTAGATTATATAAATAACAATTAAAACAATGAAAATCAAATTTGATGAAATCTAATAGGAAAGAAATCATGGAGGGTGAAATCAGAAAAAAAAAATTCAAATAAAAAAATTATCTTAGATTATATAAATAACAATTAAAAGAATGAAGATTAAATTTGACAAAGTAAGGACTTGAATGAGGATGAAATTGAAATAAAATTTTAGTTTCATAAATTATTTAAGACAAAGCAAACAATAACCAGAAGAACATGGACTAAAAAAAAGAAGTTTAATGGCTAATTAGAAAAATTACAGAGCAGACGCAAAGACCGGGGAAGATAGAGGAAAGAATTGAGAAGAAAAAAATGAATGAACACTGTCGACAAACCAAACTTATCAATGCATGCATCGCTTTTCATGGAGAACACGAGACATGTCGGAAGTAACTCCATAATAGTAATTTTGGTTGAGCAAGTCGCATGAGTCATCCTAAGACAATGCATGCGCAAAACACCTCAACATATTTTCTTTAAATTAAAATACTCAAATGACCCCATCTCAACTCATTAATTATATATAAAAAAAAGAATAAGACATAAAATGCCACAAATACCCTTTAATCCAGTGGTTAAATTATTTGACATCAAGGGCATCAAGATCCTTTTATTATACAAAAAAAATTAAAATTACAGAAAGGCTGTCCATTATAGGTTAATCTTTTTTAAATTTCAAAGGTAAACATGTTGTTTTAATGTGCTAAAGTAACCTTGGGAATAAGCTAAAAAATTATTTATTTTAAAGGTAGGGATGTAAATTTACTATATAATTAAAACATATAATACATGTTTTGTCTCCAATCAATTTTAGAACACCTACATTGTTATAATGCAAAGATTATTAAACATTTGGCTAGGAGTTTTTTTTTTCTAAGGCCAAGAAAAAGAAAACACTATTCCCTTTCAAAATAAACCGCGTGTGTTTAGGTGAATAGTGTTTCCTCCTTCTCTCTTTTATTTTATTTTGGTTCGGTCTATTAGATTGATTCGACTATCTATTGATTAAGAGCATGATCCATGTTGAGTTTTACTTTGGCCTAATAGGTTAAATTAAAAAATAACTGTTATTTTAAGGGTTTTTTTTTCACTGGCTTACAACTTATTCATTTAATTCGTAACTTAGATCTTGAACCAGATTTACTCGAGCTGCTAGTTATAACTAAATTCATGGATAGTGTAATCCCGAGAGGAAGATTCAAATCCAAACTTTCCTTTATTTATTAATTATAGAAAGAGTGCATTTAAATTTTCCTTCCGCTTTTTATATATAAATATCCAATGACTTCATGATAGCTTGTTCCTCGTAGTTTATTAAAATACTCTATGCAGTGTAAAAAATAATAAAATATCTATTGACCATGTTTAATTTAATAGTATTTTGCTTTACAAAATATATTATTTTCTTCTCAATTTTTTCATCTTGTCTATTTCCTAGAAAAATAAATTGAGAAAAAAAATAAATAATTAAGTTATAAATGGACTAAAAATATACAAATTAAATATATAATTTTGAAAAAAAATAATTAATTAATTAATTTTCAATTAAAAATATATTAAAATAATATTTTTTTCAAGAAAAATACATCAATAATCAAAACTATCGGAAAGTATTGAAATTTTTTTTAAAAAAAACATGTTAAATATAAAAAAACAAGTACTTTTGAATTGACATGCAATACCCGAGTTTTTTATTTTATTTTTTATTCAGCATACCATTAAATAATTAATTTTATTTTCTCTGTGTCCTTTTGTTTTCTTCTCCAAACTCCACTGGAGAGAAACGTCTGAAGAATTTTCAAACTCAAATCCAAGTGGAACACAAGAATTGAAAGTGATAACATAACAAATTAAAAGGATCCAGAAGTCCTTTTAATTACGGTGCTTCACCCGGGACCATTCGAAGTGGTCAAGTGGCCGCATGGAGATAAACGGATGAGAGATGACTCTGGGATAATGAAACGAATCGTTTTCCAAGCGCGGATAAGGATAAATAATTGTGGTAATTAAGACTAATTATTATTCAAAACACTAATACACTAATTCTCTTAAGGTTTTATTCTGTCCATGACACATAATACTGTTAATTACCGTAGTGTTATAACTTTTTTCTCCCCTAATTATTCTTTTTTTTTTCTCTTGGTTGCGGGGGTAGGATTGTTTTTTCATCGTAACATAAAAGTATTTAGAGGATTGTGCAAAATTATTTTAGTAATTTGATTTTTAAATGCATAGTAAAATTACTAATATAATCATTTAATAAAATAATTAAAGTCTTCTGCACAATGATGTTTTTATATTTTTAAATTTTTTAGAATAGTTAAATTATCACATTATCTTTATAATTTAAATTTTTAGACTTGGCTTCAAGTGCGTAGACCACGGTTTATTTGTTAATATTGTTTAGTGATGAGGGCATTTTCATTTTTCACACAAAAAAAACAAAAAGGTTGATTGCAGGCTGCTACATTGCTTTTTGACAGTGCGTGTGGCTGGTTCTAGCGATTGTAACCATGATTCCGCTATATCATTTGATTTATCTCAGCATCTTATTTTTTTATGGATGGCACGTATATGATGATTCAATGTTATTTGACCTGAAATTGCTATTTTTCCCTTCTCTTTCTTTCTCGGATCGCGTGCTGACCATACAAAAATTGATACTAGCCCTTCAAAAAATTTTTATTCAGTCTCTTTTTTTTTATTTACATTAATTGTTTATAATTAGATTTTATTTTTTTATTTTATCCTTGATCATTTGATTTTTTAAATTTGTTTTTGAATTTGGTCCTCATTCTTTTAATTTTTATTTATTTTTTGCTTTGAATCATTTTCTTGATTGAATTTTTTTTCAATTTCACCCCTAAGCATTTATTTTCATTTATTTTTTATGATAAATTTGGTCATAATTCTTTTAATTGTTGTTTTTTTAATCCTTTTCTTAATGGGTTTGTTTTATACATTTCCATTCCTAAACATTTAATTTCATTTAATTTTTATGTCGAATTTAGTTATAATTCTTTTAATTGCAATTTTTTTTGTTCTGCATTACTTTTTTTTCTCAATTTCATCCATCAATGTTTGGTTGGTTAAGAATTTTATTTTTTTTATTTATTTTTTCAGGTTTGCTATAATGGAGTCACCATGGTCTCATGACCTGTATAATAGATATGAAGGATTAGCTCGAGTTAACTTCTGTTTTTTTTAAAACATTTTTTTAATATCATATTTGCAAGTGTTTTTTTTCTTTTTGCTTTCCTATTTACAGGGACATCCTAATTTCATGTCTTAAGTCATATGTTTGATTTGCTGACTCAAGTTGGCTGTCGAATTCGCTCGAGGCTTTTTGTTTGTTTTTTTTTTTACCTTGACAAGTTTTTAAAATTATATTTTTAAACTAACATATAATAAACTTCTTGATAGGACCCGAATCTAGGGTTTCATAGGTTATGAGCTTTTTAAGATCTAGTCATGTTTAAAATGTTTGTATGAATTTGCTTTGTTTTTACACGTGTTTTTGATTTCACCCCTTGTGGTTTCTTTAATCATTAGAATTTAGTTCTTATTCTTTTAGTTGATATTTATTTTATTTTGGATTATTTTTTTCATTAAAGTGCATTCTCTTTGGGTTTTTTCTATCAAATTTTATTCTCATTCTTTTTGTTGTTTATACATGCTTTTTTATTAATACTTTTCTGTCGATCTCATCATTCAAAATTAAATTGGGTTAGCCCTAGATAATGTTTTTTTAATTTCACCCCATCATTTTTTAATCTATAAATAACCTATCATATTACAAATAATTTTCAATTTCACCTCCTATGATTTTCTAATATTTCAAGTGTGGTCCTAATTTTTTTAATTGTATTTTTTTGTTTGTGATAATTTTTTTTTTGGATTCCATTCTTATTGAGTTTTTTCATGTCAGATTTTTAACCCTGTTTTTTTTTTGTTATTTTTTCTTGCAATTTTTTTTATTAATAGTTCTTTCAACAATTCCATCATTTAAAATTAATTTGGATGACATTTAAGCTTCTTGATCGAACTCGGATATATGATTTAACAAGTTGTCATTTTTTAGATTGGATTAGGTTTAGGATGTTTGCCCAAGTTTTCTTAGTTTTTTTTTTCAAAATGATGTTTTCTATTTTTTTTTTGAAGTTTAACTCTCTTTTTTCCCAGTTTTCCTTCGGTTAAGTTAACATTGAGTTGTTTGAGAATCCGAATAAGCTCGTGCGTGGTTTTTTTTTCATTGTTTTTTTATTGATTTATTTACTATTGTTGATTTTTTATCATAAATATTAAAATTTTTAATTTAACCAATGACTCGAGGCTTTAATTTGTTTAACCTATTACTTCTTTTACATTAAAAAATTTTTGTTTGGGCCACGGTAATACGCCAAAAACATATCTAGTAATTAACTAATTATGGTTATTATATCATCATTATCATGGTAATTATAATTATCATTAACATACCTGTTAAGTTGTATTTAAGATCATAAAAATCATACTCTTTTTTTTGAAGGATCTGAATCCTATATTTTGTGATAAAAGGAAAAATAAAATTGTATTTTCGATACATTAATTTTTTTTAATTGAGTATATACATTTTAATTTTTGTTCTTTTGAATAATTTTTTTTTAAAAATAAATTAAATATACTTGTCAAACCTTTGTTGTTTTTTTCATGACATGTCATTTATTCTTATATAATTATTAGTATTATAACTTTTATTTTATACCAATCAAGTACTTGAACATTAATCCTTTTTATTTTGAATACATTAACATTCTTTTATTATTTTAATCAAATAGTTTATTAATTTTTTTGACTAAATAACCCAAAAATGCCTTTGAAATTCGGATTAAATTGAATTTAGCTTTTGATTTTTTTTTATTTGAGTATCTCAAACTATTTTTTAATAGAAAAAATAGGTCACGCCATGAAGAAATCGTTTGGGAACGCGGTGCAAACCGTGTTCCCAAAAAATTCAATTTTGTTTTGTTAAAATTTAATATGGTTTGTATGTTTTGAATCGTTTTGATGTGCTGATGTCAAAAATAATTTTAAAAAATAAAAAAACATCATTGGCATGCATTTCGGTACGAAAAGTTATTTGAAAAGCAACCGCTACCATACTGCCAAACATACTTGAAATATGTGTTTGATATTGTAATTATAGTGTGAAAGATGAGAAAAAAAGTTAAAAGAAGGCACTTATGGTTGAAAATATTATTTAAAAAATATTTGAGAAATGATTCAGTGATACATATATTAAAATGATTATTATATTTTAAAATTTTCAAATATTTTTTAATCATTACTTTTTCATTATTAAAAAATATATCGTTTGGTATTGTTTTTTATCGACTACAAAAAAAGTTATTTTATTAGTTAAATAGTTTTTGCTTTCTGCACTAGGACTCATATATATAATATAATTGTGTTTCAAATATTGATTTTGTAGAATTTAAAATAATATATATATATATATATATATATATATATATATTATCTATGAAGACTTGTTTTCCATTTTTTTTCACAAGAAAATTCATTTCCCAACAATTTTAACTAAGCATATATTTTAAAAAAACTATAACTACAAACAATTTTTTAAAATTATAATTATAAAAATTATCACAATACCAGTTATTCATAAAAATATATAAAGTTTTTATGAGTGCCGTTGAAAAAAACAAACGGAACCCTAAATGGTTTGATTTCACCGGAGTTGGATGCCTTGGATTAAATAACTCAACAGGTACAGCAATGTTGTTGTCATGAAGCATATGCTGATGTTTGTTGGTGGTAGTTGGTTAAGAATATAATTATGAGTTTATTGACCATATGGGGACCGACATAAAGCCTATTGCTTACCTCAACAGTTACACAATGTAAAGTATTTTTTTATTTAAAAATATATTAAAATATTTTTTTAATTATTTTTTATATTAACATATTAAAAAAATAAAAAAATAATTTAAAATAAAATAAATATGAAAAAAAACACTATTTAAAATGCAATTCCAAACTGCATTTAACACATCACTCTTCAATGGATAAAAATGGTTTTGATTTCTTTTTAATAATTGTATTATTAGTGTGCGAATTTTATAAATTTTTTTAATTTGGTATATTAAATTTATTTATTTTTTATCTGGGAACACTAATTTTTTCAAAAAAAAAATCATCTGAATATTCTTGCCCACCTTCTATCATTTTATATTATTTGATGAGTTGTCTTTTGCTTTTACATTGATATTAGTACTCCGACTTTTATTCTATAATCATAATTAGTACATATTTTTAACTTTTTTTTTTCATCAATGACAATTCATCTATATAAATACTAAAAAATATCTTATAATTAATTAAAACTAGCAAATAAATTATTGATACAATTAAAACTGGCCCTTCCGTCCAAATTTCCATCATTGTGTTGGACATCTGTTTTCATCATTCAATCATTCAGTCAATCGTTTTAATTTAGTTTTTTTTATTTTTGTAGTCTTTTATAGCATATTTGTTATTTTTGTTTGGTATGATATATTAAAATTCAAGATATGTAACTAAAAAACTATTTAATTTATACTTATAAAAAAATTATTATCTTAACACAAACAATTATTATAGATAGAGAGATATTGCAATTTATCATGTTTTTTATATTTGTAAAGGATGATTCAGGATTAAACATATAATCTCAATGTCTGATAATGTTTAAATTATTTAAATTTAACGTGTTTGTCAGACTTATATTTATTCTAAGTTTTATTGACTGTTAAGTCCAGGTTCTTTGAGTTTAATATGTTTAGCAGACTTATTTTATTTAAAAATATTTTTTATATGAAAAAAATTTGACCAAAAATTAACTCATCAATTGTTATGGTTTTTTTTTCTTTTTTTTAAACAAAGGTGCTGTTTTTTTTTTTTTAGTTTTGGGTTATGTTTATATTTAATCTTTCATCAACGGGATTTGATAGACAATACGATTCGTTTTCATTAATTTATGATGACTCAAAATCAATTCTTTATTAACAACGAGTTACTGCCTAGGAAAAAAAAAACCACAGACGGATAGCTTGTCAATTTAAGCATTGTTTTGAATGGCGTATTTTATAAAATTTTATTTTTTTATTTAGAATTATTTGTTTATATATTTTTAAATTAATTTGATGTGCTAATATTAAAAATAATTTTTTAAAAATAAAAAATATTATTTTAATATATTTTTAAATTTAAAAATATTTTAAAAAACAACCATAACTATATTTTTTAATTTCCCTTATCCCTTATTTGGAGGTTTCATTATCAAATTACCATTTTTTTAAAAGAAAAAAAAATCCTAAAAACACTATGATTTAATTACGAGAACACAAAAAACACTAAAAAATTCAAAAACCACAAGGGTTATTGATCAAAATAAAAAATAAATTATTGACTATTCCCCCCCTTTTTTTTAACCCAAAACCAGATTGATTCAAAAATACCCACGCCTATTAAAACATAAAAGAATAAATGAAAAAAAAAAACATGTTTTTAATTAAAAAGCAAAAATAACTATATAAAATAAATATGTTTATAGAAAATAAATTTTTATATTTTTAAAATAGTAAATACAGGAAAACACATCCTTTTGTCTCTAATATCTTTGTCTATTCTATACTAAAAGAGTAACTTAAAGCTATCTATCGGAGAGCATAGAAAATATTCAGCAATATTATGTCATTTGGAGAATATTTTGTTATTTTCAGCAACATAATGGCTGCATTTTCTCCCTTTTCTTATTTTCTTTAAAGGGAAATGAGGAGGAGACCAATTTCACTCGAGAGCTGGCAGGAATGCTATTATTCAAGCACACACTCTTCAGGATGGTCTCCTTAATAATATTGCACGAGAATCTTTAACTAGAAGAAGGAAGACTAACTATTACAACCACTTTCAAATTCAAAGA
The DNA here is from genome assembly GCF_951802175.1 of Populus nigra. NCBI lineage: Eukaryota > Viridiplantae > Streptophyta > Magnoliopsida > Malpighiales > Salicaceae > Populus > Populus nigra. The sequence continues at coordinate 23,448,384 of NC_084855.1, read as the reverse complement.
TATATTGGAGAAATCTGTTGAAAAAAATACAACCCGGAGAAATTTTGATTCACTTCAAAATTCGTCAACCAGATCAACATTATACTTTACAACAGCAAACTCTATGTACTGATAATTTTGAAAGCTAATTAAATTTACAGTTTTCAGAATACTACCAACATGGTACAGGAGAAAACCCTAAATCACGCGTGCAGATTCCCAGTTCTGGTATATATGATGCATGATTCAGGCACTTTCAAAGGCCTCCGACGACGCACTTCTGCAACTCCTTTTTTTCAAGCTCACCTGAAAATGCAAGGTGAAGTTTCAAACATGAAGTTGACAAAAAGAAAAGGAACAAAAAAGTTATGCGCTCCGACTCGGTAGAAAGATCTTAGCTGTCTGAAAGTAAAACATGTCTGAACTAATATATCATTAAAACTGACAGGGTTAATACCTCAAGTGTTAACCTCCAGAAACTGAGATCAAATCGAAAACACATCCTAGCTCAAGCAGACAAAATAACCTATGTGCTGCCATTCAACTACTGTATCTAACAGTTGTTAAAGACTAATATAAAACATATCTTGAGACATCATCGAACAACTTAAATTTTTAGGTTGAAAAAGCCTTTTGATATGATATAAGAATGACTAAACGGTTACGAATTTAAATCTTATCATCCCTATTTTACCTAACAGCTTGAGCTTTCGCTTTTTTCTCTCTCTCCTTATTGTTTGGTATTCTAACATGTATCAACTTCACCAAATGCATACGTCCATTTGTTTCCACTGATCATGACCTCTTGACCATTTTAGAATTTGACGCTAATTTCCTATATCTAGTCTCTCATGGGCATCTTAGCACACAACCAAGTGTTAATGGCACACGAAATGTCTTGCCAGCTTTCTTTCTTTCTCTACAAAAGCAGAGTGCCATTAAAAACAAGTGAGCTGCTAGTAGTAGTCCCAACCCTAGCCTCAAATAGGGCCACCTCTGATTTCTCACAACCAAGCCATTTGATTGTGTGCTTGACATTCATTCATCTTACCACGCAAAATGAAAAGGAGAAGGAAATGAAACAAGCAACAAGGAGAAGCAGAAGGAAATGAAAAGTAAAATGAAACTTCTTGTTTTTTGAAATGTTGTTTAGTCTGGTTTTAAAAGAAGCATGAAGATTTAGACTTTGAAATGCCAACAGAAGAAAAGGTCCACTCATATACTTCTGAAGTTAATGTATAAATTCCAAGCACGATGCATGGAAAGCAAATAAGAACACTGCTTGTCAAAGCCTAACACAATGGCCTGTAGCAGCCGGTCATTTCAAGTTGTTAAACGCCATCTATTAACAAAGAAATGCCATGCAGTACTCGTAAAACAGCCATTCTAAAAACCAAGATCTAAAAATCTGTGAACTCAATCCTCCTAATTTGCAGTTCTCCCTATCAGTTTTTCACCTCATGACACTTCCAGTGAGGATGATGATCTAGTTGTATGATTTTATCCTAAACTCCAAGTGATATTACAGTTTGTTTCCTCAGCAGTGTCTAACATCAATCACTAGGTTGGTGTAATTGTCATACATGACCAAAAAAAAGGAAATCAGAAAAGGAAAATTTATGACACAAGAAACAGGTATAAATGACTATAGGACTATGCCATGGGCACAAATCAAAACTCGACATATGCAGAGGAAATCTAAATAGTGGCGCGATAAAATTGTTCAGCGCACCTTAGAAGATAAAGGGGGTAAAGAAGCCTGCCGCACTGGCTCTCTCAGCTGATAAGTTTCTCGAAGCTGGCTTATTATCTCTTCCACAAGTTTCAATTGTGCATTGACCCTCTCATTGTGCTCTGCAGGGAAAGTCAATTTATCCTTTTTCTCTTGCACTGTTCGTAGCCTTTCTCTAAGCCATTCAACTTCAGAGTCAATTTTAAACCTTTCACTATTGACTGCCGATGAAGAACTCCGCTGTGAGTCGATATCCAAGGTTTTGCACTGTGAATCACCCAACCCTGGTGAACTGCTAGTGGTATCCAAATGGCTTCCACGACCATTAGGCTCAATTTCTGTCATGCTTGTTCTTGGACAATCACTCAGTTCACTAGTGGTCCAAACCTCAAAATCTGAAGGAGCGCTACTTAATGGTCCACTTTCTTTTCCACCACCCTCCTTCCAAACTGTTGTTTCATCGTCAACGACATGAACATCATAAACAGTCAATTCAGTGTCAAGCATGGGACTATGCATACAGCTTCCTACTTGATTCAAATGATTTCCGTCTTTTCCCATCTCCTCTTCCATGCCTCCGCAAGTTTGGGATACCACGCTAACATATCTTTGTGTTTTTTCTTTCCCTGCTACGCAAACAGTTTTCTGCAGCACCCCTTCTGAAGTAGATGAATCAGAAGCTGACTCCTTACACTCTGGCATCATTTCCTTCCCAAAAGCAAGAGTATGACTTTCTTCATCATTTGATGAACAAGTTGCGTTTGTTTTCACTTCCTTCTGAAAAACGGTTTTACTCTTCACCATCTGCTCTGGCAGCAGGGATAGATTCTCATCGGAATCAAATGAAAGTGAAGGCCTTTTTCCAGTACTGTTCATCTGATTGCTTTCTTCCAGCTGCTCTTTACCTGAAATGTTCATTAACTGATAAGCTTCGAGTTTCTTCTCTAGATAATGATTCTCCAGCTCCTTCCGAACAAGGATCTCTTTCAGAATATCCATCTCTTCGTCATCATAAGCAAACTTTTCTTCTATCATCCTCTGATACTGCCTCGTTTCCATTTCTATTGATGCCTTATCCTCTTGCAACCTCATGATCATGGCCATCGCCTCATCAGCTGCACTAGCAGCAGCAGCCCTCTCTTTCTCCAACTCTTGGTAAAGAGCAGCTAGCGCAGTTTTCTCTTCTTCAAGTGATTGTTCCAACATTTTGATCGCATCATTTCCAACACTGTCCGATACATCTTCAGCATTACATGCCATGTTTTTAACAAATGATGGGTCGTTTCTGATGCCTTTACCCTTGTCATACAACCCATTCAACTCAAAACTACTATGAACTCTTTTACCATGATCAATAACAATTGGACCATGTCCATCACCTAAAATGGCATTAGGCATTACCAGAAAGGTCAGTTTGCATTTCGGTGATAACTAAGAAAATCAACAAAAAATTTAAAAGAAACCTTTTTTAACTCACACTTCATCGCTATTTTTTATGACACATTGAGACTTCAACAAAAGTTGTTGTTTTAACTTTTAATTCCGAAATCAGGTAATTAAGAATCTAAAAGGTACAGCAGAATCACCAACAACTAAAGAATAATATTTAGGGAGGAAAAACAGCTCACTTAAGATGCACATTTCACTCACCCAGAAGACCATCTTCAGTTCCACTTGCAGGACCCAAGTTTCCACTGATTTGACTTCCCATTTCACCGCCGCTATCATGACTAGAGAGAGGAGCAGCTAGACCAATTGAGCGTGTGCTATTTGCAGACAAAGCAGAAAGGAATCTACCATATCCAATAGTAGCTCTCCTGCGCCTCCGGATCCCAGGCTTGTACTTTTGGTTCGTAACTTTCTTCTCCTTAGCATCATATCCACTTTCTCCACCAACACAACTCGAAAATCTTGGACCTGAAAGGGAAGTGGAGCACCCTTCTCCCTTCAATCCAATCACCCCATTTTCCCGTTTCTTATCTCTAACACCCTCCACATGCAAATCACTTGATTGATCCGCAAACCAAATCAAATCAAAAGGGAACCTACTCTTCACCAGCGCTTGGACATAATAGATTTTGCTTTTTGGCCAATCAATTAACAGTTTATGCAAACACAAATCGTTATTTTGATACCCAAAAAGGCCTGTACATGGACATGGCAGATAAAACCCAAAAGCACTCAAGAATTTCGATAAAAGAAATGCATAAGCGGATCCACAAAGCAGGACATAAGCAATGGCAAGGTCACGAAAGGCAAAGATAAGATCAGCCAAGGTCCACGAATGAACTGCCCTGAAAGCCATCCTCCCTTGAATGAAGCAACTGAGAATTACAAGCAATTCAAGAACCAAAAATCGAAACCCCAACTACAAAATTCAATCTTTTTTTTAGCCAATATAGTTGCAAATAATATCTAGCCATAATCCACCATGTGGACGAAACTACAATCAATCAAGAAATCAAACTCAAAGAGAGAAAAAAAAAAGATGAAAGCTTAATACTTAAGTATGCTGAAAAGGAAAGAAGGAGCTAGAAGTTACGTACATGTGAGATATGAAGATCAGTTGAAGACTTTGAAGTTGATCCGACCACTAAGGATCTGACAAGACAAGAATCACGGTATGGTAATTTTCCGGGAAAAAACAAAACATAAAAGGAGTACAGTAAAGTAGCAGCAGTTTTCAAGACAGATTTCCCAAGTGTGAGGGACACCTGTTTATTTTTTTTAAAAATTTTTTTTTAAAAAACTTTTAATTTTTTAAAATTATTTTAATATATTAATATTAAAAATAATTTTTAAAAATAAAAAATATTATTTTAAAATATTTTAAAATAAAATACATTTTAAAAAATAACCCAAACCACTGTCCCAACACCATATAGGTCCCGTTTGGAAACGCGGCTATGGTTGCGTTCCTAAAAAATTTTAAATTATTTTTTTGTTAAAATTTAATATGATTTGTACGTTTTGGATTGTTTTGATGTCAAAAATAATTTTTAAAAAATAAAAAAAATATTATTAACATATATTTTAACACTAAAAATTATTTAAAAAACACCCACAACTATATTGTCAAACACGCTCGATAGTCGGTTTCACTCCAGGTTGAAAAGTTATGTAAAAAAGTCGCATACTTTTGTTTGAAATGCACCCTTTGTCGATTACCATGGAAATATCTATCAATGTCGGTTTTATTAATTCATTTTTTTAATGTGATATCTTAAAATATCTTTTATATTTAAATAAGTATTTATTTTTAAATATAGATATTAAATACTGAGTTAATTTAGAAATAGAATATATCATTCATCTTTTTTTTAGAAAAAAGTTCTAGTAGTTTCAAATTTTGAAATAGGAGTTTTTAGGAAAATAAATATATTTTTTATTTTTTTATTTTCCTTTATCATTCACTATTATTAGACTTTTCTAGATTTTTTATTTGAAGGGAATATTTTATTTTTATTTTTATTTTTCAATTCAATATTAATAAAGTTTTATATATATATATATAAAGAATTGTAATAGTTTTTTTTGATAAGTGAGATTTTAATAAATAAAAATTAAATATCTAGATGTCTCTTCATAGTTACAGTATTTCTAGTCTTTCAAGATTTTAACTTATAATAAACTATTTTTTTTTCTCGTATTATGAATTAGTATCAAAGTTTAATGATTCACTATGATTTTTGTTATGTGTTACCAAATCACCATGGTTGGAGATTATAAATAATGTATTTTAGAGGCCAATTATTTTTAGTGATTAGTTACTATATATTATTAATTATTGAAAAATTCTAATGGTGAAAACCAGAATTAGATGACCCGCACAAATGTTTTATAGATTCACAATGACATGGTTACGCATAAAATAAGCACTGATTTTCTAACCAAGAAGGTTTTGCTGGGAGAAAAGTTTTTTGTAAAATAGAAGTTTTTTCCATTATCCAATGCTAGAATTGTCCCTGTATAAAAAGAGATAATTTAAACATTATTTTTATTTAAAATCAAAATACGTAACTTTTAAAAGAATATAACTCTGTTTAAAATGATACAACTTAATTTCAAATAGATTTTTAAACAAATTCAACTATTAAAATACAACTTTTCATTTACTCGAATATTATTTTTCTATTCAGCATTATTACATTTTTTTAGTTTTCCTATTTGGAAAAAATAATTTTTTTTTTATTTTTCTATTTAATATCAATAAGGTTTTCTAATTTTTTCTATATAAAAAGTTATAACAATTTTTTGACCAGTGAAATTTAGATAGATAAAATTAAATATTTTAAATATCTTCTTATATTTAGTGTTTTTGTCTTTAAAAATTTTAACATGTAATTAATAAACCCAAACAATTATCTTTCACTCCCAATTAGGTCATATTTGTTTTTACGTTTTAAAAATATTTTTTAAAAAAATTAAATTTTTATTATTTTTTTATTTGTTTCAAATTATGTTTTTTTGGTGTTTTTAAATTATTTTAATGCGTTTATATTAAAAATAATTTTTTTAAAATAAAAAAAATATTATTTTAATAAATTTCTAAATAAAAATAATTTGAAAAACAATTACAGTTACACTTCTAAGTAACCACGGTCCTAAACAAAAATAATGATAAATGTAAATAACTTGGAAATTAGAGAAATTTATATTGATGAGATGAAGGAGCGATACATATTTTTGTATATTAAGGTTTTGCATCAAGCAATCAATTATATTTATTCAAGATTATTATATACTTTAGTATGCAAATTTTTTATTTTTTCTATTTGTTAGGGCTGTGAAAAAGCAGAGAAGATTAAGTCAATATGAGTTTTTTATTTATTGACAAGTAGTCTTTTATTTTTATTTTTCTTAATTTGAATAAATTTTTATTATTATCCTGTTATCTTAATTTTAATTTTATTTAAATTTGTACAAATATTGAATACATAAAAATGCTAAATGGACACTTGTTAGCTTTTAAAATTAGAAACACTTAATTGATATAAATACTTAATTAAAAATAAAGTGAAATATTCAAGCATAATTATTTTGTACATTAGCATGCTAATATGTAAATCAAGTGGTCACGCGGCTCACGCCAACATGTATAATGGATAAAATTTAACAATATTTATTTATTTATTAAATAAAAAAATTGCACATTCAAATAGATAAAAAAAGAACAAATAAAAAAAACTTAAAAAATAAAAAATTTCACACATTATACAAAAACCCAACCTAACCTCTGTATTTAAAGAGAATTTTACTACATAATTGATTTCCCTTCTTTTCTTTTCCCTCCCCCGCCATAACTTTTCTCTCAAATATATCAAAGAATTCATCTCTATCTAAACTTAATCTTTTGAATTCCAAGAAGGGTTTGAAGAAATAAGTAAGTATCATGACTCCCTTTTCTGTTGTTTTTGAATGGTGATTAAACATCATATCTTCAGTAGCTTTTGAATTGGTGAATATTCAGTACATGGATGATAACATGTGGGTTAAAAACAATCTGAATCGATTCACAAGAATGTTAATAGATTATGGTACTTTACTGCAGGATATGCTAGTCCCCAGGCATCTGGGAGGGAGACATTGTTGTGTTTATCTTCCCTGGGTTGTGACTGGGGACTTCAATGGCTATTCGATAATGTCAGAGAAAAGGGGTGGTTGGTTTCAGATGAGGAGGGATCAGAAGTTTATAGGCAACATTGACAGATGCGAGCTGCTTGATTTGGGTTTTAAAGGATCTCCACACTTTCAGAGAAGAGTTCATGGGGCTATAATTTCTACTCAAGTCCGTTTAGATCGTGCATTGGCCAACGCAGAATGGCGTTGATATGTATCTGCTATATATCCATCATCTTCCTAGAACCGGCCACTCGGATCATAACTTCATTAATTCTCCTTTGCCTTACAGGTTATGTCCCCCCTAGGGGTCTAGGCCATTCCATTTTCAAGCTGCATGAACGTTGCATGAAGAGTTTGAAGCTGTGGCGGCCAATTCATGGAGAAATTAACTTTGATTCTTCCCTCATGGATGCTCTCTCTAATATGGCTAGACAAGCTCAAATTCTTAACAGAGATGTCTTTGGTAATATTTTCGGAAGTATACGACGAATTCTTGCTCGTGTACAAGGAATTCAGAAGTAAGGGACTCTGATTTCCTTTCTCACCTTGAGGAAGAACTTACCACAGAATATCAGAATATTTTGACACAGGAGGTTTCAGAAATTCAGGGTTCAATGGCTTCAACTTGGAGAAATTTTTGCTCAACTTTTTCATGCCAGCACTGCTAATCGAAGACATTAACATAACAGGATTGAGAAATCGAAACCTGAAGACGGCTCTTGGACTGATGATCCTGTTTTGTTATAACAATAACATTACTATGCCTTTTCCTCAGTTTCCAAATCATCCTCTCTATTTCACGGATCAAGGGGCTAAGTATTATTGGAACCAGTCACTGCTTCTGAAGTTCTAGCTGCTGTAAAGTCTATGAAACCTTATAAAACTCCCTGACCAGATGGATCCTAGACAATAGTCTTTCGAGCTGGTTCCTGCCCTTCAAACCTAACTGAGACATTCCTTTCCCTTATTCTCAAGGAGGATGTCCCTGCATGTAAAAAGCAGTTTAGACCTGTTAGTCTTTGTAACGTCAGCTACAAAATTCTCACTGAAGTGCTGGAGGAACCTACCAGAATTCTCACTATGCCTTTTCTTGGATTTCAATTTATCCTTGTTCTTCATGAATATGTATACGAGGCTTTTCATGTGTCTAACTACAACATATCAGTATCCAACTAATATCCTTCAAAATGCTCTCTATTATAAATCCTTTTCAAGGTAATTTTTTTGCTGGCCGTTCTGCTCATGATAATATTGCCATGGCACAATAGCTTATGCACTCCATTCGCAACTCAAAGAAGAGACATGGCAACTTAGCTATCAGAATTAATTTGGCTAAGGCATATGATAGGGTGGTTGGAGTATCTTGCGTGAAACCTTGTCTGATTTTGGGTTCCCTTCCAGCATTATTCATCGTATTATCTTGTCTTGTGTCTCAGGATCTTTTATTTATATATATCATATCCAAATTTTTATTCAATATGTCTTGGTTTGCTACGAATATTTTTTCACATAAATAAAGAATTATGATTATGGAAGATATTTAAATTTTATGTGATTTATAATTATTCTAGTTAAATGAAAAATGACATGGAAAAATATGATATCATAAGAATTTTTCTCTTTTTTAGTAAAAAAGTCTTCAAATCACCTTATATTAATTATGAAAAATAAATTAGCTAGCAGGTTTGAGTGATGAGATACTTTGGCATTTTATCAATTTTTTTTTCCTTTTCTTAATTCTGCATTTTGTTAAAGTTTTAAAATATATCCAAAAATTTTGTTTGCCAAGAAGACAAGATTCTCTATTACTCGAGGATCTTCAATAATTTTATGTTTTTGGCGAGAACTTGGAAGGAACTTTTCAAGCACAGAATATCCCTATTTATTATTCTCTCTTTGACCTCAGCCATTCATACATGGCCTCATTGGACCCAAAAACTTCCTCATATCCCCCCAAAGCCCCGTCCATACTGATCTCCAACTCGGCTAGTAAGAGGCAGCAGCAGCTGCCATTTGTCTTGGCTCTACGGAAAGATGGCATTGATGTCAGTTTTAACACACGGGTCATCCTTAAACCTCCCTAAACCTGCTCCCAGATGCTTCAGTCCAAGTCGACGAGCACGAGCTCTAGTACTGAACCACTCAAGGTCTGGTCACAAAGTTTTCTTTTGTAACAGGGGACCCTCAGCTTTCAGGTAACTTCCATCTGCTTCTTTCTCGCTACTTGTTCTTGGCTTTTGCTCAACAAAGAAAATAGGAAGCTTTGGTTTCAATGGCTGCTTTCTTTAGCATCCTTTAATGATTAAGTTGCTTCTCAATGTAATGTTCATCACTAAGTTTCCAAGCTAACTGGTTTTTCTTCTCTGGTTCAACCACGTGGACTATAATTTGATCATTTCCAAAAGTTTTGATTTCTGGTTCAGATTACTTTTTGTCTAATGATAAAGGGTTTATTTTTTCAAAAAAAAAAGAGTGATTAATGTACTGGATAACAATAAAATCAGACATGTATAGTTAACTGCATTGTGTTGTGCATGGATTATTCTTTATCGGGCACTAAGATGTCCTAACACTCTGTTTGTTAGGAGGGATTGAGGGAACGGTGGATGAGAGGGGAGGGATTGAGTGTTCTTCGTTTGGTGAGAAGGATAAGCACCCAAAGAAGGAAAGGAGGGATCCCTCCTCCAATCCTTCCAATATGGGATGATTGTCTCCTATCCTTCCATTTCTTTGTGATTTTCAATGATTTCGATTTTGATGGATTGGCTGTCATCCGTCCCTTATCTTTTAGTTAAATAAGTAGATGGATGGGAAGCCATCCACCCTTTCTCCTCACCGTCTTTCCACTTTATCCAATCCATGCTTCTCCGCAACCATCCTTCCTAACAAGTATAGCCTAAAGGTTGTTAATTTTGATAGGAAAATGAAATACATCTCACCAATCTGTGATGTCAACAAATTTGCAAACATTTATTAATCCAGAAATGTGGTACTTCGATGTAAAAAATCGCAAACATTGTTGTCTCTGACGCTGATTGGAGGCAGTAACTATCCCTGTCTGACAAATCCAACTTTTAACAATGGTGAAAAAAGAATGAAAAGAGAAAACCTTTCTCATTAAAATGCTGTCCCTTTTGGTTCATTTCCTGCTCCAGCACTTGGTCATCGTTGTTCAATTACAGCTTGGTGCTTAATTATGATTTGCCGTGCATCTCTTGTCATAGGATTAGAAGATTTCAGAGTAAAGATTCGAGAAATTATGAGGCAGCAAAAGATACTCAAAGTGACCTGGATTTACCTTCTGATGAGGCAGTTGTAAATCAAAAAAATGAACCCACTTCTACGGGAAGTTCATTTCTCTTGATATTAGCAATCGTGTTGGGTGTCGCTGCAATTTTTACAATCATGTCAGTTGGCCTTAAGCAGTCTAGTACAGGATCTTTCTTTGGAGTTCAATTTCTGGCTGATGGTTCCCCCTCACCAGTCACGGCTGCATCCCCTATTGGTTTTACTTTCAAAGCTTTTGGATACAGAATCATTCTTCCTGAATATGCTCCAGGGTATGTCATCATTCTGTCACTACTATTTTGACTGCAGTTTGTCAGAATAAACTACACTCACATCGAATTCAATCATCTTCTTAACTTTTTTCCGTGGTCTGTACATATATCTTCACAGCATGCAAGTGCTTAGATCTTCTCATATTCATGCAAAAAGAGAGAACTAGACAGCATTGCATCCCTATGTGTATATTTCATCTGGCATTCTTCTTAAGAATATCCTAGAATGGCACATTGCAGATGCGTTTACTTTTGGTTGCTCATGGCTGCTGGTTGTGGACTTTTCATCAGTGAAGAGGCTTTAAATATATGGGTCTGTCCCATCTACTGGTACTTCTGTTTCGGTGACTCATTGCTTACTTAGATCTTTTGTATTTTTAGGATTTCAGTTCAGTACTGGTAGTCTTTTATAGTCCTATTTTTTTATTTATAGTTTTTCCAATCAGTTTCTTGCTTATGATTTAGGTAGGCATAACTTTGTCGCGGATGCTGTCTTTGGATGGCACATGGCAATCATTTGCTGGTTCTTTCTCCAGAAATGCTCCATATATTATATCAACGGTTCTATGGGTATACTGGTTAGTGGCATAACCACTTTGTTCTTTGGCACTTCACATGTCATTGTTATACAACCAGTTGTATATCAGAGACTACCATTTTGGATTTCCCTGTAGACATTTCTTTTATCTTGAACTGATATTTTCTGGATGCTAATGAAAGCTTACACTTTAATGCTCGCTAGAGGCATGACATAATTAGAGTACCTTGAGACTTAAATAACTTAAGCCTAATTTTCCAAGTGAGCTTTGGCTGTCAGTTTCCTCAATGTCTATGAATGATATTAGTAATTTTAAGTAGGAGCCTAAAACACACAAGTTAATAAGGTTTTTATGGTTGTTGATAAGTCATTCCTTGTTTCCTTTTGAACCTTCTCTGCTTTGAATTCCTAATATTTATATCAATAATTTCTTGGTAAATCTTTTGCCGGAACCTGATCTTCAGGGGGGTATGCATCAGTGATATGATACCGTTCTACCTGGGGAAGCTTTTCAAGCAAAGTGGTGCATCTGATGATGTTTGTTCAAAGGTATGCTGTTGTTGATTGCTATTTGTTTGTTAATGGACATGCATGCAAAAAAAATAAAAAATGCTTAGATACTCAAGTTAATCAGCACTAGGCCTATCTAATACATTTACAGCTACACAGTCTTCTATAACTGCAATATATGATCTGTGCATATATTTTACATCGATGGTGGCTATAGTTGGGCATCAGTGAAGAGAAGGTGTTGAGCATTACAAGTGTTGTGCAAAAATATGGCAATCTCGCAGGTGTTGGTAAGTTATATGAATTTGGTTACTGTTTTTCATCTGCATGTATTCTGAATCTTTTATTTTTCATATAAATGAATGGTCTTATCAGTTGACGGTTAATAAAGTATGTTAACTTGTGCAAATGCTCTCAATGTCAACAGATATGCGTTCTTTTATTCACTCTGCTCTTCATTTTTATGACATAATTTAGTTGGGTGTTAAATAATTTTCAAACACTTTAGCTTACTGCTGCCAATTGGGTGTTACACTGTGTTGGACTGCAACGCATGCATATGGATGGCAAGATTTGTGTAATATATGTTAAAAACCTGTTTGGTACTTTGTTGTTTTCTGTTTTCAGAATTTTGGAATAGGATTAAAAAAACAGAATTGAAGAATAGAGGTAGAAAAAACTAACAATTATGGACATCCAAAAGAGATGTTAGAACTTAGTATGTTCTATGAAAATCTGAAAACCATTTTTAAAAAATAGAAAATAAAAAAACTGAGAACAGCAAAATACAATGTACAGAAAATTTGATGTTGGCACTTTTTCAGAAGATAAGAGCATGTGACCGTGTGATGAGATCATCTTGCATTCTACCCCCCTGAAATTCTTTTATGGCGTCATGTACTTCATCTCAGTCATCAGCAACACGTTTCTTACCTGTTTGTTGTTTCTTCCACACATTTCCTCATGTTCCTAAGTCTGGAGACCTCTTTTTCCTCTGAACTTCAATACCGTATGCCGCCTGACATGCTTTCAATATACAAGCTTTAAAAGGCTCACTGGTTGTACTCTTTAATCTTATGTAATTTGCTAAAGATAGATGCAATTGCTGGCTCATCTTGGTAATGGTAAGCATATTTACTTGATTTCTTCAATTTTATCATGTTTGCATGAGTTGCTGTGCATGCTTTAAATTGAATCACCTTTTCTGATGCTTCTGGCATTATGATCTGCAGTTGAGCGGTTTTCTCTTGGAGCGCGAAATCCCACAGCTTTCTTGGCGGGGACAATGGTGAGTCATAGTCACTTGCATGTTAACTGCACAACTTGAAATTTATTTTCATTTTTGTTTCATGGGTACTATTTTATATACACCAGCACTACCAAGCTTTAGTTCAGCTCATTTTAGGTATTTTGTCGACTTCACTGCAGTCTTCATTAATGAATTCAATCCATGCTGCTTTCTGATCTGTTAGCAACAGTGAACTTGTTGAGAGGATTGACATTCCTTTTTAAGCCAACTGCTTAGTGGCTCTAAAAGCAGATTTGATGACCGGTGAACTTAAGACAATTTCCTTTTGTTTTTGTTTCTCAAAACCTGAAGTGTACGTAAAGTGCCAATCTCAGACTTGATATGAAAAGCATTAGACATACCTGCACATTTAATGTAGTAAACAGCAGTTCAGATGAATTGAAAAGGGAACAGATTCTTAGTGCACCGAGCAACCTTAGGTACTATTGTGGACTGCTTGTTACTTGGATACTTGAGAAAATTTCTTGGATGTGCCATATTCACATGCTATTTTTATTCCTTGGAAATACTTTGCACCCGTTGCTATCACACAAGTTATAAGGTTCACACAATCCTACCCGTGTTAGAAATTGAATCAAGTTTCTGGATACTAATAAACCCTCTCTTATTGCTCTGATATCTGAGAATCTTGCTAACTTGTGTTAGCATTTACCATCTTGTTTACACGGATATGGATCAAGAAATTACTGCCTAGAGCAATGGCAATGGTCTTTTATAAGAGGGGACTATAGTAAATATGAAGGCAGTATAATAAAGTTAAACGCTGTCATCCTTCCCTTTATTTGAACACAACTTGATATTGCGTTCAGCGAAAAAAATGTCTGTCAAAATGCCCCGTAGTAAAAACTAATGAAGTGCATGTATTCTCTTCCTTAGAGCTGGAGCTTGAGTGTAGGATTTAATTCAGTTTTGTTCTTTGGGTTGTGGAAACGAACAATCGAACAAAGAAAATCAACTGAAGTTTAGAAACTAATATTATAAATTAACAGAAGAACTTGAGTGTGAAAAACAATTTAGTTATAACCGAATATGTGGTGAAGATATTTACTGTTGATCACGATAATTCATATGCTGCATGATTATGTTAGCATAACTGTTCTTTATAACTATCCAAATGAGGTTTATATATCATATATCTTTTTCGGCTTCTTATTGTTATGAGTTTTCTCTGTTATTGTGATTCGCTATCAAATACAGGGTGTATCTCCAGAGTGCTTTTTTACTGGAGTTTGTTGTGGTGGCTTGATCACACTTCCACTTCAGGTGAATCTAGTATATCCACATATTTTCATGCATGAATGTATTATATGACCTTCAAATGTGTTCTGTGTCTAAATGACCTTCCAAACATTATTATTATTCAGCACCTGCTAGATGTATCTCATGTACTGTGTACCTTGAAATACAGAAAACTCCATTCCTGTGTACGATAGGGATGGTTCTATGTGTTAATATCCTGTTAATGATCAATAACTACAAAGGTATTAGTAACCATAGGAGTATGGCGGGCAGATTGACTTGCAGATCAGCTGTTTTGTCTTGCTTGTTTTCTGGCACTTGATTACTGTACTATAGATTTCTTGACTTTCAATAGTTGGAATTTCTCAACTAGTTATCAAAATCTCTGATGCATTTTTCCATCAATATTCTCCGCTTTGGGTGTTTATTTCCTTCTCAGTTATAAATTATGATGCCGATAGTCAGTAAGCTGGTAACATCTGGTTAGTTGGATTGCTAATTCTATCTGTTATCTTTGTTTTCTGAGCTCAGCTCGGGATTGGATTTCTATTGAGGGAGCGTCCCATGTTTGCCCTTGCCACGGTTGCAACAGTTGTGGTAAACAAAATACCTTCGTTTTAAGTTCTGATTTTGTACACACCTGTATCTGACATGCAACATCATGCAGGGAGTCTGGACTGTGTTTCCATATGTTACGGCTGCTTCAACAGCATTATTCTTTTACCTGAAACGTCGCTATTCTACATAGTTATGCTCAAATTGGTCTACCATATGGTTCCAAAGTTATGAAATGATAAAGCTATCATATTCTTATACCAGCACTGCTAATCATACCTGGATGGTTTGCAATTTTCTGTTGAAAACCATACTTAAGTTTTCCTTGTTATGCCTCTGCTATATTTATATTATACAAAACTATTTCCAGGATAGCTAATTTTAATTTCCTCTTGTAAGGGATTCTTCACTGCTTCTGTCACAATTTGGACTCACAGATCATTGTAAACAGTAGTCAATTCAAAAGAAATAATATTCATTGGTGGCCTTAAGTTGCACGCATTAAAGTATATTTAATCTACAGGCCTCTAGCAGATGAGTATGTCATTGCTTCTTAAACGCAATTTAATCAACTGGGCTGAGAGTAGTTGGTTTGGATATTCCTCTAAACCTCTTGCGGCAGCTTGTCCGCAAGAAAATGCATTAGAAAAACATATGCCACTTGCTGCAGCTTGTCTTGCATGGTTCTTCCATTATCGGTTCCCCAGCAACAATGAGATTGCTGTAATCTGAATCTGAACAAGGATGTTGGTCTTGGCTTAACTTTCTGTATTATTTCCCATATTTGCTTGAGGTACATGACTTGCTGGAAGACTATTAAATTTCATAGGCATAAAAAGAAGCTCTTTAGCAACTTTAGGGTTTATGTAATGGATGTCAAATACTTCTATCAACAACATTATAAAGGTATAAATTTATCAGCTGCCTTGAGATGAGTGCTCTTGCTCACTTTTGTTGCTCATAGAATTTAGAGGGGAGAACTCGATGTCCTTCCTCCAACACTCTCCCAAAAAAGCGAAAATTGAATTCGGTGTCTGGCTATTTCCTTTAGAATTTCTCATGATTTTTCCAGGACAATCTCGTGGCTTTCATTAGCATGGCTATTTCATACAATATTGTAGTTTGTCTGTCTCCTTCGGAGGCATTATATTACTTTCTGTAAGTGTTTCATGATTGGATTGTGGCCTTCACTGGATAGTTTAGGTTTAAGTCATCCCCATGTTCTTTGCTTTACATTCATCTCGTCATCTGCATGCATACAGCATACTCCAGAGTATTCAGTCATGTAGCTTTAAATAAGGCAATGATGTTCCAGGTATCAGCTATGGTTTCTTTTCCAATTACTCTAGAGTAGATGCAGCAGATTGTTTGCAGAGAACTACTTGATTGGAATGACCAGAAGAGTTGCGTATCCATCATCGGTAGCCAATTATTCTTTGCATCACCATGGCTGAACGATGAGAAAAGAAAAATGAAGGAAAAATAATGTTTGGGCAATTAGTAGTGAGAACACTATGGAAAGTGGAAATATGTGGCCTCTGTTGAGCAATCAGCTTGGCAAGTTTTCCATATAGGAGAGAATCTATTTCTTGCTATACATTGCATAGATACAGGTAAATTTATTAATACAAGAATTCTCCCAGAAAAACCTTCTGTTGAACAACTTAATCAAATATCATCCACAGCAACTCTTTTTAATAATATATGGACCTATATTCTGCAAAAAGCACCTATTTACCTTCATCGTATCACAAGCATTGATAGATTTGATAAATATATTGTATTGCCTCAACTAGAAACCAATTTACATGTCAAAAGACGCAAGGAAGGAGAGCTGGATGCTGTAGGCTTCTTTCAGCTCTGCCAATACCTCTGCAATGGTTGGCCTCTGCGAGGCATCTCTCTCTACAGACCTTACAGCTACTATAGCTGCCTTTCTCATGCTTTCCACATCAAAAGTTCCCTTTAAGTTTTCATCCACTATTTCAAATGCTCCTGCCTGCAAGTAGGGCTTCGCCTGCAGTTCATATTGCAATGAGAAACTGCTCACGGTAATTAGACTTCAAGGGTACAAAGGATGATTGAAGGTAAATGTCAGCGTTCAAAATTCCTAGACAAGATGTTAATAAACGTTTCCATTGTGGTATTTACTATATAGACAATAGAAGAGGAGGAGTTTTGGTTACCCATAACACCAAATTGAAGGAATCTGGAGTTCCAGAGCGACGCAATGGTTCTCGCCCACAGATGAGTTCTAGAAGAACAACACCGAAGCTGTAGACGTCGCTTTTCTCTGTAAGCTGTTGGGTAGAATAATATCTGCACATGACATGAACAATTAGAATTAGTGAGTTTTTATCTATCAAGAATCAGCAGTTTACAATCACCAAGAACTTACTCGGGATCAAGATAGCCTGCAGTGCCCTTGACAACAGTGGTCACATGGGTAGCATCTGCCTGCATAACTTGCTTAGAAAGGCCAAAGTCACAGACCTTGGCATTCATCTCCTTGTCCAACAAAATATTGCTACACTTCACATCCCGGTGTATGATTCGTGGATCACTTGCATTGTGCAAATAGTCCAATCCTTCAGCATTAATAGCAATGAAACTCTGATGAAATTTGATCTTTCTGTAGTAATTACTATATGAGATGCCTAAAGACATTCAAACTGCAAATTTCACTGTATTTTCAGTACATTCAAGGGTCTAAAGCTGCACCTTTAGTATTACTTAATCTTTCACATAACTATGAGGAAACTCAAATGTCATGTTTTTCCCTGTGACTCTTGCTTGAAGGAGAAGCATAGACATTGAATAAACATACCTTTTGCAGCATCAACAGCAATTTTCAATCTACGAACCCAGCTTAAAGAAACTTTTTGGCTGTTTGGTCCTAGAAGGAAAGGAAATGGGTGAATTATAGGCACTGATAAGAATAAATAATGCAATAACATTTAACAGCAATTAAATAGAAAATCCCATCTCTTTATGGCATACCGTAAAGTTGATCAGCCAACGAGCCACCAGGCAGATACTCATACACTAGTATCTGCTGCTTTGATTCATGGCAAAATCCTTCCAAACAGACAAGATTCTGATGACGAACTTGTGACAAAAGATACACCTAACAAGCCAAGAAACGAGAAACAAGGTGACTGTAGACTCTTTGTTAATATAAATTTCCATGCATCATCCAACAGACAAAGGAAAGAGTGAGGGGAAATTGCTGAAGTGTTTCTGGCTATGAAACACGAGGGACTCCCTCTCAAGTCTGATATGATTTAATGTCTATTACTGAGAGACACAAAACCACAGCAGTATATTTCATTTCCTTGCTTCAAAACAATTCATCAATGAGAATGAGACTTTTACCATAAAAAACATGGAGGTGCTCAGGAACACAATAAGATGCTAGAGCAGAGAAGTTCAAGCAGTAAACCTCATTAATAAAAGAATCAGCTCCTAGTTGACTTTTATCGAATCGCACTTTCACTGCTACCAGTTTTCCATCTGATAGCTTTCCTAGATAAACAGATCCGAAGCTGCCACGACCGATAACCTCCTTAAAGTTATTTGTAGCTGCTTTTATTTCTTTGTAGGAAAAGATTCTTGCAGCATTCCAATTTCGCATATCCACTGCCCCTGAGCATTGGAAGTAGATTCTCAATATAAGAATGATATTTAATGAACTTCCATATGATAGAGAAGTGAAGTTTTACTTACTTTCTGAATATGTGATTTCAGTTCTTTCTCTCCTCATGTACAATAATACTGAAAGAGAAATCACAATAAGAGCAAGTAAGGTTCCTCCAATGGCACCAAGCATGATTGCCATGTGAGTATTTTTGTCAGGCTTTTTCTTGGTAAAGATAGTAACTTGTGGAGTCTCAATAGATGGATTGGAGGAAACATCATTGCATGACAAGGTGGAGAAGGAAAGGCACAGATTCCCGGATGTCCTGCAAAACAAGTTGATGCATCAGCATGTTAAATACCACAGCAAGCAGGAAAAACAAGAACATCAATGCCATACCTGACTTCCAAACTTTCTCTGTTCAAAGATTGCGGGAGGGTACCTTGTAGTTTATTGTTTTCCAGGTTCCTGAACAGTGCAAGAAAGGAGTTTTTCTATCTAATGAATCCCATGGCTGTTTCAAATCTAGAAACTAATGCTTAGTTCATTGGAGATGAATTCGACCAGAATTGGCTTGCTTACAATAGGTGAAGGTCCTCCAACTCTCCCAGGTCATCAGGAACTATTCCATCTAAGCTGTTGTTTTGCAGGTCCCTTCATGTTCAGAAGTTACAGTGTTATTGATTAAGAATGAAACTGGGTGACAAACTGACATGAAATTTTAAGTTTTAATTCAATGCTACGCAGAGAGAAATTTGGAACTCACAGAATTTGAAGGCTAACCAAGTTCTCCAATTCAGCTCCAAAAGATGTTAGCTGATTGAAGCTCAGGTTCCTGGAAATTTCAGTGAAGAGACACATGTCAGGCTTTATAAAGAAACAAAACATGGGCTTCTCTTAATACGTAAGCATGCATACAGCTTCTCAAGATGCTGGAGGCTTCCTAAGTTCTGTATCTCTCCAGCAAGTGACGTGTTGTGCAAATCCCTGAAGCACGTTGCCAAGGAATGAGAAATGGAGTAAAAAGAAGTGAAATCAAATGAAAACAACAGGAAGAGTCAGGGTTTACAGTGTTTTAAGATCCAACAAGTCACCAAAAGTAGGACTAATTGACCTCAGATTTATGTCTGAAAGCTCCCTAAGAAAATCACAGAGAGATGGGAAATGGAGATGGCATGTGTTAATAGATCTCAAGGGGAAATTGAAATCGAATATAAATTGCTTTAAATAAGAACCCACAGTGATGTAACTATGCTTCCTTCGCATCCAATATGTTCCCACATTGTCGGCGAGCACGGATCATCCTCCCACCCGAGATCCAAGCCAGTAGACTGCTGAATGACCTGAAGTGCTGACACTGCAGCAGAATTCAACAACCACGAGAGAAAGAAGAGTCAATTCTATCCAAGTAACTGGGATCATTAAGCACGCATTTACAAGGAATGAGACCTGTAGTTGAGGATGATTCTAATGGAATATCAACAATCTCATACACCTCAATAGCATTGATTTGTGGATAGAAGCTGATGCTTTTCAGTGTGATATTCAAGTTCTCGATTCCTTTTTGAGTCAAGTGTAGAGCACTGGCTTCTGACATTTTGACATGATAATTTGACTGCACTACATCTCCATTAACCAAGACATCAAAAGATGGAGAGGCAGGAACAATTCCGGCAAAGTAGAGTATAATGTAGTAGTCCCCGAGTGCGTCAAGAGGAAGGTTATAAGTTAAGACATCTGTTCGCGCAAGAACTCTTGCAGTCTGAAGAACAGCAGGAGGAGGACTCTCAATGACACTTGACAAATTGAAGCCAAGTAAAAAATTGAATCCAGATGACACATGAAAGGGCGTGTAGCTTTGATCAGCATCCCAGATACGATCATAAGGATCCAAAGGGTACCTGTTTTACAGTCAAGAACAAAGAATCACAGACCTTGTAGTACAAAGCACTGAACATATTTATCAAGGAATGAGGAGAGGAGGATGGTATTGAAAGGTTGTTACCGCAAGGACTCATTATAACCACTATTGATGCGGTAAGCCTTCCTGAGAGACTTATTTGGGAAATCCCTCATGCCAGTATGGTAAGCTCCTCGAGGAAGTGGTCGAACTTCAAGTGATGAAATAACAGGAGATCCACCATGTGGGACAGAATGTAAACAAAAGGAAAGTGTATCTTTATAATTAACTGGCCAGACAAACTCTTCTATCCATGGATCATTACCAGTGAGGTTTACAGTACTGGTGATGGCAGTGCCAAGAGAAACAGAAAAGACCGGAGGTTTTCCAAGTCTGTCATAATTCTTGTACACAAATCGAGCTCTAACTAGAACCATGCTGGATGACACGTTCTTCTTCACTGGTAGTTTATAACACTTTGGACTTTTGTCATCTGGGAAAAACCTCAGTGGGGAATTGGAGGAGGATGTGCCCTCAATGTAATCAATGCTTGTTGTTTTGCCTGAGCTAATGTATGCACCATCTGAGACCCAGGAGATGTTGGATGCATCAACGTAACCCGTAGTTCCACCACAAGATAAGCTCAAGAAACCGAAACCTGTGTCTGCACATATAGATATTACTCAAGCAGATTTAATTTACGTAGAATCATCGTACTATATAAAACATTCGTAATTAGATGGCAATAAGACTGGCCACAATACCATCTTGGTTACAGAAACCAACAGTCCACAGGCTACACAACAGAACGAAGCCAAGCAAGAAGCACTTGAACGCCATAGAGCCAGACCTGGACCACTCAGTAGAACCAGGACAATACATAGATTTCAAGTCTTTTCTTGGCTACCCTTTTTTATCATAATCAAAAGACAAGCAAGAAAAAGAAAAGGGAGCATCTGTATATATATATACGTATGAAAGGATAGTGTAAAGGGGTTAGTTGAAGTGGGGGATTGTGTTTCATTAGTGGGGTGGCAAATTGATGGATTAAGGACTCATGATTATTGCTTGTTAAGGATGATGATCAGTCAGAAATTTGCTTTATGCTTCTTGTTTGGGGATCGATCTTTGTTTGGCTGGATCTAATTGCAAAGAGTTTTTCATCATAGAAACTATATTATTTTTAAAAACAAATACAAGGACCAAAAAAAGTTTCACATAAAAAAGCAATTTGTAAATAAAAATAAAATATATGGACTGGAATAATTTTCAGATATTATAAGAATTAATATGAAAATCCATCTGCCTATTACATTACATTATATTTTTCATTCCGCTAAACATTAAACTTTTTCCTCAAAAAATTTAGTGTATTTTGCATGGTTTTTAAACCCGGTCCGGTCCAAGGCCCGGGTTCCGGGTTTTGACTAGGTCACCGGGTCGGCCAGGTCAATCGCTATTTTTTTAAAAAAATCAAAATGACGTCATTTTAATATATAAAAATGTCAACGGGTTGCAACCGGGTTTTGCCGGGTCAACTGGGTTAACCTGCTGGGTCGGTCAGGTCACACCGGGTCATGACTTTTTCTATTTTTTCATCAACCCGGCCTGGTCGGGTTTGAAAACTATGGTATTTTGTCCTCACACATCCAACACCCCAAACACTACTAGAAAATCGATGAATACAAACGAAAACACCGATAAATTTTTTCCAACGATATTTTATGGTGATTTTTACGGACCAAATTTTTTTTTTCGCTAATTCAGTCGACAAAAACAATATGTCGTCGGTATATACCGAGGGAATCCCAGTCGGAATAGAAGGAATAAAAAAATCCAAACAGTTCGATGACGTGTGAGTTTTTATAGACGTCGTTATCGATGGAATTACAGTGAGATTCAAACAAGCAAACCGTACAGTGATATGTCACTTATACCGATAAAATTACCGGCAGAGTCGCCATCGGAATAATTCCATCAGTAAATTCATCGGTAATATTTAATATATGACTAGACGCTCGACCCTCCTCGCCTCTCTTATTTCTAATTCTTTCTTAAAAAACCTCTACAACAAAACAGCCCCCCTCCCACCTTCATCTCAACACAACTCATCATTCTGCAACTTTTCTAGTCTCAACAACACTTTGACAACATCCGTGTTCCGATTGAAATTTTATTGTGGATTTTTCATCTTAAGTAAGCAAATATACCTTTTTTTTTAATTTAAACATAATTTTAAAATGTTTTTTTAATTGCATATTTATGTAGTATATGTATTTTATTTGGGTGTTTACTTGTTTTATTGTTTTTTCTCAAACAAACTTGTTGTATGGATTTATGATTGTGAAGATGTTATAGTTTGTTTTAGATTTTGTAAATTGTTGAAACTTATGTCGAATTACTGACTTAGGTGTGTTATGATGAAATAAATAATGACTTATTTAACGGGTCCGTTTTATATTTTGTCAATTTTACTGCAGAGTTGTAATTTCTATAAATGTGTACAAATTTGTATGTATATAAATAATCGATAATGAATTAAGAAAAGTATTAAAGTAGGTTGAATAATCTTGAGCTAAACTAATATTTTTGCAAATTTATCTTGTTAACGTAGTTAATTAATACATGTTGTCATCATTATTTGATATACATTCGATAAAAGTGATGGATGATCGTTCATATAAGTATCGAGATTCACTCCAAGGATTGCGGGTGATGGATTATTGTAATGGGGTTCAGAGTTTTATTAATTACACAACATCTAATCCAAGAAATATTAATGGAGGCGGTATTTGGTATTCATGCAGAAGGTGTAAAAATAAAAAGTTTCTCAATCTAGATGTTGTAACAATATATCTTCTACAAAAAGGGTTAATGGAGGAATATGTGTTGGTATGCACATAGAGAACCATTTGTTCCTCACGAGACCAAGGTAGAAAGAATGGTTGGGTCAACTTCTAGTGCTAGCAACGTGCATGGAGTTGTAGATGACAACAGTAATCCTTATAGGACTATAGTTATGGATATGATGAGAATGAATCAGGGTCATGCCGATCAATTTCCAATCATAGATGAAGAACCTAATGCAGACACGACCAAGTTTTTTATCTTTTGAAAGATTCTAACGAACTATTATGAGTTGAATGATGCCAATTATGACAAAATTATCAAAAGGACGAGAAATATTTTACCTGAAGGGAACAAGCTGAAAGAAAACTTCTATATTGCTAAGTCCATAATGAAACTTGCCGGTCTAGGATACCAAAAAATTGACATGTATCCAAACTTTTGCATGATGTACTACCTTGAAAATGTTGAGCTGGCCGAGTGTAGGACATGTGACATTCTCATTATAAACTCAAAAGTGGTAGGGAAAGAACTCTTGTCACACATAAAAAACTTAGATGCTTCTCAATCACACCTAAACTACAAAGGTTATTCATGTCATCAAATACTATTGGGCACATGACATGACACCAATTACATAATGCGATGAATAAAGTAATGGTGCACCCTTCTGACAGTGAAGTATGAAAACACTTTAACAGTGTGCATCCTCACTTTTCAACTGAATCAAGGAACGTGCGCCTTGGGATATATACAAACGAATTAAATCCATTTGGATCATCTGCTGCTCTTTATTTTTGTTAGCCGATTATATTTATAGTTTATTGCTTGTCACCAGGGATGTGTATGAGGCCAAAGTTCATGTTTTTATCTACGGTCATACTCAGTCCTAATAGACCGGGGCGGAATATAGATGTTTGTCTTCAACGGTTGATTGACAAGTTGACGCAATTGTGGTCCTCCGGAACTTTAACTTATGATGTATCGATGAAACAGAATTTTCTTATGAAGACAGCTTTGATGTGGACTATCTATAATTTTTCAGCTTATAAAATGGTTTCTGGTTGGAGCACACATGAAAAACTAGCATATCCATATTGCATGAAAAATAACAAGGTATTCACGCTAACAAACGGCAGTAAAACATCTTTTTTTGACTGCCACCAGCGTTTCTTGCCAACGAATCACATGTATAGAAATAACTTTTTTATGAGCAGAGTTGAAAAGGATGTTGCACCCCGCATCTTTCAGGTGAAGAATTGTATAACGTAGTGTCAGAGTACAGTGACATTGTGTTTGGTTTCCAATCTGATAAGCAGAAAGTTCTTAGTTTTGGTTTGACCCACAATTGGATAAAGCAAAGTATTTTCTGGGAGCTTTCTTATTGGAAGACAAATCTCCTCCACCATAACCTTGACATCATGCACATAGAAAAGAACGTGTTTGAGAACATTTTCAACATAGTCATGGACTTGAAGGGGAAAACAAAGGACAATATCAAGGCTATAAAGGATATAATGTTATTTTATCACCGTAAAACTATGGATTTAGTTTATGATAGGTCACAGGTCACAAAGCCCAAAGCAAGTTTTACCTTAGACAAGAATGCACAACTAATAGTCTACAAATGACTTAAGAGTCTGTGTTTTCTCGATGGACATGTCTCGAACATATCAAAGTTGGTTAATTTGGAAGATTGTAGATTGTATGAAATGAAGAGCCATGACTGCCATGTGTTTATGCAAACACTCATTCCATTAGTTTATCGAAATTTATTACCAAAGAAGATATAAGATGCACTCACAAAGATAGTCATTTTTTTAGAGATATATGCTACAATAAGTTGCAGACACAGTACATTGAGAGGCTTGAAACGAATATCGTCTAAACAATATGTAAACTTGAGATGATATTCCCTCCATCATTTTTTGACTCGATGGAGCATCTACCTATATATTTACCGTATAAGGCAAAAGTTAGAGACTCAGTCCAGTATAGATGAATGTATCCATTCGAGAGGTTAGAGATTACACATGCAATGTAATTAAAAATGTATTTTCATTGTTTTTTTTAATTGAAAACATTCGTTTAATTCCATACAGGTACTTGTTCAACCTTAAGAAAAAAAGGTTGAAAACAAAACGCGTTTTGAGGCTTCAATATGTGAGGCCTATATTGTTGAAGAGATCTCAACATTTATCTCATATAATTTCGAGCCTCAATTGAGAACAAGAATCAATTGTGTTTCAAGGCATGACGATGGTGGTGAAGTGTCTTTGAGTGGAAACTTGTCAATATTCTCCAGTCCTGAACGACCCATACCAAAAATGTTGTCAGAAAAAAATATTTATCTTAAATAAAATTCAAATAAGCACATAATTATGTGTTATTTAACTGCGATGAACCGAAACCTTTTATTCAATAAGTACACTTAAGGGTGAACAAAAAAACTGAAAAACTGATTAAACCAAGAAAACCGGAAAAAAAATAATCGAAAAAACCGAACTGTAAAAAAACCCGATTAAATCGATTATAATATTTAAAAAACCGACCGGTTCGATTAGGTTTCATAAGTTTGAAACCGAACTAAAATTAATAACCGAGCCAAACCGAAACCAAACCCATTAGAAATTACAAAAAAAAAACCCAAAAAACAATATAGTTTTTGGTTTTTAATATAAAATAACCGAACCGAACCAAAACCAATCGATTGGGTCTTGATTTTTTTTCTAAACTAACCAAACTAAACCGAAACTAGTCGGTTTGAACTGGTTTCGGTTTGGTTTTGGTTTTTTTAAAATGATTTGGTTTTTTAGGTAAAAATCAAATCGAAAATGATCACCCCTAAGTACATTACTTAAAATTTGTTATTAATGGACTATTTATCTCTTGTAATATCACAAGCTCATACATTGTTGAATACCTCGTAGACAACATCATCAATATTTACTGTCTAAAAACTCACAACTGACCGAATTCCAAATCTTTCAATTACAAGATGAACAATTTGTCACGTTTAAAACACATGTAAGTATTATCACAAACTTATTATCTATCGGGATACTTAATTTTGTTTCACATTTCTCGTTCATTGTTGTACTTTACAGAGAGTTGGAATAAAATTACTCCAAATGCCACTATAAATCACCAACGGAATAATTCCATCAACATAGTAGGTAATTTTTTTACGCGCATTGTCCGTCTGTAAAGCCATCAGGTTTTTTTTACCGATGGATTTGCCGACAGACCTGAAATTACCGATGAGGTTTTTTTCAATGACCATATTTCATTCATGAATCCGTCAATAAAATACATACTAATGGAATGGTAGAGTAAATACCAACAGAATATTTCGTCAGTAAAATTGTTAAATGTAGTAGTGAAAAGAGAGAATTTAGGTGAAACATTGTTTAAAAAAATGAAGAAATTTTTTTTTAAAAAAAAACTATATAGTATATTCATACTTACACATGATTTTTTTATCATGTTATGAAAATAAGTGTTAATCAAAGAGGTTGATTTGATGATTAAGAATATATATTATTTTCTATAACTTTTTTAATTCAAACTTTAGGTCTAGAATCTAAGAAAATGTATCAAATTTGTCTAAATACATCAAGTTCATATTAAGGATATGTCTTTAAGATTATTTAAAAAGATGATCCATGCACAGTTTATTTTTAGGATGTAACCTATAGTTGCATTCTGAAAAACATCTTGTTTTAATACTTTTAATGAGATATTTTTAATTAACGAGGTGTAATCGTAAAATAAATCTAGCTAATCTAATAAAAGGTGTGTTAGTTTTTAATTAACACATAAGTTGATCCCAAAAAGAATTTGTTTCATTAATAAATAAATTCAAACTTATTGGATGAAAAAGGAGTATTAGGGTAATCTGCTAGATTATTAGAATTTTCATACTAGTGAATCGATGATGCCTAGGATGCTTCTTGTACCCGCATCATGCAGAATTCCCACTATAATTTGCAATGATCTCTTTCTTAACTTGTACTCTCACTCTAAATCATGCTCGTATCTTTCTCTACAAGGAAAGATACCTCCCAGTTCCACTAAACCCAAAAGCCCGAAATCAATAATTTTGCTAGCTCGAGAAAGTTGAAGACCAGCCAATCTCGTTCTTCTCTCGACAAGGAAGTTTCTTGGGATAAGAATGATGCTACTTGGTATGAACTTGACTCGCTGGACACATTTTTCCCCTTATTTAACCAATATCTGTTCTCTTTTTTTCTTTTTTCACCCAACTTTAAGTGTAGATTACGAGTTCTTACTCTGTTTAAAATAAGATTTGATTGGTAAACTTCAATTCAATGTTTGATAGCATTTGGTTATTATCTCACGACGAAAATGAAATGTTTTGGTAAAAAGAAAGATAATAATGGTTTTCTATTGACCAGTGTACGGGTCATCGATTCGACTTGCCGGGCCGGGCTAACTCTTATAACACTGGTCTGATGGTTAAGTTGATTGTTAAAAGAATGGAAGCTGGTGTTGGTGATAAACAAACGTGGGTATGCTGCAAGAGACGAAAGGTGCCAAGAAGTGGAAACAGCTGGCAATTACAATATTCATGGAGAAATGGGAGGAAAGAATTTCTAACTGCTCTCGGAACTCTCCAGCTTCAGCACCTTGAAACTTGGCAGGTGTAGCTGTAGGTATATAGTTGTGAGGCATGTAATCAGCAAGCTTGGAGGCAATAATTTATAGGCAAACAAATATCAGTAGGTAAGTAGAGTGAAAGAAAATTTTATTTTAGTGCAATTCTATACAAAAGAAATTTAGGAAAATGTCAGAAGTCATTAACGAAAGTGCAAATGAAGATGGGTGCATTTCATCCTCCAAAACCAACCCTACGAAAATTTTCGTTTGGCCTTTCCCCGTAGAATGCAAACATCTTGAATCTCGACAATTTGTGATAGCATGTGTACATTTTTCCTTTCGTCAACTATAAAATTTCTGTCATGAACCGAACCAACACTCGATCCAGAAATTAACTTGGTTCAAAGTTTAGATTGCAGGTTGGTTAATCCAAATCAGCCTAAACTTTGTTAAAAAAAATCAGGTTTTTCACCCGGATTAACCCACCAAACTGAGTTACGACACTGCTTCAGTCATCCCCACGCAGCCCAAGCACTGAGCATGCAGGTTATGCTATTGCCTACAATGTTACCTTTTTACTGCTTCACTAAAACTAGCTGCGGACTAATTCTGTTTCAGCTTGGGGGTGAAAATGAATACCTAGAGACTTCATTTCCATAATCTGAATCCCACCTGCGTCATGAAGAAGAACATCTCCTGGAGAAGCGCGTTTGAAAGAAGGCCATGTTTTCCTTGATCGTGAAAATTTGTATGCAATTCCCAGATATTTAACTGTAAACAAACTCGACTCGAACCATGCAGACAATTGTGCCGGTGTTGCAGCACCATAAAAGCTCCAAAAACTTAAAGCGCCAAATTTCTTTTCCATCAAGAACATACAACTTGATTGGAATCAAATGCTATTTCTTTGTCTTTGAACAAATAAAACTAAAAACCGCAAACATTTCCAGTGAGAATTAACGCTTCCAGCACAAAAACCAACCTACATATGCAGGCACAAGGTTTCGAAACCAACTAGTAGAACAGCAGCTGAAAATCATCTGCCACATTGTAGGAAAAGGTCAAGCTGCACTGTCATTACATTGTAGGAAAAGGTCAAGCTGCACTGTCATTACATTGTAGGAAAAGGACAAGCTGCACTGTCATTCACACCATTGAAGAAAGGAACTAGCGCTTGGAACCCAAACCCATTCACGCTGCACAATAACTCAGACAGTGTGCCACAACAACGGGTCCAATTACTCGTGTCCAACATGATGCATTCATTCTGACATATCTTAAGCTATGATTTGACAACAAGAAATGTGCTTGTAAATTAAAAGGCCTGGGACATCGAGATCCAATGGCAAACAAAGGAATTTGAAATTATCTAAATCATTCAACATCTTAATGAGTAGAAACTAAATAACCACTCGAGTTTAAACAGATTCAAGCTTTTTAAACAAAAAATAACACTCTGGGATCCATAAAAACAGAATCCCCAACAAAATTGTGAACTAGCTAGAGCCTTGGAATTCAGTACTTAACAGGTGCAAGGATATCTACTTGGGGACCAAGTTTTTCTTCTGCAGTTACCTCTGCCTTTGCCCTGAGTTTGTTGAGCTGTTTCTTCCTTTCATATCTAACCTGGGACCTCTCCTTCCTCTTCTCCTCCAGCTCCTGTTGAGCGATCAGATAAAGAGAATTACTCATCAAATTTCATACGCTATTCAAGAGTTTCACAAGGAACTTCAACAAGAAAAAACATGAAGACATTCAATTAACTAAAGAAAATGCATAGCTTGCAACATGGCAAGGTAACAACTAGCAAACACCACATTGCTATTTCCTAACAAAACAGTACAGCAACTGTTAACTTATCGAATTCAGACACTCATTACACACCCATGACACAAATTAGAACAGACTAGTAAATATTCATTAATAACAAAGCCCAATCCACTTTAAATAATCTCTCGTGAACCAGAGCTGAGAATTTAAGAGATTTTGCAGTTTGTTCTTTTTATAGCATGTGTGCTTTGAATTAAATAAACTGGTATAATTAAATACAATAAGCCATGAAGCAAATTCAGTGTTTTGAATAGGGAAAATAAGTATAATCCTAATTCATTCAACAATAAGATCATGGTTAGACAATCTAAGGAGAAGCTAAAACTTACCCTGATGGTGTCATAGTGGTTCCATCCAACCTCAGATGACAGTTTGCCCAACAAGCAATACTTGTGACCCTTCTGAAGCCTCAACACCCTAATTTTCAAAAACAAAACATAGAGCAATCATATCAAATAATTCTATATAAAACACTTAAGTCTCAATACATCCAAAGAGTCATACTAAGCTAAGAAAAAACTCACTTAAGAGCATCAGGGATAACCATCCTCTTCTTCTTGTCATATGGAGGTGGGATTCCCTCATAAGCCTTCAATCTTGCAAGTGCTGCTTCCCCTTTCTTAGTCTTGTGTGGTATCATTCTGTCAAAATACCAAAAGAAAGAAAAATAAAATTTTAACATCGAAACACTCAAAAACAGCTAAAACAACCTAAGCCCACATTCTTAAACACCAGAATACTCATTGAAACATCAGCTAGACAAGCCATTTCCAACAAAACAAACATATCCGAGGATATATATATATATATATATATATATATATATATATATATGAAAACAGAGTCAAATGGGGAGAGAAAAACATGAAAAGAAACGGACCCACGAACGGTGCGCCAGAAGATCTTAGCAGGAGCGCGGAAGTGGATGGGACCATGAGAAGGCTTGGTGTTCATGCGCTTACGGAGAAACCTCAAGTACTTCATCTTCTGTCTCACAAGCCCACCGGACATACATATCTCCTCGCACCTAACAACCACAACTTTCTGGCCGTTCAGGAGCTCCTTGGCAATGATAGATGCCAAACGCCCAAGCATGTGGTGTCTCGCGTCCACCACTACCACCTTCGCGCAGACTCCTGATCCTGACACCATTTTTGCCGCGTCCTCCTCTCTCTCGAAGGGAGTTGATTTCGGTGGTGAAGGAGTATATAAGTGAGGGTGGCTAGGGTTTTTGAAGTTAGGGTTATCGAGTGAGTGTCAAGTGAGTTGTGTACGGTGAGCAGTTGTTAGTAGTAAACATGGGCCCGAAGTGGGAAAGCATGAGCTCGTTTAATTGAGCTGGGCCGTATCAAATGTATAATTGGGTTCAACAAGCCCAGAGCTTTGCTCGTTGGAGGAGGAGGTGAACTCACGAGCTACTAAAATCGGTTTTTTTTATTTAAAAAAAAAACTAGATTATTGGATGGTAAAAAACCGAATCCTAGAGGCATAGCTGTGAGAACTGAACTGTGCAATGTTCACTAACGTTATTCAAACTGTGTTTTGAAAAACAAATTAAAAAAATTGTTTAAATTTAATGTTATATTTTTTTTAATATGTTAATATTAAAAATAATTTTTTAAAATATATATGTTATTTTGATGTATTACTGAGTTAAAAATATTTTGAAATATAACTATTATCACACTTTCAAATATCTTCTTAAAAAAAATAAAAATTATTGGTTATTTAACTCACTCGTGTATCATCTAATCAATTATTTTTATTAAAACATTAATATTTTATTTTTTTTACAAGGCATTAACTCATTAAGGTTTTAATCAATTTAATTTAGACATTCAAATCAATAAAAACTTCGTTCATGTTAAGTTTTGTTAACTTGTTTAACTATACCTAAAATTGGATTGAAAAATCCTAAAATGATACAAACTATATATATATATATATATATATATATTATTTTTAATATTAGCATATTAAAACAATTTAAAAATATAAAAAAATTAAATTTAAATATATTTTTTATTTTTATTTTAAGCACAGTTTGAATTTGCACATGCATTATAATTATGTAGATAGTATGATAGATTTTTTTTTTTTTTTTTTTTTTGGTGCTTGGCTAGAATACATTGGCTAGAAACACCTTAGCTTTCGTATTTTAATACAAAATGCTTTATGATTTATTATACTTTTATCAATTTGGTCAATTGGTTGCTTCAGGCTAAATCATCACCTATCAATTAGTGGGTTTTAATTATCAATTTCCCGTATGTGAAGTCAAGAGAATAATTAAAAAAACAGAGAAGAACATGGATCCAATTTAAGAATACTTTGTTGCTGTCATGCTCAAATGATTTGAGCTTTGAATATAATTATTAAACCCGATATGCTTTCTTTAATTAACCCGGAAAAAAATATAACTTAAAATCAAATTTGGATTAGATTACAAGTTAAATCGGTTTTGGTAGTGGTATGATAAAATTTAATTTTAAAAATAACTAAAATAATGTTATATCAAATAAAAATTATAAACTTGAATTCAACCAGTAAATTTAGTTTTAAAAATAACTAAAATAATGTTATATCAAATAAAAATTATAAACTTGAATTCAACCAGTAAATTTAATTTTAAAAATAACTAAAATAATGTTATTTCAAATGAAAATTATAAACTTGAATTGGGTCAACCTAGAAACCCGATTATTTTTTCAAGTGGATCCTCAAGTCGGTCTAATTATTACGCCCTATGCTTTGAGAGACGATACGGTCCACTTGTTTGCTTGAATGAGCAAAGTTATTCAGCTATTAGCGTAGTATTTATTGGGTAATATTTTGGAAGATTTTTGTTTAATTTAAAATAATATTTTTAATATTTATTTTTTTATTTTATATATCATATATTAAAATCATCAAAAAAATATAAAAAATTAATTTAATATTTTTTAAATTAAAAACACTTTAAAAAAAAGTTAAACCACGTCACCAAACACATATTTACTCTGCAAAAGCCTAATTTTGCAACGATTTTGAAGGAGATTAGGATTATTAACTCTTAAGATTCAGTTATTTTTTTTAATTTTCTTGATTTAATCAGTAGTTTGTTTATTTTTATATAAAAATTCAATTATGCTGTCTCTTTGTCTCGGAAACCTATTACCTTAACAATTATTGTTCCATCGAAGACAGCAATTTAATTTTAATTAATCTTGTCTTGAACTTATAGCTGGAAAACCTAAAATTGTGCAATAGAATATGTGGTTGTTGTGTTAGCAGATCAAGTGTTCAACAATGGCGTGCTTGTATATATCATGCCAAACATGTCGCTAAACATGAATATCTCAAATTGCGTTCTGAAGACTGAAAATCTTTGAATCAACACGATTTCTTCTTCTTCTTTTTTTCTTTTTTTCTTTTTTTTTTTTAGGGATGAGGAAGTTCAGCTCTTCGACGCAGCCAATCTTGAAATTTTTCGTGATGCAGCATCTGTAATTATCAATACTACTTAGTATCTTGTTATATAAAGTATATATATATAAAAAAAGATAGAAATGTGTTCGTTCTAGAAAATAAAAATGAACACAAAAATATACAATTTTCTGAACGGTTTTGATTTTATATTTTCAAAATAAAAAATTAGAATATATATCTTCTTATTCATCTTATATGTTCTGAAACACTATTTTAAAAATAATAATAAACAAAGAGAAGAGAGAAACAAAAACAAATCACATCCAGTCATATAAAAAATAATAAAATGTTATCTTTTACATTTATTTCCTTTCCATATTTATCTCTCTTAATATAATAAATAATAATTATTATAATTTTAACATCATAAAATCTCACAAATTAGAGTAAATATTAAAATGCATGGGATATTAACCGTAGACATTAATAGTGCTTGCGCATACACAAATCATTGTGGATGGACTTGTTCATTTCTTGACAATTTAATTACTTTTGATTTCTTAGTCCATGGTGGAATTGGAAGAATAGGGACCAAAATAAAAAGAACATCAAACGTGGATGGCGTGTCATAAGTTTCAGGAAAGATACACTCTAGTCATCTAACTTTTAAAATAACAAAAATTATACGATTTTGATGTCTCAATTTTTTTTCAAATTCAATTATATGATAAAAAGTTTATTTTTATTACTTTTTAGTCCTTGATGGAGAAAGAGAAAAATATCACCGACACCAATTTAGGCCGCCAAAATAGTCAATGCTTGTGTAAAACGATTCTATTTTATGAGGGAATTTCGTATTAGATTTTTTTTACTTTTAAAATTTATGAAAAAATAGATTTGAATTTGGTTTGATTTTTTATTTCATGTTGATTTCGGTTTTTGAGACGGTTGTTTTGGCTTTTTAGGCCACGTATATGTTTATCACAGTTCCTAAGGAGTTTTTGGTAAAAACAAAAAAAAAGGATGGAAAAAGAGGTTTTGTTTGGGTCAAAAATAACTTAAGTCCTAATTTTTCATTCATCGTGGTGCCCATGATTTAGATAAATCACACAATACATCATCTAATTTTTTTAAAAAATAAAAATTGGAACATCAAACATATTATCCACTACAATTAAAAAAAAGAAAAAAAGAGGCGCGCGTACCTAATGAAATGGGTTAAGTGGGTTCACGAGTAAGTATTTATCATTATTTGTTAGTCCAACGATAAGAAGATTATGCTAAAAAAAATAAAACAATATAACAAGGAAGTGCTCTGTGTGCGCTTTAGAATAATGGTAACGGTTGTTAGTTGAGAGTTGAGAAATTAGCAACACCTTCGAGGCCGGTGAGTTGATGGGCAGACCAGAATTCAAGGCAAGCGTGATGCGTTTTCGTGATAGGTACGATGAAGGCCCGACCTTGACATTTCCCACCTCTTTTTTTCCTCAAACAACTATATTATACATCAAATATTATATATTTTTTTAATTCGATATCTTTGTGTATATATATATTTTTTTTAAGGATAAGTCTAGTCTTATTCAGAGTTTGTGGCTATCCTTCCCAATAAGTATGCTTCATGAAAATTAAACTTGTGATTTGATCCTTGCAGGGATATAACAATGTCTTAATCGCTGAATTTCCTCTTTAATTATCTCTATACTTTACTCATAACGAGAAATAAATAATGATGATGATAGCGATGAAGGTAGAAATATTAATTTTTATATTTAATTTAGCATTGAATGATATTAAAAATTAGTATGATATAGTTTTTTTTTACAAAAATAATGTTATGATTCTAATTTTAAAAATAAATATATAATTATTAAACTAAGCTTGATGAGCCTGTAAAGTTACAAAAAAAAAATTCAAAAAAATCTAATGCAAAATCTTCAAAGTTAAACCAAACATGTTGGTAGAAAGAAATGGTCTTGTAATGTTGATCATCAAGCTCGTAACAAATAATTAGACAATTAAGTTGTTAAATTAATAACTCACTCCCTCTGAAAATAATGTTCAAACAGATTCAGAGGTACTTACAATGTAATGAAGGTGAGTGCAATTTTTTTACAGGGCCTACTGAGTATTACGGTAAATTATTCTTAAAATAAAAAAAATAAAAGTAATATTTAAGGGTTTTTTATATTCTCAATCTGGTTAAGGAAAAAATTACATTTTAATAAATATAAAATATAATTAAAAAAATAATTGGTGTGTACAGTCATATGAGAGACATCTGTATTTTTTTGGACGTGGTATGTGACGCTTTTTAAAAGTCAAAAATTAGTTTATATCATGTTGTTGAAAGTTTCACGTCTTTTTCTTTTTTCTTAAGACAGCATGTCATTGTTTTAATTTCATCTTTCTATTTGATTAGTTGAAAATTAAGTTTTGTTATTTTTTCAAACATGATGATTCTAATCTAATAACCTAAGTCACTAGTTTGAAAAAACAATACAAATTGATATTATTTTTTTTGTACTTTAATTTTTTTTATAATTTCATCACTTTAAATTATTATTTTTAAAATAAGTTTTGTGATTTTATTTGTTTTTTATTAAATTATTTCAGTCTCATAACTTATATAATAAATTTAATATGTTAACTTAAATTAATTAATTTTTTTATATTTATTTTTTTTAAAAAAATAATCTCAAGGTTTCTTTAGACATCAATTTTTTTATTTTAAAAAAATCCAATCTCGAGATATAGTGCGGGTACACATCTAGTTTCCTTTTTAAATGAAAATCCTGTGAAAAGGAAGTGACGTGTGTCGCCCACCATTGTACTGAGATAAGTTGATTGAGACGTGGCTAGAACTGGAAAAGGTCAAGTTTGGTGGTGAAAAAAGACCCACCCCATAAACAAATTTATTTTTCAGAATTAATGGCATGCATATTCAGATATTCTCAATAATTCAATCACAGGTTAATACTCACGACGAATTAAAGGAGTAGTATATATTTTTTAAATTTTATATTGAGCTAAATAGTTATAAAGATATTTTTGAAGTATCTTTCCACTATTATTTTTTTAATAAAACATTTGTTTATTTCGAGTCTCTTTTTCCTGTCGTAAAGTTAGTATCTGTTTGTTAACATGATAGAAATTATGTTTGAAAATATTTTTTATTTAAAATTATATTAAAATAGTATTTTTTATTTTTAAAAAATTAAAATTTTTTAAAATATAATTCAATTATAATCTCAAATACAGCTTATTTTATCATAAAAAAGTGCATCTAATTACATGCATCTCAGACTAATAAAATTAAACTGGATGGTTTATTTGTTATTAAGTTGAGATAGATTTGAGTTCTAGTTCATGCATTTTATTTTATTTTTGCATATCTATTATATTTAACATGATTTAAAAAAGATGACAAATTTCTTGTTCATAAAAATATCTTGTCACAAAGCCCAAAATGTATTAATGTGACTCCCCTGGAGAATTGATGTAAAAAGAAATCGAGTTACTAGGTTAAAAGAAAATGACGTGTACCATTTAGACTTTTTATTACACTCCTTTCGTGAGCCACGTGCAAGTTTGAACCTTATCAAATCTTGTCTATAATGAAGTTTGACATGTTTTTTCTAATTCAAATCTTACAACTCTCCTGTCAATTTTAGTGTATAATACGATACCGTTTTATCTTTAAAAAAACTTCTTGAAGGTAACCTTAAAGATCTAGTTAGGTTAAAAAGTTTAGTTAGATTAATATTCTTTTTAGTTTTACTCAAAACTCAATTCGAGCTGGGTCACAAGATTAAATCGAATATCATTATCACTTTTAATAGGTTTTAAATTTGATATATTTTTTTATTGTTTACCTATTTCCATCTTTAAAATAACTTTTAAAAATAATAATTTATAGTTATCCACCGAATAACATAAAACAATTTCAATTCATGATGTTGATCTCATTCCTTGTGAATTTGTTTTTTTAATAATCCGGGGTGTTTGGGTTAACTTACGTATACCATGACTAATTCTTAGACTCACTAAACACCCTGTAAATTTAATAGATAGATAAGACAATACGGGAATGACAAACATAGACTTGAATCTAAAATACAGAAATAGAGAAGCCCTGTCACCACTAGGCTACAAGTCTCGGTGCCATTTCTTCCGAATTCTTATTCGCACCCTACCATGATTAGTACCATGTCTTAGATGCATACAAATATTTAATGTATGCACCATTTGTTCTCGTATCGGAGGGGCGTTAGCTGAAAAAGAAATGATTTGTTAAATTTTTTATTTAAATGTTACCATTAAAGTAATGCAAATGTCATAAAATAAAATATATAATAAAAAAAATAAATACAGTTGGATCAAAATAATTATAACAAGCCAGTTGGTTGGTGACAAAAGCCTACCACCTCTTACCAAACCCTCCACAATTGACTCTGACCAACCACCAAACCAACTCACTCCCTCCCTCGCCTTCCTTCTCTCCACTTGTCTCCTGGTCTATGTAAGTTCCATTCAGGAATCAAAGCCACTCAATGCTTTTGTGATTGAGTAACAAAGCGCAGAATCCTTCATTTTCCTTCTAAAACCAAACGAAAGGGTAAGAAAACACACAATGGGCGGCAACGGCAAGGTATTCACTTTGGAAGAGGTCTCCGCGCACAACAGCCCTAAGGATTGCTGGCTCGTCGTTGAGGGCAGGGTACCCTTTTTCTTTTCCTTTCCAATTTGTTTCACATATCCTTTTCTTGCAATGATGGGTTTATAGCATTATATTTGATCTTGATGAAGGTGAACATAGATTTCTCTCTGGTTGCTTGTTCTGTCCTCGTCTTATTGCGTTGCTAATTACACTTTTATTGTTGTTGCTGCGGCGGTGGCAGCCGAGTGTTTTTATTAAATGATTGGTAGTAATCAGTTCATCTATTTTTTTTGTTTTCTTGTCTAGATTTGGAATTCTGATTTCTTAGGGAAAAACCGTGATTGTGAATGTATAGATCTCTTATTACAACCTCGGTCCCTACATTGAATTTAGAAGATTATATGTGACATTTTTTATTACATTAGGAGTTAAATTATCGATCAAAGGATCCATGTAGCCGACCCCAACTAGTTTGGGGTTGAGGTTGTTGTTTTTGTTGTTGTAGGAGTTAAATTATATTTTAAATGCCCAGATGAACAATTTCTTCAGATCCGTGGAAATCACGGATATTTAAGGTGAATGTTCAGTGATGATACTGATGGGCTGCAGTAGGATAATTGAGAGGCTGTTTTGGACCCATAGTTTTTTCTAAACTCATTGGTCAATATTTTAGATGGGCATGGTAATTGCTGTGAGACTTATGTTGAGACTATTTTGGATCTCATACTGGCGGAGCCAGGCTCAGCAAGTATTGCCTATAATTCTTGAAAATATGTAAGCTTTAATCTATGATAGGAGGGAATTAAATTGCATAGCATCACAAGTGTTGATTAACTTGTATTGTAACCCTGAGGGGTGTAGCTTAACTGGTCAGGTTCTAGGTTTGCTCCCTTGAGGTCACCAGTTCGAGTCTCACAAACCTTAAGGCCTCTGGAGGTTTACATGGTTGTTAACTTCAGGGCCCGTGGGATTAGTCGAGGTAGGCGCAAGCTGGCCCGGACATCCACGTAATAAAAAAAAAACTTGTATTGTTATCATTATGTCATAAGCGCCAGCAGACCAACATGTTCTCGAGATTTATAGAGTTTAATAATTGTTGCCTGGAAAAGGAGGGGGAGGTGAGTTTGTAAGTTTTGGTGTTGAAACTTGAAATCTCTTCTCTCATGCGTGCCCTGAGCTGCTCTCGACATTTTATGTACACTGTTGAATTAGGCAAAAGGAATGTATTAATAGGATTCTTTAGATCCCTTGTTATTCTGGTTGGATGATTTCTTTTCTGTTTTCTTTTCTAGTTTGGGAAGAGTTGGAAAAATGTGGCTTCAGCCACCAATGACATTGAAATCTAGTCATTACCTTAAAAATTTAGGGAAGATGGCCAGCCTCCATATCCATGTGCTTGGTATTTGAGACACGGTTATTGTCCTAATGCGGGATCAGAGAGCAAAATAAGGATCAGAAATGATCAATTTATCATTTCTGGAGGTCGATTAACTCAGAAACTTGGGGTTCTTCATTATGGAAACGCTACACAATTTTGAATGGCATCAAAATATGTCTTCCAATTGTGAGATAAGCTGAATTTGAAACTATAATGTGTTGGAACAGGTGTATGACTTGACAAAATTCTTGGAAGACCATCCTGGTGGTGATGATGTTTTGCTGTCAGCCACAGGTATGAAGACATTTACCAAACAAAATTGTAATGATGTGTTTATATATATCCATTAATTCTTTGAGTTTGATGCATGGTCTACAGGAAAGGACGCAACTGATGATTTTGAGGATGTTGGTCACAGCAGCACTGCAAGAGCACTGATGGATGAGTTCTACGTAGGTGATATTGATACAGCAACCATCCCTACCAGCGTCAAGTACACTCCTCCTAAACAACCTCACTACAACCAAGACAAGACACCAGAATTCATCATCAAGCTCCTGCAGTTCCTTGTCCCCCTGATAATCTTGGCTGTGGCTGTTGGAGTCCGCTTCTATACCAAATCACCTTCAGCATAGCCACAATTAAGAACTGGAAATGTGGCCAAAATAAGTTTGTCTTAGTTGTCTTTGTACCCTTGTTGGAGTTGGGACTGTTGTAGACGAGATCTTTGATATCCAAGCATTGAGAGATCAATGTTTGTTTTCTCCCTGCCAGTGTCTTCTTATAAAATTTTATTATTCATGTTTTCATCCTTTTACCTTCCATACGCCACTGGTAAAAACATATTCTCAATTCTTATCAGAGTAGTTATTTGGTGATTTTTGAAATATCACTTGGAGAGGACGAGCCTGCTGCCTACACAGCAAACCCCTATTTAACAGAGAGATTGCTGAAATCGATTATAAAACCATGGTAAATTTATAATCTTAATAAAAAGACTAGCATTTTACCAAGTAAATATATAAATTTACATGAATTATTAAATGTAATCTAAATATATTTAGAATTATGCATAAGAGAATAAAAGATATTTATTTGTTGAAGTAATTTTTAAAGCTTTATCTAACTAATTTGAAATTTGTTGATGATGAATCCCAGAACTTAAAGTTTTATTGTTTATTATTAGATGGAAAATGACTTCTTCCATAAATCCTATAAATTTTTCAACACTACTACTTTTTATTTATACTTCTAAACAAAATATAATGAAATCTTTTAACGAACAAAGCTGAAAAATAAGTGAAAAAAAATATAAGAAACTATGCAAAAAAAAATAATTTTATAGAAAACTTTAGAAAATAAACCGATGATAGAAAAAACCCCTTTTAGAATAAAATTAATTAGATTCTATCAAGATTTGAAAAAATAATTTTTCATAAACC
Source organism: Populus nigra (assembly GCF_951802175.1). Classification (NCBI taxonomy): domain Eukaryota; kingdom Viridiplantae; phylum Streptophyta; class Magnoliopsida; order Malpighiales; family Salicaceae; genus Populus; species Populus nigra. Next base: position 23,407,618 of record NC_084855.1, on the reverse strand, counting down.
AGAACGAGCTAAGACGAGTTTTACTTAGATTATTTTTCTTCTAAAAACTTAAATATTATTTGAGTTTAATTTTAATTTTTTATATTCTTGCTAAATAAATTATCAAGAAAGCTTGTTTAATTTTATTTTTTTGTGTAATAGAGCTTTTAGAAAGTTTTTTATTTCCTCAAAATATACTTATTAAAAATTATTTACAATTAATTTTTTATTCATTCAAAATTTATTTAAATCATATTAATATTTCACATTAAAAAATTTATGTCTGAATTTCAATAAAATCTTAACCAGTAAAATACCCCACTTTTAATTAAACCTCAAATTTCATTAGCCATGATTTTGAAAAAAATTCCAACATAAATACCCAAATCATGAATACAGAGAAAAAAAAGTAAGAAAAGAATCCATGATTTGAAGAATTGGGTTCATTTCAATGGAATTCTAATTTTTGATTACCTAAGAAATCAATCATGTCGGCAAGCTGTAGGAATCATCTAACATCATAGCGAAGTATCAAAGATATTTTTTGTGATTTTGTCAAGGAATCACTTTGTTCTGGATGTCGATGTTGCCTAGAGACAGTAGTTGCCTAGGCAACCTACTCCAATACTAGCTAAAGTCAGCATCTGAAATGGCGATCACAGTGCACTGCATGCCAACGTTATTTTAAGTGGTTATTTCTTTGTCATCGTGATGAACAAGGCCAAATCCAGTTCAGTGGCGGGCTGTTTGAATTCTCACACTTGTATATTCAGGTCAAATTTGATTTCTTCAATCATCAAAAGAAAACCTACAATGGAAATGTGAATTTCTTCCCTCCTGTTTCTAGGAGTTATTACTCAAGTAAAACCAATTCCATTCCAATAATCCGAGTTTTTTTTTTCGAATCAGATCCCGATTGAATGATATCATTTCATGAGCAATATTACGTGCATCAGTGACAGCAATAATGGTATGTGGAGCTTATCAGGGTTTCACTGTGTCAATAGTAAAGACCTTGGACATCGTCACATTACCCTTTTGTTCTTTTCCTAATTCATTCATATCCAGAACATCCCTTGACAAAGAGATGGATAGAGCCAGAATATTTGAAAGCAGACAAAAACCTTGTAAACCAGCATATGTTTTCTGTGGACAATCGTATAGTTTTAAACAAGGCCACAGCCTTATGTCAGCATGCGTTCCAGATGAAGCCAACGAACATTGCAATAACTTCAAACGATAATATTTATGAATCCAATGGATCCTTTCGTAAGAATCTATGCCCTTTTTTTGTCACAGAGTGAGAGGGACAGTATATGAATCAGCAAGGTGAAGAAGTCTACCCCCCTTTCCTCGATGTTTTTCAGTATCTATACCTATTAAGAAAAGCTAGCAAATGGGAATTGTAGCAAAGGAGGATGGTGTGCTTAAATTGGTTCATCCAGGTAGGTATGTGGAGATTCACAGACAGCCTATAGCTGCAGCTCAAGTGCTGGAGAACAACCCCAGGCATTCCATTACACGACCTGATGTGTTTGAGTATCCATGGATTGTAGTTAAGCCCGACTCTGTATTGCGTTTAGGGAAAGTTTTCTTCATTGTTCCCAACAGCACAATCTACAACCTGCTAAAAGCTCACAAGCAGTGCCACCAGAATTCTCCACGCCAAAGCCAGTTTTCAAAGAACTATGCTTGTGGACAGGTTCAAAAACGGAACTCGACTAGAAAGCCAGCTACAATGTCAGCCAAGCATCGAACCAAGCACCGATGGTTTAAGCAATCACTTCCTATAACATCCTGTACGGGAGCAGCTTTCCAAGAGCAAGACTGTGATAAGAGAATCAGAAACCCTCCAGGAAAATCAGCTGGGATGTCACCCAACCAGCACAACCAGCACCGATCCCTTTCTATCACATCGTGTATTGTGACAAGTTTCCAAGAGCAGGACTGTGATAAGAGAAAGACAAAATCAGCCAAGGTAGAGTCTTGGCCCAAGTTTATCTCCAAGTACAGAAACACCCACCTAGACTTCGAAGAGAAACCACAGGAGGATTCAACAAGTGAGAATAGACCTTCAAATTATAAAGAGCATCGTTCTGTCAACACGAACACCACGGCGGGATTTCCTAGAAAGAATGATAGCGAGTTAGATTATAATTGCATGGAAGAGGTAATCACTCTGAAATCTTGCTTGAGGAAAGAGGACAGTGTTCGTAAGTTGCTTCAACTCAAGGTTTCTTTCAACTTGCCAGTCAAAGATGAGGAGCAGCGTAGAGCAGTCCATGCAACCAGAGCACGGGTTTCAAGCAATCGTTTCTGCAGCTCCTCGGAAATTTTTGTGCATTTTACAAACCTTGTTTCAACATAACCAGATTTTTCCTTTTCCTTTCCTGAACACGTGACATCTATGCTTAAGATGTTTTTCTACCCATCTGTTGGTTCTTCATATCCACTGAAAGTCAATCCACATGCATGAAGTTTCTGTGCAAAATTTGTGCCATTCTACCATGTCAACTGAGTACAATGCAGTATTGTTAAAGCCGGTCAACCCAGTGATCCGCCGGGCCGAGTTTCATAATAATGTCTCATATCCCATATAAATTTATAAAACTTTTATACATATATGAGATTTCAAATAACATCATACAAAATATATCAAATAACATCAAAGTTGTACTCTCCAAAACCATAACTCGCAAACAAGAACAACTATTCTTTCTATCTCAAAGCATCATAAACCCTATACAAGGTAGCCCGAAAAGGGAAAATTTATAAAAAATAAGTAAAAAGGTCAACAAGATCATTCCTTGTGGTTACTTAACAAGTACAGAAGAAAGAATAGCTTGAATTACCTAATCAGTGCTGGCACATGTTCTCTCAATCACTCTAGAATCTGTTCTGTGGGAATTTTTTGATGGAGAACTTGATCCCCTTGAAGAACTATGCCCAAAGATACTAAGCTTACCAATTTTCTTTGAGAAAGAACTCATGAATTTACGAGAATGAGACTTTTGCATATCTCTCTTCATACAAACATGTTCTTTCTCTAGATCATTTAATCTCATCCGCAACCGAGCTAGCTCAAGTTTTAGCTCTCGGTTTTCTCTCCTTAGTGATGCATAGTTGTCTCGCGGAGACATTGCTGCACTGAGTGCACCACTGTTAATTCGCCATGAATTGTGCATTGGCTTGTGGTCATCATCAGCATAAGAGCAGCACAGAGCATTTCTGAGCCTTATTTGCTCAAAATAGAGCACTTGAACTATAGCTTGAAGGGGTAGCCGTTCATTTTGCGCAGCATGTGCTCCAGCTTCTTGCGAGAGCTTTTGGAAATCAATCAGTTTGCAGAGCTTCTTCCTGTCTGAGTCTGATAAACCCTGATGGGCCTGGATGTCATTGCAAAATAATCAAAGAAACCTTAGAAAACAAAGCTTTTCTCCTGGATATGGAAAGATGCAAAGGGAAAATATTAGTAGAACATACTTTTAGGTAAATATCAATTGCCCGGTATAGTCCATCATGAACTGTTCGTGCATGTGTTGGTAAAGTCTCTGCAATGACCATGAACTTGGAAAGCTTGAGATTTGCATCAGGAGCGATCTCAGCAAGATAATTGTCAACCAGTTTTGCCACTTTAAATAAAGCAGTTTGAGAAGGTGAATGAGGACTATCAGATTCAAAAACAGAAGCATCTTCCATGTCATCTTCACTATCATCTTGCTGTGAGAAATTAACCAAGATTCTATGGACTGTGTCGACATCAAATAAGGTATCACCTGCATGCCTGAACGATGGGATCAAAAGATCATCAAGAGTGGCAACATCCAACTGGGAACCAATCCGCCTCTCTAGGTCGAGCCTACAAGCAATTGTGCAATCAAGCATCACAGCACTTCGCAAAAGACCAAAAAGAAAAGTTATAGGAACAGCAAGTTTCTCAACAGGCAGAAGGTTAACAATTGTCTCAACCACAAGTCTTTCATGCCCAGTTGATATCAGATCAACTTTTGTCTGGCTAGATGGATTCCATAAACTGGATTTCTTTGTCAACTCCTTCTGAGCATAGTTCACCAGTGATGCACCAATACTCTCAGGACGGACACCACGGCACTTCATGGCCGTCATGACCCTTTGATATAAGTCTATGCGGAGAACAGACAGATCTTCTATCCACCAGTCCCCTTCTCTTTTTGCTTGCTTGTTCATGTGAAGCCTCCCTGAGCTGCTATACTCCAAGCGTGAGAAACTTGAGGCAATTTGTTCAGCACAAGCCTTTGAGGCAATGGCATCTATGCATCGGCTAACTATCCTAAGCTCATCAGCAAGAGGGATTAGGTTCTCGCATTGTTGCAAAACTTCAACACACATTTCAAGATTCTTACAAACAATGCTCTCAAGATACTCCTCTGCACGAGAACCAAGATTGTCTTTGGAGAAGTCTTCAGTCATTTCAAGGTATTCAGAGACACAGCACAACTGGGCAACATTTGAAGATGTAATTTCAAAGTTAATGCCATAACAGAATTTTGCAGCCAACTCAAACGCCTCTGCTCCTCCTGGTAGATTAAGCAGCTCCACCCTTGAGATATCGGCATCTCTATGTTCTGCAACCAACTTTCTGATTCGTCCACTTCGAGAAACTAGAGGGAACTGCATTTTTCAAAAAAGATCATCAAGAATCTGTCAAAACCATAATGCTAATCTCATAAATGTACAGAGAAAAGACGTGCCTACACTTACGATTCAATTTTTCTTCATGGTGAATGGGTAACAACACTAGTATAAATCTACAAGAACTTACCTTGTGTAATGCAAATGTCCCTCCGCTCACTTCTATGGTGATATCGCTAGGAACATCCCGAAAAATCCTACCAAAGAAAAGATAACAGCCAATTTGCTTACTAAAGGAACAACAGCAACTATTCTGAAAGATGACAAGAGAGGTTCCAAATTGAATCCTTATTTTATATGCAGAGTGCAGACACCACCCAGCAAGCAAATGACACAAAACATATAGGACGGACCTTCACTGTTCAAACTAGTAGTAGTAAAGAGTCATACGAACAAGGATCGATTGAGATAAAATAACAGAGCAGATACAAGCTCAACATTCATTGTGCTGGTAAAAACAATGATCAGAACAACAGGAGAAGGACACCATAGACAGTGCACACAAAAACAAAAAACTAAATAAGTTGAAGTGAATCCGAACATGGGAGAATAAGCTCTTGTCGAGAACAAACCATTCACTGTATTTCTGCCTGGAACACTTAGCCAAAGACAGTTGCTGCTGCTGATGTTTGTCCATGGAACGAGACAGAAAGGAAGAGAACCCAAAGTAAAGAGAGAAAATCAAGTGTCAGGAAAGAAAAGGAATGAAAATATTGACGGTGGGGTTAAAGGAAAGGAGCAAGGAAAGAGGAAGAGACAGAGACAAAGACCCAGTTGGAAATATTGTTGTTGCCGAACCTCTTCCTTGGCCATTTTTGTCAAAACATGGCTACTGTCCAAACCCACTGGGACCTCCCTTCACTCCCACAACTTGTGGGTCATCATCATCTCTTTCCTTTTCATTTTTACTCTCTGCCTTTTCCTTTGCTTTGACAACAATTACTAACAAGCTCTTTTGAAGTTAAATTAGCTAGGGTTAATGCTGATTTTCTGTACCTAATTAGCTAAGAAAAGGAGCTTTCTTGCTTTCTTGCGTGATAAAGAGAGAAGAAAGGGCGGGAACAAAAGGGGTGTCATCTGTGTACAATTTAGATTCTCCCTTTTTCTTTTAACTCTTTCTTTCTCTCTTCCCTCTTCTTTGATGTTTAAGAGTCTTTTTGTCCCCTTTTTAACTTAATTTTTAACACTAACCAAACACAACTTAATTTATTGTTTAATTCGATAAACTTTGAAGATTCAAATTTTTTTAGAGTTTTTAGAGATTTTTATTATTTTAATTATGCAAGTTTCATTAAAAAAAAATAGAATTTCAAGGTTAATAATAAATCTTATTTTATTAAAAAAATAAATTAATTGTACAGGTATAATTCTTAAACACAAGATTCTATAAATTGAATATATGACAAAATATAGGCTATCCAAAAATATACTCTATATGTTTCAAGCTTCTCAGCCAAATGAATTTATTTTACTCATTGGAATCTATTTAGTGTGAGTTTGATATTTTGATAGCTTTTGTAATAACAATCTTAAAAAATAAGTTTAAGAGCATGTTTTTGGTTAAAATTGTCCATTGCAAAATGCAAAAGAAGAGGCAACCTAGGTCTACAAGCATGTGTGTTTGTTTTGCATCTGCTTTTGTGTTTGCGGTGTAAAAAATATGGTTAGATATTTGGTAATACGTCAAACTGTGTTTTATACTGTGGGGCTCACCAAAAAATTGAGTTTAAAATGTAGTTTTTGCAAAGCAGTTTTTACATGTTTTTTTTAACCGAGTTTCGTAAAACTTTATTTGTTTTTGTGTTTCAAAAGAACTTTTTTAAAAATTTAAATTTTAAATTTTTTTTATTTTTTTCTTTACTTCAAATTATTTTTTTTGTATTTTCATATTATTTTGATGTGCTAATATCAAAAATAAATTTTAAAAAATAAAAAAAATTATTTTGATGCATTTCCAAGTAAAAAAAACTTTTAAAAAGCAACCATAACCAAATATTTTATACATGTTTTTTGCTGCACATAAATCTCAACCACAATTTTTACCAAACACATACCTAAATCCAACTAATTATATTTTTTTAAAACTTACTTTTTTAAACCACAACCACAAAAACTACCTCAAAAACAAACACAAACACAATTCTATCTATTTTTTATTATATTTATATTGTTTTATCTAATGTTTTATTTTCTAAAACAATATTCAAACGTTACCTCAGATATCACGAGCTTAAATCTTTCCTTTTTCTTTGTAATATAACCTTTATAATATTAATAACTACGATTTTCCACTCCTATTTTTACTTATTTCACATATTCACCCTCAAATTGTTGGGATTTGTCATGCTTTGGCTAATTGGAATCAATATATTATCCTTAAATAAGGGGTCAAAAGTTGTATTAATATCGCATCCGTGAATTGGATTTGATTTTGACTCGTTTTAGGGGCACCGATATTATTTTAATTTTTTTCCATAAATTAATATAATCAATTTATCATGATCACATCGGTTGTCTAGAAGGTGGTGTTGTGATCATACAATTTCTTCGTTTAGGGTCTCAAGAATGGCTTGCTTGGAAGATTTCTTTCTTCTTTTTTAAGGCCTCAGAGACAAATTATATTTTTATCTTGTAGATTCATCATTAGTGTTTAACTTTTGTCTTTATGGTTTGAGATTTTCTAATATTGCTATAATTATTTATAGGGGTGAGGAAAAAAATTAAAAAACCAAGAAAACCAAGAAAACCGAAAAAAAATAACCAAAAAAACCGAACCGTGAAAAAAAACCAATTAAACCGATTAAAATTTTAAAAAAACCGACCAGTTTGATTTCGGTTTTATAAGTCTAAAATTGAAAAAATCGAACCGAACCCAAATAAAAAAACCGAGCCAAACCGGAAAAAAACCGAGCCAAACTGAAAAAACCGAGCCAAATCGATTTGAATAGATTTTTGTCCAAAAAACCTAACCGAACCGAAACCGGTCGGTTTGAACCGGTTTCGGTTTTTATTTTTTTAAAAAAAAATTTGGTTTGATTACTTTTTTTTATATAAAAATCAAATCGAACCAAAAATGATCACCCTTAATTATTTCAAAAAAAAACTCAATTTCGATGATAATCTATTTTTATGGTATTTCTATGAGATATTTTTCACATGTATTGGAATTTAAGAAGATAAAATGAAAGAAAAATATGAAAAAAAGTAAGTTTTCCTGGCTATTTAATATACTAATGTAACACTGAAAAATAAAATTTACCTTGTATTAAAAAAATAAATTATTTTTGTGTTCTTAGTTATGGAATTCGATTTGACCCAACTTGAGATCTGTATTAGTATGTCATTAAATCAACTTAAATCAATTATTTTATTTAAAACAATATTATTTTATTTTTAAAATAGAAAAACTCTTCAGAATTAACTTAATATAATCTCAACCAGATTTCATTATATTAATGAGATAAAAAATTAATTCATCAATCATCCAATCAATATCCAAAATAATAAAAAATAAAACACAATTTTAGTTGATCTTTAAGTTACCGGGTCAATCTATCATATTGATGCAAATAATTTAATAACTATGTATATACATTATCAGTCATGAATGATTTTTTAATTTGCAAGCCCCGTTATGAGTCTCATATAAGAAATAATGTATAAAAATCATAAATGCAGCATTGATCAATCCTCAATAACAAGAAAGAGCACCTACTAAACCCAAGTTTAGCATTGCCTTTGAGGCCTGTTCGGAACGAGATGAAAACTATATTTTTTTTAAAAAAAATTATTTAAAATTAATTTTTTATGTTTTTAAATTGTTTTAATATGCTGATGTCAAAAATAATTTTTTTAAAATAAAAAAACTTTATTTTAATATATTTCTAAATAAAAAGCACTTTAAAGTTTGTTTGAACCGCAACCACTACTATAGTGCTAAAACATCTCTTACATCGAGATTGGAAAAATTTTAAAAAATAATTTATTTAAAAATATTATATATATATATATATATATATATATATATATATATATATATATATATATATATTTGAACTGTTTTAATGCGTTGATATCAAAAATAATTTTTTTAAAATAAAAAAAGTTATTTTAATGTATTTTTAAGTAAAAAAACACTTTAAAAAACAACCGCTATAATACTCCCAAACATCCCTAAATCACAAAAACAAAAAAAAACACAGTAAACAAACCATTTGTAGCATCAGTAAACAAAAGTAAATCCAATCGATCCATGCAACGACTCTACAAATATTACTCTAATAAATTGTGTGGTATCTTTTCATCATCCAATATCTGGCCATCAAGATCTTGGTCCCTAATCATTCAAGGATAGACAAAAAACGTAGCCCCAAGCCTCAACAACAAGAACCTTCCATTAAAGCTAGCAAGTAGCTAGCAACGACAAGAAAAGTCTTGCTGGCATTTGATTCGATTTGACCAGGAAGGTGCAAGTTACTGGTAACCTACCTGTATTGATTGCAGAATCTTCTTCACACGAGTGAAGATGCAAGCTACTGGGATAGGAGGAGGAGTAGCTTTTAGTCGGTTGAGTCGTTGCCATCTTGGTATTGAATGGCGACCATGGTCTTAAATGTTGATGAGATTTTGCAACAGAAAGCAATGAAAATGAAAAATCCATTCCATGTCTGCTCAAGGCTCTATTAAGGGTGATTAACTCTTTTTTTATAATTAGTGATTGATTAATACTTGAAGAAAGTTGCTGTCAGCTATAAAAATGGATGTATTTTGAGGTAAAGTGATGCTACTGCTGCTGGGTATGGTTCAAAGGGACTGCCTCTGCATCCCATCTCTCTTGCTCTTGAAAAAAGCAAGCAAAGGAAAGGTGAAAAAGGGTGAAAAGATACTCGGATCTATAATTATAAGACCCAACTAACCAGCCGGGTTAATCCAAAATAAAAAAAAAACACTCAAATCTATAATTATAAAACTCAACTAACCAGTAAAGTTGATCCGAGTTCAATACCCAACTAACCAGCCGGGTCAAAAAAAAGGGACACTTAACTAGTCGGGCCAATCCGAGTTCTATAACTATACTTTTAATAGATGAAATTTAGGGTCCCACTCTGAGAACATGTAAATTCTCTTAGTTTAACTGTTACTACGAGGCTGATTTGATCCGATGTTGTAAGAATTTATATCATATACTTTGGTAGCAGTTTCTGTCAAGTCTGATTGAAGTATCATGCAGCTATCGCAAGTGTTTTCGTGGAATTAATAAGAGAATCAGTAGTTGAGATGTTATTCTTTCTTTTTCATAAGAAAAGTAATACAATTAGCGATTTCCTTTCAACTTTTTAAGGTTGGATTTGGAATGGTGCTTAGAACGTAAAAAAAAAGTAGATAAAAATAAATTAAAATCCAGCACCATTATAGTTATAAGAATCAATTCGGAATTGACTCAGCTTAAGATACGAGTCACGGGTTGGGAATGATTTGGATCAACTTAACTTATAATCATTTTTTCAAAATAAATATCTGAAACAACACTCTTTAATAATAATAAAAAAAGTAATTTTCACTGATTTAGCCGAGGTCAAGTTCTAAATTAACATATCTCGGGGCATCTAGTGAGTGGTTATTTGTTTTTATATTTTAAAAGTGTTTTTTTAATTATTTTTTTGTTTTAAATTAATATTTTTTTAGTATTTTCAAATTATTTTATGTGCTGGTATTAAAAATATTTTTAAAAAATAAAAATAAAAATATTTTAATACATTTCAAACTAAAAATACTTTTAAAAACAACCACTATTATACTCTCAAACCCCCCGAACCTCCCCTTCCCGACGTACCCATGGTTTTAAAAATACCAAGCTTAGCTAAGGAATTGCCGACCACCTGCAGATCTTACAGAAAGCCTGAAAATCAGGTTGTAGGCACAAAGCATGATGACTACGTAAATTTGATGTTGGAAATGTGCAATAATTATTAACCAAGCCCATCCTATTTAATTAGCATAATTTAACCGGAAAGGACTCCTAGCTTTTATAAAGAAAATTCTCTCTTTTGCTAGGGTTATGCATATCAATTGAATTTTCTATGCTGCATAAACCCATAGCTTGCCTCTTGGATTAGAAAACATTTATGGTATTTACGGAGTAATTATTCTCTAGACTCACTATAAAACGAGATAATAATAGATAATAAAAAAATAATTAAATCCGAGATTTATAGAAAAAATAAAAATATTTTTATTTATGCCAAAAAAAATTGAGCACTGTAAAATTTTTTATTGTATTATTTGTTATTATTAATTTAGATAGCTTACTATTATTTGTGTCAATTAAACCTCATCTTATATGATTCCATTCAAATAAACTTTATGGTTTGGTAGTACGATACATTTTGTTTTTCGTCGGACTATAAAAAAAAATTATTTGTTAATTAAATAGTTTCTATTGTTTTGTATTAGCTCTAGCACATAATTGAGTTTTAAACCTTGTTGAAACTAAAGTAATATGTTTTTCAATTTATAAAAACCTATTTTTTTTTTTTTACATGTAAGAACTCATCTTATAATAGTTTTAACCCTACATATGTTTTTTAAAATTATAATAAAAAATATTTTTTTAACCTATTTATTTTAAAAAGCTATGCAACGTCAAACACACTTAATTTTTGACTTTGGGGACTATCTAACCTATTGTTAGTCTAAAGTTACTCGTTGCTCTTTGTTATGACGATTGAAATTATAAATTATTATATTCCTGAGATTCTGTATTACAAGAAGAGGTGAGTAAAAAAATTGAAAAACTGATTAAATTGAGAAAATTAAAAAAAAATAACCAAAAAAATTGATTAAACTGAAATTTAAAAAAAAAATTAGCCGGTTCGGTTCGGTTTTATAAGCAAAAAATTTAAAAAACCTAACTGAACCGAAACAGAAAAAAACTGAGCCAAACCGGAAAAATCGAGAAAACCGAACCAAACCAATTTGAACCGATTTTTGCCCTAAAAAACTGAACCAAAACCGGTCGGTTTAACCCAGTTTTGGTTTTTTAAAAAAAATTCGGTTTAATCTTTTTTTATAAAAACCAGACCGAAAATAATCATCCCTAATTATAGTTTCATAAATTAAAAATTTCTTACCTTGATATGCCCTTAAAATACTTAACCTAAGACCACTTTCTTATATTTTTTAAAAGTATATGATTTTTATATTTTTGGCATTAGTATATTAAAATAATTTAAAAAATACTAAAAAATATTAATTTAAAGTTTTTTCAAATAAAACATCCTAAAAAAAAAAAAAGCTAACACCCTTTGAAACACTCACACATCAAGATCAATAGTCTGCCTCTACATTTCATATCTTTTGCTCTCGAGAAAGCAAGCAATGTGAATTGCCGAAAGGAATAAAGGATGCTCGAAATTATAGTTGCAAGACCGACCGAACTGAGAGTTAGTCTAACTTAAAGCTAGGGTAGACGGTCGAGAGGTTCCTTTTGTTTGTTTTTTTTTGACAAAAAAAAGCTGAAAACAACTTTGTTTTCATTAAAAAAATTTGAGTTTTTTCATTGATCGCATCCCATCAAGATTCCAAATTGATAGATCATCGAAATTCACCCATCAAACCGATCTCAAATCAATAAATCATTGGACTAACCTATCAAACCAGACCGAGTTTTGTAACTAGACTCGAAACTAGGAAAAAGAAGGAAAGGAAATGCAAGTGCGGCTACTTTTGATCATTTTATATGATTACCCACCCACCCATTAGTGGGTCATTTCGGGCTATTATAAGTGGGTCTACTGGGCCCCATCCCATATAATTGCATTCATAGGATATCATTTGATATGATATCTCCCCCCACTACCACCACCACCCCTCCGCAGATAGGAACAAAAGCCTTTTTCGAGCTTCAAGTCAAAGTGCTCGAGCCAAGCCATATGAAGCGTGCATGGTCAATTGGTCATCCAGACATAAGCATGCATATGAGGGCAGAAAAGAATCCCTCAAAAGTTTGGGATCGCTTGTCATATATTCCATGCATTTTAATGCTTAATTCAAACACAAGAGATCCCATGAAGTCATTGCAATATTCAAAGATTTAAGCTCCAAGCAAAGACAAGAGATCCCACAAAGTCATTGCATTCAAAGATCTTAATTAAGTTTGAAGCAAAGACAAGAAATCCCATGAAAATAATATTTGAGACTATAATAATGGTTGTTTTTTAAAGTTTTTTTTACTTGCAAATATATTATTGTTTTTTAATAATTATTTTTTACATGATCACATTAAAATGATCTTAAAACATCAAAAAAATTAATTTAAAGCAAAGAAAAAAATAAAATAAAAATTAATTTAAAAAAAAAATACTTTTAAAATACAAAATCAAACAAGCCCGAAAACTTATTATATAATATAGCAACAAGTCATTACCGACCATGGCATTTGACTAATGTGTTAGATGTTCCCTAGCAACACCAATAATATATATATAGCTAGAAGAAAAGGCATCCTTGTTTTACTTACATAGTCATGTCCTCTCTCTTTGTTTTTGGGGTATGATTCATAATCATATCCTTAATTCACGCTAATTGCATCACGATTGGGTTTTAAAAATGTTTATCAGTTTCTTACTTAGCACAAATAACATTGATTAAAAAAAAAAACATTGATTTAGACCATCCAACCTTATAGTTGAATTCTATACATGAAAATCATTAAATTAATACATGTGTGTGTGCATATATATATATATATATATATATATATATATATATATATATATATATATATATATATATATATATATATATATATATACACACACACACACATTTGCTAAACGCATTTTCTACAAACAAACGAGGTTTTATATGATCTTGTTTACAGTAAGTTTTTTTTTCTAAATTGAGATAATCTTAAATATTTTTTAATAAGGAAATCTAATTTATTTTGGAATAAATTAGGATTACTATATAATAAGGAGAATATCAATGCGCCAATGTTTTAATAAAACAAAATTAAGTGAGATTAACAATTATAGAATAATAATATCATATTTTTCTTTATTGTTAGATGCAATACAAATCCACAATCCAAGAAAAAAAAAATTAAAACAACTTCTAGTTAATACAATTATAAGACCCATCCCAATTCAAAATTGGAGTCGTTAGTTAGGCATGTCAACTTGCTAGTCAATAAATTAACCTAAGTTTATTGGATTTTTTAATAAAATAAAATTATATTTAACAAAATGAAAAAAAACTGAAGTTACATGTTTTAGAAAAAAAATTAAAAAAAATCCTTGATTATTCCAAGCCCCCAATTAATGGATTATCAAACTGACCTATTAAGTTAAATGAGGTTGTGTTTAACAACTATATTATTCAACATGATTGGAAGTTCCTAATAAAGTTAGGTTTTATTTGTGATTTTTAAAAAATTATTTTTCAGTTAAAGAAAATTTTTATTTGATTTTCAAGAAAGTGTTTTCTTTTTATTTTGAGTGGAAAATACTTTTTAGAAGTTGCAAGAAATTAAAAAATATCTTGTTATTTATTGATTACATCAAATTTGGTATTAATTTTTTTTATTGCTATATATTTTGCTTTTAATCTTCTTTTTTTTTCAATTTTATTTTTTGAAACTTGATTTAATTTGATTTTTATATCAACTTTGGTCCTTATTTTTTAATTATCTGTTTTCTTCTTATCCTTTTCTTAATTGTAATTTTTTATATATAAGATCCGATCTCTATTTTTTTATTGCTATTTATTGTACTTGAACCAATTTATGAAATTGATTTTTTTTTATGTTCATCCTTAATTTTTTTATCTGTCAGATTCGATATCCATTCTTTTTATTGTTAATTGTTTTATTTGAAATAACTTATGAAACCATATTATTTTTTTCAATTTAATCATCTTTCAACTTTTTTAGATGTCAGATTTAGTTTTGATTCTTTCAATAAATTTGAAGAAAAAAAATATTAACAAGTTATTTTTCAGCTTATTTTTTACTATTCACTCTACCAAACATAAAAAAAAAGTAATTCACTTTCAGAAATTCATTTAATTATCTATATATTGTTTTTTTAGAGAAAATACTTTATAGCAACCAAACAGGCCTCCTCGGAATAATTTAGACAACGCGTGAGCAGAGCAGCGTGGTTCATCAGGCGCATGACCTGGACATGGTTGTGGTGCGTGGGGACGGTAAAGGCGGGGAAATGAGTTGGAGTCCCATCTTCGTCGGTCCATCGCACGCGACATGTTCTCATGATTTCACGGAGAAGACGCTTTAGTAAAAGGGCATCCAATGTCTTTCTTCATTTTCCTCACATGTTATGTATCGATCATGTCGTCTTTTATTCATCACACAGCACACCCACTACTACTGAGCTATCTGTTTCATTAACAAAAGCTTTTCGGAGTTCACAAGCAACTAATCAAAGTCCCTCACCGTTATCCTCGGATTGCGACGGCGGTTGTTTGGAAGCGCTTTCCAACTGTACCCAAAAAAAAAAAAAAATTTAAGTCTTAAGATATGTTTGTTTCTCATAAAATAATTTTTTAAAAATAACTTTTTAAATTTTTCTGTATTTATTTGTTATTAGAAAATTTAATCAAAGAAAAACATTTTCCTGTCAACGATAAGTTAGGTCTCAAGGTGTGTTTGTTTCTTATAAAATAATTTCTGAGAAATCACTTTTCAAATTTTTTTGTGTTTATTTGTTATTGGAAAAGTTAATCAACGAAAAACACTTTCCTGCTAAAGAAAAATTTAACTTGATTTTCAGGAAAGTGTTTTCCTTTTATTTTGGACGGAAAACACTTTTTTAAAGTTGTGAAAAATTTAAAAATATCATATTATTTGTTGATTATGTCAAATTTGATCTTCAAACTTTTGATTGCTATGTATTTTGTTTGAATCTTTTTTTTCAAATTCATCCTTTAAAATTTGATTTAATTTTATTTTTATATTAACTTTGATCCTTATTTTCATGATTGTTATTTACTTTTCTCTTATCATTTTTTAAATTGAAATTTTTTATCTATTAAATTTGATCCTCATTCTTTTGATTGTTACTTATTTTATTTAAAATAATTTATGAAATTTTAATTATTATTATTTTAATTTCATCATCTTTCAATTTTTTTATTTGTTAGATTTGATCTCTATTATTTTGATTATTATTTATTTTATTTGAGATAATTTATGAAATTAGATTTTTTTTCAATTTCATTCTGATTCAACTTTTTAATTTGTAAGATTTGTTCCTTATTATTTTAATAAACTTGAAAAAAAAATATTAATAAGCTATTTTCCAGCTCATTTTCCATGACATAACCAAGCACTGGAAAGTGTTTTTCAACTTACTTTCCATGACACTACCAAACATCATAAAATAATTTACTTTTCTGGAATTCACTTTCCAAGGAAACCACTTAAAAAAAAACTACTTTCCTGCAAATAAATGAGGCATTGGTGTTTGGAAGTATGCTAATTTTTGTTTTTTATGCTTTTTAAAAGTGATTTTGATGTTAAATAAGTATTAAATTAATGTTTTTTCAATGTTTTATGATCATTTTGATACGTGGATATCAAAAAAAAATTATTTTAAAAAACTATTTTAACGTGCTTTCAAATGGAAAAACAAGAACTTGAAAAGTTTCAACTATTAAATAATAATAAGTTTAGATATTATTCATCGACTTACAACTCATGGCATGATGGATTACCGTATTAATCAATCAAGTATTTTTATATAATATAAAATTTTTTCGTAAAGATGGATTTCTTCTCTAGTATTTTTAAGAACTCGTAGTATTTTTAAGCCTATAATATTATAATTAAAGAACCCAAGAGATATAATTCTTGAGAAGTTATTCCCAAACCACCATGAATTTGCCTGCAACGTTATTTTTAGATACGGTAAATTATTGCGACATCCCATGCAATTCTTAAAACAATAAACTAGAGAAGGATATCCTCTCTAGATGATGAGATTTGCCCATTGAAATTTTGTTTCGGTTACCGAGTCACAAATCTCCTATCATTATCACCGAAACAAAGTAAAAAACTTGTACAGATGACAGGCTATGTCTGATTAAACATAAATGTATGGCAAGTGTAAAGTGACTAAGTCGTTTGTCGGTGGTTGATCGGACATAAAACTTTTCAGTAAGGCTTGCATATTGCGAAACAAAGGGGGAGGGAAGTTGGAACTAGCGATTCAGATCAGGGGCACGAGTCCTCCTCCCTTGCCTGGATGCTCCTCAACAAATGATGAATTTTGGGGCTCTCTGTGTCAATATTATAATGGAGACCATGGACAAGCCTACCCGGCCCGAGTTGGTTTGGGCCAGGTAGAGTTATTTTCATGGTTGCAAGACCCGCTCTAGAATCCATTGAGTCAACGGGTTAACCTGAATGTTTTACTAGATTAATCAAGTTTTTTTTTTCAACTCTAATTGGTTTAGATCTCAGATTGATTTTATCCCAAGTTAACTTGTCGGTCCGATCCAAGTTTACAACCATGCAACAGTGCAATTGACTCCACCTCATCTCAGACTTGATCCAGCTTAAATGGGCTGGATAGGCATGACCAGTGCTGGGCCTCAGAAATGCTTGGTACATTACATGGAACGAAACCTGGCAACTAGAAAAGAAAACAAGGGACAGGAGGAGAAGAGAATCATGGCTTGAAGTCCCAACGATGGACTGGTCCTCGTGGCTTCTACGCAGTGTTTCAAGAAGTAGTGATAATAGCAAAAACAGCCAAAACTCAAATCAACAGATACCAAAACCAGGAGGAGGAGGAGGAGGAGGAGAGGAACAGCTAGGAGTCACGCAGCAATTGATCGATCATGCAAAGTCCTTCACAACTGACACTTTCAAGAACTTCCCACTCCAAGGTAAAAAAGCATGTCTTGTTAATGCTACTACTTCTAGTTCCATGTTGGGTTTTCTTTTGCTTATGTTTTCTTGTTGTCTTTGTATTTTGGTGCTAGAAGATGAGGCAACTCCTTCTTCTTCAACGAAAACATCGTCCAATGTTCAAAGGGATCTCTCTGAATGGCAGGAGCGACATGCTACTCTTGTTCTTTCCAAAGCCAAGGTTTGCTTTTCTCTTCTTTCTTTTTTATGAGACAAATTTCTTGCTTGTGATTGTTGGGATCTGTGAAAGTGAAACAACGTTTGCTTCTGCCTCCTTGGGACTTGAAAGGGTAATTCATTCGATTAAGAAACCATTGATTCTAAACCCTTTTCATTGTGGTAGATATAACTAAGAAAATGGACATTGTGTATTAAACTATAGAACAAGAAGGACATAGTTGCAAGAAGACTACTTTTGATGTGGAGCGGCCAGATTTTAGAATGAATGAGGGGGTATGCTTGATCTGTAAAGTGAATGGGTGAGGGGTTAGAACTGAAATCCACATTTGCATTTGGGGGGGCTATCATGATTGTTTTAGAAATTACCTTTAAATTAGAATGCAAGATTTTAAAGAATGATGATGGATGCTTGAAGTGGTTTTTCTTTTTTCCTATAACTTTTCTTTTCAAGTGCTTTAGATAGGTTTTTTCATCTTATTTTCTAGGAGCTCTCACATCTGAGATTTATGCTATGCCCTCGTCACTTGAAGGAGAGACAATTTTGGATGATATATTTTATGCTCGTCAAGAGTCATGTGGCTGAGTAAGTCTTGCAACTTTTCAGTAGTTTCATGCAAAATCTGAGGTGTATTGCTGCGTGAATTGAAAGAAATGATGCTTTAATTATTTCCCTTGAGTGGACAATTCTTGTTGAACCATAAGAGAGAGAAAAGAAGCATTTGGTTGCTGATATCATCTTGTTCCTCTACAAAGTAACAGGTTTTAAGTAAACTCAGAACAGCTTGCCTTAAATGTTCTCTTGTTCACGTACTGTTTGTTGAAAAGCTACAGCTCAAAGCTCATGCATGTGTTGGTTTCTGTTTTGACTGCGTTCCATAAAACATGAGCTGACTGATGTTTATTCTTTTTTAGGCAAATTTTCTCTCTAGCAAACTGAAAAACATTGCTTGAAGATAGATAGATAGATAGACTGGCAGAAAATGTTACTTTGAGGTACCATGCTCAGTCTATGATAAAAGAAATAACGGAGTAAATTCCCACTTGAAATCTGAAAAAAAAAATGTAGACTTTTTAATTTATTGTAGATTCTCGTGTTCATATAGACATAGACATGCTAAACTCTGAAATTATTGGTTGTTTATTCGCTCATTATGCAGAAATGTGAATGGCCTGCTTATTGCACAATTATACGCAGACATGTGAATAGCATGTGGTGAAATAAATGCCATAAATATAGTCTTTGAGTTTTCTGCTTTAGTGTAATTTAGTCTGTTGACCCAAGTGAAATTGTTTTATATTGTGCTTGAATATTTGAGAAAATCTTTAGCGGAGATGGAAGATTTTCAGGTCTACTTACCTAAACAACAGGGTGAAAATAAAAGCACAACAATATTAGCAGTAAGTCAAGGATAGGTCACTACTATGTTTTTATATTAAAAAAAAAGATTTTATTAGAAAGAAGAAGATGCATAATTACAAGAGAATCAAATTAATGAAGCTTTTGAATCAGGCTTATATGTTTATTAATTTGCAATGGTATAACACAACATACTTCTGTTGTAGATGATCAGAATTCAGAGAAGAATTAAAAGATAGAAATTATAAATTGCAGTGCTTAAATTTTTCCATGAATTAATAGGTTTTATCTGCACATGAATGGCATTTGGGATATAGGTTTAACTGAGTGGGTTGATACAAAAGGTCAGAGTAGGCTATAATATATATATATATATATATATATATATATATATATATATATATTTATGTTATGGCCTATAAGCTAGTAGTTGATCCATTTCCCTCCTTTTGTTTCCTAACAAGATATTTAGATCTGCATATTTCACCAACACATTTACCATTGTTGCAATCAAAGAATTAACAAACTTTTGTGATTACAAAAATGGCTTCCATTGCATCCCCCCCCCCCCCCCCCCCCCCACCCCCCAAACACTCACAAAGTTTGACTTCTGGTATAATGTTATCAGATACGAGCTGCATGCCATACGACTGGCTAAGCTTAAAATGATGGCAATAGAGAATGAAGAATCTTTAGATACGATTGGATTTGAAGTTGAAATGGCAGAAACAAAGCAATCAGCGAATTTAGCTCCTCCAACTTCATGAGATCACCATTTACTTACTCTCTGGGGTGGAAGAACAAATGAAGCAGGTACTTGTCTAATTTAGTTAGAAAGTAGTCGATGCTTTTTTCTTCTGAAATATTGTTGGAGTTGCTTGTTGCTGAGGATGATATTTGAGTTGGTTTTGTTTTGGTAGTCAAACTGGTATTCAATAGCGGCTTTCCCATTTATTTAAAGCAATTGATAGTTAATGGAAAGGATCTAGTGAAGATTATCTGATGTTGAGAGAAGCATTAGAATTTTATCCTTTTTTTATTTTATTTTCTTTCAAAACCATAACAATTGATAATGAGTGGAGTGAAAGATTATTAGATGTTGAGGGAAGCATTACAAAACATACAATTTGTAAGGTTACGTTTGGTTAGGTTCCCGGGATAGGAAGGGATAGAGACAATGTCTCTTGGAACAAATCCCCATCCCATCTTGGAAATTCCAATAGCTATGAAAAAACAACACCTTGTCAAGTGGGAAGGCGGAGAATCTGGCAGTTTACAATTGGCTTTTATAAAACGGGAATCAATTGTTAATCAAGCCTTTACTGTATGGTTTTTACTACTCCTTTAATCCTATTATTTATACTTACTGCTTGGTGTCATTGCTGTAATTTTATTATCACAAGTTTTGATCAATTTTGCACTTCAATCCTAATTTTTGCGATTTTTTTGGTTCCTAACTTTATTTACATCACAGTTCATCCTTTGAATGCAGAGACAGGAACCAATGTAAGAGAGAGCAAGTGCTGGCAAGCCATATTTTGGTCATGATAACTGCAAATCTTGGCTTCAAATTTGATTTGGTTGTTTACGTACATTATGTTTTTAAGGTTCCAAGTGAGTTTTTTGAGGTTGTTTTGATAATTTTAAGGTGTTTTGGAGAACAGATAATGGCGAAATTATGTTTAAAGGTTGAGAAGTGGTGGCTTCTTATCTTCTAGTCTCTTTCTTTCTTTTAATCATATATTTGTTCGATGTTTTAAAAAAAAAAATCCCCGAGACACTGGTTTTAGAGATTTTTTTAGAAAAAATATAACTTGAATTGATCCAACAATTCATGAGTTAATGCAAAATCTAGACCTCAATAAAGTTCAATTCTCCAGTTGGATTTTATATTCAAGCCTATTTTTTTAAAAAATAATTTTATTTTTATTGGAATTTATATGAAAATTAAGAAAACTAATCATTATTTTTTGGCACAGCCTTACAAGAAAGTGAAATTTAACATATTAACGAGTATACACTCATTGTTTATAATAATTATAATTTTATATGAAAATACCAAATCTTTATAGAAATATTTGATTTGTCCTAAAAAATTTTTTAAAAAAAAAACTTTCATGTGATATATATATATATATATATATATATATATATAAAGAAGCAAAAATCCACAGCAATCAAGACTTGTAGTCCATCTTGAATTGGCATCATTACTACCATCTTTGCCCTAAGTAAAAGCATCTTAATGATGTGAAAAAGGGCCAGTCTTGGGAGGCATTTCCTCTTGTCGAAGCAAGAGCATCTTCTTGCAGGCCACAACCTCCGGTCTGGTCTTCAACAGTTAGTTGTATAAAAATAAATGTGAAGAGCAAATGCTTGAAGAAAGTGAGAAGACATCATCAAATCTATGTTGAACATGCAGCAGCCAGTGAGGTAACCTTTGCAGAATCCGTACATGGTCCCATGTCGACAGGGCTCGACTCCACCAGGGGCTCTGCATTTATGTGCATGCAATAAATGCCCACTTGACAGCCTGAATAAGTTTCCCGCCACAGGTTTCCGGGGATGATGGTGGCTGTAATTTTAAAATATTTTTAAAATACAAAAACAAATAATACAGGTCAAAGAAATTCAGGCAGGAAAAGGGGAAAACCCCACTGTCAAGAGGAACCTGAAGTTAGAAGTAAGATTCTACAGAACAATCCAAGAGGGCATGAACCCTACCTCATCAACATCACTGTTGATTTTAAACCCAAATGTCCAAACACAGTGGGACCAGGTAACTACTATCACCATCATCACCTCTAATCTGATGGAATAAAATAGAAATTCTTGAAAATATTTATATATATTAAAAAAAGAATTAAAGGGAGATGACTGGAGATGATCTTATGCAGCCCATAATGTGGAAAACATGGTTTTCAAGCCGAATGGTGTTAGCTCTCAGAGATAATAAAGGTCTATTTCTTTTCCAGTTTTTTTTAATGAGAAATTTAAAAATGGGATTGTTTATTGAAAATAAAAACATTTTTTTTCACAGAAAAGTGAAAAATACATTGAAATTATAACTACTTGAAAAAAAATCAAAACCATAATTTATACAAGTAATATTCTCATTGTAAGATATTGATTTTATTTTATCCAAACTAGCAATTATTATAAAAAAATATTGATTTTAATTTTTTTACATACTTGTATATAAAAGAAAAATATATATTGTCCATGTCTTTTTAAAAAAAAAACGGTGAAAAACTTGTAAAAAACACTACAAAAAACCTCTAAAATGTGTCTGTACAGATTTTTACGAGGAAATATTAATGTCCATGTTTGGCCAATGAACCAGTCAGTATTCGTACAATTTAACCAACCAGTCCAAATTAACTTTGACCAGCAGCAGCAGCAGCACCACCACCACCACCACCATGAGCACATCTCGTATGCGGCCAAGGCAAGTTGGGTACAAACAATCTTATCTTTAGATTTAGAGAGACGAGACATCCCCATCAGAACCTAAATTGAAGTGCAGGGCACAAGACACCAAACAGTAGAAAAGACAAGCATGGAAAAAGTGGAGTCCATTTATTCCCTAAGAAATTCATAGTTCATCCCCATGTATAGACACAAGTGAATTTTGAAGAGGATGTAGACGAGAAGGATGATCTAGCAACTAAACACTACCTCCTAAAAGTTACAATGGCTAAGAGACTAATCCCTAAACTACCTATCCTCCTCTCAAATGAGTCCCAAGCCTTTTCCAGGATTCCAATCTGATGTTAATCTGTAACTCACCAGCTCTGTTGCGTTACAGATCTTTGAGTTGAACATCTTCCATGGCTTCCATTCACTTAGCATGAGCTTGCAAGGGAGATAGATGATGAGATTATATAAAGCAAGAAGATGCAAGTCACTTCTTTCAGAATCCTTTGCGTGAAAATGACAAACAAGATGGAGGAACAGAAGCACAGATGATGAGGATGCCACTCAAGGGATTACTCGGACCCATTCGTAGCGCCCAGATAGCGGCAGATCATTCACGATATCAAAGTTGTACCTGCAAAATTCAATGATACAGTTGCCTCAGCTAATTGAAGATACAATCTAGATGAAACAATCTGCACTTGGAACTTTTTTTCTTTTTTCTTTTCTTGTTCACGTCAAACATGCATAACTGTGAGCATACTCTTGAATAGAAGAGTTAAAGCCAGCATACTTCTCAATAAATAGTCTCTGCTGTTGCTGTTCTACACCAGCAAAAAACTCATCCATTTCACATGTTGTCGGGATATTTCTCTGCGTGTTCAAAAGTCTCTGGCTGCCCCCAGTTGAGCTTCTCTGTCTCGTGGTTGAACCCGGGGTTGCTATGGTTTCTGAGTCCCTTATCAAGCTACATGGTGTGCTTTCCCTGGTGCACCTGCTTAAATAAAAATCAAGGCATTAGAAGTGTTTCATTCAGGGTGATTTTCATCACTCAAGCTACTTATCCAAGTCCCAGAAATAGTTCCACAAAATTCCTTCTAAACAATAGTCAAAACATTTTTAAGACAGCAAACTGAAGTGTGCTAAACTCAAATGTAGTACCAGAAACCCTATTATTGGTCGTGTAAAAAATTATACAAACATAGCAGCCATACAGGAAAACTTTGAAACTTTTTGTCACCTACTGATAGCCCTAACTAAGAGTACCCCGCATAAATGCATCGGCTCGTAACTAGGCCCCACAAATAGGATACATCACCATCCACTTGCATGCTAACACAAATGAGTTAGAGGAGTTATTGTTACCAATATTGCAAAAAATAAATTTATTATCATTATGGTTTCAGATGCCAAAATTTCTGACAGCTATTTGGCAAGGCAGCTAAAAATACAAAAGACAGTAAATTTGTTTGCTTCAAGAACCATGCATTGGAAAACCAGATCTCTACTAAGTCACGTTGTCATGGATCTGTACGCTTGATGGCCCCAAAAAATGGCAATTGTCCAAGAAAGGTAGAGATTCGTGAACTTGATATAGTTCACTAGGCTATTAATTAAAAGATCATTCACAGGTACTGATATTTAAGGGAAATTGAGATGATAAACCATAAATATCCCTCTTCATCTTTTAATGGAAATCAATGGAGAGCAGGAAACCAATTTCCTATAGACAAATAAAGGCAACCTCCAGCAATAATAACTCCGGTGATGGGTACCCATCTTGCAGAAAGGAAACCTGTTTTACATTAAAAAGAAGACCTCTCTCACAAGTCGCAAACACCACTATTCTTTTTGTGAAAACAATATCACACACTAGCAATAATGTTAATGCATCACATGAAGGTGAAAACACACGGAAACAAATTAAAAAAGCAAACCCCCACTAAAGAAATAATTTACATTTACATTTCCACGTTGCAGCAGCAATCAAGTTCCTTGTGAAAGGAAAGTGAAGTAGACTGATCCATTACATATTGAAATAAATTTAGAGAGGGGACTGGGGAAAAAATGAAAGCTTTCAAAATAGAAAATCCTTCCACGGAGTTAGGCATGCATGTTTGCCATACAGAAGTGTCAGTTTTGAATAAAAACAAGGAAAAAGAACGTTTAAAAGACCTTTCTTATGCAAGCTAGAGAAATAGTACTGCTAGTAAAAGAGTCTTTTGGCACATGAAATTTTTTTAGCGCTTCCTAACTCCCCCTTTGAGCAAAATACTAAACAAAAACACTGAACAGCAGGGGGGGGGGGGGGGGGGGCTAAGGACTCAATTTGGGGATGAAAAAGAAAAATCACAAATGAACCTAAAAATTTGGTTCAAAAAATCCTTTTAGAGGGATAACAATAAGGGATGCAAGAAAATATCAAAATACCCATCAAGATTTCTCTTTTTTTTTAAATTTTTAAGCAAAGAAACATAGCTATAAACAAGAAGCGTAAACCTAGAAGATGAACCAAGTGGTCCTGAATTTTTACAAGAACAAACACACACTAACATATCAGGCAGAGTTTTGTTTCTTTGAAAACCAAAGAGAGCACCATTCAACAGCGCTACACTGAAACAACATACCAAGCAAGAGAACAGCATTGATAGGAGTACCTTTCGAAATAGAAACAGTTGTCTCCAGAAGACGCCTCTTTTAAACTTCCAGAATCCTCTGTTTCACATTTGAAACCCGACTTTCCAGTGCCCTTTTCATCGCAATCACCAGTAGTGCTGGAAGAATTCACTCTCAGCCTAGAAGCCCCTTTACAGCTGAAACTGTCCTTCTCCTTGGCGGGGTTCCTTTTGGTTTCAGCATTAAAGAGTGGCGGTGGTTTTTCCAGGCGGCGGCTCCTTAGCTGGAGGTAACAGGTGGAAGTAGCATCTGGGTTAGAAGAAACAGGAGACTGGAGTAGCTGTAAAGCATGGGTTTTGGCTCTTGTACGGACACCAGAGGTTACTTCCATGACAGCAACAACATCGCTTGTGATTTTGGATTTCTTCATGTACTTGCCCATTGTTCTGAGTTTGAATTAGTTATGACTCTGTTTCCTTAACAAAGTTTAGAGGACATGGGACAGACTGTCCCGTGCTGTGCTGAGCTGAGAGACAGGCAAGCAGAGAGGTAGAGGGGAGAGGAGGGGAGAGGAGGGGAGATCAGTTTCTTTTTTGTAATGTAAATGGGGGGAAGGGTAGGGTTGGGGAAAGTATCGGCTTGCTTTATTTCCCTCTCCCTCCCGTGATATTTGTTTTTGATAATCTTTTGTCCTTTCCAGCATCATCTCATTTATTTATTTTTCATGTACTATCACAATTCACATCCTTCCGTGTTTCGCCGCTTTTTCTTAGAAAAAAAAAACTTTTACATTAAATTTTAAAGTTTAAATTAAAAAATTATGGAAATAGATGATTATTTATATACATAAATAAATAAATAATTATTAGTAACAATTAAAAAAATTAAAAGATAGAAGTAGATTAAGATATTTCATCTTATAATATGAAATATTTATCAAATTTATTTACTAAATTTATTTATTAAAACAAATCTTTTATTAAATCAAATAACAATAAAAATAAATATACATGAAAATGATTAAATAAAATAAAAAAGATGAAAAATATATTATGCAAGGTTGTGGAAATATTTTCAAAAAATAATTATCTTATATTTTTTAAAATAAATTTTATCTGTATAAAACAAAAGAAAAATCATAGATAAATCAGAATAGTATATTCAAAAATTAAATACACAAAAAAAATCATATATAAAAAAATTATTCAAAAAAAATATTTGCAACACTCGTGGTCTAAGTCATAAAACTATGATAAATCAACAAAAAAAAAGAAATCAAAGATGACCACAAATTCATTTTTTAAAAAAAAAACATGTCAACCAATGAAATAAAAAAAAATGCAAGACAGCATTAAGTTTTCAAACTCATGACCCGAGTTATTAGATTGGAAGCGTCGTACATTAAAAAACCATGAAACTTAATCCTAAATAAATCAAACGTTGAAAGATAAAACTAGAAAAAAAAACAATTATGCAAAAGGATACAAAACAAGACGTATAATAAAAAAAATTGAGGGTGAAAACTAACATAAAAGGTAAATTAGAGGGCAACAACAGAAAAATCAATTAAAGGGAAAAGTTGGAAAGAAAAAATACTTTAAAAGGAAAATCAAATAAAAAGAGTGAAGGTCAAATTAAAAAAAATAATACACCATAAAATTTAATTAAATAATAAAATAAAAAATTCCTTGAATGATAAAATCATAATTTAACTGTCATGACTGATATTGTTTTTTCGTGACAATGTTCTCTATTGTGTTTAGCCTGCGCCCTTTATCATTTATGTTAATAGTTGTTGAATCAACCTGGTTTAGAATCTTGGTTATTAAGTTGTTAGATCAATTTACATGCTAGTGGTCAACCCGTATTTAGTGTTTGGTCCGAAATAATGTTGTTCCATGGTAAAAAAATAAATAAATTCAAGTTTACTCAATTTATTTTTATTAGGTTTGATTAAATTAATTAAATCCGAATGGAGAATTATGGGGGTAATCCAAGTTTAGTAACCATGTTAATGAGTTTTACTGAATGATACAAAAAGATTATTTCCAAATTTCATAGATATATAGGAGTTTATTTTATAAAAAAATAAATGCTAGTACATGCCAACAAATCACGCAAATTAAAAGATGACATGTGGAATTTCAGAAATAGTAGATAATTGTCTGGGTATGAAAATGTAATTTATTTTATTTTTATATATTTTTGATTAATCAAAGCTTTTATTGGACCTAACTTTGGCCAGATTATGATCACTTTATTTAGCATTTTAGATAAAACAATTAATGGATGATGGGTAAAAAAACTTAGAACATACAAATCACTCGATTAGATCGGGTAAAAATATTCACCCGATTAGACCTTGTTTATCCAGTAATATTTATTTAGTCAGAAAGGTAGAAAATTTTAAATTTTTTTTTTAAAAAAAACTTATTCATATATAAATGATATTTTATACCTTGCTTGTGATCCTTTCCGAGTTATATATATTGGTGAAAAATTTTCTTATTTATTTATTTAATAAGCTTACATGCCTTGCCCCAAGAGATGAACTTAGAAAGGGAAATAGAAACGTCAACAACCAAATATTTCTACTAGCATAATTATAAATATTTTAATTTTTAAGTGGTTGAATTCACACTTATTAGACTTGACTGGGTTAAGTGGGCTGATTTGAAATCTAACTGTGTGTTAAAGAAAAATCAATTCAAAACTAACATGATTTGATTTAATTGATTAACAACCGATTAAAATATAATTTAATTTGTTGAAAAAATATTAAAAAATATTATTTTAATAAAATTAAACCTTTTAATCTATAATCCAAGAATCAACATTAATTAGCTGGAGCCTCCAGCTTAAACCAAGCAAATGAATACAGTTTTTTTTTATTAACATGGTTGTTCTGTTTAGCTTGTGTGTACTTTGATTAATTTCACTAATTGTGAAGTTTGTAAAAATTAAATTAATTATTTTTAAAAAATAAATCTAAAAATATAACTAATTGAACCACAATTCTCGTGATTGATCGATATAAACTTTTTTTTTTAGTTTTTTAGTTTAACGTGGATGTCCGGACCATCTAACGACCATGTAAGTCTTTAGTGACTATCATATGAGTAATTATAGGGCTTGAACTTGAGACTATAAAGAAAACAAATTTTTTAATTCTAATTTTTTATTACTAGATAACCACCTAGATAATTTTAATCGATAGAAACTTATCACTGAAGCTAGTGGCTTGGATGTCAAATAATATGAAGAGGATTTTTGTCTTGCCGTGTGGTATTAAAAAAGGTTACAAAGGCCTTGGAAAAAAAAAAGATAAACAGAAAATGGAGAAAGGGAATTGTCTAATTTAACTCACTTATTTTCAAGAACCTTGGCATCATCAGGCCCCTTTTCTACTAGTAAATGAAATCCCATCGTTAAATTTAAAAAAAAAAAGAAAAAAAAAGTAAGACATGACATCAACATCCATTCAATTTCTAATCAAAATTAACTGTTTGTTTTATCTTTTTAAAAATAAAAATGTAACTTGTCTTGTAAATATAATCATTAATTCTAAAAATAAGCAGAAATTACCTACAAAATACTTATTTGAAAACTTAGCTATTTTATCTCAAAAATAAATAAATAAAAGCTATAAAAAATAAGGGATTAAACATGTTAAAACTAGTTTTTAACCGAAACATTAGCCATGATCAATCAATTAATTTTTTATGTAGTTTTTATTTGTCGTTTTTAGATGATATAAAGAAGGATTATTTTAAAATTAATTACTTTTAAGATTATAATAAAATACAAGGAACACGTTAAAATAATAAAGGGTATTTTAGTCTGCGGGGTAAATAATAAATAATAAATAACAATGAATAATGAATAATCTTCATCTTAGTTTATCGGAATGCTCAAAAAGTCTTTGAAGAAGAAACAACGTCACGGTTGGAGCTTCCTATGCTCCCCCAGCCCCTTTTTTCCCCGATTTTAAGGCTTTTTAGTACAGATTTTTAATAATAATTATAATAATAATAATAATAATTTGATGCACGGTTGTCGATGCCAATTGCATCATCATCACAGCCTCAATTAATTCCAAGAACAGCAGTCGTACTGCCACATTTCTATGGGAATCTTTTCTTCCCGCCAAAACTCTTTTTCGCGCTTCTTCTCCGCGCCGCTAGTTTCCGCAGAGGCGTTCACCGCCCGATGAGTTCCACTGCGACGGTTATAATTGCTAACCCGGAAATTGATCTCGTTTAAGTGCGTGTTTAATATTATACTAGCTTTTGTAATTGTGATTTTAAAAAGTAGGTTTTAAAAAATATTTTAATTAGAGTTTTGAAAAATATAAGCTTGATTTAAACTGTTTTCACATCATCGTGAATGAAAAAATAATTATTTTAGCTTTTATAAAATCAATGTTTGTTATGTTTATAGCTCGGCACAAAAAACATGAGTGGTTTGATTAATCAAATGGTTTTTTCTCTAAACAGCTTGTCTCCGCGGTTCAATTGCGCTTTTCATGTATTTTGATTCCTTTTGTTTTGAATTAAGTTTTTAGTGTTTTTAAAATAATAGTGTCAAAAATAAATTTTTAAAAATAAAATAAATATTATTTTAATTCATTTTTAATTAAAAAATACTTTGAAAATAAACAACTACAATAATATCAAACACTACCTTTATGGCTTAGCAAAAAGTAGAAATTACCACGACAACAAACAATTTTTAAAATCTAAGTTGTGAGTTGGGTGAATTGACTTGCCCAAACTATAATTAAAAGATCTACTTCAAGAGTTCACCAAATCTAAGGTCTATACCATAGGTTGAATGAGTTAGTAAATAGATTGACAAGTAAACTCGATCTATGTTTTTTTTAATAGAACCCCCAAATAAGATTGTATTTGTAAAAAAATATCTTATTTAAAGTAAAATCTAACTTCGATCTAGCTTCTAGTTATCATGTATCACTATATTATAAAGCTAAAACATGCAGGGTTTTTATTATAATTATTTTCATTGTGCATCCTCTTACAAATTATTGAGAATTAAAAGAGTTAATTTTTACAAATTGTTTAATTTGATTTTCAAACTTTTTTTACGTCGTTGAGCCTTTTAAAACCTAAAATTGCACCTGGTTACATATTCTTTTTTATTTAAAGGGTTGGATTGAAAGTTAAATGATAAAATATAAAAATGGATGACAACATAAATAGTAACTTTGAATTTCATATAAAAAGTTTACTTTACCCCCCCCCCATATTTTTTCCAGTTTTACAGGTGACTGTTCCCTTCAATTTTTCAAAATTCAATTATGGTATCAAAGTCTATCTTCCTCTTTTTTCATTCATTTTCTACTAGGGAATAGAGAAACTCGTTATATTCCAATTTGGAAAGGAAAAGTCACTATTTTGACCATAAAAATGGTTTAAACTAGTGTCAATGAATTATATTCGATGAGGGGAATCTTATAACGATTATTTTAAACCTTAATTTTGTTTAAAAACATATTTAAGTTGAGAAAAAAAAATTATTTGATTTGATTTTGTGATTTAAGCCATTTCTAGGTTTGCTGAACTGCTGAATTGATTTTTACATGTTTTATGACTTTTTTTTTTGTGTT
Organism: Populus nigra; assembly: GCF_951802175.1. Taxonomy (NCBI): domain Eukaryota; kingdom Viridiplantae; phylum Streptophyta; class Magnoliopsida; order Malpighiales; family Salicaceae; genus Populus; species Populus nigra. The sequence continues at coordinate 23,376,841 of NC_084855.1, read as the reverse complement.
TTTGGCTTTTTTTTAGACATGATAAAAAAAAACCTGGTTAATTTCATGATCAGGTCACAGGTTTAACAAGTTAAGTCATAATATGTAGTCTATTTTTTTAGCACGCTTTTAGTACCTCGATTTAAAAAAATACAATCCCGCCCTTTATTATTGATGATCTGTGTTTATAATCGACTTGAAATTAAGAAAAAAAATATTGTTTCACTATTTCTTATCAACGATTTGCATTTGTTATCATAGTCTCACGTGCTAGTTATGTTTTTTTCCTTAAAAAAAATATTTCATTGGAAAATATCACATTCGTTTTATTGTCATTTTAATCTATTAAATGAAAAATAATCAATGGAATAAAAAATTTATTGAATCCGATGACGTACATGACTTGCATCAAGAGTTTGGTTTGTTGACTAAAGTTCACTTATTTTTTTTAAATAGTTTTTATGTCAATTTTATCATTCACCATAAAATTAATTCGAGATTTAGGTTCCCATATTGTTTTTTCTTAAGATTACACCCGCAGCCTTTACATGTAAACCTAGAATGACCTACATTGATTTGATGTGTTTTCTTCTTGATATTAGATAAAAATATCATCTAATATGCAACTGAATTTAAATTTACGAATAAGATATTTTTATTTTTTAGAAAAAAATAAGATAAACCATAGTCTGCTTTATATATATATATAATGCCCAAGCCCACACGGGCGAGGCTCCATTCCCCCTCTATTTTATACTTGGTTTAAAAAGAATTGATAAAATAAATCACTAAACCCAATTGAATCTATTATTCATATAGCAGTTTAACATGTTGATCCACGACATTCATGGTATTATTTAATTTTTATTTGTTTTTGTTTAATGTTTTTTCTCTCTCTTAATTTAAAGAAAAAATAAAATTTCATATTTTGTTATCAACTATCTATTTTTTTTTTTTAATTTGACTCAAACCTAAAAGAATACAATTTCTCTTGTTATTATCAATGACTTACTTTTGCTATCCTGACCCCATGTGTCTATCAAGGTTTTTTAACTTGTAAAATAAAGTATCGTTTCACACACAAAAAATCATGCACTTTATAGTCGTGTAATTAAATAAAAAATAATACTTGAGATAAAAAAAATATTGAATCTAATGACGTGTATAACTTTTATCACATGTTTGCTTGAGTAACTCAAGTTTATTATATTGGTTAATTAAAATTATTTTTCATTAATTTTATTTTTTAATATTGTTATAATTTGGGATTGAGCCTTTTTTTTTAAAAAAAATATCTTTACAAATATCACAGGTCAAATCAAATTAATCAAGATAAATTAAATATTTTTGCATCTTTATATTAGATTGAAATATCACTGAATTCATAGATAAAATTATTATTTAAAAAAAAAAACACTTTATCAATATCTAAATATTTTCTTTTTATTAAAAGAAATTTCAATACAACTCCACGAGTCGATGGGCTGGCTAGCTAGCCCACTAGATCAGGTAGGATAAACTATGTTTTTTTTTTTTAATCATCGCAGTACCACAGTTTGTTGAGCAACTTTTGACTATTTGGAGTGAGAAAATAATTAAAACATTTCTCTTTCTTCTTCTTTTTTTTTTTCAAAAAAAAAATAGTATCCAGAAGGAATCTTTTCTTCCCGCCAAAACTCTCCTTTTCGTATTTTAATTTCCACGCGGCAGAGGTGTAGCCAGACGCATGTTCACCGTCCGATGAGCTCTACTGTGATATTAATGATTTTTTTTAGAAAAAACAAACGATGTTTTCATTTTTTTTAAAAAAATAGGTTAATCTGAATTAATTTTTTACTCTAGTTAACCCGGGTTTAGATTTTATAATCATGTTTCCCATTTTAAAATTTAATGCATAATCCATAATTAATTAATACATTATTCAATAATTTATGTGTGTTTTTAGAGTTTTTTCTAACATATTTTCATAATATTTAACATTGCTTGGATTTGGATTATTATAAAAAAATTATTATGAATAACTAAAAATCAACATGTTATTTCATTGTTTACTAACTTAGAGATGAAACTAATCAATGTTAACTGTGCCCATTTATCTTAGCTTTCCAAACTATCTTTTAGTTAAAAAAACAAGTTTAAAAGCATAAAAAATAGATTAAAAAGGCTAAGACAAAGAGGATTAGGTTTTAATTTACCTATCTAAATATCGAAGTGCGGTTGCAGTTGTTTTTAAAAATATTTTTTATTTAGAAATGCATAAAAATAATATATTTTTTAAAAATTATTTTTAATATCACCTCATTAAAATAACAAATTGTTAAAAAAATCAACTGTAATCACCCTCTCGATGAAGAACGCGGAGAGACCCCGAGTTTGTTTCCTAAAGGTTATAAATTTGAGTGTTATAAATTTGAGGTTTACTAGAGATTTATTGAGTTGTTAATTTTAAAATTTTAAAAAATTAGTCGAGATACATGTAAGTTGGTCAAATACTAATATTAATAAAAAAAAATAAGAAAAAACGCAGGAAAAAGAATAGGGGAAATTCCTGCAACTGTGGGCTGAAAGCTCCACTGAAGACGAAATGCAAGGGGTGCACAGAGCACAGCACCCCATGAAGCTGGAGGCAATTAACATTGGATTCCCATCGCTGTCAATTTTCCAAACTTTTCAAACTCTCAAGGGAATCTCAAGAAAACCCTAACCCTAACCCTAACCCTAGGGCTAGGGATACCCTGCTCTAAAACCCACCTCCAAATTACCACACACACAAAAAAAAGAGTACTATATAACGTAATATAGCAATAGTTTTTTTTCTGGCACAATAAATACATAGCAGCACAGGACCATAGTAGGAGTTCACAGTTACACAAATCTCACTGCCTTCTCCCCTTGTTTTTACTTTTTTTTTTTTAAAAAAAACCACCCATTAAGAGAATTTTTAGTAAATTATAATTGTTTTTATGTTTAAAAATGTTTTTTTATATAATTTTAGATAGTTTTCATATGCTAATATTAAAAATAAAATTTAAAAAATAAAAAAATATTATTTTAAAATATTGAATTTATATAATCTTGACATTAAATATTTGTTAATTTTTTTGAATTATTTGTTACTTTTAATGTTGCATTATTATTAGAAAGTGACCTTAAAAAAGTATACAAATTACGCTCTCGAGAACAACAACTCTATTATTTTCTAGTCGAAAAAAAGAATTTATTTGCAAGTGATTTTTTTATATATAAAAAACTATTTTTTCTTAAACCTGGGAGTTAATTTCCCGAGGACCATGAAGAGCCGTACATATGGCCAACGTGTGAAAAACTTTACCAATTATGACTCTGCTCTTTGCTCTCTACTCCCAACAAATCTGCCGCTCATTTGTGTTTGGAAATTATATTTATTTTAAAATATATTATATTTATTTATATATTTTTAAATCATTTTAACATGTTAATATTAAAAATAATATCCTCTCAGACAACCAAAGCCCTTCAAGAACAAAAATGGCTAAAGAGCAACCGATATATTAAGTGGGTGGATTTAATTAGTTCTATTTATGAGTATCCTAAGTTCTATTTCCAACGTAAATGCATGAAAATTCTTTCTTGGATGTAAAAGTTTTATTTACTAAAATATCTTATATTTTGCTTGTAAAATTAATATAATTCTTTTACTGCACTTGTAAAAAATAAAAATATTAAATTGTCCTTCATCAACATCGACTTTCACAACTTTTTTTTTAAATTTTTTCCTCATGAATTTTCTATTTAATTCTTTTGTTATATAATCCTACGAGATGAAATTTTAAATTATACAAGGAGAATAGAATTAAAAGGTAGAGGATTATAGTTTAAAACATGAAGAAAATATAAAGCCAAACTTATAGTTTTGGCTTAAAAGTTTATTTCATTTATATTTTAGTTCATCAAATTGAGAAAAATAAGAGAAATTCATTGAAAAACAATAAATGAAAAAAAAAGTTATCAGTTGGTTAAATTCCAGCCATCAAAAGAATTATTTTTGTGTTAATGAATTCTTTTTTTCAAAAGGAGATAGATGGAGATGATTTCATTTTTAAACATGATGGAAAAAAAGATTGATCCATTTGATTTATTTTGATGAAGTTGATTTTTATTTTTTAGAGTGATTTTAAAGGTGTTTCAAGATTGTTAAATGATTTCTTAAGGTTTATAATATGTTTTAAAAGTGTTTTTGAGTAAAAATAAGTTGAATTTTGGATTTTTGAGTTTGAAAAAACATACTTCACTCCTGGTGACCAAGATGGGAGCATGGGCTTTTAGGCCTTGGCGCACCTAGGTTTTTTTACCGAGGCTGGGTATGTGGGGTTGGCCTATTAATTTTTTTTTTATTAATTGTTTCTATTTAAATGTTGATTTTTTTTACATTTTGTTTAGTTGCGTGGTACTTTTATAGTATAGCTTGATTTGTATTGAATTTTTTTTATATATTTTATATGAATTAATTGTATTTGTGTGAAGTTTTTTTTTTATAAAAATAAAAATTATTTTTTATTAGCAATAACATTTAGCCGCTAAGATAAAATAAATAAGAGTGTGAAAACAAAAAAGGAAAATCATTGTAAGTGAAACTATTTTTAATTTCTACTATGAAAATTATATTTCTTCTTATTAACAACTTTTTTATTTATTTATTTATGAGTTCATATATTTCTTAGAATAATTATTTTTTTTCACATTAGAAATTGAATTGAAATCATGCTCGCAACATGAATAAAATATTTTTGTTTATAAATTAAAAAAAATCACAATCTTTTAAAATACATCTATAACATTAACATATTTATTTTTTATATTAAGAATTAACTTGGAATTCTATGTTGGACGTGAAGTGGGTGATAAAAGTAGGCAGGACCTATTTTTAATGGCCCTTCTAGAGGCCTTAGGAGCTGCAATTGTTCTCTCTTGACTGAGATAGCTGGGTGATGGTGCCATCACTGATATATGTTCTGACTGGTTTGCTTTGCTTGTTGAGTTTCCATTTCTTAAAAGAGAGATAAAATAAAATCTGAAAAGGGAAAAGAGACATGTAACAAAAACATAAAATCTGCCTATACATGAGAGGCAATTTATGCAGATATATAACTGGTATTAGATATATATGTGAAGAGATCAACTTTTGTTTTTTCAGACGCGGCTCTTAATTGATTTACTATAGCCAGTTTGATCATCATAGAACTTGGACCACAGCATAACACCACCATATTTTGCAGAGCCCTTGATTGCTGGAAGCACTATGGAAGTAAGGTCAGCTACAGGAACGAAGCCACTTCCAGCTGCATCAGGAGCAGCAGGCAATCCCAGGAAGATTTTTTGAGCTGGGATGCTTGAAATCCATTGCTTCCATGCATCTTCAAGATTGGCAATATCCCCGGAGAATTGGCAAGGAGGGTTGTTGTAGAATTGAACCCAGACGTAGTCAAAGAGACCTGTCTGCAGTGCATTTCCTACCCAAGCATCAGGAAATGGGCACTGAGGAGCTGCAGTTAGGTGCACCTTTTTACCTTGCTTGCTATAAGCTGAAAGGAACCTGGCAAGATCATCCCAGTGCTGGTTTGTCCCTCCTTCAATATCGAAGTCAATTCCATCAAGAACAGCTGGGCCGAGCGGGCGAGATGAAGAATTTCCTCCCAAGAAGTTATTCCAAAGATAGGTCGCCACTTGCTTTGCATCCTCCTTTGAGGTGAGGTAGTAGCTCCCAGCTCCTCCTCCAATAGAGAGCATCACCTTGATGCCTTTGGCTTGACATGATTTTATGTCAGGGCTTAATTTTGTGCAGCCATTGCTGTATGGATCGCAATGACCGGCGAGATTAATCATCGGAGTCTGACCATTTCCAAAAGTTGGGAGGAACGCTAGGATTACATAGTCGTAGTTTCCGGTGGCGCAAGTCTCCGCCAAGGTTCCCTCATTGCCGTTCTGACCCCAGTAAACCGCTATTCCACCAGCTTCGGAACCCACCACCAGTACAAGAATTGCAAGAAGAGCAAGAGAAATTGAGAGCTTGAAAGCCATTTCAACCAAAGTCTATCAGAGCTGGCACTCTCCCCCCAAGTTTGTACAGAACTATGATTTTCTTGTGTCTAGCGATGATGATTCAAACATGCTTTTTTATAGTGCCCAGTAATGGAAAGTTACAATCTTATTATGTTGAAGATTTCGTGGCTGATGGTTCCCTTCGTTAGACCTCCTTTTTATTTTATCTGAATTATTATAAATCCCCTTAATTTAAACGTACATGGGATGCTATCAATGAGACAACTATCCTGTTCTGTTCTGTCCTGTCCTGTCTCGGCAGTCCTCGATCGGCTTATGTCGCCTCCTCTCTTGTCTTAATCTCGGTAATGTTTTCCTACCAACTTTGAATGGATTTCACAACCTGAACCCTCTACTCTAATGAATCAAATCTTAATTACTCGTGGATATTTTACAACATCAGCAGGAAATCAATAATATCCGAACATCAAAAAATTATCACAAAGAAATTAAGACGGTTGAATGAATGTCTGGTAAAAAATAAATATTATTTAACTGATTAATTTTTTAAATGCAGAATATGATTTTACTAGCTTCCACTTAAAAAACAAATATGCTTATTTTATTTAAAATACAAAAACAATTTTTTAAATCTTAACTATAAAAAAACCAGTGATGCATATTAGGGTACTGATCAAATTACATTAAAATCAGAGTCTGGAAAAAAAAACCTATTAATTTTCCTTTTTTTATGTTTAATTTTTTTTTTTTAAAAAAATTTGGTTAACACAGCTTGTCGGTTTTATAACCATGCTCCTGACATAAATATATCTGAAAAATATACATTCAAGGAAAAATCACCTTGCATAAAAGCATAGCCCACCTACTTTCTCCAGGGACAGGGTTTTTGAGCCCCTTGGCACATGATTCTCATTTTCCATTCACAAAAACAACCGACAGCACTGCTTATATAAATTTATTATACAAAAGAGCAGCAATATACAGTGTGTTTATCAAGGAAAGCAAATAGATGCGAGCACTGCTGATTCATAACTCTTGCACAAGCAGACGATTTTTACACTATGATACATGATATACAACCGCCAATGGCGGTTAAAATTGGGAGATGGTTCTGATATAAAGTGAATTATCACAAGTGCAGTGAGAACAAAACTCCATCAGATCTTTGTGATTCGCAAGGAAATAGACTAGAAATGCATTGCACCGAGCAATGGGAGTTTTTTTCCTCTTATTTTCTCTCGCTTTTTAGGGGGTTTGATCTGAGGCAACTAATACATAGATAATCCCACCAAATCAAGCAATATATGCTCAAGGTAAAACATTTTACCTGGTTGTTTGGGTCTCGTTTTCATCCTCTGCACTATCAGGGTGGGTCACAGCACTAGCCAAACTGTTCCTGCTACTGTCTTGAGCATCGCCAGACAAAATGGGAGCAGGGGATTCATTTTCAGAAATTCCTGAAGCATCATCGTGGTTGGCAAAAGCAGAAGCACTATCCAACTGTCCAGTCGCCAACCTCAACATTATATTATGAATAATATTTGACTTTACAAGCTCAAACTTGTGTTCCGAGGTATGCTGCTGATTGAACCGTCCAGGTCGCTTGGAGCAAGTATTGTAGCAGTCTCCACAGAGATCAAAACCTATTTCCTCAACACAATCTTTGCACTTGTATCTATCCCCAACTATTGGATATACCTGGACAGCATAGATTTCATGAAGTATTATTGAGTTCCAAAGTTCAAATCAAACTGTTTATAAATTCATATACCCCATCTTCTACTTGTTTTCATTTTTTTCAATTTTCAACAGGCAAAACCAATATCTGAAGTGTCCCGTCCTCGAAAGATCTCAAATTGTAACTAAATTTGAAACAAATAATCAAGGGACACAACACGTACACCTAGAGGCACTTGAAGGTTTGGACTAGAAAGAAACAGAGACAATCTTGCAAAGAGGAGGGCAGGGGAACGCCCAATTATTGGTCAGAGTGTCCTAGCCTATAAGCAAATTGTTTGATTTGATTTAGTCCAGCCGTTAGTTTTCATAGGGTTCTGTCCATGAGGATTCAGAATTTTCACACGAGTCATGTCTTGTCATTATTAAAAATAATAAGATTGTTAATAAAAGAGTTTTAATAATAATAATAATAGGAAAAACTAAACTACCATCAATTCTTCCACGCCTTGTTAGCTTTTGAACAAAATTCTACAGTCACAATCCAAATTCATCCAATATTTTCAAACCTTTCAAGACCAAAATAAAAATCCTTCAAAAAGGAAAAAAAAAAGAAAAAAGGACAAACAAACCAAGTTGCATAGAGAAGATCGATATAGAGGAAGAGCATGCTTGCAAACTCTTCAAAAATTAAAACATTGAAACCAAAAAGGAATATTCAGAACTTAGGGCTCGTTTGTGTTGTAGAAAAATGGAAAACATTTTCTTGAAAAATAAGTTATTTTTCACAGTTTAGATGTATCAAGAAAAATATTTTACTATAAAATAAGTTATTTCCTTTCTTAAATTTTTAATGATGATAATAAGATGAGAAAAATTGACATGGTTGTGATAAAGATAATGGTGGTGGTGATAGTTATGAACATAATATTTGTGATACTAATACTATGAATGATGCCACTGGTGGTTTTAGTGATGATGATGACAATTAGTAATAAAATGATGATTACTTCAATAATAATAATAAGGTGGTGACATTAATGATGGTGGTGGTGGTTGTTACAGTAGTAGAGGGCTATGGTGGTAATATACTAGTAATAAGATGATGGTGGTGATGCTGGGGTTATGAAGGAACAATAATAAAATGTGGTGGTTGTGACAAGGGGAGGGGGTGGTAAATATCATGAGTTAATAGTACTGAGAAAATTATTTGTCCGTCCTTCCTAAGGTTAAAATATTTTCCTCCAAATTGGTGCTTTCAGGGATTGACTAGAAAATATTTTTCATACGTTTGTTTCACACTGAAAAAATGAGAGAGAACATTCTCCTACAAAATATTTTCTGAACTTAGAATATTTTTTGCAAAACAAACATATTTTTAATAATACTAGATGTATTGAGCAAGAGATGTTGAGAAATAAAGAGATTTGCAGAGGGTGCTGATGAATAGGGCAAGCACACAAGAACCCTAATCACAGAAACATTAAACCCGCTTCAAAGCAAAGTGAACGTGAAATTACACTTTGCTCATGAATAGGGACTAAACTTGGCGCAACCTAACATGAATAGAACAAAAAAAAAATCAGAAACATTTCCTAATTCTACTAAGAGATAGCCTAGTCTTAAATTCTCAAACCCCCATTCCAAATCCCTTTTACCATCAGAAACCTACGAAAGAACAACACTAAATCTTCCATGGTGGATGAAGTAACAGAAGCTTTTGAAAGCAGTGGTAGCTAGAGTTGCTGGTGGCAGCGTTTTCGTCTCAAGCTAGTTATTATTGATGATACATGGTGGATGTTGTTGTTGTCTAATGCTGCGGCAGAGGTTGTTGGCTGGTAACATAGTAGAGGTTGCTGATGGTGTGGTGGTGGTTAGTGGTAATTGGCGGATAAGTAACTGTTTCTTGTACTGGGTTTTGGCTAGTGGTAATTAGCATAGTAGAGGTAGGTGACTTGGTTGATTGAGGAGAAATAGAAAATAAGGATAGAAAGCTTTTTGCAGATGGATTGCATTAGGGAGTGATACAAGGAGGGAGAGATGAGTGGAAAAATAAAAATAAAATTTTTTTTATGGGTCCACTATTACATATGTGACTGCACTGCAAGTATTTTTTTTTTTTGGATGGAAATCTTGATTCATTTGCAGTGGAATAAATTAAACCAAACAATTTGTTCAGGGACTGAAGGCTCAAAATCTTTTGTTTGCGGGCTAATGACACTTTCAACCAATAGTTCAGGAGGGTTCCATACAATCTCACCTACTATACTAATATTAACTTCACAAAACAAAGAGGTTTAGCATATAGTTCACATCAAGTGATATGAATCGGGGTGCGAGAATAAAAGAACTGCAAAGACATGCCAATCCTGCCAATATTATCTGACATCCAACATAAACACAACTTGTATCACTATCATGTACTGGTTCAGAATGTGCAACCCCACCTTTTGCACATTTCAAACAAAAGAAAATGGAAGGCAAGCATCACAATGTCTAAACCAAATGTCAACATAGGTAACCCGTTATTCTACTTATTGCAAAGACACAATTCAACCAAAAATCATGAAACAACCACAAGTTGTGAGACATCTTGGGAATGATTTGTCATAATAGTTAAGAAATCAATCCAAAGGGAAGGAATAAAGGAATAGAAATTACCCCACAAGAATCGCAACCAGCTCCAACATGAACCTTCGATTGAGGGTCAGCCCGCCATGATAATTTCTCTCTTGCGGTCACTGAAGATGATTGAAAACTCTTTTCACTAGCCTTAGTAGAACCTGGAAGTGGATAGTTTAATGGTAACTAGTGGTATCTCAAACTATAAAAAGACATTTGTGATGCAAGAAATATTGTAAACGATGTCTTTATCATAATATTGGTCGAGCTGGATTTTTATTTTTTTTTACCAATTCTTTATGACATTTTGATGTTTTATAAGAAAAAAAAAGCAACTCAGATGTTATTTAACAGAAAAATGGAAGGAAATGGCGTAAGGGGCGTAAAAGAAAGCATGCTATAGTTTAGGGGTTCAAATAAAAAAATAATTTAGGAGTCAATCAAAACTACCTAAAGTTTAGGGGGTGTTAGTACAGATTAGCCTTATATTTTAGATAGAAATCTAAAACAAAAGAAATAAGGTCAAACACCTTCCCACGAAGGTACATTATCTAAAGGGAATGCACTGTCCCACCCTCCCAATGTTGTCAATACTGTTCTGGATTTGTTATTGGTTGGAAATTTTTCTATACCTGACATCTCAGCGTTTTGTTCCATGGTCCTAATGGAAAAAACAATGAAAGTTGTATTCTAGGAGAAACAAATTAAAGCCCAAATATCCAAAGTTAAATTTCCATAAAACAAAATCTCAAACATCAAAGAATAAATTAGAAGATTAAAATCATTACTACATGCTAAATGTCCGAAAGAAAATTAACTTAAAAACTAAATTAGTCCAATAGAAACAAAGAGACAATATCTCAAAAAAAAATAAAAAATTCAAGCAGAATATTAAATCATATGTCATTTACACAGGAGAAAATTATAAATGAGTCCACAGTTTTGCAAAATTAATTGAATAGTTCCCCTAGTTTTAAAACTAATTGACCAGTCCCTGTGTTTTTAAATCTATTTGTAACCTGATCCTTTTCGCCCGCTTAATTTTTTTTTTCAATTTTTTTTAAGAAATACAAAAAGATATATAAAAAAGAAATAGATAATACGAAATGATGAGAAAAAAAATTATTTGGAACAAAAAAAATATTAAAATGGTCAAAGCTAGACAAAGGGTTAATTAATTATTTTTCAAACTAGGACTATTTAATCCAATTTATGAAAAATAAAAGGACTAATTTATAATTTACATTTCAGATAAAAGCAATGATCTTGATCTTGTGGTGATTCCCAAGGAAATTAGGGATTGGTTGTTTTAACTGAGAAAAACCCAAAAATTAGGGATTGTTAGAAAATTAGAGGTTTGGTGTTTTAACTTGGAAAAGTCCAAAACGTCCATGCAAAAATGTGGAATGAAATGGTACTAACCAGTATAGCCAGGCTGGTATCTAACCAAGAAATCCAAGATGGATGAGATTTAAATTGAGATGGTATTGGCCGGCCAGAAAGAAACAACATTGACAGCACTGCTCCCTTCCTGTTTATGCACTTTTCTTGAACTGATGACTTCATCATTGATTTTCCTTAACTTGATTAGGTTTAAATAAAATATGTACGAGGCTTCCCTACATGAATTTTAACAACCTAACTAGTCGAACAATGAGACATCTAATCCAAATATGAACAACAGAAGATAAGGGCATATTATCAGAGTTGTAAATTGAGCAGTTAGCATGGTTGGGGAAGGAAGGGATCAAGCAGTGAGACATACAAGTGATTGGGTGCTGAAACTTGACAGGCACTTGTTTGGCCTGAACAGCTTCTATTCTCATGGCATATTCTGTAGGGAAGTATTCCTCTAGAAAATGATCAAACTCCAAACACACTTTTGGAAAACCCCTTGGATGCAAACTCTGACAAACTTGGCATGTAAGCATCTCATTCACTGGACCAATGCAAGTTTCACAATACACTGAAACAATTTAAGAGAAAAAAAGGATCAGTCATGAAAAAACTTTCCAGGTGGATAGGCAATGGTATAGCCAACTATCAGTAGTCCGTCTAAAGTTGAAGTGAAAAAGGATACCATGGCCACAATTAAGAACCACTGGATGAAAGAGAAGCTGTTTGCATGTGCTGCATTGTACATCAGCAATTGAAACCTGCTTGCAATTTCTGTTTGACTTATCTTCAGGCAAATGGTTTTCTTCAACACTGTCAGGTTTGATCATGCAGCAATTTTCATCACAAGCTTTGTTTGGAATAGACATAGTGGGAGCTTGAATCATGGAAACAGACTTAACAGACTCTATTTGTTGTGTACTTGCACAAAATTCCCCATTCCTGAAGAAGCAACTGTCTAGTGCATGCTTTCGATCCCTTGGATGATGATGTTTTAGATCACTGTTGCATTCTTTATAGCCAAATTGTGGTGAGAAGAAGCCCATTTCCATCTCTTCCTCTGAAAAAACATGAACAGTAAGAAATGTAAAAAAATTAGAATTTACGAACACTACATGATTAAAATGGACATTTTAATACCATTAGTAAAATAACCTAACTACCACTATGCACCTGAGAGCTTTGCAGGCCAGAGTATGATAATAAGACTAGATTCAAAACAAGCCTAACAAAACTTCTGAACATTAAATGCATTATCAGTTAAGTGATACATAATGTGGGTGGTGATTGGATGTACCTATGTTGTAAACAGTTAAAAAGCAAGAAAAGGAAAGGAAATCTTGAATCTTTATAAAATAGCACAAAACTTCATTGATTGATGACAAAAAAAAAAGTAGCTTTGGCGTTCTGTCATTCTGTGTGTGGGAGAAGATGGTTCTCATATCACTGAAGATATTTACCTATAGTTTAATTAATGATTTAAGCAAGGTTACAAGCAAAACAATATAATGGTTTCACCCAAGTGTCTTTCTGGAGTATTTTTCACTGGAAAAGTGTGTATCATTTCTGCCAAACTAAATTCTCAAAATAAAAAAATAAACAAAAATAAAAAAATTGACCATCCTATTTCTCATATTAGTAAAAAATCACTTCACAGGTTCTGCTTATCAACGCTGCCCCTTTGGACAACAATTAAGAACAAGTGCCCATTTAACAAGAAGTTTTAAAAAAAATGCACAAATGAATCCCATGCTTCAGACAAAAACAAAGCTCAGGTAATTTCATGAATTACTGTTCAATAGCACTTTAACTATACCAGCCAATTAACAAAGCTGGCATCTTCAACATATGTCCTTGTTCTTCAATAGATTTTGTTTTAGCATGGAATTGCTCCAGACTCCTTCCATGACATTTGTAAAATGTACAATCAAAAGGCAAAAATCTAACAAATATCAGACCTTGATCTCGTCAGTGTAATAATAAAGCGCGAGAGGAGCAGGAGTCTTTCTCAGCTCGTGTTTCTACGTTCCATTATCACACCAAGCAATTTAAAAAGTTCGCAGGTGAAAAAAAAAAGCACTCCAAAAACAAGGAGATGCTGACCTAGAGTTTCCTCTTCCCTCCTCGTATACACCATAGGATACAACTTGAAGAGCAAGAAGTGCAGCATCTGACAAATGGTTGGAAAGTGATTATATGGATGCCTGCAAATTGGACAATTAGACTCCCTCAGACCACTCATAGATTTGTGAACACACCAGAAACAGGAAATGTGGCCGCAAGCTGCAATGAAACAATAATAATAAAAAAAAACAGAGAATTAGATCATATTTTAATAATCAAAATAATAACATATTTGCTAAAAAAAAATTAATGCCTTACAGAGCACAATGGGTTTGTATAGAAGATCCCTGAGACCAAACCAGTAGTAAATTAGAATTAGTTCTTAATCACTCTATAAACAAACAACTAACACTAACAATAGCTGAAGAAATTCTTGAATCCTTGCCATATATTCAGCAAGAAAATTTTGTTTTAAAAGGATTGAAAACGGCTAATGGATAAATTATTATTATCCATGTGTACAGCGAAGAACTCATGACAGTATCAATCAGTAGGCACGGATTATACAAAACCAGATCCGAGAGAGAGAGAGAGAGAGCTTACAGGCAAACGGAACAACGAAAGGAATCGGAGAATTCCTCCTCAAGATCAGCGTCGACGAGGAAGTGATGATCTTTTCCGGTCACTGCGAAATTCTTGACGGCGTCGTCAATCACTTTACCTCTTCCCATTTCTTTCGGTTTGGGATCTACTACACGCACCAATCGGGACAGATATTCGAGGTGGTTCTGTGGTGAACTGCCCGAATGGATGGATGGATGGATGGATGGCCATGGCTTGGCTACGTGGCTTTTACATTACAATTCACACATGCATTAATTCTTTATTTTTTTATTTTACTTTACTCATTTTTTTTATTTACGTGAGGTGTCCGGATCAGTTTGCGCGCACCACGACTATTCTTCACGCCCCACTGGACATTCTGTAAGCCCAGGGGCAGATTAGGCACCACGGGGGTGACAGACATGTACATACAGGGTCGAATTCAAAATGAAAACAAAACAAGTCACACGATTAACCATAGCAGCTAGGCCCTCAAGTGCTACTTTACCCCTTTTGAACTTGCGCGTGGTTTGTCGATCCACCTGCAACTATCCCTTCATTAGCATGTAATATTATATAAAGTTGAATTAAATATACAATTGTCTGCTATGGGTTAAATAAATAAAAAAACTGAACATAAAAAACATAGGCACTGCTAACATTTTTCATTTATAAGTAAAATTTTAACAATTAATTAATTAAATTTTATTCTGCTTAGAGATTAATTAGTAATATTTTATTAATTATTCTATGGGATCTATTTTTAAAAAATTAATAAAAAAATATATAAAAAAATCATAGATAAAAATATTCTTATTACTTTTAATACTTTTTATTTATATATATTTTTCTTTAAATTTAATTGTATTAAATAATTAATAAAATATCACAAATTATTTTATATATACCATAAAATTTTCCCGTTAATCCTTGCTTTGTCGTTGATAGGATCGAATTCTTTTTTAATGTCAAAATATGAATGTGCATGGTTCCCAATATATTTTTGACATGAAAAAAATCTTCAATGTGAATAAAAATATTGTTTATTTATTTAATTAAATAAATTAAAAATTATATGTAGCAATAAATATAATTTTTTTTGTTAATGTTAATTAAAAACGAAATTAAAAAGTTAAAGATTTAAATATATATTAAACATGGATTATGAAAAAAAATACAGAAGTATAAAAATATTTTATTAAAACAATATTACAAAATTAATATAAATTTTAAAAAATAACATACGCTAAAACCAAAACTTGGCTTTTTACTATAATAATAAATAGTAAAACACCTTTTCACTTTAGCACTTAAAATTTCTCAGGATTTTTTTAAAAAAATTTAAACTTATTTTTTTAAAAAAAATTCATCATCTAACATTGAATTTACTTACTACATGGCTTCATAATATGTTTCAATTATTTTCTAAATAACTATTATGATCTCATGATCTAGATCACGAGGTTAACTATGTAGACTCAGATTATTTTTTAATTATTTTTTAATTTCATCTTTCAATATTGGATTAATTGTAATTTGAATTTTATAATTTTTTTTTGTTCACTTTCTATCAAGTTATTTTGATCTTTTGACTCGGGTTTTGTGGGTTAACCCGAGTCCACTCAATCATTTATTTTATCTTTTTTTTCAATTTAATTCTTTAAAAATAGATTGATTGAAATTTGAGATTTATAGTTGTTTTTTTTTGTTTTATACGTGGTTATCAAGATCTTATTATACAGGTCGTGAGTTACGCTAGTTGACTCAGTTTTATTTTTGTCTTTTTTTTGTTGATTATTTTTAGTTTTATCATTCAATATTATGTTGATTGAAAATTAGATTTTATAATTTATTTCGGCTTGCATTCAATAAGATTTTCATAGTCCCATGACTCGGGTCATAAGTTTGATCGGTTGACTCAGGTGGTTTTTTGTGTTTTTTTTATTTAATTTCATCATTTAATATTAAGTTGATTGAAAATTATGTTTCATAATTTATTTTTATTTTGATTTGCTTTTTATAAGGTTATCATTATCCATGACCCATATTTGACAAATTAACTCAATTAATTTTTTTAATTAAATATTATTTTTAATATTATTATTTAATATTAGATTAATTAAAAAATTAATTTAAAAATTTTTTATTTATTTTTTATAAAATTATCAAAGTCTCTTAACCTAAATAACATATTTAATAAGTTATTCCTGGATTTAATATGTTGTCATTCCTATATAACTTTTGTTATTTTTTTTTTTGGCTAAAAATACGTGGACAATACTAAAATTAATCTTACCCGCAACATAAGAAGTGAAATGATCTAGTGTTATAATCTATGTTTATGTTTGTCAACCTCTTAACATGACAGACAATTTCTGGAAACTACCACTCTCATCTCCCACGATAACTGTACTATCTATCGTTCCTGTTATGGATGGTCTTCGGTAGTGTTTGTTTTTATAATCTAACATGCTTTTTAAAATATTTTTTATATAAAAAATATTAAATTAATATTTTTAAAATATTTTAGTTATTTTAATGTGATTATTTTAATATATTTTAAAAACACTACATACCATAATATACGACAAACACGACAGTGCAGAACCATGAATTTTAAAATAATAAATAATAATAAATAAATACTTTACGTATATTATTTTGCTTCTAGCAACTTGCATTTTATATTTGGCTGAGAAAACCTAGAAAACTTCTCTTACTGGTATAATAACGAACCGCTATCTTAAGATAAAAAATAATAATAAATAAACACTTTACGTATATTAATTTGCTTCTAGCAACTTGCCTTTTTTTTTTTTATTCCTGGCTGACAAAACTCGAAAACCTTCATTTATAATCAGACGCTACCTATTTATGTATTCATTAAGCTATGAATAAAACATTTCTCGGGATTTTTTTTTCCTAGAACTATTTTCTTAGGTTTACTAGCTTAATTACTTGCTTCGTGCTCTATTACTTTTAACGATGAAAAAAACCATCCTATAAGCAACACTTATATGCTGTGTAGCAGTTGAAAAGAAGAAAATTATACAAGTAATCTAACCACCATGTGACTGCTAGCTTTAGGATCTACATGTAAGTGAGAGCAGCACCAACTGATCACCATACGGCCACATTCTGGATTTATTTCCATAACTTGACAGTGCTGTCATGGCTTGCAGAAGCAACCATCCCAGTGACAGGTGACTGCGCCAGGGCTGCGATTATGTTCTCATGCCCCGGGATTGTCATGCTCTTATTCTCGGCCATGTTCCATAGCTCCAGCAACTGCAGCCACATTTGAAAAAACAATTGCAGTATGTCAAGAAATCCGGCAAAGATAGGAGCAAGATAAGCTGAATTCATTGCTATGCTTGGAATGTAATTGATATTGCTGGAAAAAATAGAGTTTGATCTCATGTACAAGGAAAACCCTAGCTATAAAGAAATTCAGCACTGGACTGGTTTCAGATATAATGTTAGGAGGAAGGACTACAGGCTCATTCCTGAAACATTTAGAAAAGGCCTGAAATTAGCCTCGCTGGTGTGAAGCGGAAATATCAACAAGAATTGTCACCATCTATTTGTGTACTAACATCACTAATACCATGAACTAATGTCTTAACCATGGAATGACAGGTGATATCTACAATAAAATCAACAGCCAGTCATCAGAAAGGTTCATCCATTATTGTCTGTAGTATGATTCTATAAAGGAATGCGACTTACTGAGATTCCTCCGATAACCAAGAGAGTGGAGTAACTTGGATGGAAAACACAAGAATGAAACTGGTTCCCATTGGAGCTGAGCTCTTGAATGCACTCCCCTGAGGCCATCGACCAAATCTTCACCAAGTTCTGACTAACCGAAGCCAAATTTTCTCCATTTGAATCCCAGCATATGTAGTTTACCATTTCAGAGTGCCCCTGGAAATAATAGGAGTGGATAGTTATGTACTTGAATAATGAAATTATTTTTGAAAAATAACGCGTGGACATTTAAATTACCAACTACAGCATATTTCTTTATGTGCGATACCTGGAATGAGTGAATCTGTCTATCAGTTTCGACATCAAAGATGGTCACCGCTTTTTCTGATGCTGCAGCTAGTAGACGTCCAACTCTAGGTTGAAATCTCACTTGTGCATTGCCTCCCTAAGTGAAAGTTTTTTTTATTTGCTTTCAATCATTAGTAGGAAGGTTATACTGAAAGAGAATCAAGTGCAGCTTAACAATGAAAGAAAGAAATACTTAGCAAAGAACATTAAAAAATATAGTGAACCTTAGAGACACGAACACTTGTGAATGGATTGATGTTCCAATAACGAATCTCGTTGTCATAGTCACTAAAACAGAAAAGATCAGTTTTCTTGGGGTGGAAGTCTAGAGACATGATAGGTGAACTATGCCCTGTATACTCATGCAAACAATAGCTCGGCTGCAACGAAAACTCAAATGAATAAACCATTTTCAACAATAAGATATATTTTAAGATTGCTTAAACAACAAGACATGGAAACACAGAAATACAAAGATTATTGCTGCACCCCGCACCTAACAGACTTTGATGCACATCCCAATCACAAGAAGAGGAAAAGATACTCACATTGTTTGCATCCCATAATCGCACAGATTTATCAACTGAAGATGTAGCCAACTGAGACGAATTTGGCCTAAAACGAACATCTGTGATGACTGATTTATGCTCTTCAGTGGTGTTCTCTGTTTGCAGGTTATCCATGTTCCACAGGACAACCTGATACGCGCAACACAAAGTAAGCATATCTCAGTATTCATTATTTTGGGTAATATAAAGAAAAGATGTCCATATTTATGCTAATGGGATAGAACATCATCCAGTAAATAGCTTTCTCAAATATGGATTTATTATTAACAGTAACATGCACCATACCTTCTTGTCATGTCCAGCACTGGCCAGCAACTTTCCATCTGAAGAAAAATGACAGCAAGTGACCTTGCTATTTCTTGTCCGTATGCAGCCAACCTCACCAAAAGTAAAACCTGAAATGAAGAAAGTGGCCAACAATGAAATAAGAAACCAGTCATTCTCAACTCAGGAAAGACGTAAAGATGTCCATACGCAGCCAACCTTTAGAAGACTCCTTTTGGTTCTCACTGAGACTTTGCTTTACTGTTCCATACAAGTCCCTTCCATCTCCATCGGATGCAAGAAACTGTTCCATACTATCATCTAGAGCAGCAATATCTCCAAAACGATCCATGTCTTCCTGCACCAAGAAATGACTTCCTCAAATGCATCGTCACATTTTAGTTTATACAACTCCTGAGATTCATGGTGGTGTACATTACTGAAGGGTACTGTTTCTTAACAACTACGTTGACTGGAAACTAAATCTAAAAGTGCCATTTTGATCCAGAATTTATTTTCAGGGGAGTCAAATTCAATACAGTGATTTCATGTAAAGGAAAATAATGTCACAAAAATCGATAAGTATTTCACATTAATGAAAATAACATAAAGAAATTCACAAAAATCATTAACTTTTCTTTCACACATATTACTATTTAATTATTCCTTGTGAAAAATTATACTTTTATAAATATATTCTGAACTAAATATCAAAATTACTTATAATATCTGATAATTCCTTATTTCTATTAATTTTAACTAAATAAAATTGGGTTTAGATAAAATTTCTCTCTCTCTCTCACACACACACACACACTTGAGAGTTGAGAGTGGACATTCTTTTACAATGAAAGCATGCGAATGGTATTTGTCCTCCTATTTACTAAGAAAACATAAAAGAAAGAAATAACAAGGAAAAAAAATTGAAGACATCATTTACTGGGAAAAAAAGCAGCTATCTCTCAAGTAATGATTAAAGCTAATTTTTTATGTTTCAGTTAATAATTCCATGATTTACAAATTTAACTTACTATGGTAGTAGTCATATTTAGATATATTTTTGCTTACCATTATGGTGATCTCCTTTTTTCTTTTTTATCATGAGACAATACACCTAATTAATGGTTAATTATGGCTCCCATCAAATGTACTAAGGCTAGTTTAATAAATTGGTTAACCCCACTCGCATTTCAAGGAGTTTGTGGACAACAAATTCGGAGTAGAGTACAGCAAGGAAAAGGCATGTTAATTGGGATAGACTTCCAAATTTAGACTTTTACTTCCATTACTTTGTTAGGGGATTGACAGGGGCAGTGTGGGCAGGGCGGAGCTAGGGTTCTTGGTTAAGGGGTGCAAAAATAAAACACTATTTCAATAGGCATTTTTACACAAAATAGTGTTACTCTAATATGTATTACTGGATTTAAACAAAGTTATCATTTCAAAACTGAATTGAAAAACACAAAATATTCCATTTAAATGATTATTTCATAAATAATTATTCTAAACAAAGCTATTCTTTAGGACATATGACAAGGAGGGATCCATGACAAGAAAAAAGGGGAAAGTCCTAGGACTATTAAGGGCCGTTGTGAATTTTCTTGAAAAAAAAAACTTTGGGGGGCGATCTTCTCTTGTAATCCTTCCTTTTCACCCAAAAAAAAAACCTTCTCTTATGTGTAAGCCTACCCTTAATTTTGGTAGGTGCCCACATCTTCTCTTGTAATCCTTCCTTTTCACCCAAAAAAAAAACCTTCTCTTATGTGTAAGCCTCCCCTTAATTTTGGTAGGTGCCCACATTGCCACCATTGTAAACCTACCAGTAAATAATGTTGATACACTACACGACTACGAGGCATCTCATTCATTGTTAAAATAGTAGAAACTTTGAGCTCAAAATGAAGATACCAATGCCGAATACGCGTCTGCTGCATATTTCCCTAATTATTAGCTGTGAAATGTAAAAATATATACCAGTATATTGGAAGATGATGCAAGACTTCCTGTCCCTTCTGGACCATACATCATCAAGCTTTTTGGCACACTTTTAGCATGCTGAAAACTACTGGTTCTTTTTGGCACACTTTTAGCATGCTGAAAACTACTGGTTGTTGGCATTCCATCACCAGGGGTATGAGTTGATGGAGGAGAGTTGGGTGATGGACCCACTGTATTTCCCGTACAGGTGCTGTTAGCAGGTCCAGAAGAGGAGTGTTGCTTCCTTTTCCTGTTAGTCTGCAGCCAGCAATTAGACTATAAATAAGATAATACAAACTTCAATGGTTAGAAAAGCATATAATTGAAGGAGGTATTGTACAGTTATAAATAGCACTTATAGTTATAAATTTGATGATACAGGGAGCTTTGTAACTAATTCTGAACAACTACAACCTGCTGCTGCTGCTGCAATTGGTCCTGCTGTTGAGACGAAGGGTGCTGCATCTGGGTCATCTTCATCTGTCAGAACACCAGCAAATACACAATGGTAAGGTATTTAGAAATGACAGAAGATTAACGAGTCTTGAATCACTGTTGTTAGGACAAGAGACAATAGGAAGGTATTTAGAACTGACAGGAGATTAATGAGTCTTGAATCACTGTTGTTAGGAAAAAGGGTTGTGAGCGTCGATTACAGTTATATAAAATATTTTAGGATACATTTAAATGGGGCGGAAATTCAAAAGGACATCTTTGTAAGACTCGGACTCACTATGCTGGCATGATTATACAAAAAATATCCATTGCAACACATTTTTTGCATACAGTTCCACAGTCAAACAGTGGTGATGTTACTTTCATGAACTTCTATTAGAAAAGAGTCCAGATATTGTGCAAACTCCTTGCCAAAGCACCCAAAGAGAGAGAGAGAGAAATCAGAGAGAGACCCCTCCTCTTGAGACCTTAGAATATCAAAACCATGTTTTCATAAGTTTCAAAAGCATCATCTTCTGAAATAAAAGCAGGATAAACATTCAATGGCTGAGTTTTATTTGATATATTTAACATCAGGAGAAGCATTATTTTTGTTGGACAGTCTCCTCATCTTAGAAGACATTTAAACCTTTGGTGAACTTGATTGAACTGGAGAACATATAGACCCATCATTTCTCGTGGATTGGCCATCTTTTGCGTTCAAGCTACTCCTAGGCAACTGACTTAGCCTTCGTGGATCCAAGTCTCCATAGTTAGCTGAATTTCCAAGGTTGCTTTGTGCTTGAGCCTGTGCCAAGACCTGCTGTTGTTGTGAAGCCAAAAGAAACTGATTTTGAGTCTGCAGATTAGGCTTCTGCATTTGTCCACCCAAACTTGGCCGTAAATGCTCGATTCCCTGTAGGATTTGGTGTGCTATAAGTTCCAGGACCCAGAAATACATACACAAATAAAAGGATGAATTGAATATCCAGCACAGGAAAACAAAAGAAAACTTACAGTTAGTGGCCAGCCCTTCAATGGAGGAAGACCAGTAACACCTTGATTTAGTCCTGAGTAAAGGAAGTAAAGGTAATCCATTTTAAGTAATGCAATAGCAATCTTTCCAGTTTGCTCAATAGTTATTTCATCTAAAGTTTTGAATGACCTTTATCAGAGCACATAACTTATTCAACATGTATTTCAGGACATCTTTTTTTTCTCTCTTTAATTTTTTTTTTTTGGGTGGGGTGCTATGATAGCACAGTAGGTGTGGTCCGCTCCCATCTATTTGTCAAACTGGTAAGCATTATTCAATCTAGGCCCACAAGGGGACACACAATAATAGTTTTACCAAGCTTGCACACCTGAAGGAAGGTATGATATTTCATGTGTTAAAACAAATAAATTAAACATTTAAGCTTCTACATCCAATGTTTCTAGAGATCCTGAGACATTTCAAATTAGGCATGTTGTGAAGCATCTTCAATTTCTAGCCATATAGGTCTTAAGTTCACTCCACCATGCCCCAGAAGCTTACAATATGATGAGATGAAAGATAATTGGCAAAAGAAAAAAACATGAATGCAAACGTGAATTGTACTTGCAATAACAAGGACAAAAGTTTTATATGAAAATCTCTTCTTGAAATTACCTGCTCCACCTAGACCAGACTTTGATTGCAAAATTGCTTGTCCATAGATGGATGAGGGATCCATAGGCAAACTTTTCTGAGTTGGGCCCAAATTAATCTCACTTTTGATGTCCTGAAAATTCAACATGTTAACAGGTAATGCATGGTAGAATGGAAATACTTGAAAGGAACAAGAAATTTGAGTAGCAAAAATGTAAGTGAAGGGTCAAGTCCAAGCAATTACAGTTATCAGTGGAGTTCGAGCCTGGATTTGCTGCAAAGCCGACATGTTCCCAGAATTACCCTGTGCTAGCTGGCTGAATCAGCAAGGACAAGAGAAATCCATTACCCACCTGAACCTTGTCAAGTGATTGTAAAATTAGAGATGAAATTCGCATTTAAAAATAGAAGGACATTTACCCTTGTTGAACAGTTGGTGATTTAAGCAGGGACAGCCTATTGGCATCAATTAGAGCTGGTGATGTCTCAGAGTCCATAGAGTGAGGGTGTTTCATACGTTCTTCATACATTTTCATAGCCAATACACTGGCTGATGGCTGCCCCATCATCCCTTCAGGGTTCATAGCATTTAGAGAACTAGAAAGAGCTGGATGACTAGGATCCCTTCGCTGCATCTGAGCATTGTGACGCTGCATGAGTTGCAATTGCTGCATTTGCATCTGTTGTTGCTCCCTTGTCTTACTTTGTTGTGCCTGTTTTTGATGGAAAGTTACATTCAGGTTAGTTGTTACATCTTCCCCACCCTTCAAAAAAAACCATTCAAATTACTCTAACTTGAACAACATGAAGGCACCTCTATATATGCCGCAGCAGCGTCAGAATGTTTTTCATTGGTCCTTGCTATAAAAATATCCCAGAAGACAGACCACCATTCAAACAGAAATCCTCCAGGTGCATCAATTGCTACAAAAAAAACACTCAAATACCTTGTACAACCTCTGCTTAAGCATACCGTTCAGTCTACTTCAAGTTACAAGAAGTTCAAAAAACCGGCAGAGCAAGATAAATTACGCAAATACAACAGCCATAGCACATACCGCGCGGTGCAATTTTTGCATTTTAAAAACAAAATAAGAATCAGTCAACAACAAAACAGCATATTGTTCTTTGAGGGTATATAAAGTATCAACAATTTGTTAAAATTACTGCAATTAATTAGCTAAACAACATTACCTACTGGATCAGTGGCAACCTTCCCTTCCGCCATAAAAGCTTTCGCAGAATTATGCAATTTTCTCTTCAGCAAATAATCATGAATATATACATCAAGCCTATACCAACAAAATAACATATATCAGCAAAAAAAAAAACAAAAAACAAATACTTATAAACCATCACATACATCTTATCTGCTTCCCAGTTACTCTGCTGCGCCATGTCTCTTCAATAAAACAACCGATCACTACTCCTTTCTGCAAGAATAGAATCGTTGCTTCAAATTCAATGCATCACAACTTGTTACAGGAAAAAACGAAGTTTGACACATAATCTTTGCCTTAATTTCCTAAAACAGAAAAATTAGATTAACCTAAAAGACTACGCAAACACAAAACCTAGCAAGACACATAGAGAAGAACCTGGAGATTCTGCACCGAATTTTGCTAGCAACCAAACAGACCTAATCCACACTTCCTTGAGCTCAAAATTTGAACAGCTACAAGAACCATCTCACAAGATCTCCGCACGAAAATCCTTAAATTCAAAGCAAAATTAACCAAAAACAAAAAAACCTCAATCACTAGAGAGAAAATATCGGTGCCTGGATTTTCTTTTTTGAGTGCAACTGAAGTAGACCGGCTTGCTCTAGTGAAATTCTCTGCATAATAAAGTTAGATGGTAGTTAGCCGGAATTTGTCCTTATATTATTTGGTGAGTATCTAGTATATCCCTATATTTTTAATTGTATATATTATGTCCTTATTTAATCAATTTTTTTATCTAAATTGACAAAATTATAATTTTATTCCAAAACTTCCCTTGAAATATTATATTTTAAAAAATAAATATTTTAAAATTACTCATCCAATTAACCTGGGTTTGTCCTTATTTATATAATTTAGTGATATATATATATATATATATATATATATAATTGTATCTATTATGTCCTTATTTAATAAATTTTTTATTGATAAAATTGTATTTTTTATTCTAAAATTACCCTTAAAGTATTATATAAAATTTTTTAAAAAATAAATTTTTAAAAAATTAATCAGTCAATTAACTTGAATTTGTCCTTATATAATTTATTGAGTATCTAACATACACTTGTATTTTTAATTATATCTATTATACCCTTATTTAAAAAACAAAAGGTTTCAAAATTGCCCTTAAGATATTATATAAAAATTTCTTAAAATATTTTAAAAAATAAAAAATTTCAAAACTAATTGGCCAATTAACTTGAATTTGTCCTTGTATAATTTAGTGAATATCTTGTCTTTATTATTTAGACAATTTTTTTTATCTAATTGACAAAATTATACTTTTATTTCAAGATTTCCCTTAAATATTATATAAAAAATTCTCAAAATATTTTAGAAATAAAAATTACTTGGCCATTGAGTTTTAAAAATATAAAAAATTCAATATTTTTGTGAAAAAATAAAATTATATTCTTGTATGTCTAAAGAAAATATTAAAAATAAAAAAATACAATTAT
This sequence comes from Populus nigra, assembly GCF_951802175.1. NCBI lineage: Eukaryota > Viridiplantae > Streptophyta > Magnoliopsida > Malpighiales > Salicaceae > Populus > Populus nigra. Next base: position 23,350,845 of record NC_084855.1, on the reverse strand, counting down.
ATTAATATGGATAGAAAAAACTTGAGAAAAGTATATTGGAAAATTCTATATTGTTTAAGAGTATAATAGGTATAATTAAAAATACAGGGACTTATACTGAATATAGAAGAATTAGAGGACTGAACCGGGCAAACAGAGAGAAAGAAGCTTGTTATTAAAATATAAGAAGATTCCAGCCAGCTTACTTGGTCCCATGCGATATTTTTATTTTTATAGGTTTGGAGTTAGCCTCGGGTTGGGGAACAGTTCGGTAATTGATGGGCTTTCAGGTTTGGAACGCAATTACGGCGCCGGTTGACTGGATATGGGTCGACCAGGTTGTCGTGTGAACGGTGAAGAAAAACAGATCAGGCACACGCGCAATTTGTGGGCTGGCAGTTAGGTGATGTGACTTACGGATGTTTTGGAAATGCAGGAATTATTGTTTTTTAAAATATTTTTTATTTAAAAAATTATTAAATTATTTTTATTTTTAAAAATTATTTTTAATATTAATATATTAAAATTATCAAAAATCATTAATTTAAAATAAAAATAATATATAATTTTTTAAAAAATATTTTTAAAACATAAAAATAAATAACTTTGAGGGAGAGATATGTGTAGCTTTATAACATTTTTTTTAGGTTTTTAATACAGTTTGAAAACTAGGATAAATTATGTTTTATAAAATATAATTATTTAAAAATAATTTTTATATATATTTTTAGAATATTGAGATATGAGAATGTGAAAAATAAATTTTAAAAAATAAAAAAATATTATTTTAATATATTTTTAAATATAAAACATTAAAAAAAAACACTATACTATCTAATACTGCCTTTCTGGTAATGCTTCTGTGCTCTGCCGCTACATGGGCACTCGCGTAGAGCGCAAGTTATGTCAGGTGGGGTCCTTGCATTGATTTGGATCATACGGATATCGTTAAAGAAAAGCTGTGTAAATCGTGCATACATAAAATCATGGTTCTGATGAAAACAGAAAAACGATGATGATGGCGCCATTGTTTCTATTCAAAAAGCATGTATACTCCAAAAATGTATCCGTATCTGTATTGAACAAGTATCATATACGAATGTGTTGGGTATGGTATCGAGGGGATATGATAAAAAAATAAAATTAGTTGAAGATTTACAGGTGAATTGCTCGTGATTTATAAGTTTAATTTTTACATGAACTACCCTCCCTTTGATATATTAGCTAGAAAATAAGGTATAATTGAAACAATTATATATACAAGTACTTATTAAACACGATTTTTAAAATATAAAAACATGTGAAGGGTGTAACTTAATTGATCAGATTCTAAATTTGTTCCCTGGAGATCTCTAAATCGAGTCTCACAAACCTCAGAGTCAGAACCACTAGAAGCTTACATGATCGCTAACTTCAAAGCCCGTGAGATTAGTCGAGGTGCGCACAAGCTAACCCGGACACCTATGTTAATCTAAAAAAAAAAAGAACATGTGAGCTATTTATTCTATTTGGAATAAGAAGCATTTTCTACATCATATAACTTTTTTGTTCGGGGTTATTTGTTTTTGCGTTTTAAAAGTATTTTTAAAATTTTATGTTTTTTTTTAAATTAATATTTTTTGATGTTTTCCAATAATTTTGATGTGGTGATATCATAAATAATTTTTAAAAAATAAAAAAATATTATTTTAATGTATTTCCAAACAAAAAATACTTTGAAAAACAACTGTTATTATATTTCCAAACACCCTTTTAATAGAAAAAATAAACAAAATGACATATTGGAGAAATATCTTTTATTAAGAAATTAATTTATACAATTAGATATATAAGAATAGATTAAAAACTCACTCGTTATACAAGGACGAACCAAGCTATTTTCTCTTATATTGTTTTTTTTTTCTAAAATAGACCCAAATATTTATTTTTTATGAAAATGAGAATTAATGCAATCTTATGATACATTATGTCATAATATTTCACGAAAAAAGTTATTAGAAATCAAAACTTAAGCAACAAAATTTATTTGACTTTTATTACAAGAAGTGACAATTTTTTTATTATTAAAAACTATTTATTATCTTCATGTTAGGCAAGTCAATTATGAAGATCATCGTAAGATACCTCGTAGTCGATACATAAGATATCTCACAATAACAAACTTGAAAATCATGTCACCGTCTCATAACCTTGAATATCATGCTACGACTACATAGCATCTTTGAAAATTATAAAGCATTTGTATATTTAAAGTTATGTTATAATTTTAAATTCAAACTCCCCACGCCTACACATGTAGATAATTATTTTTAGTTCTTTTATAAAAAAGGTAACTAAATTGAAATTTTTTATATAAAAAACTGAAACTGATTCAAACCGATCGGTTTTGGTTTGATTTTTTTGGACAAAAACCGATTTAAACCGGTTTGGCTCGGTTTTTTTCCAGTTCGGTTTTTTCAGTTTCAGGCTTATAAAATCGAACCGGTTGATTTTTCCAAAATTTTAATCGATTTTTTTCACGATTTAGTTTTTTCAATTATTTTTTTTTAATTTTCTTGATTTAATCAATTTTTAAAATTTTTTACTCACCCATACACACATGGATCAATACAACACTATCTTGTTCATTTTCCTGTACATGACAAATTAAAAGAAAGACGGGTAGCGCTTATTAGATTTAAAAAAGAAAAAAAATGAAATTATGATTATCTTTCCATACTCGTATAATTATTTTAAAGATAATTTAATCTATAGACATCTAAATTTATTTAAAACTGCAAGGAAAACATAAATAACACAATCTCTTTATATATATATATATATACACACACACACTTTTATATATATTCTTAAATACAATTCACTGTATTGATTCTTTAATGTTCATTTTTATTTATTTTTCACCCCCAAACAAGCTTTGCTTCTTCTGTTTTTTTTTTTTTTTTTATCTCTATCTACATTCAGGAAACCTGGCACATGAAAAGTCTCTGGAAGGCATTGTTGCTTGAAAGGTGTTTATTATATAGCTTAAAATAGAGTTTTTATATATTTTTATAATGTTTTTGCACAACCAAGATTCATGGTAGAAGTTTTTTTCTTCTATATTAAAAAATAAAATTTTGGGGAATAATCCATGAAGATTTTACAAAAAAATCAACGAGTTATGTAAATTTTCTCAGCAATAATTATTTTTTTTCAAAAAGAAGTTCCAATTCGTTTGCACTTACCAAATACCCTATTGAAAAATGGAAAACATCCATGTAATTTTTTATTATTTTTACTTTACAAGGAGATTTAAACAATTAAAACTTGTTTTTATTCATTTTTTTTTATTAGATTCAACTGATGACACTAGAGCTCCCTATCGTATTGATTTTTGATAAAAATATCCCTGTGGTTTTTATTTGGACAATTGAAAAGTAAAAGCAAACATAAGCGACGAGACAAAAACTAAAGCTAATGGCAGGACAAGAACACTATTGAAAAAGTGAGTTTAATGACACTGTAATTTCTTATAGTTTCGATAGTTATTATCCTGGTTATTAAACCCATCTCGGTCTGACAGGTTGATTCAGGACCTGATTAAGACTTGATTTTTTTCTTTAAATATGGGATTTGAAACCCATTAGTATATATACCTTATATTTCCAAGAAAAAAGTTATGTTTTTTCAACGTGGGATAAAAAAACTTTTTGATTTAAATACTTCAACTTAAAGAGATAATATAATATCTTTTCAATGTGAGATTTGAAGCCCTTTCGTATATATACTATATGTTCTCATGAAAAAAGTTATGTTTTTTCAATGTGGGATTTGAAACACATTAGTATATATACTCTATGTTCATAAAAAAAATTATATTTTTTCAATGTAAGATTTGAAACCTATCAGTATATATATTTTATGTTCACAAGAAAAAAATATTGTTTTTTTAATGTGGGGTAAAAAAATTTTTGGTTTAAATACTTCAAATTAAAGGGATAACATAATATTTTTTCAATGTGGGATTTGAAACCCTTTCATATATATACTCTATGTTCCAAAAAAAAAAGTTATGTTTTTTCAATGTGGGATTTGAAACCCATTAGTATATATACTCTATGTTTCCAAGAAAAAAGTTATGTTTTCAATGTGAGATAAATAACTTTTTTTGTTTAAATACTTCAACTTAAAAGCTTAACATAATATCTTTTCAATATGGGATAATGTTTTTTAAAAATATTCTTTTAAACTTTATTATTTACAATATGTATAACTTATATTCACATGAATTTTTTTAAAAAAATTTCATCTGAAATATTAAAGCTTAAAATATATTTTTTTAATTTTTTTGGGTTGATCCGGGTTGACCCATGAAACCCAGGACCCTACCCCTTGGCTGGGTCAACCCCTGGACCAGGTTTAATAACTATGGTTATGATCACCAGGTAAAGAAGTCGAAGACAAATAACAGTAGGCACATAGCAAATATCGTTAGTTGGAACAACATTGTAGAGTTAATTAGTATGAAAACTAAGAAAACACTTGACTGCGAACAAACACATATTAACAGGTGATATGTATTAGTATTTAAATATTAAATTAAAAAAAAAAAGTTAAAACATGTGGAGGTTTCATTATAGCTCTATACATAAATTGCTGTGGATTGCTACAATAAAATTATCCTTTTACCCTTGAATGGAGAAAATATAAGCCTTTGAGCTGGGGTTTTTTTTATCTTTTTCTCTGGCCTAGTGGTCATTAAAAGATTATTTTGAGGTGTATGCGTATTTTTAAATTTTTTAACATGGTACAAATACTCTTTCACACCTTAGTCAACAAAATTTAGAATTGTTGACCAAGGACTTTATTGACTTTTTACAAGTTTCGTAACGGTGAAAATACTTCTTCACCCTTAAGATAAAAAAACATGTTGAGTTGCTGGACAAGGGTGTTTCAGGCTTTTTCACTTTCCATGTATAGTTAAAGAACATTTTTAACCTTAAAAAAAAGCTTTGCCTTTTGGGGTATTTTGGTATTTTCACACAGGTATTTTGTGTAATTAAAAGAGTTATGGAGTCATTTTGGTATTTTTCACATTTTGTTTTTAATTTTCTAATCAAAAAGTTGTTGGTGTGTGTTCTACTTTTTATGTTGGCGAGTGGGTGGCGTCTGCACCATTCAAGGGCGCGTGTGACGCCATCTAGTAGTCAAATCTAGTCATCCGCCATCTCTCTAAAAGCGCAGGAACAACATGGTGTAGCGTGTGTAGGCTTATAATAGTTGGATTACCACGAATGATTGATTGTTTTTGTTTTTTTTTCTTTTCTCTCTCCTAACAGCTAAAGTACATAATTATCCTATTTGTTTGTTGTTTTTCAATTTCAGTTATTGTTCTTTGAATTTTTTATTTCATCCTTTTTCTTTTTAATAAAAGTTTTTTTTTCAATTTTATCCTTCAATTATAATTTCTCATATGTTTTGCTTTTCATTTCAATCCTCATTCTTTTAATTTCTTATGTTGTTTTTATTTCTTTTATAGTTTCAGTCCTTATAAATTCATTCCTATTTTTTGTTAGTGTTTCAGAATCCATCCTCTTAGTTTTGATTTTTGATTTTTGTCTTTTTTCTCATTTGTTAAAGTTTTCTCTGTTTACAATTTAGTCCTTCAATTATAATTTGTGTATATGATGTTTTTTTATCCAGTCATTCTACTTTTGATTTCTTATTTTTCCCTTAACTCTTTTGTCAGAGTTTTTATAGTTTTTAATTTTACCCTTCAAATCAAATATATAGTTTTTTTTCAATGGTAATAATATTTATTTTAGTTTGGTCCCTTTTCATTTGATTTCTTATTTGTTTCATTTACTCTTTTGTCAAAGTTTTCATGATCTATGATTTTATCCTTCAAAACCAGTTTATGATTTTTGTTATTTCAATAATAATAATAATAATAATAATAATAATAATAATAATGATGATGCTAATTGTAGTGAATGTAATAACAATAACAATAACAATAACAATAACAATATTATTAATAATACTACTAATAGTGATTAGGGGTGAACAAAAAAACCGATTAAATCGAGAAAACCGGAAAATAAATAACCGAAAAAACCAAACCATGAAAAAAATCAATTAAAATTTTGAAAAAAACTGACCAGTTCGGTTCAGTTTCAGTTTTATAAGCCCAAAACTAAGCCAAACTTAAAAAACCAAGCCAAACCGGTTTGAACCGATTTTGTACTAAAAAACCGAACTGAACCGAACCAAAACCAGCCGATTTTGGTTTTTTTTAATTCAGTTTGGTTATTTTTTTTTATAAAAACCGAACCGAACCGAAAATGATCACCCCTAATAGTGATTATAATGTTAATGATAGTGATAATAACAATAGTTTATCATGATATTGACAATGGTGGTGGTGATTGTGATAATAATATTTATAATAATAATAACAGTGGTGGTGGTAATAGCAATAGTAGTAATAATAATAATGGTGGTGGTGATAATAATATTAGTGGAAGTAGTAATAGTGATAATGGTAGTAGAAGTAGAAGTAGTAGTAGTAGTAGTAGAAGTAGTAGTAGTAGTAGTAGTAGTAGTAGTAGTAGTTATTGTTGTTGTAATGACAATAATGATAATAATAGTTTATTATAATGATTGTAGTGGTTATGATATTAATAATTGTGGTGATGATAATAATAGTAGTAATAATTGTGATAATAATATTAATAATAATGAAAATAATATTAATAATAGTATAGTAGTAGTAATAATTGTGATAATAATATTAATAATAATGAAAATACTATTAATAATAGTATAGTAATAGTAATAATAATAAAACTAATAGTGATTGTGATTGTGATTGTGATAACAATAGTAATAATAATAATTATGGTTATAACAGAAATAATAATAATGATGAAGATAGTAATATGAATAAAAATAATGACAATATTAGTTATAGCAGTGGTGATAATAATTATAACAGTAATATAAACAACAACAACAACAATAATAATAACAACAATGATGATAATAACAACGATAATAATGACAATGACAGTGATCACGATAATAATAGTAACAATGATAGTTGTAATAATTATGATAATATTTGTAATGATAATAATAGTGATAATTCATCATTTGATGTTAGATTTATTGGAAATTGAGTTTCACTGCTTTTCCATGTATGATATTTTTGATATAATAGCTCGGGTTACTGGTTTGAAAAGTTTAAATGGCTAAACATTTTTTTTTATTTTTTACCTTATTTTTTTTAATTTTATCATTCAACATTAATTTTTAAAAATAAAAAAAAGGTCATCCAGGTTTCCTTTAAACCTATTAAAAAAACCAATTCACATCGAGTTATCAATTAAAGATTTAGCATCTTGCTTGAGTTTATAGCATTGCAACAAACTCTTCGCTCTCTTAATAACTTTTATTTTACATTTTTAAAAACATAGTTCGGACCGCGGTGGAGGGCGGACAAATAAACACTAAAAAAAGTACAAAGCTTAAAAAAATGACCCAAACAGATGACATGATAAAAACTAAAACGATCACAAAAAGAGATTTGTGATGACCATGATTTTTAAACCTCTAAACCCGGCCCGGTGGTCGACCCGACTTATGATCTGGATCACGAGTTTTGATCGAGACCAACCCCAATTTTTTTTATAAATCAAAATAACATCGTTTTTTGTTTAGAAAAACAAATAATTAATGGGTTGCAACCATGATTTTTGATCGGGTCACTTGAATTTTTTGCATTTTCTTATTTTTTCTTAAACCCCACTTGATTTTGGTTCCGAATCAACCAAGTCCCGGGTTGACCCACCAAACCAAACCAGTTTTAAAAACTATGGTGTCAACAAAAAAAAACAAACACCCATAAAACAAAGACATAATTAAAATATAAACATAACTTGATAATTTAGTGACTGGGTAAGGTGGTTGAAAACAAATAAAAGCAAGCACAAGACAAATATTATACTATACTTTAAAATACACGGAAAAAACACTGTGCATATATTGTGTACATAGACTCATTGCACTGTTGAAAACACTGTAGACATAGAGTGTTTGCACTGTGGACCACATTGTAAATGTTGTCTTTTCTACGTTTTATTCAAAAAGCACCGTGAACCACACTGTAGACATAGAGTGTTTGCATTGTGGACTACACTATAGATGTTCAAAGGAATATGGGGGGCGTTGTCTTTTCCATTTTTAATTTTAAAAGCTGCTGGTGCGTGTTGGGTCAAGGCATGACCGTCAGACCCAAGGCTCTTGGGTTTGGTTGCAATACTAGACCTCAGGCTATTTCGCTATTGGGTCTGCATGCCTGCCTTACCCAAAGCTATTGGAAGCTCTTAGGTCTGGCATGACCGTCAAATCTATTTTTTAAAAAAATAATTTATAAAAAAAATTATTTAGGATACTTCAAGGGTAGTTTAAATGTATTTTTTATAAAAATAAAAAACATTATAAAAAAATTAATAGCATTTCTGTTTAAAATACTTCAATGATAGTTTAAATGTTTTTTTATAACAAATAGAAACAATTCATAAAAAAATTATATAGGATATAAAAAATAAATAAATTATTAAAAAAAACTAATTAGCATTTATGTTTAGAATACATCAAAAGTAGTTTAAATATTTTTTTATTAAAAATAAAAAAAATTTATAAAAAACATTAATTAACATTTCTGTTTAAGATACTTCAATGATTGTTTAAATATTTTTTTTATAAGAAATAGAAAATATTTATAAAAAAATTATTTAGGATACTCCATGAGTAATTCAATTTTTTTTTATAAAATAAATTAATTAGCATTTCTGTTTAGAATACTTTAAGGGTAGTTTAAATGTTTTTTTATTAAAAATAAAAAAAAAGCATTTAGCATTTCTGTTTATGATACTTTAAGGGTAATTCAAATGTTTTTTTTTATAAAAAATAGAAAGTATTTATAAAAAAATTATTTAGGATACTTTAAAGGGTAGTTTATTTTTTATTATTAAAAATAAAAAAATAATAATTAGCATTTCTGTTTAGGATGCTTGAAGAGTAGTTTAAATGTTTTTTTATAAAAAAAATAATTGTGCTGGCACTGTGTACATAAAGTATTTGCACAGTGGACCTCACTGTTGATGTTTAGAGGACCACGAGGGGCTTTGTTTTTTCTATTTTTTATTTCAAAAATTATTGCAGCGTGCTGGGTCAAGGTACGGACATCTGACCCAAGTCTATTGGGTCTGGTCTGGCCGCTAGACCCAAGACACTTATAATATTCTCTGTATTTTTAATATTTTTTTTACATTTTAATTTATTCTTGTTATTGACCCGCTATGAAGCACGAGCAAATCTGCTAACTAAACTTAGAGGAGAAGTTATTGTAGTCCGAGACTCATCTTTCTATTCATTGTAATAATGTAATTTCTAATTTCCCTTTTTTTTAAAACAAAAAAGAAGAAGCAAAGAACTAGGTTTGGGAGGTGAGATTGTCTTCTTACCATTACACAAATATATCTAACATATTGAATAAGGTTATATTTGTTATTTTCTTTTTTAATGCATGGTAAAATTACAACTTTAGCATTGGAATAAATAATCCCGATGCTTTTGACTCGAGGGTGCTTTTGTTAGTTTACTTTTTCAAAATAATATAATTACTTTAGTGCTTTTGGAGACAAAAATGATGCAACTCTCTCATAAGATTTTTTTGATCATTTTACATTGACTTTGTTGTAGATCATGAGGTGTGACTTTTAAATATTAAATCAGGTTTAGAAGGTTTGTCTGAGTTTGTTTATTTGCTTTTATTTTTTTTTCGATGGAGTTTTCTTATATTGTATACTTTTTTTTTTGGGTTTTTCTGTTGTTATTTTTTGTGTTTTGCCTTTTATTGAGTTGACCCTTATAATTTTCTTTTAATTTCATCCATGTTATTTTTTAATCTATAAATTATTTATCAAAATGTCGCACGTGTGCGGCGTTACGACGAATATTCCACTTCATCGAGGTATCTATCTGGCAAATATGGAAAGACAATGAATTCTTATCTTTTATCAGTGAAAAGCGGAAAAAGAAGTCGCCACCTAGTATTTTTGTCATTAGAAACCCTAACTGATCTCAAAGATCGAATACGGGGGCTGGTTGCGTAAAGGAAATGTATTAACACCCCAAATACGCCCTACCTAAGGTAAGCTGCATTGTTTAATTGTTTGATAACAAACTAAGGTCGTGTTATATTTCTTAATTGTTGATCTATCTAAGGTTTAAGAAAAGTCTTCTCCGTAAGAAAATTTTTATCTTATCAAGTAAAAACCTATCCGTTCTAATATCTATATAAAAAAATTACCTTTTTAATATCAAAAATACGTTTTACATATAAATTCGTAATCCCAGATACTAAAAGAAAACAAAATATTTTTTTGGAATTTTTGAAATATTAGTCTAGTTCTCGTAACTCTAATAAGCTTGTTATTAAAGCCAAAATACATGCTAAAACATATTTTTGAATTTTTGTGTTTTCTGTATAAAAAAATGATATGATTTTTTTTTATCTTTAAGAGACTTGGGCCGTATGTATGAAAACAAAATATTTTTTTTGCAATGCTTTGATGAAAACCAGATATTTTAATACCAAATTTGTATCTTTATAATATAAAAATACAAGCCAATATTAAGCAAAATTAATAAAAAAATATGTGGGTAAATCATAAATTTTTGAAAGGATTTTTCAGAATTTTTGAATTTTTTAAATATATAATATCAAATATTATAATATTATAATATCATAAAATATATGGGTTGGTCCACCCAAGCTAACTAGGTCAGACTCAGCCTAAAAGGATTGGGTCGATCTCGGCCCAACAATCCTCTCTGCTTCTTTGGTCTGGGCCGGACCTAGCCCAGACATCAGGGTTGGGCCAGAACCGGCCCGACAAAGAAAAGGAAGGGGGGTTATTTTCCCCCTCCCGTCCTCCTGCATGCAGACGAATATATCGTTCTGCATGGAGGAGGAGATGAAGACGAAGGAGACGTTGGAGGGGAAAGAAAAGTTACTTGGCGTGGAGATGCTTTAGTCTTTTAATTTGTGACTTATCTCTAATTACACCCCTGATTGGCTTTAAACTTTCAATTCTGTTCAATTTCACACCTGAAGAACTTCAATTCAAGCCCGAGGTTTTAGCACCCATTTCCCTTTTGGTTATTGGTTTTGAATTTATTCAATTTGACTCTTAATTGATCAATAAACTTTTAATTTCTTTAATTTGACTTCTGATTTAGTTAATTTCAGTCTCTCTATTTATGCACATTTTCCAGTTTGGTTTCTGGTTTTGGATTTCTTCAATCAAGTCCCTAATTGGCTATAAAACTTCAATATTTATGCAATCAAGCCCCTGATTTGACCAAATCAACTCTAAAACAAAAATTCTAATTTAACCCCAGACTTTAATTTCTTCAAATTAAAAGCCCAAATTGACTTAAAAATTAAATTTTCTTGCAATAAAACCCTTCATAAATTCAATTAAACCTCAAATAGAATTTAATTGAGTCTATAAATATTTGTTTTTGGATATTTCTTCTTCAAATTGAATTTTTTTCGTCAACATGGCTCTTCATCTATAAAAAATATACTATCAAATTTTAATCTTTGAATTTTTGAGTCTCCTCAACCAATTTCAAACCATTTTCTGAGCACTCCGACATCCTCTTCTCACTGTTATTATTTTTTGGATTTTTTTTTTATTTTTAGTCCGAATATTTTTTTTTGATTTTTAGAAGAGAAAATGTGAATTTAGAGAATAATTCAAAAATAGATTATGACACAAACTATAATTTTCTTTCAGTTTCACCTCTCACGATTTTTTTATCTAACAAATTTGTTATCTATTTTGTTAATTACCATTTATTTTGTATAATTTTTTTTTTCAAATCTCATCATCCTTGCGCTTTTTTTTCTTATGAAGTTTTACCCCTATTCTTTTTGTTATTATCTTTTATCTTTGCAAGTCTTTTTATTAATATTTTTTCAGAATTTTATCATACAAAATTCAATATTAAAAATAAAAATAAAAATAAAAATAAAAATAAAAATCTAGTTTGATTAACTTAATATTTTATAATTTCTTTGTTATTTTTAATTTAAATTAAACAAAACCCTTATGTGCATTTTATAAAGTTTATATCTAATAAATACATTTCACTATTTTTTTTAATTGAAAAAACTTTAGAATTGATAAAAAAAAACTTTCGTCTAAAGTAAAAATGCTACACACATCATCGTTCCATATGTCAACTTCTAGTGTTTGAATTATATTTTTCATTTCATTTCGTTCTATAAAAAAAAAACGTGAGGAGGAAAAAACGAACCACCGACCGAATCCACGTGTCGAGCAAGAATTGGCGAGGGAGTTCTAGAAACTCATAGAAGAAGATGAAAAGAGAGGAAAGTTCTCGATTCGGAGGTCAATTGTATGGTATAAATTCCTTCCCCTGCCTTTCCTTGTATGCATCGTCGAGGCCAGGCAGAGAGGCTTTTCCTTAAAGTCGTACCTTTCATAAGGTAATCCTTCGGTGCCTTCTCTCCTCTCGCGTCTTCATTTTTCTTTGATTTATTTTGTTTCTTCTTTTAAGACTTGAATCTTAGGTTTAATTGTACGTAGATGCGTTTCTCTCCGTTGTTTTTGGCTCTTAGATTTTTATTTTTAATTATTTAATTTTTTCTTGTAGATCTGTGTAATTTTGAAGTGCTGCTGTTTAATCTTTTGTTCTAAATGACGATACGATTTTCTGTGTTTTTGTTTTCAATTTTTATTTCATTAATGAAATGAATTTAGGGTTATACTTTTATTTTTCTTCTTGTAAACTCTAGAATGTAGCATTGTGGGAACTGGGAAGTCCTCGTGCACTCGTTCGAGAAATTATTAGGTATACTGGGAGTTTAGGCTCTGTTTGCTTCTACGTTGCGGTGCCGCTGTGTTTTTTCCACCACAGATTTGAAAGTATTTAATATATAATATAATTTTGCTTTTAGAAACTCAGTGAGAAAAAGTTATAATTTGAAGTTATTTTTTTAAAGTTATAACCGTAATATCATAATGTCAAACATACACAAAAGAGCCGTTTGAAATTGTGTTTCAAATAGTATTTCTATAAAAATTGATTTTTTTTTTGTTAAAAATTAATTTATTTTTATATTTTTGGATTTTGGAGTGATGATATTAAAAATAAATTTTAAAAAATAAAAAAAATATTTGATGTATTTATGACCGAAAAATATTTTGAAAAACAATCACTACAATACTCTCAAATGCTATCAAGAATTCATGGCCCCATCTTCATTTGAGAGTATCGGGTGCAACTTTGGATATACCGAAGAAGTCTGACATTTCAAGTTATACCTTGAATTTTTTGTAAATTGGTATTGCTAATTTTGTATCATATTGGTTTTAAATGAATGCTTGTGCTGTTGGATTTTGACTGGAACAGATTATCATTCATTGGTTGACAGAACTTTTTGCTACTTATAGTCGGTGAAATATTGTGAGAGATGGCTGAGGTAAGATTTTGTCTGTCATGCTCTTTGTTTTTCATTGCATGTTGTATTAGAGGTATGCATGTGAGTTGTGGCAGTGGTTTTTTGCATTGGTTATTGAGTCAGAACTTTGATTTACTGATGGTAGGAGGGTTACAAAGTTACTTTGAATGTGTATGATCTCAGCCAAGGATTGGCACGGCAACTCTCGACAGCGTTTTTGGGGAAGGCTATTGATGGAATCTGGTAAGTTTCTCGAATGAGAATGATGTGTTGAAGATCTCGGATGCTTGAAATAACCTCCTCTGCAGTGAGCATGTATCTTGTACTTACTTTAATATAAAGTAGAATGCGAGTAGTGTAATTGGAATTTGAGCTAACCTCATTTTACGATACAAGTGTTGAGGTGGATAAGTGAAGACTAACTGTTTTGGTGGGTATTTGTGCTCTTTTTCCCCCTTATGGAATAATTTTAACAGTTTAGAAGTGAATTATGTGCATGCATCCCTTGCTGGGGAATGCCTAAGTGGCTTATTCAATTCATTTTTTAAATGGGCATTTATTTTTAATATATATATAGATGGAGAAGGTTTTGTTCTATCATTGGCATCTTCTGCCCTTAATCATTGATGACGTACCCAATTTAGCTGTATTTATATTTTAAAACTGTTTTGAGATATGAAGTAAATATGAACTTATTTTTTTCTTGAATTCTACTATGTATTTTTTGGAATTCCTTCTTTGATAACTTGTAAACAACATTTGGTACATTGTGCAGTCTATTATGCAGGGATGTAAAATGATCCTGAACTTCATTTTATTAAAGTCTTGCATGAGTTGTTATGAACCTTCAAGCTTTAGTGTTATGTGGCTTTGTATCTGACTTTATTGTTTTGTATTTCATCACAGGCACACAGGAGTTGTGGTGTACGGTAATGAATACTTCTTTGGGGGAGGTATACAACATTTGCCTTCTGGAACAACTCCATATGGAACGCCAATTAAAGTGGTTGATTTGGGTATCACACATGTACCCCAGGATGTATTTGAAGAGTATTTGCAGGAAATTAGTTCCCGTTACTCTGCTGAGACTTATAGTTTACTTACTCACAACTGCAACAACTTCAGCAATGAGGTTGCCCAGTTTTTGGTGGGTGTGACCATTCCAGAATATATTATTCAGCTACCCAATGAAGTCATGAACAGTCCAATGGGTGCTCTTATAAGTGAGTTGATCTAACTTAGTCTTGATTATGCAAGTCATTTACTTTCCTTATTCTGTTGAATCGAAATACAGATAGGGTGAGAGAGAGTTGTTCAATGAATTACCCTGATTCCTTTTCCTTTCCCTTTTTTTTGTTTTGTTTTGAATTTTGAATGAACTAGCGCAGGTCCATAGATGCTCTTTAACCCCTTTTCTTAATTCTCTAGGAGAAAAACCGTCTTTTGGGGTCATATAGCTGTAAATGACTTTCTTTTAGAGAACTTAGTAATGTGTTATGAAGTCTCAAATATCATGGTGGGTGGATTCAGACTAGATTTTGTCTGCCGACAAGGCTCATGCTAGTGGATAGCGATTGGGCATGCAAGTTTACTGCCCGTGGCATTTAACTCTTAACATACCATGCTTATTTTTATGTTGTAGTGCCCATGATACAAAATCTGGAGTCAACACTGAGAGCAGGGGCTGTCCCGCAAGTTCCACAATTCAGGCCTCCTTCTATGGCGCAGTCTTCACAGACTGCAACAGTTACTGTTGATAAATCCACGGCCAGTGGTCCTAGCCCTTCCACAAAAGTAATCGTTAAAGAGGCTGATGTCAAAGTCAAATCTGTTGATACCAAACCAAACGAGACATCGGACACTGTCAAATCTGCAGAAGCCAAGGGGAAGACTACAGTCAATGGAGGAGATCCTCTTGGGGATGCACGAAACAAAGTACAGGAGGAGATTGGCCGTGAATTTGCTGTGATCATGGCTACCGGCACATTTCGTGCAAGCGAGGCAGCAGCTTTAGCTACGAAGAGAGTAATGCAAAGATATGGTCATCTAAATGCTGCAATGCCACAAAGCTAGAAATTGTGAAAGGGGATAATTTTAGGTGGCGTGGTGGCTGTCATATGTTATAAGTCGCCACCACAATGATAACCTGATGATGAGATCTCATCTCTTGTGTAAGCAGATACTGTTAGGCCTGCACCTGATTGGAGGCCCGGGATCTGTTTTCCTAGTCAATATTTGTGGCTAAAACAACACGGCACATTGCCTGAACTTAACCATTGGATAATCTTTCTGCTGGTCAATATTTGTTACTTATTTCAATCATTGGTTTGGTTGGACTTCACCTGAATGTGACGGGTGCTGGTGTTTGTGGCTATTGCCAATGCGCTCGATGCTCAGGTGTTTGGTTGTGTAAACAGTTCCGTAGCGTCCGATTTGGCTCTAGGCTAAGCATGTTTTCAAATTAAAGCTGATGGGATTTGATAGGATAAATTCTAGTCGATTTGATGAAACAACTTAAGATCATCTAGGTACAATTTGAATATTTTCAACTCTGTTTTTTAGAGAGTTCAAAACAAAATCAGGTTGGGTGAAAATTTTTTGTGCTAGTATATTAGTCTGAGCGCAGTGTAAATGATATTTTTACCATACATCTTGAAACCTTGCGATCTATTTGTCTACTTTTAGGTAAAAACAATTATTAAAATAAAGACAATCTCAGTCTCTCAATATATATATATATATATATATATATTATAAAAATATATATTAAAAATAAAAATATACATTAACAATAATTCTATATAAATAAAAATAAATTATGTGGGTTATTTTCAAACTTTTCAAATATTAAATGATAAAATAAAAAAAAAACTAAAAACAATTATAGGATCATATTCAGTCAATAAGTGAACTTGTCAAACCTATGAATCGGGTAATTTAAGTAAGCACACCAAACTTGTAAATCGAGTTATGGATTCCATGAGATTATAATTTGTTTTTTTTTTCAAATATTATTTTTTATTTAATTAAATAATAACAAAAATATACAACCACAAAATCAAATACCAACATAATACTGAGATGTTAAAAAATAATTGAAAAATAAAAAAAAGTTAAACTCGTTAGATTTACGAATCATGTCAACCAGCCAAACCAATGAACATGTTCATTGATTTTATAAAATTTAATAATATAATTTTTCTCTCGAACTTTTTTTTTTACAATATAATAAAAGAAATACATGAAAAAAGTCAAGTTTAATAAAAAAAAGAGAGAAAAAAAACATACCAACAAACCGATTATGGCTATGTAGTTTTTTTTAAAACAAAAACAAAATTGAAAAAACTGAGAGACAAATATAAATTAAGATACTTAATATCGCATTACAGGTCATTTAATTGGTTGTGTTTAATGATTTTGTTAATTAAAATCAATTTAAAATAGAAATCGACACTATATAAGATTTATTGAATAAAATAAAAAGAAAAAAAATACCATGCAAAGCTACATATATTAAAAATATTATAAGAAATAAATAATTTTTATTTCTAAAAATATATTTAATATATAAGAAATATATAAAAATTATAATTGAATCATACTAATCTCTTAAAAAATTAAACATATCCAATATAATAAAAAATTATCACTATTTTAAAAAAGATAAATAAGAAAAAAAATCATAGAGAAGTGAAATACAAACTAAAAATTATTTTTTAAATATAAAAAAGTTATAAATTAAAAAAAAATCAAAACTAAAAAAAAAAGAAATGAATAAGGCCAGCCTAACCCGAGCCATCTTGGTAGACATGTAATATGAAAATTATGGGGCGACCTAGTCCGAACTAACATGACAAAGTTGTGTTTTAGGCCATGATATCAAGAAAATTCGATAGAAAAAGAAACTCAAGAAAACCACAAAACCATTTAAAAAAACAATATTGAATGACGATATTGAAAAAGAAAATAAAAAAAACGGATGTTAACCTTTTACCTGGGTCATCAGACTTGAAGCACTATACATGACATAATCATGAATCCTAATCCCTGGAAAATGAAAATTTGAAGCATGAAATCGAAAAAAAAAAATTACAAACAAAAACTCCAAAATTAAAAAAATAAAGGTTAAATTTGAAATAAAGAATAAATTAAAGGGCAACATTAAATTTTCATTTTGAGTTCTAAACTGAAAAGAACAAAAACATTAAGAAAAAGAAAACAAAAACCAAAAAAATAAGGATATAAATTAAAAAAAAAACAATACACTATCCACTTATATTGAAGATTGAAATTAAAAACATTTAACTTTTATAAAAAGGTTAATGAAAAAAAGAAATCATAAGAATAATAATTAAATTGAAAACACCTGAAAAAAAAAATTGAACAATATAATTTTTCAACGCATTTTTTTACATTAAAAAATCATAAATGTAAATTGAAAAATTTATGCATGCATCCAATTAAATAAATCATAAACTATTGTATAAAAAAATAAAATAAAAGTCATTAATGATAAATAAAATTATAAGTGGAAAAATTGAGAGACAAATCAAGATATTTAATATCGCAACACGAGTTATTTAGCTAGTTGTGTTTAATAAATTTGTTTATTAAAATTAATTTTTAATAGAGATCAACACACATATGAAATTTATTTAATAAAATTAAAAAATATATTATATAAGGCTGCAAATATTCAAACAATTATATAAAAAAACAATTAAATCTAAATAAAATACATTAAAAAAATTACAGATGAGTCATACTAATTTCTTAACAAATTAAATACATCCAATATAATTAAAAATAATTGCTATTTAACGATCTAGGTGGTGACCTGGTGGTAAGAGTTTGAGACCAAGATGTTTGCTCCCTCTGTGGTCTTAGGTTCGAGCCATGTTGTTGCTCATATGATGGTCACTGGAGGCTTACATGGTCGTTAACTTCAGAGCCCGTGGGATTAGTCGAGGTGCGCGCAAGCTGGCCCGGACACTCACGTTAAACTAAAAAAAATAAAAAATAATTGTTATTTTAAAAAAATCTAAATAAGAAAAAAACAATTTTAGAGAAGGGGTATTAATTAAAATATTAATTTATTTTTTTTAAAATACATATAAAAAAAATATTAATTAAAATTTTTTTTTTTAAAAATAAGGCCAAACCATGCTTCTGACCCAAATAGAAAGGGCATGTGCGCAGACCTGTATTATTTTTAGTTAAAGAGGCGGACAACATGCTTTGTTTTTAAAATGATGACATTTCGTTAAGGCTAAACCATGCTTCTGACCCAAATAGAAAGGGCCTGTGCGCATGCTTGTATTGTTTTTAGTTGAAAAGGCGAACAACATGCTTTGTTTTTAAAATGATGACATTTCGTCTAAGATCCTAGAAACCGACCTTTATGGTGGCTAGAAAAACAGGATCCATGGTTTTTTCCTTTCAAAAATCCATTTTAACCCGTTGTTAACCAAACACAATAAGTAAACACTCTAGTAAACCTGTTAACCAAACCATAGCCTTCAAAAAAGCAAAAAACCTGCCTAAAACCTGAAATAAAAAATCTTCCCGAGCTTCGATATGTTTTTAGGTGTTTTCAAGGTAAAAAAAACATCCAATCTTAACTTCTCTCATTATATGAAATATTTTGACATAAAAATTATACATTCTAATAGTTTAAATTTTTTTCAACAACAACTTTCTATCTCTAAGCCAGAATCCAGCGACCCTTTCCTCTCATCCACCCAAAAAAAAAGAAAAAAAAAAAAGTTTGATATGAGAATGTATTTTTTGAAAATTATAAAGATCTAATAACCTAATTGCTTTAAAAGATAGAAGATAAAAATAAAAATTTCAAACAAATTTCATACCTACCATCAATTTCACCGGTTTTTGTTCACTTTAGTTAATTTTTTTTTTAATTCAACCCTTACTCCTAAAAAATATGCAATTAAACTCTAATTTAGGCTCATAAAAACTTAATTATACAAAAAGAAAAACGGTTTAAGAATAAAAATTTTTCACTGCTCCAATCCAAATATTAAAAAGGATAAATAATAATTTAATAAACCACTAGTGAAAATACACACGTTTTAGCTTAATTGTTAATGAGCCTTTACAAGCACATGATTACATGCGGAAGGAGCTCCTTGTGTTTTCTGGTGTTGGTTAAGAAGCTCTTCCCTTCATTCACTAACTAGGAAGAGTAATTAAGACAATTTCAGTCGTGTTTCCATGTTCTAACTGAGCATTTCTCTCTAAAGGGCTGTTGTGTATCAACGGCGTAATGCCAACCGGAATATCTATATATTTTACCAGCAACTTGATGAATCAGTAGAATATCAAGACTCAGTTTTCTCTTAAACAAGAGTTCCTCTCTATACACCAGATCCCCTTACTTGATCGAGTGTATATTGTCTTTACCAAGATTTCTTTCCTTAATTAACACTGTTAATTCCATCTTTGAATCTCTTACATCAAAATCAAAATAAGTCAGCAACAGATGCGGGCAGAAGGCTTGCACTATTATTTGATGAATTTTCGTCTTTTATTCCCGTGTTTCTGGACAAAGACCACCAGAGACCTATACTATTCCCCAGGACGAAATTCAAGCCTGAGGTTGAAGAGAGTAGAAAAATGCAATAGACGTGTTAATAAAGTATAAGGATCATTCAATGATTAAATTGAACAATCACATCTCCTTGTATTGTCTCACAAGGGTGACATTATTATGCTTGCTCTGGAGATGGAGTGCAGTAACATGATGATGCATATTCTTGTATTGCATAACAGACAACAAGGTAGTTTAGTTACTGTCCTAAGATAAAAGAGATGGAAATGGCGAGGACATATCTCTGTGTACTTTATGTCAATCAAAGATGTTTCCATCTTTATCGGTAATTGTTCTTTCTGTCCCGAGACACTAATCAAACACAAACGAAAGAATAAAAGAATTGATGTCTTCCGAGTGAGAGTGAGAGAGAGGGGCATGAAGGAAAACAACCATATTGATTCATAC
Organism: Populus nigra; assembly: GCF_951802175.1. Classification (NCBI taxonomy): domain Eukaryota; kingdom Viridiplantae; phylum Streptophyta; class Magnoliopsida; order Malpighiales; family Salicaceae; genus Populus; species Populus nigra. Next base: position 23,330,305 of record NC_084855.1, on the reverse strand, counting down.
AAAATCTAAACGGAAGAAAATCTACGACGCCGTAGCCCTTGGACTCTGCGACGCCATACGCCTTGAATTTGATCCCCATTCTATGGCTTCGTCCACAGCTAGTTGACGTTCTTTTGCACTGTCAAGGGTTTCCGTGGTTGGCGGGGAAGGAAAAGAAGCAGCTGGTTCTGCTCCTCCTTCTAGACCATCTCCAAGCAAACCAAGAGCAGAGACCACATCACTGATCAATGGACGAACCAATGGTTCCTCCTGGAGACACATGGCTGCAACTGCAACTGCTTGATTTAAGCCTCTAACAGGAAAATCACCCTGTAGAAGTGGATCGGCTAGTTCTGGGTATCTCCTTGGTTCCTTGAATACTGGTTGTGCCTGTGACAACGTTTTAGAAGCGAACATGTTGGCACACTTGACCCCCTTTCGAGATTATATGTTTAAGTTACTAGACTGACAGATTAAGAAGAGGAAAGGAGAGTGAGATTAGTTACCCAAGCAACTAGATTTTGCTCATTGTTTTGTCTTGTCGTGTCAATGACTCTCTTTCCAGTGATTAACTCCAGAAAAACGACTCCAAAACTGTACACATCTGACTTGACTGTAAGTTGCCCAGTTCTTTGATACTCTGGTGCACAATAACCGTATGTTCCCATCACCCTTGAAGATACGTGTAACTTTTCCCCAACAGGTCCAAGCTTTGCTAGCCCGAAATCAGAGAGTTTGGCATTAAAGAATTTGTCCAGCAAGATGTTTGATGATTTCAAATCACGATATATAACTGGGGGATTGGCCTTATCGTGCAAGTATTCTAAACCTTTTGCAGCTCCTAATGCTATTTTCATTCTTGAGAACCAATCTAATGGCTTTTGCTCAGGTGTAAGATCTGAAAATTGTACATATCCAAATAGTTATAGCATTCTGTGATGCAGAAAGAAACATGAACAAAAACTAGCTAGTGTACCTAGTAGATGGTCTTCAAGAGATCCCTTCGGCATGTACTCATACACCAGAAGTCTTTGATCCCCGTCTGCGCAGTATCCGACGAGATTTACTAGATTCTGATGGTGCAATAGACTCAACATTAACACCTCAACAAGAAACTCTCTGTTCCCTTGCAAACCATTCCTATCAAGTTGCTTCACAGCCACAACCTGGATAAAATAAAATGTCCCTCGAATCACTATTTATATTTGAAGCTAGCTAGAGAGTGTGCTGAGCTGACATCAATGGAAAAAAAACAACATACCTGGCCACCTTTGTCAAGTTTTCCCTTGTAAACTCTACCAAATCCACCTTCACCAATTAGACATTCCCGTCGGAAATTCTTCGTAGCCATGGCCAGCTCACGGAAAGTGAAGGTTTGTGCTGCAATGACATTACTGCTACCGTTGGCAGCTTCTTTATGATCACGAGCATCCTTGTTGTCATTAGATTCAGGTGGGGGTCTTGGCTTGCAATTCTCTGCTCAAGATATTAGAATTAGAGCTTTCAAAGGTCTATCTAATTGATTAATTCTTTCCAAAAGATAATTGATTTCATTGAACATGACATGATCATGCACTCGTCCTAAAATCCCATGATGTTTCAATATATATATAACGCATGTAGAGAGAGGTGTCCAAAAGAACCTACCCGGTTGTGGTGCAATATTATTGTGATCGTTCCGAGGAGGATAGGCAGGTGGCTGAGCTGATCTTCTTGAACCATTTCTCCTCCTATCTACATTATTCTCATTAGATGAAAAACAACAAAAGCAACCCATGTTTCAAAGCCAAATATGTCCTAAATTTATCAGCTTGAGCTCCAAGAAATATTTATGGTGGGCAATCACGTCGTCTCAAACTCTAAAGATATCAAAATTTTTTAATGGAGATAATCCTCACAAGAAATGATCATAATCCATAAGACTCGATCGATCAAGAAACCAAATTAACACCAAATTCTCAAAGAATACAATTAATTAACGCTGTTGTTTGATACACAAGATATCGAACATCATGGTATTTCAAGGATGTTGGGTGGTTAAAAACTCCAAACTTGATTAACTAAACCTAGGTTGCAACAACCTAAAATTTAACGATAAGAAAAATTTACCAAAGATAAAGGAAAATCCAAAGAGACAAGCCAGGCAATAGAAAATGACTTGGTTTTTTTTGGTGCCTCCGAGGAAAATGGATAGACAAGTACTGAATGATAGGTTTTGAAAGGTTTTTGTCCGTGCGTGGAGGGGAATGAGCTGGCCTGTGACGATTCTAGAAACCGTTGAAGTGGGATAGTTGTAAATTCTCTGGTTATGAAACCCGGCTTGGTTTGATGGGTTGCCCATCAACCCAAGGTTTTAATTGAACCGAGTTTTTTTCTAAACCATTTATATAGTTGATTTGGTGACTTAATTTGTAACCCAGTTCATCCAGTCAACCTTTTATTTTTGCCTAAAATAATGTTATTTATGTGTTTTTTTTTTAAAAAATTTGTCATGCATCCAACCTGTAACCTCTGCCTAGCTAGGATGAATGGACCATGCATATCAGGTTTTATATAATAGTGAATTGAATTTAAATAAGAAAACAAATTTATAGACAAAGGAGGCTAACTAGATAGATACTAGATTATTTTTGTCGGTGGAATTATTATTTTTTTGGACGAAAAAATATCTAGATGTTATTAATGTTTTTTTTTTATAAAATTTTTTAACTATTAACCTGATGTAACCTTGTCAACTCAGCAAATCCAAAGATAATTTTGATGACGAATAAAAATATAATTTGATTATAAAATTTTAAAACATTAAAATAACAATATATTAGATTGACTTAGATCAACTTGGGTTAACTTGCTAAATCTTCTTCACAGGTCATAAGACTTTGATAACCCTATAAAAATAATTTTTTTAAACCCAATTCAATATCAATCCAATGTTGATAGATGAATCGAAAACAAAATTCAACTTAAAAAATTAAGTCAACTCAGGTTAATTTGTCGAACATGAGTCATGAGATCATAATAATCCCATAAAAAACAGATCAAAATAAATTATGAAACTCAATTCCCAATCAACATAATATTAAAAGATGAAATTAAAAAAATCAATTAAAAAAAGATATAAAAAACCACTTGATTCAACTGTTCAAACTCGTGATTCGGGTCATGATACTGAGATAACATCATAGAATGTAAATTAAAACAAATAATGAAGTTTAATTCTCAATCAACAATCCAAAATTAAAGGATGAAATTGAAAATAAATTCAACTAAAAAAATAAAAAAAACCTGAGTCAAACGGCCTAACCCATGATTCGGATCATAAAATCATGATAATCTCATAAAAAACTAATATAATTTTTTTAATGAAGTTTATTTTTCAACCAACCGACTAACCTGTAAAACTCGCGATCCATGACATAAGATTATAATAATTTCATAGAAAATAAATCAATAAATTATGAAATCTAATATCCTATAAATCTAATATTAAAAGATAATATAAAAAAAACAAGTTTAAAATTAAAAAAATATATAAAAAAAACGTTAGCATTTCAGTGATGGCAACCAACGCAGAGTTAGGCACACACATTATTATTAACAATTATTAACATATACTGAAATTATTTGCATTTCACTGTTAACATTATTATTATTATTATTATTATTATTATTATTATTATGTGTGTGCCTAACTGTGCGGTGGCTGCCATCAGGCCATTTTAAACAAACCTTTGAGACATTAGCTGGCCATGGCCAGGCGATTCCCTGAGGAAAAAACAAAGAAGGGATCCCCATGCTCATGAATTGGCATGGCCTGCCCCGGTCTCCTTGTGTATTCGACGTGCATTGAACTATGTAGAGCATGATTACAAGAAGGGTCAATATTAATTATAATAAAATTGAAATGATAACTATAATATAGTTTTGGAGTGAATTTTTAACATTTTAAAATAAAAACAGAAAATATACAAGAATATATGCTCTTGATATAAACTCTTGGGCTCGAGATAGTAACCAAACACTATTTTAATCTCGATATCGTAAAAATCAATTTTACAACTATCAAAAACAAGGTTTTCAATATGATATTGTGAACTCAAATATGAATAATACTATGCAAATATAGGGCACAAGCAACATGATGCAAATTCTATGCTTTCTCATCGCTTCTTATATATGCTAAATGCAAGGATTTTTTTATTTTTTTTATTTTGTCTTGAGAAGAGATTCTCTTCCATCCATTTCCTTCTTCGGTTAGCATGTGAAGACACAGGAAGAAAAGGACGTTGTTGTAATTGGAATCTTGAGATTGTACTTAGTGATTGCAAAATTAAAATACTATGCTACTCCTGTCCTTGCCTTGCACTCATGCAATTTCAACCCACATTTATATAACAAAATAAATATTGCCTTAAAAAGGACAAGTATAGAAGGGATAAAAAATGTTAGGTAGGATGAATAAAAACAAAAATATAAAAATAAATATATTCTTAAAACAGTTTTGAAATGAATTTTTTTATTTTTTTAAAATAAAAAGATAAAATAGATAATATTTATATTTCAACTATTTCCGTATGTTTTGTCTCGAAAGAGTAACTAAATGCAATTTTATAAATAAAAATTTTGAAAATATTTAGCTAAGAAAGAGTGGAGGTAACCCATTGATTTTTCCAAATTCCTTTTCACTTGAGGGATGGGATCAAGAGAGCATGTGAAGGATGGTTTTGTTCATGAAGATATGAGTTATTATGAATGCCAAACACTCCCTTCATTCCTTAATGCATTACTTTCCAAATATAAGTAATAATTATATATTTTCACTTACTTTTCCTCGCTACTTTTTACCATTTTCAAAGTTTATTAATATAAATATAATTTTGGAAAAACAGAATAATATTTATAAAAAAATCGTAGAAAAATTCGAAGATTTTTTCATTTTAAAATAATAGAATCTGAACACAAATGAACTAAATTAGAAAAGAAACCACTTATATTTTCCCTGAACTTGCTATCATGCATATAGACTACCATTATAAATCTAAATTCAAAAATATATTTGTTAATATACAGTGATAAAGAAGAAATTACTTTACTTTTCCTCGTAGTTTTCTTGCTCTCTTTTTGCCATTGTTGTTGTGTTGCTTTGTCATTTGAAAAATAAAAAATAATAAATAAAATTTAATGGGTAACAAAAATACACTAATTTAGAGAACTAAATAAAAATCATAAGTGGTTTATTTACCCAAACTTCCTCGACTATATATGTCTTCACATGATGACATCGACCCACAAGCTATTAAAGAAATGGGGAAAGGTTCACGGGCGGGCATTTGATACCCAAAAACTGACCTTTCTTGCCTTTATGCAGCGTACAGCGGAAGAACAAAGTTTGAGTTTTTTAAGCCCTAATGTTACTTGTAATCATAAAGTATAGAGATAATTTTGTTTTTGGAGATTCTGACATTCAATCATTTATAAAATTAATATGAAAAATAACATACAAACTAGCTAGTTAAATCAACCTAATTAATTAAAATCAAATTAATTAAATATTTTAAAGCATATCTAGAAAAAAACAAAGATAACTAAAAAAAAAAAAAAATCCCTGGTTCAATTTAGGAATGTTTCTAATCTTGACTACCAAGATTTTACCCTTTTAAAGAGAATATAGTTAATAAAAATTAATTTTTATTATTATTGTTTTTTTTTTTTGTCAAAATTTACCAACGATAGGTGTGTCTTATATCTTGTTTGTTTTTGAGTTTTAAAAATATTTTAAAAAAAATTAAAATTTTTTATTTTTTTTCTTTACTACAAATTAATATTTGTTTTAGTATTTTAGATCATTTTGATATGTTGAAGTTAAAAATAATTTTTTTAAAATAAAAATATTATTATTTTAATATATTTATAAATAAAAAACACTTTAAAAAATAAACAACACGTACTTTCCAACAACCTAATCCAATTGATTTTAAAAAAAAAAACATAACATAATCAACAGTTCCTGTCTACAAAACTCTCTATAAAAATAACTCAAGCATGCACTTCAGGATTCACATAAAAATAACTCTTTCAAGAATCAATTAATTCTTGCTAATTGCTGAAATGGCTCGCCAGGGAAGATGCAGTGCGATCGGCGTAGTTCTGGCTAGTACTCTTCTTGTCATTCTATCACTCCAATTCAAGATCGCCATCGCCAAGGCAGCTACTTTCACCGTCGGTGACACCTCGGGCTGGACTTTCAACATCCAGAGTTGGACAGATGGGAAAAAGTTCAAGGCCGGCGACAGCCTGAGTAAAATGCTGAGAACCACCACATAATTATAATTATTTGTCTTCTATAATTGTTATGGTAACTATATTAACTTCAGTGCTGTGTTTTCTTGATGAACAGTTTTCAACTACGATCCTTCATTGCATGATGTGGCCACTGTAGATGTCGATGGCTACGATGGCTGCACAGTTTCTCCGAGCTCCAGCACTTACACAAGTGGAAAAGATACGATCAAGCTGAAGGAGGGACAAAACTATTTTATATGCAGTCTCCCCAGTCACTGTGACTGGGGGTTGAAAATTGCAGTCAATGCTTCCGCCTAGATAGAAATTGAATGTTGATGAATAAAAATATCATGGTGGCTTTCAGCTCATTGCAGCGCCGCCCCCTGTTCTTCATCTGAATCTTGAACGTGTAATTTGAGGTGAATTGAGTTGTGACTTTATGATGTGAAGATACTTTGATGAACATTTGTAGACGGATCAGAAGGGAAAATAACACATAATACCACCATCACTACATGGAAGCATGTTTTGAATAGTAACAGTAATTTGCAGGTTGCAGCAATGTTAACACAAATTGATAAATACCTTACTTGTAAAAACTGGCCTGGGTCGGAGAGGGCAAAACCACGTCATATTTATCATTTTTTAAGAAAAATTCAACCTGTTAAAGGTTAGATTTTGATCAGATCATTTCAGACTGATCAAATCAGCTGGTTAATCTGGTTTTTTAACCGACCAATCAATTTTTTTTCTTTCAAGCTAGACCAATTTAAGTTTAAAATCGGCTAGGTTTTAGGTTGACTTGTTGAGCTAATCCGGGTTTTTTTACAATGATTAATAAGATAAAAGCTTGTTGGTCTTGAACTGGATAATTAACCTGCGTGATCAAAAGCTTTTGCTAGCTTTCCAATCTCAATTCTCAATCACAAATTTCCACACAAAAACTGTCCAATTATTTCACATCCTCAATTTTACTACCATGGTCGACCTCCAAGTAGCCTGGTAAACTCCACTAGTGAGTTTGGCAGAGGATTCCGGGTCAACTCGTAACAGTAGCTTTCAACCCTCTCATATCACAATGTCAAACCAAGCTGCATCAAGCTTAACGAATCGACATCAACATTCCATTTGAAACATTAGGGTTTGACTAGAAACGATTTCAATTCTACAAGTGTTCACCAAATCCCATCTTTCTTTCTTTCTTTTCTTTCTATTTATGACCTGTTCTTCTCAGTACAACAATCAGATTGTGAACTTTGAATTCCTATCTATTGATTTTCCTTTTACATTTGAATTTATGACAAAAACACAACGACACAAGGACATGCCCTGCAATGGAGGATCCCTGCTAAGTGTTAATTTAATTTTTCCTCTTGCCCTCAGGAGGGTCTTGCTGTATGCATGAACGCAAGCTTTTGAGTGACAAAAGTCGAACCTTCCAAAATTTGTGACAAGGATATTCGCGTTTTCACAGCAGCAATCATGTCTAGAGAGATACATTGACTTCAATGGCAGAGTCTGTTAAGATGATATCTTTTGAATTATCAGCTTTTGGGTGATCCAGGGTATCCAAATTTATCCTCAAATGCAAGGGTTTCACAAAGATGAGGTCTCTCAAATTACAGTTCGATTTTAACAAGAGCTGAATGCATGAATCTTTTTCCAGTCCTTCACCTCTTCCAGGGTTCAAAATATCAGCTATCCTCGCGGCATGTTTCTGCTGTCCACCCTCTTCCAGATCAAGATGCCTTCTTAGTTTTAGATACAGTGCCGCATGTATAATAAGCTGTTATTGCAGATAAAATAAAGATATTAGTACTAATTTGAAACAATAAGTCAGCACAAAAAAAAAAAAATTAGAATGAAGGACATGTCGAAAGCAAGCGATCAAGCAAAGGACAAACCAAATATACCTCACTTGTCCCGGGACTAGTGTTGACTGCGCAATCAATATGGAGTCTCTCATCCTCGTAATTGACATCAGAGGTTGCACTATCCTCTTCAGTAGCCACCTCTAATCCAGGAGTTGAAAATGCCAGATTATCCAATTCATCATACCACTGTTGGGAAACACCAGCCTGAATACACCAAAAACTACTGAGGGACTGGAAGTAGAGGACTACTGCGCCAAAGGATCAAAAGCAAAAGCAAGATATGGAAGGTAAGGCAAGAAGAAGAAAACAAAAAAAAGGCTCTGCAACTAGGAACCTTCTCTGAGGATCCCACTACATCTTCTGCTCCTAAGATGACTGTAGCAGACCCTCTTGCCTGGCGCCATATACATCCTTCTTGTAATGGTTCAACAAGCTCGGTATCCATAGGGATGTCTATATTTAACCTTATGTCAACCCTTCCTGTTACATAAACCAGAAAACAAGCCATGGCAGATTATTTCGTGGTTTGTGGCATGAATATATAAAGGCACCAACTAGGGATGTAAATCAGTATAGCTCGCATGCAAGCAGCCTGCCTGCATGGTTTCCCTATCTTTATATGTTTGCGTGAGAACAACATAGCTGCCTAAACACAGCAGAGTTTTTTCGAAAAAAAGAAAAAGAAAAAACAAAACGAGTCTTCTTGTGATTGAAATATTTGTGGAATGGCAAACACAAAAGTGGCTCAGCTTCTTTGGATTTCAAAGCAAGCAAAGACATGTTTCATTTTTTAGGAGTGCAGAAGTATGCTGAAACAAAAATCAAACTGCCTACATCTTTGTTCCACCAAGATCATGATAAGTCAGTGGCTGAAAATTGAAACCTGAACCTTGCAAGCAGAAATTTATTTGATTTTCAAGTAAAATCAAGGTTGTGTCAAAGTGTGCACGTCATCCACAGAGCAGCTGTGGTTATATTATGTGTAATGCATTTCATTAGAAAATGTAGAAACAGTTCAACTATCATTTGTATTTTTAGTGTTAAGTTCAAGTTAAGTATTTTTAGTGTTGACGTATGACATGGAAAGCCAAGATGCCACATCATTTGAGAACTTTTATTCAAAACCAAATTCCTGAAGGAGATGTAGCGTGCACGGAAGCAAAATGAAACCTAGGGCAGTAGATACTCCAACTAAATTTTAGTCATGGAAAACTTTATTAACCCAAGATACGCTTATAAATGAACATATCTGGCAAAAGATCCTTGCAGCGCACATTGGAGATGGATGATAAAAGGGAAATTAAGATGGCTAAGCCAACAGAGGACCCTTGGTTTGGATAAGTGATGGTTTGACAGGAGGGAAGAGGGGAAGAGGAAGACCTAAAATAGCACAGATGGAAATGGTATCGAAGGATCTAAAATCTCTTGATATCGAGGTGGATATGTTTTATTATAGTGATGAATGGTGCAAAAGATTATTTCACATCATAAACACAGAAATTAATCAAACTAAACAGCAAATACCTGGTAACAAGCTGACGTGCTCAATATGATCGGCCGATGCTCCAGCACTAATCAGCCAAAAACATGGGCAAAAGAGGGGGGAAATATCAGTGGGGTGAAACAGGTCTACATGCAACTGGCATGTTAGCCAAAAAGGAACAAATATCACAGCATAAAAAATTGAAAGGAAATTCTCTTCAGCAAACTCACTGTCTTAAGGCAAGTGAAGTCACCATTTTTTAAGAAGAATTCAATTTGAATTCAGAAAGAAGCTACCTTGCAGAATACAGTACTCATACTCACACAGAATAAACTCTCTCCACAGGGAATGATAGCCAGAAAGGTAATCCAAGAATCCCAAAATTTGATAACTGGAAGTTCGAACAGGCACCGGATTCTCTACTTATTTTAAGAACTCTATGTGCAACTTCAAGAGATTAAGAGAGAAATGAGTAATAAACCAAAACCACAGCAGATGAACATCAAGATGAAGAAAATACAGAATTTGCTCTACCTGTGTCACACAAGACAATGTCATTCTCAAAGGTTGTTAAGTTTGATACGAGAGTAGCATATGGAAATTCCTTCAGTGAACAGTTGACATCAGTCTGCTGTTTCAAGTAATCAATTGGTAGCTGTTTCAAAAGGGATACTTTCCCTGTGATCAACTGTCCACAAGTCTCCAAAATGTTGGGAAATCCTTTACAGAATTTTGATAAGCAAATATTAGACATGAACATTAGAGTATTATGAAAAAATTAAAAAATCTAGAAAAACAACAAACCTTTGATGCATTCTTTCATCTCTCCTGACACTAAATCTATGACCCACAGAGCTTCAAAGCTGAAAATACAAACAAAACTTCATGATAGACTAGTTTACTTAAACAGAATCAAAATGATCATCCAACAAAAACTAAAGCTTCATATTTCTATTTAAGCAAAAATCAAACAGATAGAACCAACTTATAAAGTTGTGAATATTGTTCCCTGCAACGGTGAACCCTGAAACCTTCTAAAATTAGTTTCTATCAAGCACTAAAGTTTGGGATGGAAGTATGTGCTCTTTGGTTTGATGTGGTGCATCGACGGAGTACAATAAATAGATATGCTTTTGAAGACAATAAGATTCCAACTTGTAGAAATATTTTGCCCTCACCCCTCTGATCTGGCTAATGCATGAACTGTGGAGAGGGAATAACAAGGAAAGTGAGGCAACTTCCAAAAGCCCTAAAAGGGAAACCGAATAGTGCAGAGAGAGATCCAAGCAAACATTTATAATAATAGGGGTTTGCTTTGTTTCTCACTTCTTTTAGGACCTTTTTGACTGTTTTTCCTTAACCATGACACCTTGCATGTTCCCCCATAATGGTTTGTAAGCATCACACAGTCCCCTTGTAATTGGTCATTGCTTGTTTTGCTCAAATTAATTAGAAAACTTCACCACTTAGTTTCACATGTTTGGCTGAAAGAAAAATTTTGCATGGGCAAACAGAAGCATATTCCAAGGAACTACCAGTACATATCAGAGACACATTCCAAAGAAAAGCTTGCAGGAAAAAAAAAAGGCAAAACAAAATTTAAAGCAGACGGGGCAAATAAACCGAAAACGAAAGCAAAATTTTGAAAGAGGCATTTGTTGCTTATTATTAACAAGTAACCATAAGACAAACACCCTTCCTTACCTACGGCTGATGATTAAGAAAGTATTATCCACGGACTTCAACAGGTGCCAAGGGAACACCAGAGGCTGTGAATCAAATTCTTCAGATTTTGCATCAACATTAATTCTAGAACCCAGCTTATCCATAATCCAGGTCCAAATACTATTATTTTTCTTACTGAAGCTTTTTGGATAAACTGTCTCTAAAACCCGACTCTCCAGATCAGCTCTCCTGATGGCATGGTTCTTAACAGATAAGAACCAATTCAATTAAATAATAAGTGAAAAATCTAAAAATAACATAATTATATGTCAAACACTTTCTTGATAACATGTTGACAAATTTCGAGTCCGTTTATTTTGCGTAAAATATTTTATAGGAAAATGTTTAATAGATTTTCCCATGTTTGTTTCCAGAAAATATTTTCTAGTGTTTGTTCACATAAAATATTTTATAGAAAAACTAGTCAATTAGTTCGAATAGTAACTCATTTACAATATCATCCAATTATTTCAACCACCATCTAAATCTCACCACCACCACCACATCCTCTTTCACCACCACCACCACCACTAACAAATATTTTACATGGAAAACATTTTACAGGAATATATTTCTCAAGCCAAACATTGAAAAATATTTTAAGCAAAATAAAGGGGACCCTTAACGAGAAGTTATTATCTTTTCAAACCATGTTGATATTGAAATTCAATATTTAATTTAAACACCTATCCTGAAGGGCACATCAAACTTCACCATAGGATAAATCATGTTTCAAAAGCTTCTGAGTGCATACTTCTGAATCTACAATATACAGGCAATCCTCCTCATCATCATAAAAGGAAGCTGCAGGACGTGCTAGCTTGGCAGACTCAAATTCTCCATCCTCAAATCCTGGGCCAGAACCAATCTGGTGTATGAAAAATGTAAGTCTAAATTCAAGCTTTATCTTTACATTCATTTGAGCTTTTTACAAATCATAATGCAACTACAAAATAAGGATAAACAGGGTGCATTAGAGAAAGATGTGCAAGAAAATCACTAAAACTCTTGAGGTGATATCTTTTGAGTTCTGCAATGCCCAAATATCTACTGATGAAACTATTAAACCTTATCACTTGCATGACAGACACAGAAATGGGTTGAGTTATATATTGCCAGGTTTGGAAACCCTTGGGGATGGCTGATGAATATTATAATTTCCAACCAGTGAATAAATTCAAGTAGAATATCAGTCTTCAATCAACAAGATTTGTCAATCAATCAATATCAGTAATCAATAAAAATATGTAAAATGGAAACCTCGAGCATTGTAGAGCTTCCATTTTGCCAGTTAGACAGTTTTCCTCCTAGTAGATTTATGCCAGGTGTATCTTTTACAAGATATTCTTGCCATGTGTGCTCTAATTTTTCCCTCGTCCAAACAGATCAAAATTAGATTTATGTAAATCCATTAACAGTTTTTTTTTTTTTTGGTGGGGGGGGGGGGGGGTGTTGGTTTAGCAAAGTCTTATAACCATGAAAATATTTCACGATCTATTTGTTGCTATTTATTTTTACTTGAACTAAATGAAAATTCATGCTATAGGCTTTAGATTCAGATCCATATTGAATATATTTTATAAGTGTAAGACAACACAAGAAAGGAAAACAAGGGAAATGGATCAAATATCAGGTTAACCTATTTCAAGATCCCTTAGGTTATTTCACATTGCATCTATTTTTAACTCATTTGATGTAACAGTTATACATACCGAATCCAGAATCTTTCCATTGCCATCAGATACAATAATGCGATGATGATTGCTGTCAGAAAGGAACAGGCGGTTGCCACTTTCATCCGCAGAAACACATCCTATAGAAAAACAACATCAATTTTTAGAAAACAATAGTTTATTTTACAAAATCACTTTGACCTTTTTAATTTGCAAACAACTCAACAAATTATCATCTAAATTGTCTTATTATTCAGAATTAGCACCCTCTTGATTTGAACAAGTTTAATGGAGCAAATGACAAACATCACTTCTGTTATTTAAACATGTAAAATGTTTCTTGCATCTGAATGTAGTAGATTCCATGTCTTCCAACTTATAGCACTAATCTCATAAGCATCACTCCACTTAGCCCTCAATATTTAATCACTAATTTCATAAGGTCAAAGGGCACACACTTTGCTATTTGGGTCTTAAATCTAATAGATTTTCACCTTTTCCTACTTTGATATATATATATATAAGGGTACCTGAGTTATTAGATATATGGACACCATAATTAGAAATTGTGCTGAGGAAACAGAAACCATGCTAAGAAATGCTAAACCTGGGAAAAAAAGAAGTAGGTTCTGGAGAGGAGAGCACATGTAAGGTTCTTTGATAACTTCAGCTTGTTTTGCCCAGGTGGTTTTCAATTTGGGCCTAGAAATCCCTTTGTCAAAGTTCATGTTTTCTTGCACATTTAACTCCTCAATAACTACAAAAAAGAGCATCAAGTAAGTAAATTAACAATCAATTTACTTCTGAAAGCACTTGTGTATAAAAATGAACCACATATACATGTGTTTTTATATCAAACTGTGAAAAGAATATATCACAGCAAGGAATGAAGAAAGAAGAGGAAACGGTTAAAGAAGTCAAAACTTCCAACAACAACACCACACTTAACTTCCATTGAAAAATACTCCCTGCAACAACAAAAGACAAATCCAAATCCCTTAACATGCACTTCTCATTTGTCATCTTTTTATTCCTAAACCTCATCAGCCATTCACATTTTCTTACCAATTAAATTAAAATCTATAAATATCTATTCGTATAAAAAAAATTACGCATCTGAAGTGCAGCAGTAACTCTTGGCAGTCAAACAAAATCAGCAACTAAATAAAAATACTTGATCGCAACCATCACCAACAGATTTAAATGATTTCATGCTAGAGATTATTTACATACCATTTCTTTTACCACCGGAGACGTGAAAATCATTTGATAACCAACGCACCAATCCGGCATGCTCATGCCGCATTAAGCTGGAAACATTTCGTAACTGCCGAAACCACAAAAAATAAAAGTAAAAAATTATATATCATAAATTAATTAAAAACAGAAAAATCAGAAGGAAAATTCGAGTTTTCCACAAAATAAATACAGAAAATAAAAACTGAATCCTAAATTAAAAATCGAAAAAAAATTAAGAGAAAGGGAGGATGCATGCAATAAATTTTACACAAAAAAATAATCCAGAAATTCAATTTACTATTATTATTTAAAAATATAAAACATGAAACATTAAGCAAATTATAATAAAGAGATCTGATAAGAATAAATACCTTTTTTGAATGCTTAATTAGATGAGAAGCATACGCCATGACTGCTGCTTCTGCTTCTGGTTGGCTAACTTCAATTGACCAATCAATCAGTCAACTTCTTCAAAGCTCGAAAAGTTTAGGAAAATCATATGTTGATTTTTTAGGTTTTTTTTATGTTTTGTTCAGTTTGGGATGGATGGCATGGCTGGCAGAATAGAAATCACACTTGACTTTTTTTGTTTTTGAATTTCTTTTTTTTTTAATTTGTTGTAATAACAAATGAGTCATTTTTGTATATCAAAATGTATATATTAGCCCCTCAAATATTGAAACTGATTGAAAGGTTGTTTGAGCAGCGTTGATCATCCTCGATTTAAAGAGATGCCTAGGGATGACATTGGGTACCTAAGGGTCAAGTTTTGGAACTATCAATACCTGAACCCAAAACCACTATCTATACACAACCCAGAACCCGAAAGGTAGGGGTTTTGGATATCCAAACTCAACCTGATCAGTTTTGGTATCCATTTGGGTACCCATAGCCTGACCCAATACAAAAGTCTGCTTATGGCTCTTTTTTTTTTTTTTTTTTGATACAGATCCACTGATCACTTTGATGCACGGAACTGGGAATTAAAGTAGAGAAAAAAAGGAATGAATGGAACCTGAATAAAATTGCATGAAAGGATTAGGAAAAGAATCATCTAGCTTTGCCCTAAAGCCTTCCTAGAATGGACTAATGTTTTGGTTTTACTATCCCTCACTCCACATGTACTCTTCGCTACTCTACTTTATATGTTGGGTACATTTTAAATCTTCTACCTCCATAAAAAGAAACAAGCAAAGAAAGATGGCATGTCTCAATGTGCATCACTGCATTTACCGCTGCTGCTGATTCTACTTGTGATTTCATCAGGTAAATGCTTTCTAAATCTTTACCATTTTTACTTTTTATTTTGTTAATTAGTTAGTTAACTCTATTAATTAATTAGTTAACCAATAATATCATGTTATTATAAAAGAACAATACAAGCATAGCAAACATTCAAAGCACGGATGAAACACGATCAGCAGAAGCTAAGGCTGATTAAAAGAAAAACAAGATGACGAGCAACTGCAATCATTGATTATGAACAAACCATTATTCCTGGTCAAGTATAACAGTCATGGCTTCAAAAAGCTCCTGACATTGTCTCAAGGAGAGGAAGAAAGAGGAAGGTTACATGGGAGAAGTTGAATGACGATACTACCAATTTAAATTTAAATATGCAACAATAAAAGTTTAGCAAATCAACTAACAGAATTCATAGAATACGTGTATGAATTCTCACAGTTGAATTCTTGAAGAGAAGGAGATGCAACGGGACTTGTTAAGAAGTCTCGGGACTCCTTCGCTAGCTTATTTGTGATTCAAGCCTTTGAAAATTGATTTTCTGCCAGCAGCCACGTCGAATAGCCTTAAACTGGATATCAAAACAGAGGAAGAAACACTTATCAAGAAACTATTTTTTTTATATCAATCACCTGAAACAAAGCATAATGGATATCAAAAACCCACTCTAACAAACATTTCATCGAACATATCCTCTACATAATCCACTAAACAATAAGTTAGCGTACCCATTTCACTATTGACACCATATATGAATCTAACAATACATTCCACAAAGTGTTTCCATAAACAAACTACAAATCTAAGTTCAGAGGAATTAGGGAATGAAAATTCCAAATTAGAGAAGGAAAATAAAGAGCCAAACGCATCGTAGTTTTGGGTAATTGAAATAAGAATTCATTTTATTGTCAAATAGGCAATCGCAAGCACACAAAAACAAATGCAAAAAGGGCAGAGAAACAAAGCTAAGAGAAGAGATTAGTTTCCAACCTGGCTGGAAAGAATGCAGGTGCTACAATGGACTTTCCCTCTCGATTTCAAAAATCGAGACGAGAGAGTAAGAGACGGTCTGACAGCCGGCTGAAGAGTGAGAAGGGCGAAGGAGAAACCCTAAGCTTTCTATATATAATCTGTGGCATAAATGTAATTGTCTCAAACTTTAAAGATATTACTAAATTTTAGGTCAGGTACCGGAATTAACGTGGACGGGAATAATATTTTTATTATTTTATCCTTTAAAAAATTCATAAGTTAATATTTTAAAAGGTTTTGTTTTTTTTTGGATTTTCATATAAAATGCCAAAAAATTAACTCTTATATTATATCTTTATAATAAAGGATATTTTTATCTTTTTATTTTGGAAGGACGGTTTAAACACCTAATTACCCTTGAAGTCCAAATTCTTGTACCTTCAGTCTAAGGGTATTTTCTTTACTGCGCTGTTGATTTGTTGTGATTGTTGGGTTTAAATTGAGATAATTTAATATTTTAATAAATAAAAAATAATTAATTTTTTTTAACATGGATATAACAAGCATTGGTCATCTTGTTATTTTTGGATAGCACATCTGATTAATTTTGATGGCTAAAAAATCATTTCAGGGCGGCATTTAATTTATCTTAGCGTTAATTTCATGGCCTCGCGGACATCAAATGAATCTTTGGTTTGGTATCAATTCTTTTTTTTTCTTCTCTCTTCTCCTTAATTTTAACATCATGTCTTTTGATTTTTCAAATCAGCCCTTCAACTTCTCTTTTCTTTCAATTTAATCCATATTCTTTTCATTATTATTTATCTTATTTGAAATAATTCAAGAAATTAAAATTTTATTTCAATTTTTTCATTTGTCAAATTTGGTCTCTATTTTTTTAATTTCTATTTATGTAATTTGAGATGATTTTTACAATTGAATTTTTTTATATAATTTTATCATTCTTTATTTTTTTTACCTATCAGATTCTATCCTCATTCTTTTTATTAGTATTTTGTTTTTCTTTCGTAAATTTTTTAGATTGATATTTTTTTTATTTCATCTTTCAATATTAAATTGGTTGGAATTTAAGCTTCTTGATTAAGTCCGTGTATTCTCATATATTTTAAGTTTGAGAAATTAACTTAGCTATTAGAGATTTTCCCTGATTTTCACTGGATTTTTTTTTATCATTTAAGCTGATATTTTTTCAATTTCATCTTTCAAAGTTTATTTCATTGGAGGTTGGTCTTTTTTTTTTTTTTTGCTTTCTACGTCCTTTATTTTATTCTAGTGTCTTTCATATGTTTTTTTTATTTTTTTTAAAATAATAAAGTTCATTCTTGAATTAAATAGAATCAATTGATTGAATACAAGCATGAGATGCTCACTTCATTATGTTTTGTTCATTTTGCTTTTCCAAGTCGTTGCTCTAGTAGCCTATATGGTTTCTTACAGTGTCATCGTGTAGCCTTTTGTTGTGGGGTTTGAATTGTCTCGGTGAACTCTTATGGTGGTGAGCAATATCCACGGTGGAGTGACGATGAGTCTCCAGCAGACTTTTTTTTTCACCTCCCAGGTATGATATTGACAGTTCATTTTTTGTAGTTAATTATTGCCAAATATGTTTTTTTTTTTGCAGTTTATCTCTTGTCGTTGCCTACCTTTTAAATCAGATTATTGGATTACCTGATACTATTGCATCCAATCAAGTTAATTACTCGAGAAACAAGTTTTTTTTACTTCTTTAAAAACACTATTATTGCTTAAGCATCTTTTTTTCTGTTAAAAAAATTGGACTGATCCGCGTTGTAGCGCAGACCACCAATCTAGTTCATACCAAACTCGAAACCTGACTTTTTCCTTTCAAGTTTTACCCGAGACTGATTAGAACTCAAATTATCTATAAAATTCACTAACTATCCAGGTCAGTATCCAATGTGTTTGGGTGAAATTGTCATCCCTAATTAAAAGTAACCATGAAAAGGCTAAGTTATATTTTAAAAAAATCATTATAAGGATTAAATTGTGATTTTAATAAGATGTAAGTATCAAAAAATCTTATAAGGACCAATTTATAAATAAAAATAGAGACTAGATATTTTTTAAATTACAAGGACTGAAATGAAACCTTTTCAAATACTCCATTACATCATTAAATTTTTTACAAATGTAATAAATAATCTCATTGCATTACATTACATTAGTTATTTATTACATTACATTATATCATACCAATCACATCATAAGTTTAGTTTTAACCAAAGTTATTAATTTCAACCTATATTATATTATTGGTTGGGTTGATTGACCTCAATCAATCAAAACAATAAGGTATCAACTTAAAAAAAATTAACACGATATTATTTTTTAAAAAATAAAGAAGTTAATTTGGGTTTTGAACGGGTCAATTGAATTATGAGTTAACATATCAAGTTGCATGGATTTAACCGAATTAATTTTTATTTTTTTTAAATTCAGCTTAACAAGATAAGTTTTAGTTTAACTTGTGAAGTGGAGATAAGTTTAATAATATTAACACATTTTTCTTAAATGCCCTAGCTCCGGCACTGCAAGAGACAAATCTCCTGGACAAAGCTTTGATATGGTTCTTCAAGCCTGTTTAATATCATAATAATGATTATTTTTTAAAAGTACATCATCGTGAATATGATGCAAGCTTTTGCCGGTGATGATTCAGGCTATGTTTCCATGTCTGTGGGCCGTAAAAGGTGTTGCTTTCTTTAAACACAGCCTAACGAAAATAAATGAATAAAGATGGTCAATCATGCTGCATTTACACTGTAACCATGAACGAAGCCAGCATAATCATTCTGTGATATTTGTTCCTTCCACTTTATCGATATGTTTATCCAATAATACACTCTCCTTTATTGATTGGACAACTACACTAAATGCAGTAAATTTTGTTTGAAACTTGCAAGCTGTGCTCCAGCAAGGCCTTTGACATGACTTTCAAGTAGCCTCAATTGTGTGCGTTTTTTCTCTCTTTTTTAAAAATATTGCAATTAATTAAAATTTATTAAGTTGTGCTGTTTTCAAGCTTAGAAAATAATTAAAATAATTGCTATTAAGAAAAAAAAAACTACTAAATTGTTTGAAATCGTTAGCCATCATCCTCCTCGACCTCTACGATCTCTAGCTAGCTAGGGCAACGTCTGCTTCTGTGCTTTCCTTTACCCATTATTGCCTCTCCCTTCTGGTTGCCATTACTCCATCAATATGGATGCAAGCTGGAAATTTAAAATCCTCTCCAGTTTCATTAAACCTAAAGCTTAGGTTTTCATATTCAAGGCATAGAGGAGGGCCATATATCGCGTAGGGCAGTATTCGGACTGCAGTTTTTTCTTTCTAATTACTCCTAATTCACTATTAATGCAGAGTTGTTGCCTCGTCTCTCTGTGCCCCACGTAAGGTTTGTTTGTCCTTGAAGAAAATCTCGTGGGACAAGCTAATCTTCATCAACATGATTAATCAAGTCCACCGAGAAAAAAGTCTTTGCCTGTCATTAACCCAATATCATTATCAATGGAAGTTTTAATCTAAATGAGCAAGTTATACATTATCAAAATCTAGTAGCGTTTGGTTTAATTTGGGCAGTTCTGCTTCCAAAGTGGCCAATTTATGATGAAGAAAGTGATCATAGCCAACTTCAAATCTTCAACATGCTTAGTCCCAGCATGAAAATTAGATTAAAAGACAAATAAATAATTTCAATATTATCACATAAAAGCATAGATATTAATGAGATAAATAAAGATTAAATTTCTTTGACCGTGTCAAAGTAATTAAGTTTGACAGCCCCATCAACTGTATAGATTAAGCAGAATGACCCTTAATAGGGTTTCATTTTAAAAAAAATAAAAAAGTTAAAACGATTTTATTTTAATTTTTTATAAAAAAGGTTAAATTATATATTTTGATTAGGTCAACAAGGTTTAAATAAATTAACTTTTATATAGTCTAATTAAAAACTCGTTCGACCGAATCGGGTTTAATATTAACAATAGTATTTAATTAGATTCAGTACTGAAATGTTCACCAAAGTATGAAAACTACAATTATATTTCTAAGCACATTGCATCAATGTAGAGTTTGGTGTAAAAACCATTCAAAAACCCTAAAGCAGATTCTACAAAAACATGATGTAATGGAAAGATTGGTAAAATGGTCAATCAGGCTTGTGGAGTTTGACATTCATTACTTTCTTAGGATATTGGGATCCAAGCTTAAGAACTATAAAAACTACTGATTAAAGGTAAGGGATTGACTCAAGGAAAGGAAAAGGTTCTTCATCGAGAGGAGCCTATAATACAAAAGAATATATACTCATTAGCAAGCTTGTGTTGGATGTCAATGGTTTGAAGATTTGCACCGCAATTCGACAAAGACGCAATTCGACAAAGAAGCTGTGGAGGAAGTTTTGACCAATATCGATAATTAAGGTAAAGGAAGTTTGTGTTGGAGGTAGCTGCTACACTACTTCACTTGAAGGCTTGAGACAAAATTAAGCCTTTGACAGATATTATTACAGATCAACAAAAACGGGAAAATCTGTATGGAGAATCATAATCTGTTAGTTTGTATGGTATCCCACTGACTCTAATAATCGAAAATTTGACTACAATAGTTTTGCCTCTAATGGTCAAACAGAAGTTGCGAACAAGTTTATTTTAAAGGGAGTCAAAACTAAAATACTCGAAAAAATTGGTCTAATGATCTCCTTGGAGTCCTCTGTGGACATGTATAACCATAGCAAAATATGTGATAGGTAAAACTCTTTAGGCTTTGACTTATGAGACCGAAGCTTTTAATATTGTAGTTAATTTGTATGGAGTGTTTTTTAAAAGTATTTTTTACTTGAAAATATATTAAATAACTTATTTTTTTAATTTTTTACATCAGTACATCAAACCAATCGGGAATAAACACAAAAAAAATCAATTTAATCATCTTTGAAGCTAAATGTTTTTTTAAAAATACATACTTATATATAGTTTCAAACGCAAAAGCAAACGTAAGTCGGTCTTCCAAGCTCAAACATACTTTTACTCAAACAAGGCAAATAACGAGCGATTGGGTCCTCAATCTAGATACATTAATGTTGTTATGAAACTCGTTCAACCTATTAGTTTGATCTAGAAACTCTCCAACTCATGTTGGGTTTAATTAGTTTAAAACCAGATATGTAGTTGATTTAGGCAAACTTCGATAACTCAACACGTCAACTTTTTTTTTAATCTAAAATTAATGGCATTTTGAAATATATATATATATATATTTAAAAATAATTAGCTTTTCTAACTTTTAGCCTGAGTCCTGAGTCAAGTCATATATAAAGCGGGGTTTTTATAACTATGTTTACAATAGACACTAACAGATTTAATAATTTTATTGATGGAAATTTTTGTTGGTATGTTTTAAAAAATCAATCCTACATATTTAATTGAAATTGAACAACAAATTTGAAAAAAATAACAACAATTAAACAAAATAATGCAAAAATTATTTCAATAACAACTAAAATTTAACACATTTATTAATTCATAAAATTATTATGAACATAAAATCAAACAAAAATAATGAATAAAAAAATAAAAATAGTTAAAAAAAAAACACAAAAAAGGAAGAAAAATGAATGAAAAATTCTTACTTTAATGTTTAGCTGATAATTAAAAAAAAAAAAAGAAAAAAAAAAAAAGAGATTGTTAATAAACCAACAAAAAGAAAAATAAGAAGAAGAAAAAAGACAACAGACCTTATGATGAGAAGAGAAGAGAATGCTTGATTTTGGTTGAGAATGAGAGAAATAAATGACATTGTAAGAGAGGAACAAAGAATAAGAGAGAAAAAGAAAGAAGAAGATGAAGCCCTTTTTTTATGATCAGGTCTTTTAATTTAGTTTTACCAACAAAATTATTGATGGTGATTCTGTTTGTAAAGTCAAATGAAAAATTTTAACTTGCATGAAATTTTCAAAAAGCCCTCCAAATATTACCAATGACTTTTCATTTCGTCGATAATATCATTGGAAAAAAAGTGAGCAGTCAAAATAACATTAATTATTAGCTTATTGAAAAGTGAACAGTTTTTATAGTCACTGGAATATACTGTAAGACATATTATGTCGGTATACCTATATGTAATGAACACCATGAACAGTGCTAGAGAGAAAGGGAACAATTTCTATAGCCACTAAAATATACCGACGGACACATTCCATCAGTATTCCTGTATATAATGTACAATCCGTCAGTACTTTTATCAATGTAAAACAGTGTTTGATGCCAAATTATATTAGTATTTCCTATCTATCCATCTTGCAAATATTTAAATTCACAAAATCCATTGTTTACTTAGAAGGAAAGTCAAGTTGATTATTGCCTTCCTCCATGGAAAATGTGTACTTTGTATCGCCCGAAAGTTATATAGACAAAACCCGGATCAAATCAATAAGAACAAAAAATGTTTTGTAC
This sequence comes from Populus nigra, assembly GCF_951802175.1. Classification (NCBI taxonomy): domain Eukaryota; kingdom Viridiplantae; phylum Streptophyta; class Magnoliopsida; order Malpighiales; family Salicaceae; genus Populus; species Populus nigra. Next base: position 23,307,339 of record NC_084855.1, on the reverse strand, counting down.
TTTGATAGGGTAAGCAACCCTTAAACCAAAAAAAAAATGGATGGAAGGCCATCTTCTCTATATATTTGTACATCTCATTCTCCATTGGACCTATGAACTTTTTCAAAAATATTGTATTGAAAGCAACATAAGAGTTTATCACTAGGTATATGACTAAATAGGACTGTATAATTTCTATAAAACCTATCACTAAGATATCCTTAGATGAGGAATAAGGTTAAGTGGAGCAAAAAGATTTTTTCATGTGATGAAAAATAAAAACAATTCACTCCAAACGAGGTTTGTGAATAAGTGATTGTTTGACAATATTCAAAAAAATGCCTATCTTTTTGCTAAACATGGTGTATTGAATTCATAATTCATTAGATTTTTTTTGTGAATGCCAACTAATATTATAAGTAAATTGCTCTTGGCTCTTCAATCATTTAATAACCATAGTCATTTGATAAATAATTACCATAGGTCAGACTTAATAAAATTTTATAAAAAAAATTTTGTCATTAAAATGAATAATTGAACCAAGAATCTTCTTTCTTTATCATCAATCAAATAATTTATAAGTAAACATCTTTTTTAAAATACAAGAAGCATAAAATCTCTCTAAAACCCAAACCTCAATTTCTTACTTGTTATCCCTCTTGTTTAGCCCTTTTTCTAGGGGCTATGGTGTAACAAGTGTATAATATCTATTAAAATATCTATGAATTTTATCAGCAACTTGATGAATTAATTTTAAGATATAAGGTTTTCTTATCATATCAGGATGCTAGCTCAAAAAAGATTTGTTTTTCTTCCATCAAATATTCTATTTTTGTTTTAGCATTTAGATTCAAATACTCATAGATTTGTTGTTGGTTTAAAATGCTATGTTGAGAGCCAACTACATAACATCTATATTGAAAATTGAAGTATTATATATGTAATTAGCTTGATCTTTTGTAGAAATCACTTTAAATAACAAGCTTTGTTTGTCATAAAAGATTTGTTATTCCCGCCTTGCATCCCCTAATTAATTGTTATTTGAACAGTTACCCTCTTAATTATTATTTGAACAGTTAAAAGTTATGTGTTGGTCCAAGTAGAGATGGCATTTCTCTCCTACACGTCGATGGAGTTTCAAAAAAATCCAAACGTACGTATACATATAAAAAAGGAAAAGGAAAAGCTTTGGCTAAAAAAGAATAAAAAATAAAAAAACACATAGAAGTTGCTGCCTGCCAATGGAACTTTCAACGATCATTGGTCAAAGTAAAATATTGAAAGCACAAAGGTATGCCAAATGCTACAATACTGCAAGTTTTGCCCGCTTTACAACCATAAATTGAGGTTGAAGATGGAAAAGCTTCGCTCTGGATAAAACAGCCTGACAAAAGTCAAAAGGAACGGTTTAAAGCCCTCTCTCTCTCTCAACAGGAACACCATCATAAAGCATATCATTGAATATGGCTCCTTAATCATTCAACAATATAGCCAATGATACTGTTATCATCGTCAAAGCATGGGGCTACCTAGTTCTGTGCCCCTCTCATGACTTATAATTAGTTGTTGATTTGGCCTCTCATCTCAGCTTTTTTGGATGGTGTAGTGTTTTAGAAGACAGTAGCTCAAGTCCAAAAGCAAATCAAACACTTTCTCAGGGAAAACAAAATGCCCTCTGTGCCTGTTGTGTCACACATCCGACACAACTATACCGCACATATATTCCTTTCTTATCTGCCTTTCCCAGCCTGGCATGAAACCCCGTTAGGTTGGAAAGGAAATCCATGCAACTATACGCCCATGCTAGCTAGCTAGATCTTCTTTCTGTTCTTATTTACTTCCTCTTGTTTAGCCTCTTCATCTTTTTAAGAACAAGTTTTTTTATCATCAATTGATCAGACTCAGCAAATTCTTGAGGATCTGAGACCTTTTTCTAGCAAAAATGGTTGAAATTAAGAAGTAATCCATTGACTATGAGAAGCATATGAACAAATTAACGACTGGATCGAGTTGAAATTTATATAGTTTCGATGACACTCATAAATTTCAACTTAAGAGATCTCCTCGATGATCATCCATGACCTTAATTTCTCAAGATTTTAGCAATAAATTATTAATCCTTTACCAAAATAAAAGGGCACCCACAAGATTATATATGTGACCTAAAGCACTCATCAGATCATGCATAATGCTTAAAAAAAAGGGACAAAATCACCACCACCACCATATATATATATATATGAATCAAATATATAGATGGGAACATACATATACCAAGATATATAATTATATAGAGTTTTCTCTCTTGCTATACATTAATTTCTAGTAAGGAAAAAAGAACCCTTCCCAGTTCCCACCTCAAAACAAACACCAAAAAAAGATAAGAGAAAAAAGGGTAAGGCTAAGGATGATGACACAACAAACACGGTAACAAACCTCTCACTGAGGACAAGCAGTATTAATGGTGCACGAAAACAATCAAAATAAAGATGACAAATTCATAATAACTTCACCGTTGCAATTCTCTAACTATCATCTTCAACAACAGGCTCTCATGGCAGTGCAAGTTTTCTGTGCTTCATCATGATCAACTTAATTAATTACCTGTTCGATATAGGGTTTGGACCGCTAGGAACTTCATGAGCCTGAGCTCCAAACTTCTTTCGCGTGGATTTTGATGATGGTGGTGATGATGAAGAAGAAGAAGTGCGCGTGCCTTGCGTATGTTTTGGATGCAAGTTCATGGTAGTAGAGGCTGGTTCTGAGGATTCTAATAGAAGCCTTTTGATGGAAATTGATGCAACCGTGTTTGTTGGGTTTATTGGCTTGCTAGGGCTAGTGAGTAAAATAAAAACGAAAAGAAGTGCAAGGAAGAGAAAGAAATGGTGTGATCTTTTGAAGGTTTCACTGACTGTTGACTGTGATTTTGGTGTTGCCATGCAAGTAATAGAAAAAAGAAACCACCCCCCAAGAGCCCACAAGGGTTCAATATCCATGAACCAGCACCAAGGCTAGCTGAAGAATTAGGAGAGAAAGAAAGACAGAGAGAAAGGGAGAGGAGGAGAAGCTTCAGCAAAAGTGAATGGAAAGGAGGATTTGAAATTCGATACACATTAATTTGTTGAGGAACCAAGGACCAACTCAACATTAAAGATGCTGCTAGCTACGAGTCTGTGCATTTACCAATAAACCCTTTTCGTGGATATGAATAATTTTTAGCTTAACCCTAGCTTCACAAAGGGAT